>NC_139035.1:19088342-19688342 GCF_964662115.1 Mustela nivalis
GCCGAAGTCAGACGCTTAACCAACTGAGCCACCTAGGTGCCCCTGTCTTGGTACAACTTAGAACAATACTCACAGTCAGTAAATGTTGACCAGTAATGTCTATTTATTGCGAACATTTTGAAATATATTAATTTCTCAGTCAGAATGCTTGACATATCTCAGTCTTCAGGAGATGGTAAAGTCTGAATAGTATTATTTTCCTCACACCAGTCGGAATGGCTAAAATTAACAAGTCAGGAAATGGCAGATGTTGGTGAGGGTGCATGGAAAGGGGAACCCTCTTACACTGTTGGTGGGAATGCAAGCTGGTACAGCCATTCTGGAAAACAGTATGGAGGTTCCTTAAAAAGCTGAAAATAGAGCTTCTCTATGACCCAGCAATCGCATTACTGGGTATTTACCCCAAAGATGGAAATTAGTGATCTGAAGGGGCACGTGCACTCAGATGTTTATAGCAGCAGTGTCCACAACAGCCAGACTGTGGAAAGAACCTAGATGTCCTTCAACAGATGAATGGATAAAGATGTGGTGTGTGTATATGTGTGTGTGTATACACACACACACACACACACATATACATAGAATGGAATACTATGCAGCCATCAAAAATCCAAAATCTTGCCATTTGCAAAGACATGGATAGAACTAGAGGGTGTTATGCTAACTGAAAGAAGTCAGTCAGAGAAAGACAGTTATCATATGGTCTCTCTGATACAAGGAATTTGAGAGGCAGGGCGGGGGGTCATGGGGGGTAGAGAGGGAAAACATGAAACAAGATGGGACCAGGGAGGGAGACAAATCATTAGAGACTCTTAATCTCAGGAAACAAACTGAGGGTTGCTGGGGGGTGGGAGGGGAGGGATAAGGTGGCTGGGTTATGGACATTGGGGAGAGTATGTGCTATGGTGAGTGCTGTGAATTATATAAGACTGATAATTCACAGATGTGTATCCCTGAAGCAAATAATACATTATATGTTAATTAAAAAATGCTAATGGGGGCACGGGGGTGGCTTAGTGTCCAGCTCTTGATTTCAGCTCAAGTCATGATCTCAGGGTGGTGAGATCAAGGCCCTTATTGGGCTCCGTGCTCGGTTGTCTTGAGATTCTCTGCCTTTCTCTCTCTCCCTCTCCCCCACTGCCCCTTCCCCACTTGTGTGTGTGTGCCCTCTCTCTCACTCACTCACTCAAATAAATCTTAAAGGAAATGGTAGTAGATTGTATAGACTTAAGGGTGGGAGAATTAGGGGAGTATATCAGCTATGTGAGGAAGAGGAATAGCTGGTTCATTTAAGCATAAAAGAGCTAGAGACCCAGCTTCTACAGCTGCTGTAACAAATTACCATAAACTTGGTGACTTAAAACAACACAAATTATTACTTTATTGTTCTAGAGGTCAGAAATTTGAAATGGGCCCCACTAGGCTAAAATTTAGGTGTCCTTCCTTCTGAAGGTTATAGGAGAGAATCCATTTCCTTGCCTTTTCTAGGAAAAGAGGCTGCTTACATTCTTTGGTTTATGGCCTCCTTCCAGCTTCGAAATCAGTAATCCTATCACTTTATTGTTTGCTTCTTTCATCACATCTCTTCTAACTCTCCTGCTTCTTCCCTCTTTTACTTGTAAGAACCCTTGTAATTATACTGGACACACCCAGGTAATCCAGAATAATCTCTCCTCAAAATCCTTAATCACATCTGACTTAAAGTAAGTCCCTTTTTGTTAGGTAACATATTCACAGATTGTGGGGATTAGGATATGGGATTTATTGTCATGATTCTGACTCCCACAATAGCTGTGTAACCTGGAGTATACAACTTTACTTTTTTAAGGTTTTATTTATTTATTTGAGAGAGAGACAGTGAGAGAGAGCATGAGAGGGGAGGTCAGAGGGAGCAGACTCCCCATGGAGCAGGGAGCCTGATGCAGGACTCGATCCCAGGACTCCGGGATCATGACCTGAGCTGAAGGCAGTCACTTAACCAACTGAGCCACCCAAGCGCCTGTATACAACTTTAAAATTCAGCCTATGAAGATACTCTGGTGTAAGACCATGATCTCTCCATAATTTATATCCCTGACCCACACTTGATATGCAGGACCACTGATACTGGGAATTTGATTTAGTTGCTCTCGTCGCAGGTGGATTTGCCGCAATACCTCTTCTCTCACTAGCTGTCATTTAAATGTGGTGTTGGGGGGTGCCTGGGTGGCTCAGTGGATTAAGCCTTTGCCTTCAGCTCAGGTTATGATCTCTGGGTCTTGGGATTGAGCCCCATATCGGGCTCTCTGCACAGCAGGAAGCCTGCTTCCCCCTCTCTCTTTGCCTGCCTCTCTGCCTACTTGTCATCTCTCTCTCTCTCTCAAATAAATAAATAAAATCCTTTAAAAAAAAAATGTGATGTTGGTGTGCTCATTGTAAGTCTGATTGATCTCTTTGCACCCTAGCTGCAAGGGAAGCTGGTGAATCTATAGCGGAAATTGCTTCTGCCTTTTAAGTTGGGAGATTTCTTAAAAATAGGAGGGGAGATTAAGATGCTGGGCTTCAGGGCTCTCTGCTCAGCCTGCTTCCTCCTCTCTCTCTGCCTGCCTCTCTGCCTACTTGTTATTTCTGTCAAATAAATAAATAAAATCTAAAAAAAAAAAAAAAAAAAAAAAGATGCTGGGCTTCAAAGAAGAATGCCAACCAGAGAGAGGATTTAAGTATAGTGGAAAGTCATGGGTAATAGGATTGTTTTGATAAACTCTGTATCAGAGATGCGAAGATGAGTAAGAGTCGTGTCTGTTTCTGTTCTCATGGCGGCCAGAGCAGGAATGGAAAGCGATGTGCATGTGCTAGTACCCTAACATAAATCAGTGCCATTTTTCTCATACCTTACCTGATAGGAAGCCAACTCTGTTCTGTGAAAGCTTTTCATTTTCATTTCCATTTCACTGTCTTACATGCTTATCAGAAATTGCTGTCAGCTGTACCTTTGCCTTTTGAACGGTTACATGGAGGAAGGTAGGCAGGTTTTGAGGCTTTCTTCTTTCATTCCAGTAGGTTAATCAGTAACAGTGGTTTTGATGTATACCTGTGCTGTCCAGAATGGTAGACACTAGGCATGTGTGGCTGTTCAATTTTAATTTCATTTAAATGAAATAAAATAAAAAATTGTGTCAGTTATACTAATTGCATGTCAAATGCTCATGTGGCTAGTGGCTACTGAATTAGACAGCCCACGTCTATCCCAGTGGTGTGACATGTTTATTGTATGAGGGTCAATCAGGAAAAAAAATCAGGGACAGCAAAGCAAGGTTTATTGAGTGAAAGCAAAGTGATAGTACAAAACTCCCAAGAAGGGAGGGGACCCAAAGGGGTTGCCCAAAATGAAATGTTGAATAAGCTCTTTTTTAATACCCCTAGTAAGTTTTTCCTTTTCATATAATGCTTTAGAGTTCACAGCATCCATTCATATGTAGTATATGTTTTCCTGATAATGCAGACTGTAAAATAAGCATAATTAACTCTTAACTTTTCATATAGGAAGTTGAAGCTCAGAGAGACCAGAGGGTCAAACAGCAAAGTTAGAAGGGGTTATATTATTCTTTTGGGTGTGTGTGTATAATATATAATTCTGTTCAGTGCAACATAAAGTGCCTAGGGTACTAAGTATTATGTTGAATATTAGGATACTAAAAAAGCTAGGTGTTCTGCCCTGGTCTGGGCCTTGTTGTCTTATTCTTGTTGCGTTTTTCAGCTTGAGCTGGTAAAGAATGGCAAATGGAACATTGTGGGGAAGGGGCCTCACACTTGTATGAGTGGATCTAACTTTTCTCGGGGAGCCTTCCCCAAACTGATCCCTAGTCAGTTTCACACTGTAACCCCAATAGATAATATATGGATTTGCTTTTTGTCTCCTCCCACAACCCCTAATATAAAATGTAAATTCCTTGATAGCAGGAACCTTGTGTACTTTCTTCACTGCTGTATCCCAGCTCCTAGAATAGTGTCTAGGATATAGCAAGCCCGAGATACTAAGAAATTATTGGTATAAATTGTTTTACATTTGCTTCTATTATTAAGCAAAGTGGTTGCTCTGGAGGGTTTCTCCCCTGCTAAAATCTTAATGGTTTTAGGAGTTAATTTAGGAGTTAAAATGGTTTTAGGAGTCTTTTGTGATATTTCTCTTTCATATTGCTGAAATTATTGATCCTCTTAGAAGTGGTTTATATCTGCAAGGCCCTGTAGAGTAACTGCTAGCCACCTGTGGTCATTGAGCACTGGAAATGTGGCGGGTGTGACTGAGGAGCTGTATTATAATTCAGGTTTTTTGTTTTTTTTTTTAATGGGAAGAGGCGCGGGGAGGGCCAGCAGGGGGATTAAAGAGAGAATCTTAAGCGGACTCTATGCCCAGCGCGAGTGTTGGGCTCAGTCTCAGGACCCTTAGATGATGACTTGAGCCAAAATCAAGAGTCAGACAATTGACTCAGTCACCCAGGCACCCCTGTAAGTAAAAGTTTTTTTTTTTTTTTTAATTAATTTAAGTTTTAAGAATTTATGCTTGATTGAGTTATCAGAACAATTTGGGTCTGTGAATCTACCTTCAGCAGTACATTTTAAGGAATCTAAATACAGATCGAATATTTCTGATGAAAAAGTAGCTGCTTAATTGATAGGTGCTGTAATTCTGAAACAGTTTGACAACTTAGCATGAGAAAGAATTTGAAATCTTCAATAATTTTTATATTGACTACATGTTGAAATGCTAATGTTTTAGATATGTTAGATTAAAATACATTGTTTTCTGCTTTTTACTTTTGTAAGTTAAAAGAAATAGGTTACATATAGTAAATATGTGACTAATATTAGATTTCCTTCTATTGACCATAAGGAGTTTCTATCAAAAGATTTTTACTGTGAATTTTTTTTTGTGTGTGAAATCATATTTGTAGCCTTGAGGCTTTTATTTAATATATATTTTTAAAATATACAAATAATTATCTTGTTAACTGCACTCATTCAACATATTTATTCAGGGAAGACTAGATAATAAGGTACTCTTCAAGGCAGTTTTGGGGTTATAGTATAAATCAGAGATTAATTGAAGAAATAACATGTTAGAATGTAGTGCATGCCATAATGGATATGAATTCAAGGGTTGACCTCATAGAAATGTCTTAAGAGGTTTTATGAAGGGTATATCATCTCCCTAAGATAGAAGAATTTTGTGATGAACTGGAGGAGGATATTCCAGGCAGAGGAAAAAAAAATACATATATATAGAGAGAGAAAGAGACCGACAGACAGACATAGGAAGAATCAGAAGCATTTGGAGCATATTTCATGAAGGGAGAGGTTTAAGGAGGTAAGGTTGGAAGCTAAATTGGGGGATACTGATAGGCTGCTTAGTTTGAACTTTATGGATAAATGGAAATTAATGTTTTCAATCTGGACATTGATGTGTTTAGAATTATTTGATACCGTATATTTGGGAAGTTCATGCAAGTAAAGTCATGGGAATGATTTGAGAAAACTGCCAAAAATCCATGTAAAAGACAGTGAAAGTCTGAATCAGGATACTGAGAAGCATCTATGAGAGAAAATACGTGAATGTAATCAGTGGGATTTTGGCTACTGATTAGGTATGAAGGGAGAGAGGGAGAGTCATATTGAAGTTGGTCGTGGGGAAATGGTAGCACTTCTCATGGAAACAGGTAATAAAGTCATGGGTGTTGAAGGGAATATTTAATAAATATCCATGCAGGGATGCCAGATAGCTGTTGGAATGGGGACATAGTGTGAGCTGGGTTGGAAATGATTGATTTCATAGTTGTCTTCAGTAATGGTGACACTTAAATCCACAAGCTGGAAAGTAGTGATACAGGTGTATCGGTATCAGGTGAGATCATTAGGGAACAGATACCAGATGATAATAAGGTCTTATTCTTCCTCCCACCTACCTCCCCTCTGGTGACAATCAATTATGTTCTTTATAGTTGAGAGTCTTTTTTGGTTTCTTTCTTTTTTTCTTTGTTCACTTGTTTTGTTTCTTAAATTCCACAAAAGGGTGAAATCATATGGTGTTTGTCTTTCTCTGACTTATTTTATTTAGCATTATACTCTCTAGATCCATCCGTGTTGTTTTAACAGTCAAGGTTCCAATCTTTTTTATGGCTGAGTAATATTCCATTGCACTGTGAGTGTGTGAGTGTGTGTGTGTGTGTGTGTACATACACCATATCTTTCTCCATTCATAGACCCTTAGACTATTTCCATAATTTGGCTACTGTAAATAATACTGCAGTAAACATAGAGATGCATATATCTTTTTGATTTAAAGATTTTTATTTATTTATTTGACAGACAGAGATTACAAATAGGCAGAGAGGCAGGCAGAGAGAGAGGAGGAAGCAGGCTCCCCGCTGAGCAGAGAGCCCGATGTGGGGCTCGATCCCAGGACTCTGAGATCATGACCTGAGCCGAAGGCAGAGGCTTTAACCCACTGAGCCACCCAGGCGCCCCTATCTTTTTGATTTAGTGTTTTAATGTTCTTTGGGTAAATGCCCAGTAATGGAATCACTGGATTGTGTGGTAATTCTATTTTTAATTTTTTGAGGAACCTCCATACTGTTTTCCACAGTAGCTGCACCAGTTTGCATTCCTACCAACAGTGCATGAGAGTCCTTTTTTCTCCACATCCTCATCAGTACTTCTTGTTTCTTGTGTTTTTGATTTCAGCCATTCTGACAGGTGTGAGGTAATAGCTCGTTGTGGTTTTGATTTGCATTTCCCTGATGATTAGGTGTTTCTTTTCTTCTTCTTTTTTTTTATTTTTTAAAGATTTTATTTATTTCACCGCGAGAGGGATGTGGGAGAGGGAGAAGCAGCCCTCCCTCTGAGTAGGGACCCCCATGCGGGGCTTGATCCCAGGAATCAGGACCTGAGCTGAAGGCAGACACATAACGACTGAGCCACCCAGGTGCCCCATGGAAAGTTTTAAAGTTTAATAAAGGGATATTTTAATGCACTCGTTCTCAAAAGTGTGGTCCCCAGACCAATAGCATCAGTATCACCTGGGAACTTGTTAGAAATCCAAAATCTTGTGTCCCATCTTAGACCTGCTGAATCAGAAACTGTGGGGATCAAGTTCAGTGACCATTTTCAGAGGCTTTCAAAAAGATTTTGATACGGTTTGAAGTTTGAGTAAGGGCCAATACACTATAGTTCAGGAAGTATGAAGACTGAGAAAAAGCTAAGTTTGGGCAGTCATTGTTAACTCTTGAGAAAATTTGTAGTATTAAATTGCCATCAGTACTGTTCATGCTCCTCAGTTTTTTTTTTTAATGAATATAGAATGTGCATTTTATGCAATGTGTAGATAATGCATTTTAATCAGATTATGATCATAGGGCATATACTTTTAAATCACATTAGTTGTGTGTAAGCCTGGCGATTCACAGACCTGTACCCCTGGGGATAAAAATATATGTTTATAAAAAATAAAAAATTTAAAAAAAAAAAAGAAATACCACATTGAGGACACCTGGGTGGCTCAGTTGGTTAAGTGTCTGCCTTCTGCTCAGGTCATGATCCCAGGGTCATGGGATTGAGCGCCCCCTTCAGGAACCCTGGTTTGTGGGGAGCCTGCTTCTCCCTCTTCCTATGCCTACTGCTCTGCCTGCTTGTATTCTCTGTCTGTAGGACACCTTCTCTGTCAAATAAATAAAATCTTTTAAAAATACTTAAAAAAATAAATCACATTAGTTGAGGTAATCAAAATGCATTCATTTTAACTCTACAGTTACTGAACTTTATGAAAATACACCCTCTAACCACCACCCTGATCAAGATATAGAATACTTGCAAATCTCCCAAAATACTGTCTAGACTCCTCTGCAATATGTCCTAACTCTCTATATGCGTCAGGCAGTTGTTCTGATTTGTATCACTATAAATTACTTTTGCTTGTTCTAGAACTTGGTATTGGTAGTCCTTTGAGTTTCATCATTCTGGTGAGTATGAATTGGTATTTTATTGTAGAGTCACATTTCTAGATGACAGAAGATGTTGAGCTTCTTTTCATGTGCTTAATGGGCCATTTGTGTATCTTCTTTTAGTGTTTAAATCATTAGTCCATTTTAAAAATTGGAATGCTTTATTGTTGAGTTCTCTTTATATTTTTTCAGTGTAAATCCTTTGTGTTTGTATACATACACATATATCCCAGTCTGGCTTGCCTTTTCACTTTTCTTAATTATTTTGAGGAGCAGGAGTTTTAAATTTTAATGAATCCAATTTATGGGTTTACTTTTTCTTTTATTGACTCTTGCCTGTATGGAATTCTTTATTTCCCTGGGCTAGTGAAAAATTTCTCCTAGAAATTTTATAGATTTAGGTCTGTGATCCATTTTGAATTAATATTTGTGTGTGCTGTGATGTATCACTTAAAGTTAATTTTTTCTAGTTTTTAAATTTTTATCTCCAATTATACCAGCACTACCATTAAAAACATTTTTTCCGGGACGCCTGGGTGGCTCAGTTGGTTAAGCAGCTGCCTTCGGCTCGGGTCATGATTCCAGCGTCCTGGGATCGAGTCCCACATGGGGCTCCTTGATCAGCGGGGAGCCTGCTTCTCCCTCTGCCTCAGCCTGCCATTCTTTCTGCCTGTGCTCGCTCTCTCTCCCTCTCTCTCTCTCTGATAAATAAATAAAAAATCTTTGGAAAAAAAAAAAAAAAAACATTTTTTCCCTGTTAAAGTGCCTTGACACTTTTGTTAAACATTATTTGGCTGTATACACAGACACACTGATACACATGTACCTACGTACATGAGTAGATGAGTCCATTTCTGTATTCTGGTCTGTTCCATTGATCTGTATGTTTATTCTTATACCAATACTATACTGTTTTGATTATTACCGCATAAAAGTTTGAAATCTGGTAGTGTAAGTTCTCCCACATTTATTCTTTTGGAACATTGTTTTGTTTATTCTCAGTTTTTCCATTTCCAGATAAATTTTAAAGCCAACCTGTCCGTTAGTTTCTACCAAAAACAGCCTCCTAGTGTTTTGATTGGAATTGTATTCTAACTATAGATTAGTTTGAGGGGAATTATGTTGATCTTTTTGAAGTGAGCTTTTATTTGTTTTCTGGTTTTTGTTTTCTGCTTTTCGTTATTTTCTTCTACTTAATTTTGGTTTAATATACTTTTATAGGGCACCTGGGTGGCTCAGTGGGTTAAGCCGCTGCCTTCGGCTCAGGTCATGATCTCAGGGTCCTGGGATCGAGTCCTGCATCGGGCTCTCTGCTCAGCAGGGAGCCTGCTTCCTTCTCTCTCTCTCTCTGCCTGCCTCTCAGTGTATTTGTAATTTCTCTCTGTCAAATAAATAAATAAAATCTTAAAAAAATATATATATATATACTTTTATAGTTTAAGGTAGATTAATGCCTTAAGACCTTTTTTATTTTCATTTAGGCATTTAAAGTTATAAAGAGCTCTCTGAGCACTGCCTGTTGCGTCCTACACATTATGTTTCCATTTTCATTTGGTTTCAGATATTTTCCCATTTCCTCTGTGATTTCTTCTTTTGCTCCATGATTATTAAGAAATGTATTATTTCATTTCCAAATAGGTGAGGAATTTTCCAGCTGTCTTTCTGTATTGATTGGTAGTTCTGTGGTTTTGATTCTTTTAAATTTCTGAAGATTAATTTGTGATTCACATATGGTCTTTCTTGCTGGATGGATATGCACTTGAAAAATACGTGTATTCTTCTGTTGGGTAAAGTGTTTTAGAAATGCCAGTTAGATGTTTGGTTGATAGTATTGGTCTAATTCTGCCAATTTTCTGCCCACTTTCTGCCTAGTTGTCTGTTATTGAGAGAGGAGTTTTGAACTCTCCAAATAATTATAGATTTATCTATTTTTCTTTTCTCTGTCTCTTTTTATTTTATTTCTCCTGTTTATTAGGTATCCTCTAATAATCCTCTTTTGGTTTCTCTGTGGTTTATAATACGCATTTTTATATATTCCACTTTAAGTATAATATAAAATCTTAAGTGGTGTAATTATATCTCCCTCTCCTTCTGTTTGTACTGTTACATTTTCATTTTTATTTTGTTAGTTTGTTTTGGGGGGGGGCAGAGATGGAGGGAGAGAGAGAATCTTAAGTAGACTTCATGCCTAGTGCAGGGTCTGATGCAGGCTTTGATCTCACAACCCTGAGATCATGACCTTAGCCAAAGTCAAGAGTCAGATGCTTAACCTGCTGAGCCACCCAGGTGCCCTCTTTTTTGTTTTAAAGTCATTTATTTATTTATTTATTTATTTATTTTTTAACTTTTTATTTTTTATAAACATATATTTTTATCCCCAGGGGTACAGGTCTGTGAATCACCAGGTTTACACACTTCTAAAGTCATTTATTTTTTATTTAGTTTTTTTTAAGTAATCTCTACACAGCGTGGGGCTTGAATTCAAGATCCTGATATCAAGAGTTGCATGCTCTTCCAAGTGGGCCAGCTGGGCACCACCCTTTTTTTCCCCTTTATTTGTTTTAAACCCTAAAGTACATGTTATTTTTGTTTTTTGCTTAAGATTTTATGTATTTATTAGACTGCAAGAGAGGGAACACAAGCCAGGGGTGAGGGGGAAGGGAGAAGCACGCTTCCTGCTGAGCAGGGAGCCCTATGACGAACTTGATCCCAGGACCCTGGGATCATGACCTGAGCCGAAGGCAGATGCTTAACAACTGAGCCACCCAGTACCCCAAAAGTTAGTTAACTTTTAAGGAAATTAAAAAACAAGGAGAAAAACATTATTTTATATTTACTTACATACTTTTCATTTCTGGCATTTATTATCTTTTTGTGTAGTTCCAGGTTTCTGTGTGGTATCTTTCTTTCTAGCCTCAAGAACTTCCTTTTTAAAATATTCCTTATGGTATTGATCTTCTGGCATCAAATTTCCTCAGCTTCTGTGTTTCTGAAATTGTCCTTATTTCACCTTCAGTTTTAAAGGGTATTTTTGCTGGACATATAATTATAGGTTTGATAAGGGCTTATCCTTCTCCCCCTCCCAATATTTTGAAGTTTTACTTCATTATTTTTTGGCTTACATTTTTTTCTGAGAATATGGGCATTAGTCTTATCTTTATTCCTCCTTATATAATGGATCCTTTTTCTCTCCCTGCTCTGAAAATTTTCTTTTTATCATTGAATTTCAGCCATTTGATTACAGTGTCTTTGTATGGTCTTTTTTTGTGTTTAAATGCTCAAGTTTTGTTGAGCATCTTAGATCTCTGAGTTTGTAACTCATCAAATTTGAAAGCTATTCTGTCATTTCTTCACATTTTTTTTATATAATTGATATGAGCCAGATTTGATATGAACTCTTAACTTCTTGGGGTCTGTTGTCCAGTGAACTGGTAATTTGATTTTTTAATATGATACAGAGTTGTAAATGAAATTTTTAAAAATAAGGCAGTGAAGGGGCACCTGGGTGGCTCAGTCAGTTGAGCGTCTGCCTTCAGCCCAGGTCCTAATCCCAGTATCCTAGAATTGAGCCCTTCATCAGGCCTCCCGCTCTGTAGGAAGCCTGCTTCTCCCTCTTCCTCTGCTTACTGCTCCCCTGCTTGTGCTCTCTCTCTGCCAAATAGATAAAATCTTAAAAAAAAAAAAAAAAATTAAGGCTGTGAAGTTGACCACATCAACTGACTCCTTCCCAGATGAGTTATCTGTGGCATGCAGTGCTGTTTGATGGCATTTTATCTATAGTAGAACTTCTTCCAAAGTTGGAGTCAGTCCTCTCAAACCCTGCAGTTTCTTTATCAGCTAAGTTTATGTAATATTCTAAATCCTTTTTTTGTCATTTCAACAGTCTTCAAAGCATCTTCACCAGGAGTAGAGTCCATCTCAAGAAACTACTTTCTTTGCTCACCCGTAAGAAGAAACTCCTCATCCATTCAAGCTTTATCAGTGGATGATAGCAATTCACTCACATCTTCAGGCTCCATGTAATTTTCATTCTCTTTCCCCCACTTCTGCAGTCACTTCCTCCACTGAAGTCTTGAGCTCCTCAAAGTCATCCATGAGGATTGGAATCAGCTTCTTCCCAAATGCTGTTAATGTTGATATTTTGACCTCTTCAGATTAACCTTGAATGCTCTTAATGGCATCAAGAATTGGGAATCCTTTCCAGAAGGTTTTCAGTTGCCTTTGCCCAGATGCATTAGAGGAATCACTATCAATGGCAGCTATAGCGTTACAAAAAAATTTTTTTATTTATTTTTAAGATTTTATTTATTTCTTTGGCAGAGTGTGAGATAGTACAAGCAGTTGGAGAAATAGACTCCCGGCTTAATCCCAGGACCCTGGGATCATGACCTGAATAAAGGCAGACACTTAACCAGCTGAGCCACCCAGGTGACCCTGAAATGTATTTTTTAAATACAAAGTCTTGAAAATCTAAATTACTTTTTGATCCATGGACTACAGAAAAGATGGTTGTGTCAGCAGGCATGAAAACAATGTTAATCTTGTCCATCTCCATTGAAGTTCTTAGGTGACCAGGTATATTATTATTATTGTGCAGTAATATTTTGAGAGGACTCTTTTTTCCTAAGCAGTAGGTCTCAGTGGTGGTTTAAAATATCAGTAAACCGTGTTGAAAACAGATATGCTGTCATCCAGGCTTTGGTGTTTCGTTCATAGAGCACACAGGCAGAGGAGATTTAGCATAGTTTTAAGGGCCCTAGGGTTTTGGGAATGGGAAATGAGTATTGGCTTCGACTTAAAGTTGCCAGCTGCATTATCCCTTAACAAGAGAGTCAGCCTGTACTTTGAAGTTATGAAACCAGGCACTAACTTATCCTCTCTAGCTATGAAGTCCAGGATGGTATCTTCTCCTGATACAAGATTGTTTTGTCTACACAGAAAGTCTGTTGTTTAGCCACCTCCATGAATTATCTTAGCTACGTCTTCTGGATAACTCAGTGTAGCTTCTGTATCAACACTTGCTCCTTCACCTCATATTTCTATTTTATGGAGATGGCTTCTCTCCTGAAACCTCATGAACCAACCTCTGCTAGCTTTCAGGTTTTTCGTATGCAGTTCCTCACCTCTCTCAGTTTGCGTAGAATTGAAGAGAGTTAAGGCCTTGCTCTGGGTTAGGCTTTGGTTTAATGGAAGGTTGTGGCCAGCTCGATATGCTTAGACCACTCAGACTTTTTCCAAATCAGTGGTAAGGCTTCTTTTATCTCTTGTGTCTTTGCTGGAGCACAACTTTTCATTTCCTTCAAGAACTTTTAGCTTTGAGAGTAAAAGTTGGCTGTTTTGTGCAAGAGTCCTGTCTAGAATTTCATTGTGCCTTCCTCACTAAGCTTAATCATTTCTAGCTTTTGATTTAAAAAGAGACATGTGACTCTTTTCACTTGAACACTTAGGGGGCCATAGTAGAGTTATTAATAGGCATAATTTCAGTACTGTGTCTCAGGTAATAAGGAAGCCCAAGGAAAGGAAGAGAGATGGGGGAGTGGCTGATTGGTGGAGCAGTCAGAACGCACACAACATTCATTAAGTTCGCTATCTTATATGGGAATGGTTTGTGGTGCCCCCAAACAGTTGCAATAATGTCAAAAATCACTGTTCACAGAATATCATAACAAGTATAATAATAATATTATTAAACAATTTGAAATATTGTGAGAATTACAAAATGTGACACAGAGACATGAAGTGAGCAAATGCTATTGGATAAAGGGTACCAGTAGACTTCTTGGACACAGGGTTGCCACAGACCTTCTATTGTTTACAACTTCAGCATCTGTGAAGCACAGTAAAGCAAAGCACAATAAAACAAGTATGCCTGTATACTGATGACTCCCAAATGAATATCTGCAGTCCATACCTTTCCTTTAAACCCCAGACTCTAACTACCTGTCAGTTCATTCTGTTGGATGTATAATAACCATCTCAGAATTATCATTGTTATCAAGCACAATAGCAAGAGCTTATGTAATATCATGTGCCAAGCACTATTATCCCAAAATGGACTCTTCTCCATATACCTACTTGTATCATCTTCCTTTTGTTAGTAAATGGCTAGTCCACCCTTCTAGCTGGCCAGGAATCATTTTTTTATCCCCACCCCTTTTCCCTTCACTCAGTAAAACGTTGTTGGCCAAAGTCTGATGATAGCTGTCTATATTGCTGTCTACTGGACCGAGCCAGTTAATTCTGTTGGATGACTCAGTCAGCCAGTGGCTGAGCCTGACCTGAATGGCCCAAGACAACCTCACTCAACTGTTTGGACCCTCAGCTGAGATGACTGTGATAGGTGGGAAAACTGGGTCTCCTTGTTCCAAGTGGTATGTTGTCCTTGGCTTTATAACATGATGATGGTGTTAGCAAAAGGGCAGGCTCAAATGCACAAGTGCTTATCAGCCTCTTTCTGTTACATTTGGTGAAGTCCAATTGGCCAAAGTAAGTCATGTGTTCAGCCTATGGTCAGTATGTGAAGAGATTAATTTTTTTTTTTAAAGATTTTATTTACTTATTTGACAGACAGAGATCACAAGTAGGCAAAGAGGCAGGCAGAGAGAGAGAGGAGGAAGCAGGCTCCCTGCCCGATGTGGGGCTCGATCCCAGGACCCTGGGATCATGACCTGAGCTGAAGGCAGAGGCTTTAACCCACTGAGCCACCCAGGCGCCATGTGAAGAGATTAATAAGGGTACAGATGCCAGGGGGTGTGTGATTCATTGGGGGCCATTGATATAACAATCTTCCATATGCCTTCCATGATCTGTATCCAGTTAAATTACTTGATTTTAATATACCACCCCTTTCTGAAGATAGGAAAATAATAAGGAACATGACTAGCTAAAACTGATGTCTGGAAATATAGGCTAAATAATGTTTTTTTGGTAGAAAAATCGGTTTTGACTTCTGTATATCTTTTTTTTTTTTTAATTTTAGAGACCATGTAGAAGTAGAGAGTACTATATGTACTATAATTATAGTTTTTTTTAAGATTTTATTTATTTGTCAGAGAGAGAGCACAAGTAGGGGGAGCAGCAGGCAAAAGGAGAAGCAGGTTTCCTGCTGAGCAAGGAGCCAGATCTGGGATTTTTTTCTAGGGCCCAGGATCATGACCCTAGCCAAAGGCAGGCATTCAACCGACTGAGCCACCCAGGCACGCCTAGATTCTTTGATTTAGTTAAGTCAGACGGTATCTTGTTGCTAGCTGAGTTAATTAACTTGTCCATTTTGTGTATCATCCCCATTCCACATCAGGAAGTAGTACTTTACTTTTGTTTAACTAGTATGGTGTTTTACATTATTTTGGCTGTTTGCTCTTTTTTATTTTTTAAATCTAATTTTTGTTTCATGTCACTTCTTAAAGCATGTAGTCACATACTTGTTTACTTCAGATCAACTCTGTACTTTGTCTTGGGTTGCCCTGATGTAATTTTTTTCTCTCATTGTCCTTTCCAATGAATCTAATCTGTTACTACATTAATATGTATTTTGATTCTAGTGTCTACTCATATTTTAGCTTTTGTTTTTCTGTCTTTGGTATTCTGTTAAACTTCTCTTACCATTATAAGTATATGCAAGCATTTACTTTATTATGTCTTCAAAAGTAGTCTTACCTGATCTTTTATATTTTTAGATGCTAATTTTATTAAAAATTGCTTTCCTTTTGGGCACCTGAGTGTCTCAGTCCATTGAACATCCTGCTCTCAGTTTCAGCTCAGGTTGTGATCTCAGCGTTCTCAGATGAAACCCTGCATCGGGCTCTGTGCTTGGTGTTGAGGTTCTGTCTCCTTCCTCTGCCCCTCCCACTCATGTTCTCTCTGTCTCTCAAATAAGTAAATAAATTTTTTTTAAAAATGCTTTCCTTTATTTTTCCTTTTTTTTTTTTTACCCTAAAAGGCATTTAGTTTTCACTTTTTCTGTGTTAAATAAGAAATATAATATTATCTTGTGTTTTATTTCCATAAGGTACAGCATTGTTACATAGAATGCATTTTTTTTTCTCCAAAGGCATTGGGTTTGGTAGAGTCGAAAACCATTGTTTTGGCATATCTCATCTAATGTAGAAATTGAGATGAGGGGGAAATAGCCATCCAGTTGTTGATGGTTTACTCTAAATTTTTTTTCTTTTTTTAAATTTAAATTCTGTTAGCCTTAACCTTAATTTCTTGTTCAGCGCACTTGGGTTATTGACTTTATCCATATCCTATGGAGGTTTCAAATTTTATCTTTTTTTTTCCTTTAAGATTTATTTATTTGAGAGAGAGCACATGTGTGCACCTAGCAAGCGAAGGGGCAGAGGGAGAAGCATACTCCCCTTGAGCATGGAGCCAGATTTCAGTTTGATCCCAGGACCCTGAGATCATGACCTGAGCCAAGGCAGATGCTTAACTGACTAAGCCACTTCTATATAGATATATACTGTATTGTCTGTACTATATAGATTCTAGTGTGTGGAAAACAATCTGAATATCAGATAGCCAAGAAAATGATCATGGATTTTTCTAACAGACTGTATAAAATAATAGATTTTCTGAACCTAGAAGGAAGTACGTTATTCCTGGTTATCAGGTGAAAAAAACCTTAGAAGTTGTTTTCCTGGAAGACTTTTGAGACTACTGTCAGTTTTGAGAAACCGAATTTTTAGTGTCTTAGCCTTTTGAGAGACCATGTAGCCCAAATTAACATAAATTTGCTTTATACACTTTAGTTTGGCAGGCATAACTAGGCACCAGGTATACAGAGTTGTGCAGAATAGTCTTTAGTGGGGGAAATAACTTCCTCCTAGCGCTGGGTGCTAAGATAGAAGTGGGCGTTAAGATGCACTGGGAGTGCTTGGCCAAGCCAAAGGCATTGTGTAGAAGTTGCTGAGTTTTAAATAAGAGAAGGCGTTAACCAGGTGAGGAGGGAAGGAGGACGGTGTTCCAGGCTGAGTGAAGGAGCATGAGTAGAGATACTGAGGAACAAAGTAGCTAAGAACTAAAAATAATTTAGTTTTATTAGGTCATAAAGTATAAAGCGGGGACCTGTGGGACCTCACATGCTATGCTAAGGAGCTTGGGTTTTATCATGTATTTTCTCAGTCTTCCACTAAAGTACAACTAAAGTCACTGGAGGTTGAATATCTGCTTCCGAAGTGAGGGGACGAAGTCCACACGGATCTCCTGCATGTTTGAAATTTCTCTTAAGACTTGTGTTCTGTTGTTAAATATTGTGAATAACCTTGTCTTTTATTCTAGAATTGATTAGTGTAGTTCTTAGCTTCAGTTTCCTAATTTATAGAATGAGAATAATAATAGCACTTACATCTTAGGATTGTTGGGAAGACGAATAACTATAACGATAACAATGACAAAAATGCCTAATATTTTTTGAGGGCTTACAAGGAACAGTCCTAAGTGCTTTATTTCTGTTACCTCATTTAATCCTCAAAACTTCTCAATGAGGTAGGTACATTTATTTATCTCCTTCTTAACTTCTAACAAAACTAGGGCATAGAGAAGTGATTTTCCTAAGGTTACAGAGCTAGTTGTTGGCAGAGCTTGGTTTGAATGCACAGTCTGAATATAAGACTATACTTAACTATTATTACATTATACTCCCATTCTTTGAGATCATGTGTGTAGAACATTTAGCACAGAATCTGCCACATAGTAATTGTATGTGTAAGCAGGTATCAGCAGCCAATAATATTTACTTAACTTTGTTCATTTCTTTGAGTTAAATTGATGTCCCTAAGAAATTTTGCTATGTTTTACTGTGGCTTGACTTATTCCCAGCATGCCATTAAATGCAAACTGTGTGACACACACACCCATGCTTTTAATCACTACCCTTTATTGCCTCCTCCTTCCTTGTGGATCTATGTCCACATTATATTTTAAATCCATGGAAGGCACCATATTTGTTTTTTTCATCATTGTATACCCAGTCCTTCACAGTGTATCTAGTACATAGACATGACCAAATCGTTGTTCAGTGAGTGAATAAAGATCTAAAAGCCTGATTTTTTTAGTTGACCTTACAATTTAAACATCATTCATACCACCTATAATTGTGGTTTAATTGCTTTACATGTTTTTCCATTGGTAAACAGTATAGTTCACACCAGCCATTCTGCTTCTGTGTTCTGCAGGACACTCTCACCTTGGAACTACAAAAACCCTGCTGGGTAACTGGTATTTGTTTGCCTTATAGAGATCAGTCAGCTTTCAGAGAGAGAAGGAGATTAGATAATACTTAGATATAAATCTAGAATATTAGAAGTATACAAACCAGCATATTAAAATGTGTATTTCAAGAAACTTAATACAGAAAGAAAAAAGTATTTTTTCATTTGACTTTGACATTAAATCATTTCAAATAAAGAGAAAATAATTTAATTTTTTTTCAAAGGAGTTCTCTGTTATTGTGGGTTAACTCATATTTTCCTCCTCTCCTCTGTCTAGAATGTCTTAAACCATTCTTCCTTATGAGAAATTGGATGTTCTTGCAGATAGTCATTGTGGGAGAAAACGTTTCATTTAAGTCCCAGATGAGGACCGGAAACTTGAAATCAGAGGAGCATCTGAAATCAAGTAATATTAGGTAGGATAAAAATTACAAGGGATTTCTACATGTTTGTACTCCTTTTAGAGATGTATGTTATATAGTATGCTTATTCTGTGAGCACTAATGAAAGAGTTAGAGACTTGGCGAAGCATTTGCTATAGGCCAGGATGGGAGATGGGAATGCTAAGATTTTTTATTTTTATTTTTATTTTTATTTTTTTAATTTATGTGACTTCATGAGACCTTTGGCATATGTTTACTTTGTCATGAGCATTTATATCTTGTAGTTGAAGGAAATTTTTTAAACATTTACTGACATCTAAGACATTTTTATGTTTATATATGAGACTCTCTGAATATTCATGATAAGCATTGGGTCATTAGGGTCATGTGATCCATCTTACAGATTGTCCTTTAGTATGTTAATTCCTGTGTTTTGGGTTTCATATATAACAGTTCATTTGAGTGCAGGGAGCATCAGCTCTTACTTAGTTCTCTCTGTCTCCATGGCTACAGTCCAGCCTCCCAGAGGCCTGTGGAGATAGGTCTATGATTGCATGCTGGTGAGTTAGAAACTGTTGTCACAGCAGCTTGCAGTGACACTTATAATGACAGAATGTGTGAAGGTGTCTGATCTCAGAGATGTAGCTTTTAAATGAGAAGTGGTTTTTGCCCCTAGAAGTTGATAACCATGACAAAGACACCTGTAGCCAGTCCATTCCAGAAGAACTTGCTTTGTTTTGCAGTGCTTAAGAACTCTGGAAACAGTTTATAGGTAGAACCTAACTAAGCTCTGCCACTTTCTAGTTGTGTGACTTTGGGCAAGTTATTTAACCACTCTGTGCCCCTGTTTCCTTGTCCATTATGGGGATAAACTCAGGACTTATCTGATAGATTTGCGTGAATTAAAAATTTAATAAAATACGAAAGCATGTAAACAGCACCTAGCAAATACTAAATGATTGAATTCTTTATTATTAAGCTATTAGTTAATTCTTTTTTTTTAAGTTAATTCTTTTCTTTTTTTTTTTTTTTTAAGATTTTATTTATTTATTTGACAGAGAGGGATCACAAGTAGGGTGAGAGGCAGGCAGAGAGAGAGGAGGAAGCAGGCTCCCCGCTGAGCAGAGAGCCCGATGCGGGGCTCGATCCCAGGACCTGGGATCATGACCTTAGCCAAAGGCAGAGGCTTTAACCCACTGAGCCACCCAGGTGCCCCTTTTAAGTTAATTCTTAACAGAGGAGTTTAGAGTCTATAATCCGTTATCATAACATTGCTGTATTTTATCATTTGCTTGATCTATTATCAGGTCCAATATTTAAAATGTACTGTTTAAGTTATGTAATCAAAACTACTGTTTGGAAAAAAGCAAAAACAAAACAAAAATAAAAACTGTTTTGTAACTTGGATCTATCTCCCTCTGGTTTCATTTTTTGTACATACTAAGAACTTGGTCATCGTGATGTATAAACAGTTTCTCTTTCTATTGGCCTAAATTTAGCATTATATGGTAGATGACAGGATTTTTGTCCCCCCATCTTGGAGTGTTTTCATCTTCAACCCCCTGTTCTGCTTCAGAAAGAATCCTGTGTCAGAAACCAGATAAGCAAAAGTAATTTGGTATTCACCGAAGTGTTGGCATTATAATCAGATTATAGTCCTCCCTCTTGGAGTTTTCATTTAGGTTCTTCTGTGGAACTTACTGGTTGTCTTATTTATTTCTCATAGCAACTCTGAAAGGGAGTTTGTTTCCCTGCTCTACAGATGAGGAAATTGAAGTTTCTTGGAAAGAATCTCCAGCATACCAATACTAATATGTAGGAAACCCACATTCAGACTTTTTAAATTCTGTATCACTTTTCATTGCAGAAAATTGCCTCTTGTATGATGCACATTTTACCATTCATTAATTCAACAAAATTTTAGTGAATAGCTCTAGGTGTTAGGGATACAGCCCTGAACACTGTCTTCTCCCTCATTCCCATGGGCTCTTCTCTTTTTCTAGTTGAACTGTAAGCATGTTATCTTTATCCTTGTACTCAGCCATAGCGGATTTGAAGTCATCTGTATGTCTTTTATCTTCCACCTTATCTTGAGTTCCTTACAAGTAAGTAGGACCTGCCATCATTAAGGCTAGCTATATTTTCATATTAATTTTTCTATTGTGTCTAATCCATGTGGCTTGCAGAACTATTTCTCAATTATTTTCTTTGCCTTTGGTAAGGTTTCCTTTCCTATTGATTTTGAAATTATCCCAGATATTCACCATTCTCTTCAGTTTATCTACCTCTTATGTTCAGACACTGATCTGATCTCCTACTTTATCTCTGAAAGTGATGTAATGAGTGCATCTGTGAATTCTCTTGATACCTCTTCACCCCACACTACTCCAGATTCTTTTAGCACATTTCCATCTAACCTTAACTCTCTCCAATTTCATTCTGCTTCTTTTTCAAAGGCAGTCTTGCCTCCTGTCTTATTAATCACATTCTCATTTCCTTCCATATCTTCCAGAACCATGCCCGTCAGATTTGGGCTCACTTTCCGAAGTCTTCAAACTATTCCATTCTCCTGGCTTCATTTCTTCATTTTAAACGTGTTTAAGGCTCTACCATTATAAAATAGAAACTTCTCTTTACGACGACCCTCTTCCTTTTTCCTCACTGGCTAGCATTTTAATTGACCTTAAGTTCTCTTTTTCTTTTTTCTTTTTTTTTGGGGGGGGGAGGTGGTAGAGAGCCCAAGTGAGGAGTAGAACGAGGGGCAGAGGGAGAGAGAACTTCTTAAGCAGGCTCCACACTTAGCCTGGAGCCTGACTTGGGGCATAATCTCATGACCCTGAGATCATCGCTTGAGCCAAGATTAAGAGTGGAACACTTAAACAACTGAGCCACCCAGGTACCCCTAAACTTCTCTTTCTTATTTGTTTCCTAGACCTCTGCAGTTTGACTGTCTTTTTTCTGCAGGGCTATTGTTGACCCTTATTTCACCAAATCCAACCCGCTTTCCAGTCCTCATAGTTATCTGCCCCTTAGAAATGAATATAGGTCTTTCTCTCTCTGACTTCACTTAGCATGCTGTACTCTGGGTCCGTCCATGTTGTTGCCAACAACAAGGTCTCATCCTTTTTTATGATATGATATAAATATACTGCATATAAATATAAATATACTGCATGATATAAATATAAATATATAATATAAATATACTGCATGATATTTCATTGTGTATACATGCCACATCTTTATCCATTCCTCTGTGGATGGATACTTGGGTTGCTTCTATATCTTGGCTATTGTAAATAATGCTGCAGTAAACATGGGGTGCATATATTTTTTTGAATTAGTGTTTTAGTTATCTTTGGGTACATACTCTGTAGAAATTTCTGTTTTCAGTTTTTGAGGAACCAAGGAACCATGTGATTTCACCTATATGTGGAATCAAAACAAAACAAATGAATAAACAAAAAACAGAATCAGGCCTGTAAAAAGATGGTTTTCAGAAGAAAGGAGGTTGGGGGAACAGGCAAAATAGATGAAGGGGAGAGAGAGATACAGGCTTCCAGTAATGAAATGAATAAGCCACAGGAATAAAAGGTACAACGTAGGGAATCTGGCCAGTGGTATTGTAATAGTGTTGTATAGTGACAGATAGTAGGTACACTTATGGTGAGCATAGCATAACATAGAGTTGTTGAATCACCATGTTGTACACCTGAAACTAATGTAACATTGTGTGTCAGCTATACTCAAAAAAAAAAAAAAAAAAAAAACATCAAAAGCTAGCTTTTCCCTTTTCCCATCTGGGAAATTACATTTTCTCTTATGGTTTTAACTATCATCAGTATCCTGGTCACGCCAGCACTATATCCCTAGTCTTGATGGCTTCTCTGTGGTTGATACTGATCTCTAATTTCCTGCTTATACACCTGTATTTTCTCATATATCCAGCTGTCCAAGCTTACAAACTAGGAATGATTTGGACTTTTTTCTCTGCTTTAGCTTTCCTTCTACTGATTTTACTTCCAGGCATTTCTTGAATCTAGATTTTTCTGTCCATCTGTATTGTCACTTCCTCCCTTCTAGTCTCGCCCTTTAAAAATCCATCTTTCGGGGCATCTGGGTGGCTCAGTGAGTTAAGCCTCTGCCTTCGGCTCAGGTCATGATCTCCGGGTCCTGGGATCGAGTCGCATCAGGCTCTCTGCTCGCCAGGAAGCCTGTCTCTCCTCTATCTCTGCCTGCTACTCTGCCTACTTGTGATCTCTCTCTCCCTGTCAAATAAATAAATAAAATCTTTTTAAAAAAATAAATAAATAAAATAAAATCCATCTTTCAGGCATATTGTTGTAATCTTAAAAATGAAATTCCCACAATGCTGTGCTCCTGCTTAAAACTCAGCACTGGTTTCCTATTACTTAAAAGATAGAATCTGATCTCTCTAACGTGTCATGCAGGCTCTCAGAATCTGCTTTCTGCCTTGGTTCTCCAGCTCATCTCCTGTGGCTTTCTACCTTATATTTTATGTTCCAGTCTCCCACCTTCATGATTTAGCCTAACTTTTATTATTATGTCACTTCTCTGCCTAGAAAAAGAATTCCTTCTTGCCTTTGATATTTCCAGACAAGGGCTATCACTTAATAAAACTAGATACACATTTTCAAATAACAGAAACTGTAGAATGAATGTTTAGTACTGGATAATGTCAGGAGACTTGAAACTTCATGACAAACTATAAAGTGCCATGGAGAGAAAGCAGATCAGTGTTTTTGTTACCTCTTACTGAGAAGAGCTCCTCCAGCAGCAGCTTCCCTGGGTGTTCTTTTCGAAGTGAAATTCAACAGTAGAGTGATGGGATTTTTCTTTTTTTTTATATAAATACCATGAGACTTGGTGATATCTTAGAGATCTATGTAGATTGTGTGTTTCGTGCATGCATGGGTAGGCTTATACTCACCTTAAGTATGTGGCCTACTGTTTTGCACAGATGAATATGATTAGGTTATTATATTTATAATTATAATTGATGAATACTTTTATTATCCCAAGTACTTCTTAGTACTCTATGAAAATAAGTAAACAAATTAACTTAAAATAAAACCTGCTGTGGCTTTTATTTAAATTTCAGAAAAAGAAGTATATTCTAGCTTACCACCCAAAACAAAAGAAGCTGATTCACCTTTCTTTAGCAGCTGTGAGTTTAGAAGATGTTGATTTATTTTCCTTTGTTCTGCTCATAGAAGAAACAGGTTTAGAAGTTCAGGTAGAAAGAATCTTCTACCGTGTCTACCTGTTTTGGAGCTATCTTGTATTTTATTTTATTTATTTAATTTTTAAAAAGATTTATTTACTTTAGAGAGAAGGAGCACATTGTGGGGAGGGACAGAGGAAGAGGGAGAGAGAGAGAATCTCAAGCAAGACTCCCTGCAGGGCTTGATCCTAGGACCCTGAGATCATGACCTGAGCTGAAATCAAGAGTTGGATGCTGAACTGACTGAGCTACCTGGGCAACCTTGGAGATATCTTGTATTTTAAACCACAAACCTTAATGTGCGTTCTTAAGAAAGATTACTCTGTATATGTTACCTTGCATTGTTATGTAAGTGCTGTGTATAATCAAGATACTTGTTAAAGAAGATAAATATTTTAGTATTTTTTTCTCTAATTGCATTATAAAAATCATTGCAAAATGTTTAAATATTGAAAGCCCTAGTTCTGTGGGTTATTACCATTAAACGTTCCAGTTGTTTTTTCTTGCTGTCTTGTATAAGAGGAACTGTGATGTAGTGGTTAGGAGTTAGGCTCTGGAACCAAACTGTTGAGGAGTTCAAATGCTGCCTTTACTACTTATTAACTTGATGACTTAAGACGTGTGATTTAACCTTTATTTCCATGGGTTTCTTCATCTATGAAGTGGGTGTAATAATAGTTCATAATATGGAATAAATAATTTATATAAAGCCGTTAGAACAGTGTCTGACAGTAGTAAGTGCTATATTGAGTATTGGCTATTTCAGTACCTGGTACATTAAATACATTGGGTATATTTATAGATTTTGATGATTATGTTGTCTCCAAGAATATTGTTTCACGTTGTTAGCTTTCAGTGCATTGTTTATCACTGAATGTTTCAAATTTTATCCTGCCTTTTTTTTTTTAATATTTTATTTATTTATTTGACAGACAGAGATCACAAGTAGGCAGAGAGGCAGGCAGAGAGAGAAGAGGAAGCAGGCTCCCTGCTGAGCAGAGAGCCCGATGTGGGGCTCGATCTCAGGACCCTGGGATCATGACCTGAGCAAAAGGCAGAGGCCTTAACCCACTGAAACCCCCAGGTGCCCCTTTATCCTGCTTTTTAATGACTTTTTTATTGCTTGATAGAAGTGCTTAATTTCTCTTATAAAGAAGTGACACGATGTGTTTAATAGTTTGAAAGCTCTGTATTTCTTAACTATTTAATAATGCTATTTTATTATTGAAGACATGATTTTTCATTTTTGAATTCTTGGTTCATTCATTGTTTTCATTAATTCCTTCAGCTTAAAGTAAGAATAAAGAGGAACTTATGTTGCCAAAATCTTTTACCAAGAGAAAACATTTAAAAACTCTCTCTCTTTATATAGGCATTGGCTATAAACTAGAAGATTAAACTTTAACATTATTGGTCTTAAACAAAACCAGTAGGTCAGTCGCGGTGTAGTAGTTTTTCTTTATGAAATAATCAAGATAGCCAATTATGTACTAATATTTATGAAAGCAGTTACTATAAGACTACACATCTGTTGATTTGATTTCCTGTTTATTATACACTATTTTAAAAAAGTAAATTGTGGGGCACCTAGTGGTCATTCAGTTAAGCGTCCTATTGATTTCAGCTCAGGTCATGATCTCAGGGTTGTGGGATTGAACCCTGTCAGTCAGGCTTGGAGCCTACTTAAGATTTCTCTCTCCCCTCCTGCCTGCCCCTCACCCTTCTAACAGGAAAAAAAGAAAAAGAAAAAGAAAATTGTGTAGTGGTGGGGGATAGGGATTTGTCTTCGTGCGAGATGATAATTCTCAGTTTAACCCTCTCACCTGTCTAAATGGGTATTTTTGGTACACAGGAAAAAGGAAAGGTTAGTAGGTAATAGTGTATAACCCTAACAGGGTTTTAAATGGTTTATAGATTAAGTCCATCAAAAAATAGCATGGCCTGTGCATAGTAACTTTACTGTTTGCTATGTGACACTGTTTTTTTTTAATATAGTTCTCTTTGTGATAGGATTACTACATTAATAAAAACAGATCATTTCTCTGAGGAAACTGTTATTGATGGTTCCCCATATGGGAAAACTATTTGGTTTGGGAACTTGTAGATACTTTACTTCTCATTTTTTGATCAAGTACTCCCTAGAGCAGGAGAGGCAAAGTTTACTGTAAAGGAGCCATATAATAAATATTGGAGGCTTGGTGGGCCATGTGGTCATTGTCTCAACTATTCAGCTCTGCCTTTGTAGCAGAAAGCAGCCATAGACAGTATAAAAATGAAGGGGCTTGACTGTGTTCTAGTAAAATTTATTTATGAAAATGGATTCAGAGTGGAGGAAGGAATTTCACCCACAGGCTGACCACTGTACTAGAATATGAATTTTACTTCGTGTGGTCTTTTTGATTAAAAATCTCAGGTAGAATTTATTTTCTAGTTTTAAACAAATCTTTTAATTTAGGCTAGATGACTTAAATGTTAGTGTTTAATTGACAGAATCTGTGTTAGCTTTTTAAGTCATATATATATATTTTTTCTAGTTTGAAAGAAGTAGAAATGATTGGACTTTGGAGTCAGGAAGCACTAAGTTTGTACTTAATTGTACCTAATTGCTTTGTGGCTGTGGACACATTACTTCACATTGAAGAACTTAAATTTCCTTGTTTATAGAAGAGGAATAATACTAGATAGATATCTTTAGGTTATTGTGTTTTCCATTTAGCTCTCTTTTCATCAATTCAATTTAGTAAGATTATTTTTGTCATTAATGTGTGCCTTTCAGACTTTAGGAGAGAATTAACAGTGTAGAGATTGAGCATCTCTACTCTTGTCATACTGAGGAATCAAAACTCCTTGAATTTCAGAATGCTCTAACATTTATGTCAAATTGTTTTGTTACATTTTTGTACTTTTGTTAGTCCTTGAATTTTTAGTTTTTCTAAACATTCTTAGATTATGGTATGTAAAAATATAAAGTAAAATTTTAATCTTTGTTTATCAATGGAAGCCTGTCACAGAATTGGCAAGACATGAGACATTATTAGACTTACATTATCTTCTTTTACTGACAGCCTATAGCAGAAGCAGATTATTTGTAAATGGTTCCTATTGTATACTCAATAAAATTTTTTTACAGGAAGTTAGTATCCTCATTAGGCAGATGTTAGCATACTAAAATGATATTTGTTCATTTTTATAAGCAAATCTTGCTTGGAATAAGAAAACAACCTTTACACATATGATTGTAAGTATAAGATATCTTGTATATACTTATATGAATTTTTTTCAAAGATTTTATTTATTAATTTGACAGAGATCACAAGTAGGTGGAGAGGCAGGCAGAGAGAGGAGGAAGCAGGCCCCCCCCGCTGAGCAGAGTGTGCAACATGGGGCTCAATCCCACGACCCTAGGATCATGACCTGAGCCAAACGCAGAGGCTTTAACTCACTGAGCCACTCGGTTGCCCCGAAGACAGAGGCTTTAATCCACTGAACCTCCCAGGCGCCCCTACTTATATGAATTTTTTAACCAATATGTGGGAGCACAGTAAATACATTATTTGTAACTTTGCAACTCAGGGACACAATGAAAATGTTGAATCTAGTGAAGGTGCATAATTAGCACTGGCTTTCTCAGTATAAGGTTCATAAATAATACTCCAGGAGGAATTTTGTTTTCTTGGAGGGGTGTGTTGTCTTGACACAGGTAGGATAGAATATATGGCTTTTTATTTTAAGTTTTTATTTTAATCTTAGTTAACATGGGTATATTTAACATGGGTTCAACACTTCTGTACATTATTCAGTGCTCATCATAAGTGTATTCTTAACCACTATCACCCATTATACCCATCCCCCCATCCACCCCCATTCTGATGACCATCAGTTCTCTATAGTTAACATTCTCTTTCTTGGTTTGTCTTGCTCTTTTTCTTTTTTTCTTTGCTCATTTGTTTTGTTTCTTAAATTCCACATGGAAGTGAAATCATATGATATTTGTCTTTCTGTGACTGACTTAGTTTTCATAGGATTGTACTCTCTAGTTCCATCATGTTGTTGCAAATGGTAAGCCTTCATCCTTTTTTATGGTTGAATGATATTCCATTACATATTATATTATACCACATCTTCTTTCTCCACTCACCTATCAGTGGACACCTGGACTACTTCCATAATTTGGCTTTCATAAATAATACTGTAATAAACAGAGAGGTACATGTATCCCTGTGAGTTAGCATTTTTGTATTTTTTGGATAAATACCCAGTAGTGTGATTATTGGATTATAGGGTAGTTCTTTTTTTTAAACTTCTTGAGGAACCTCCATATTGTTTTCCACAGTGGAAATTTTTACATTAAGTTTATGTTACTACCAACAGTGCAGGAGGGCTTCTTTTTCTCCACATTGTTGGCAGCACTTGTTATTTCTTGTATTTTTTATTTTAGTCATTCTGAAACATGTGAAGTAATATCTCATTGTGGTTTTGATTTGCATTTCCCTGAAGAAGCCTAATATTGAGCATCTTTTCATGTGTCTGATGGCCATTTGTATGTCTTCTTTGAAGAAATGTCTGTTCATATATTCTGCCCATTTTTTAATAGGATGATTTATTTTTTGGGTACTGAGTTGTGTAAGTTCTCTATATATTTTAAATACTAACCCTGTATTAGATATGACATTTGCAAATATCTTCTTCCATTTAGTAGGTTGTCTTTTAGTTTTGTTGATCGTTTGCTTTGCTGTGCAGAAACTTTATTTTGATGGTAGTACCTGTCATTTATTTTTGCTTTTATTTCCCTTGCCTCAGGAGCTATATCTAGATAAACATTGCTGTGGCTGTCAGAGAAACTATTGCCTGTGCCATCTTCTAGGATTTTTATGATTTTAGGTCTAATCTGTTTTGAATTCATTTTTGTGTATGGTGTAAGGAAGTGGCCCAGCTTCATTGGTGTTGGTGTTTCCCAACACCATTTGTTGAAGAGAGACTGTCTTTTTCCCATTGTGTGTTCTTTCCTCCTTTGTTGAAGATTAATTGACTGTGATTAATTAATTGTGGGTTTATTTCTTGGTTTTCTATTCTGTTGATTTGTGTCTGTACCATACTATTTTGATTATGGCACGTTTTTAAATCTGGAGTTTTGATAACCTCCAGTCTCGTTTTTCTTTTTCAAGATTTCTTTGGCTATTTGGTGTCTTTTGTGGTTCCATACAAATTTTAGGATTGTTTTAGTTTTATGAAAAATACTGTTGGAATTTGATTGCATTAAATCTGTAGAATGCTTTGGGTAATACTTACATTTTAGCAATATTTTTTCTTCCAACCCATGAGCATGAAATGTCTTCCCATTTCTTTGTGTCATCTTCAGTTTCTTTCATTAATGTTTGATAGTTTTCAGAGGACGGGTTTTTCACTGCTTTGGTTAAGTTTATTTGCAGGCATTTTATTATTTTTGGTACAGTTGTAAATGCGATTATTTCCTTAATTTCTCTTTTTGCTGCGTCATTATTAGTGTATAGAGATAAAACAGATTTCCATATATTGATTTTGTATCCTGTATTCTGGGACTTTAATGAGTTCAGTTCTAGTAGTTTTTTGGTGGAGTCTTTAGGGTTTCCTATAAATGGTATCCTGTCATCTGCAAACAATGCAGAAAGTTTTAACTTCTTCCTTACCAATTTGGATGCCTTTTATTTCTTTTTGTTGTCTGATTGCTGTTGGTTAGGACTTTCAGTGCTGTGTTGAATAACAGTGGTGAGAGTGGATATCCTTGTCTTGTTCCTGACCTTAGGGGAAAGGCTCTCATTTTTCCCCCATTGAATATATTGTTCACTGTGGGTTTTTACTTTATGGCCTTTCGTGGTATTGAGATATGTTCCCTCTCAACCTACTTTGTTGAGGGTTTTTATCATGAATGGATGTTGTACTTGTCAGATGCTTTTTCTGCACCTGTTGAAATGATCATATGGTTTTTATCCTTTTTCTTATTGATGTGCTGTATCACATTAATTGATTTGTGAATATTGAACCACCCTTGCATCCCAAGAATAAATCTCACTCAATTGTGATGAATGATTTTTTTAATGTGTTGTTGAAAGTGGTTTTGCTAGTATTTTGTTGGCGGATTGTTGCATCTATATTTATGAAAGATACTGGCCTATAGTTCTCTTTTTTTATGTGTCTTTATTTAGTTTTGGTATCAAGAATGAATAGAATGAATGAATTTGGAGGTTTCAAATAGTACAGATTTGGGGAGTTTTCCTTCTTGTATTTTTTGGAATAGTTTGAAAAAAAGATACTAACTTTTCAAACGTTTGGTAGAATTCCCCTGTGAAGCTATTTGGTCCTAGACTTTTGTTTGTTGGGAGTTTTTTTGTTTTTATTATTATTCTTGATTCAGTTTCTTTGCTGGTAATCTCCGTCTGTTTAAAGTTTCTGTTTCTCCCTGCTTCAGTTTTGGTAGGCTATGTGTTTCCAGGAATTACTAAGCATTACTTCTAGGTTCAGTTTTGGCATATAATTTTCCATAATATCTCTTAAAATTGTTTGTATTTCTGTGGTGTTGGTTGTTACTTCTCTTCTTTCATTAGTGATTTTGTTTGTATGAGTTCTCTCTTTTTTGATGCGTCTAGCTAGAGGTTTATCAATTTCATTGATATTCTCAAAGAACCACCTTCTGGTTTTATTGGTCTGTTCTATTGAGGTTTTTAAAATTTCTATATATATTCATTTCTGCTTTAATCTTCATTACTTCCTTCCTTCTGCTGGTTTTGAGTTTTGTTGTTCTTCTAGATCTTGTAAGTGTAAAGTTCGGTTGTTTATTTGAGATTTTTCTTGTTTCTTGAAGTAGGCCTATATTACTGTAAACGTCCCTCTTAGGACTGCTTTTGCTTCAGCCCAAAGATTTTGGACCATTGTATTTTCATTTTTATTTGGTTCCAGGTAATTTTTTAATTTCTTCTTTGATTTCTTGATTGATCCATTCATTGTTTAGTAACATGTTATCTAACTTCCATTTATTTGTGCTCTTTCCAGATTTTTTTCTTACGGTTGTTTTCTAGTTCCATAGCATTGTGGTCAGAAAAGATGCATGGTATGACTTCGATCCTTTTTAATTTGTTGAGATTTGTTTTATCACCTGATACGTGATCTGTTTTAGAAGATGTTCATGTGCACTCGAAAAGAATGTATATTCTGCAATTTTAGGGTGAACTTTTTGAATATATGTTAAATTCATCTAATCCAGTGGGTCATTCAGAACACTCTTTCCTTGTTGATTTTTTTGGTTGGATGATTTGTCATGTATCGGTGTAAGTGTTAAAGCCCTCTACTATTTTTGTATTACAATTGATTAATTCCTTTATGCTTGCTATTAACTGTTATTGCTATGTATGAGGGTGCTCCCATGTTGGGTGTATAAATAGTACACAACTTTCATATCTTGTTGGATTTTCCCTTTTATTATTATATAGTGTCATTATTGTCTGTTGTTACAGTCTTTATTTTAAAAGTCTCTTTTGTCTGATACAAGTATTGCTACCCCGGCTTTCTTTTGACATCCATCTGTATGATAATGTTTCTCCATCCCTGTACTTCCAATCTGCAGGTGTCTTTATGTCTGAAATTAGTCTCTTTCATAGGTGGCATATAGATGGATCTTGTTTCTTTATTTACTCTGTTACCTTGTGTCTTTTGATTGGAGTATTTAATTTATTTATATTCAAAGTAGTTACTGATATTTATTGTTGCCATTTTACTTGGTTTTTGGTTGTTTTTGTAATTTTTCTGTGATCCTTCTCTTGCTCTCTTTCATGGTTTACTGGCCTTTTTTTAGTGATATACTTGGATTTTGGATATTACTGGTTTTAGATTTGTGGTTGCTCTTAGGTTTGTATGTAACATCTTCTGCAGGGTATATGATATTCTTTATTAAATTCTATGATCTTAAGAGGTTTTAATGGTATAAGCCAACAAACTTTGTGAAAGTTGTTTGTTTTAATGGCAAAAGTTTAACACCCAAAGCAAACAGTGAAGCTGGGTTATATTGAATAATAGGATTTGAAATGATGTCTTGGTTGAGGATAAAGTATAGGTGTTTATTTATATTGTTTATTTATACTGGCAGTTATCATAACATGCTATTCTCTTGTTTGAAAGCTTAATTTTAAAAATATATTTTTTAAAAGTTAAGAAATGAAAAATTTCACCTTATGTTTTGATGAAACAAATTCACAACTGATACTAGTTAAGTACATACATTTACAGTAAAATTTTAGAATCCCTGAATATTCTCTAGCTTTTATGTCATATTTTGTTTTTAGACATGGAAATCTTGGGATGCCTGGGTGGCTCAGTTGGTTAAGCGTCTGACTTTGGCTCAGCTCATTATTCCAGAGTCCTGGAATGGAGTCCCACTTTGGGCTTCCTGCTCATTGGGGAGTCTGCTTCTCCCTCTGCCCCTCCCCCTGCTCTTGCTCACTATCTCAAATAAATAAAATCTTTAAAAAAGACATGGAGGGGCGCCTGGGTGGCTCAGTGGGTTAAGCTTCTGTCTTCAGCCCAGGTCATGATCTCAGGGATCTCAGGGTCCTGGGATCGAGCCCCACATCGGGCTCTCTGCTCAGTGGGGAGACCTCTTTCTTTTCTCTCTCTGCTAACTGCTCTGCCTGCTTGTGATCTCTCTCCCTCTGTCAAATAAATAAATAAAATCTTAAAAAAAAAAAAAAGACATGGAAATCTCATAAGTTTATATACATAATCTTTTTATAGTATATGAACATGATGTATCCTCTTTCCTTTCTTCACTTAAAAGATATTTATTGAATGCCTACTCTGTGCTAGGCACATGTACTAATAGGTTGTGATGGTGAGCATTCTTCAAATCTGTGATACGTACTATGTTGAAAGAAATGAGTGCTTTAAGAACAGAAAGTAAGGGGCACCTGGGTGGCACAGTTGGTTAAGCAACTGCCTTCGGCTTGGGTCATGATCCTGGAGTCCCAGGATTGAGTCCCACATCGGGCTCTCTGCTCATCAGGGACTCGACTTCTCCTTCTGCTCCTCGCCCCTTTCATGTGTTCTCGCTCTCGCTCTCTCTCTCTCTCAAATAAATAAAAAATAACAAAAAAAAATTTAAAAGAACAGAAAGTAAGAGAATCCATCATCTATCAAGTGACCTTTTTTTGAGAAAATAATGTGTCTGACTCAGACCAAGGATGAGTAGTAATTAACCAAAGAGGGCAGGACTCTTCTTTACAAAGACCCTGAATGTGAAGGGAGCAAAGCATTTGCAGAGACCAGAAGTCTAGTAACTGGAGAAGAGATCAAAGAGAGAAGAGAGTAATGGTAGAAGGAGAGTGCAGACTCTAATTTTTAGAGCGCAGGGAACCTTGTAGGACACTTCAGTAAAGATTATAGTTTTTACCCTAAGAGCAATGGGAAATCGTTAAAGTGTCTTATTTGAGCAGTTGGTAAGATCAGATTTGTATTTTTTTTTTTCATTAGAGGTGGGGGAAGGGCAGGGGCCGAGCAAGAATCTGAAACAGTCTCTACACCTAGCACAGAGCACAAGGCAGGGCTTGATCCTGTATGACCCCGAGATCATGAACGATTAACCAACCGATCCACCCTGAAGCCCCTCAGATTTATATAAAAGATCCCTCAGATAGCAGCAGACAGAGCAGTATGAAACAGGACAAGAGTAAAATAGAGAAAACAATTTTGGTGGCTTTGCATTAGTCCAGGAAAGAGTTCAGAACTTGAGTGAGAGTAGATGAAGAAGTAGTAAAGGGAAATCAACAGATTCAAGATATATTTCGTGGGTAGAATTCTCTGAAGTTGATAGATTACCATGGGATTGGAAGAACGTTGTCATGGGTGACATCCAGGTGTCTGCCTCTCACAGTGGGAAAGCAGTGATAGATTTGGTAAGGTAGAAACACCAGAAAGAGATCCCATTCCCGCAGGTGGATCAGAAGTGCACTTTGGGAGCTCTTGAAGAATGTGAGAGAAAAGAAGCCGCAGCGAGAGGAGGATAATCTAGGACAGACAGACAGGAGATTTTGAAAAACTTGTGAAAAACTTGGGCATGTTTAAAATACTAAGGGATCGCCTAGACAGGGAAGTTTTCAAAATTATTGAAAGAGAGAGGAGATAATTAAAGAAGCAGAAGTCCTTAATAAAGGCCAGAAAGAGCCTACTAAGTGGAATTACTGATCTTAAATAAGAGATGGAGTGCCTCTAGTGTTTGCACCGGAGAAAGGAAGAAGAGGGCTCTGTGGGTTTAGCAGCTGGGCTAGCCTTATGAAGACACCAGAAGTCAATATCTGAGGAGAGTGGGAAATTTGAAATAAGTACAGTGATTAGTGAATTGAGAAACATAGGATTTCCTGGCTGCTTTGAGGGAAATTTTTGTGTTTAATGAATGTCATTTAATGTTATCTTAAAATCAGATTTGGAGGAAAACAGCAAGAATGTGAGCTCCACTCAGAATTCATGTATACTTTTAAGTAATGGCATCATTGGCCAAGACCTAGGCTACCCTGGATACTAAAGCAGAGATCCTCACATATGGAGGTGCTATACCTCTTTATGTAGTATATGATTTCATTTAACTTTTAACTTTCAGGGTTATTTATGTTGAATAGGCCTAGTTTGTTTCTAATCAATGTTTTTTCCCCCCCTTTTTTAGGCAGGCAGAAGTCCTGAAGGCTGACATGACAGGTATTGGCTCACTCATTTGTTTTTCACACTTATTTTATACCATTAAATTGAGGGAAGGGTGTCATCTTCCCTGTATTACTTGTTGCACTGTCCTAGTTGCCAGAGGAATGATAACTTACTGTTTGCTTTTAATAATTACTGTTTTTGAACTTTGAATTCTTACTTAGATCATCAAGAATTTTGAATAATCTGTGCTATACTGAATTAAATATTAACTAACTTAATGCATATAATCATTTAATTTTAATGAACTGCTTATCATCAATTTAAGACATTAAAAAAAAAAGAATGCATATACCATATTAAAAACATCTTAGGGTATTGGGTTCATGTCTTCCTGTTTATATTCCCCAATCTTGAATAGTAATTAGACCTTGAGAAAAAATATTTGTAGGAAAACTACTAAAAGTTCTTGAAATTGAGTGAGCTGCTTTGCCACCTTTCTTTTTTCCCTTGTCTTTTTTGTTTTGAGTAAATAACCAAGGTGATTTTGAAAGAATAGCTGGAAGTCACTAGAAGGAGCAGATGATTTTAACTTTCCAAAATTGGGAAATATATGACAATGACTATGTAGTGATCATTGTGCTCTCTGTAGCAGCATATGGTGTCCTAAAATGTAAACATGTGCAAATGGATCTCATTCTTATTTTTGAGAACTTTAGTTCTAAAGTGAAATCCACAAAGAAGAGTTAAACTTTTACAACAGCATTCTGGCCAAAATTTACAATCAAGAAGGGATAGGCTCTAGATGTCTTTTTCTCAACATTGCAGTCTAATGTTAATGTTAATGTTGATCCTATTGTTTTAAGAATTCGTGGTTAATATCATTATCTTCTTGTTCAAGGAAAAGAGGTAAGAAAGAAAGCTAAAAGCACTTTTAACAGGTTTACTTAATGTAGTACCTCAGTTCCTCCCATTATTAACATGACTGCCATCGTCTTCAGTACTATGGGTATTAGTGTCAGCTCTAAGCTACTGTATTATGCTTTTGTATTGTCCTGTTAGGCACAATATGCATTATGTGACAAAAATTAGACTTGGAGCAATTTTCAGCTAGCTATACCTTTTACTTTTTCTTAAGTATTGAATACCCTCAGTAAGTAGGCTTAGAGTTTGGCTTTTATAAGGAACATTTGACTGCCCAAGAACATTAACTTGGATATTAAGTAATTTAAATGATAGTCTGTCTGATAGATCAGAGTTAATGATCCCTTATTATCCTTCCCCTGCCATAGTTGAATTGAAACAAGATTGAATAAATCCATAAATCTGTTTATTTAGTCATTAAAAAACTAATAAGGGACCAAGAAGCTGATACTACACCCAGCTTTTTTGTAGCCAGCAAACTCTTTTGAGGATTAATTAAAAAACCGGTTTTATTTGTAGGCTTAAAGAAGAGTAAAAACTGTGTCATTGTGCTGTTGCAAAATATTAAATGTAACCAGAAGCCTAATTGAAATATCTGTTACTAGGTTCTTCTATTGATGCAGCTAACTATCAGTTACTGCACTCCTAAGCCTAGTAACCGGAAAAGCTGAAGTGTCTTGCAGGACTCTGGCAGACAGTATGGCCCCAGCTGGGTATTTCATTTAGTCCTAGCCTGACTTCCTTTCCTCTTGCACCCACTCTCATTTGGCCTCTTGAGCAGTTCAGGCAGTGTCTGCTATGAATTCTTATTTACATGAAAGGGCAAGTATGGATTGCTCACAGAATTTCTTGGCAAGCAATTTACCAATCATTAAAATAACCCTCACTGTTTTGGCTTTATTGGGTTGATATATAGAGAATAGGAATGACAGCAGAGTGTGTAAACAGCTGCTGGATTATGAGCAGAGATGAAGATTCTGTAGGGACAGTTGTGAGAATGATTCAAAATAGAAAAGCTGCTTTGGAGAAAGAAATACAGTTCTGAGAGTAAACAGACCATCTTAGCAGCCCATCATTTTAAATGGGGTGACTTCTGAGGCATATGACTTCCTTTGATATGAATACATAGAAGTCTAAACTAAAGCAAAGAGTACACCATTCATTTTTTTTTTTGCCTTACTCATGTCATGATGTTATTTCAAAGCCAAAAGGCAAATTCAGAAACATTTCGAACCAGATTTAGTCATTAGCCAAAAGGTGAAAGTTATTTGAAAATATAGTAGTATAAAACTTCCGCAACAGTCTGTGGTATCTACCTAAAGCAGATGTTTGCTTTGGGAAATGGAGAGGAAAGGAGTCATTGGTGTGGTATAATGTTAACTATCTCTTTTTTTTTTTCTGTCTCTGTTGTTTTGTCTGTTTTGTTACTCCAAGATTCTAAGCTGGGTCCGGCTGAGGTCTGGACATCCAGACAGGCTCTGCAGGACCTGTACCAGAAAATGCTAGTTACTGATTTGGAATACGCGTTAGACAAGAAAGTAGAACAAGATCTGTAAGTATCATCATTTGGGATGTCCCTGTAAGATCAAGAGTATTACCAAGACTTTAGGATAGAAAGGAACGATTTGGTTATTTCTTCTTAACCTATCAGAGTAAGCTCTTTCAGTAAAAGAAGAAATTCTAATACCTGTAATACTTGTGGGTTTTTTGAACCAAATATTTAACCATTCGTATTACTTCATATAGTCTTGGGTGACAGGAGAAGTGCTTGGATTTGAATGTTTTTAATGTCTTTAGGGCATATCATAAAAAACAAATCTCTATATATGTATTTCAGGTACTAAGAGACAGTGTTTGGATTCTCTGTGTGTGTTTGGTCCTGCATTTAAGCCATTTAAGCCAGTCCTGCATTTTAAGTCATAGCTTGAAAAATTCAGTAGTGAGCTTTAGATAAATCTCTGGTAAATGTGATTCTATAAATTTCTCCCGAAGAAAAATGTGTTTGCATTGTAAGGGAAGTTCTTCTTTTTATAAAATAAGTAGGTGTTTCCTTTTTTATTTTTTCTTCCCCTAATAAGACTAAAGAAAGATTTTGTATATTTAGGCTATTCCACTTGTTCTTTCTATGAGAGGTGAAATGGCGATGACCAGATTCCCAAGTGAGTAAATAAATGCCTGTTGTGGAAGGCCTTGCCTTATAAATTGGAGCAGGGATATTAGGCTGATGGAAAATTAAAAATCAGTTTAGAATATTTCTATTCAGAAATGGCTATTACCCTAAGTTGTGGTGAAAGTTAGTTTTTCCTATAGTTTATACTTTTCTTAGATATTTTATATTTTTAGGAGTTCTAGTAATAAGAGAGCTTAATCACAGCCACTCAAAATCCATTTCCATGATATTAGAGTCAAGGATAAAATATCATCAGAAATGCTAAGGGAGTGATTGTCCTCATAAACCATTAAAAATACCCAGTGCTCTTGAGTCTCAAAGTTGAGGTTAATAGACCAGGTAGGTTGTAGACCTTTTATCTGTGTTTGCTTCCTTTTTTTTTTTTTTTTAAGATTTTATTTATTTATTTGACAGAGAGAGATCACAAGTAGGCAGAGAGAGGAGGAAGCAGGCTCCCTGCTGAGCAGAGAGCCCGATGCGGGACTCGATCCCAGGACCCTGAGATCATGACCTGAGCCGAAGGCAGCGGCTTAACCCACTGCGCCACCCAGGCGCCCTGTGTTTGCTTCCTTTAATCAAAGCAATTCTAGCTCCATCCTAGTTCCTTTTTTCCCTCCTGTGGTTTCCAAGTTAAGGAATGACTGTATTTCCCCATAACTGAATTTAAAATGATTCTCTATATAGCTTGATGAATGAAAGACATTTTATAATGGGATTTTGGCATGCCATATGTCAACATTGTTTTTTCCTATTTTAAATAGCCAGAATTGAAATGTCCAAAAATGAACTTAAATTTCAAGCTCTCAAGAAAATATTAACCCCAAGAGAAATAAAAGTCTTAAATAGAATTAGAACAGAGTGCTGTGGGAAATAGATTTTATGGAAATAAGAGATAGGACTTAGTATTTTCTAGAAGAATTTTTAAAAAGAATTATTTCTTCACATAATGTATGGCAATTCGTTAATAGCTTACTTTTACTTTGGTCTTGCCACTGTAGTTCTGATTTTGTACTAACTCTAGTAGCTCTAAAAGATTAATAACTGAAGCCACAGTGTGATTATTCAAACATGGGTAAGTGTTTACTAAGGTCAGTTGGATTCTGCTGCATCTGTAGTCTTGCTCAAAGAGGAGCATAAAGTTATTTAAGTAAGTGAATAACTTTAATGCAGGTTTACTGTCTAGTGTGTTATAACAAACAGTTCTTTCTTGTTCTCAGGGGGACCAGTGTCTGCCCAGTGAGTCACTGCTATACCAAATAGAATTACATTTTGTTTTCAGCTGGAATCATGCCTTTAAGAATCAGATCACAACACTACAAGGCCAGGCAAAGAATCGAGCAAACCCGAATCGGAGTGAAGTTCAGGCAAACCTTTCTCTGTTCCTAGAGGCAGCTAGTGGCTTCTATACTCAGGTGAGTTCTGCATTTATACCAATTCTTCTAGAAAAATTGTGAATGTGCTTCGTACATGTCTTGTTGTTCGTATAAACACTTTTTGTTAACACTATGTGGGCCATCCAGGAGTTGATCACCTGTAATCTGACATGAATAAACATATCCCAAATTGTTTACCATAAGACTTTTCAAACAATAAAGTTTTGACCAAAAGTTGGTGTTTTGGCTTAAAGATTGGAGGTATAATTGTGTGCGTAGAAAATGGATAATGAGTAGGAACAAACCATGCCTTAGTGATAACAGTAGAAGTAGTCAGTTATAAGTGGTATTAGAGCAAATGTGAATTTATGAGTATGGGTATAGTCATTATGAAAGTAACAGCTGTGTTGTACCAGGCAAGAAATCATCAAAATTTGTGATACCAAGTGAGTTTTCATAGTATTATGTGTTCAGTAGAATTTATCTGGGGCTTTAAATGCTATTAAACTACTTAAGAAATGGAGTAGATTTTGCTCCATTTTAATAATAAGCCATTAATTATCATCCTCAGAGACTTACCTTGTCCTTGGTTACATCCTGCTATAACTTCTAAGACAGGCAAGGTGAAAGAATAAATTAATCTTCGGGGCACCTCCATGGCTCAGTCAGTTAAGTGTCTGCCTTCAACTCAGGTCATGATCTCAGGGTCCCAGCATCGAGCCCGGCATAGGATTCCTGTTCAGAGGGGAGTCTACTTCTCACTGCCTCTCCCCTTCCCCATCATTCATTCTCTCTCAAATAAATAAATAAAATCTTTTTTAAAAAAAGAATAGATCTTCCTGAACGGTGATTTTTCTTTAAGCAGAATCTTGTAGAAACTTCATCTCATCCATTTGCAGTAGCATTCATATTTTATTTAATAAAATGTGTATAAACTCTCATCTTAGAATGATGAGCTGAGGTTTTAAAGATCTTGGACTCATCTTTGGCCATTCTCTCTGTTGCTTCTTGACCATTGCTACCTGTATTTTGGCTTCATTTTGGTTGTATCATTTCTTTGAAAGAAGGAGAAGAAAAGACTTTGTGTTGGAAATTGCCCCATAGTTAGCCATCATCTTAGGGAGACTATTTGTTTTACTTAGACTAAAACATTCTTCACAGTTCATTATTGAAAGAACTCAAGTATGGTTCTTATTCTCGAAATTTATTTTCAAATTTATGCCAGCTTCTAACAGTAAAAGTCAATGTTTCTGGAGAGAGGGCTTGTAGTATGCTGCTAACTAGTCCTTAAAGTAGATGTTAAAGATAATTCATTCCACAAGTAGCTTTTATTTTATTTTTTATTTTTATTTTTTTCAGTGGCTGATTTTGAGTTTTTGTTTTGTTTTATTTTGTTTTTATTTTTTATTTTTTATTAACATATAATATATTATTAGCCCCTGGGGTACAGGTCTGTGAATCGCCAGGTTTACACACTTCACAGCACTCACTATAGCACATACCCTCCCCAATGTCCATAACCCCACCACCCTCTCCCTAGCCCCCTCCCCCTGGCAACCCGCAGGTTTGTTTTGTGAGATTAAGAGTCTCTTATGATTTGTCTACCTCCCGATCCCATCTTGTTTCATTTATTCTTTTCCTACTCCCAAACCCCCCATGTTGAATCTCCACTTCCTCATATCAGCGAGATCATATGATAATTGTCTTTCTCTGATTGACTTACTTTGCTAAGCATAATACCCTCTAGTTCCATCCACGTCGTCACAAATGGCAAGATTTCATTTCTTTTGATGGCTGCATAGTATTCTGTTGTATATATACCACATCTTCTTTATCCATTCATCTGTTGATGGACATCTAGGTTCTTTCCATAGTTTGGCTATTCCACAAGTAGCTTTTAAAAGCCTACTATTTGTAAAGCACAATACAGATACTGGGGATATGGAGGGGAAAGAGTCTTCCTTTAAGGGAACATAGAGTCTGAATCAAGAGGTGGATACATTAATAGATACTCTTTTTGCTTTCTGATTATAAAAATAATGCATACTTATTTCAAGAAATTTGGAAATTACACAAAAATAAAATTTTTAAAAATTAATTTTCCCATTCAGGATAGATTACTATTTTAGTATATATATCCTTCTGGTGTTTTAGTAATTTTGAACATACAAGACATATAAGACAAATAGCCTTATATCTGCTTTATAAACAATGTAAATTTTCCCTTGTGTTGTTAAATAGTTTGATAAACATCTTTGAGTATAAAGCATTTTCTCTAATTTTGGATTATTTCATGATAACCAATTCTTCACTGGATGGTGAATGAAATCACTGGATGAATGAAATTTTAAAACTGTTGATACATGTTGTTTTCCTGTATTTCTGTCAGCAGTGTATTCAAGTGTCTGTCTTGATGAGTGTTGCCAGCGTTGTGTTTTCAGTAAAAGTAAATGAATGATTAAATGAATAACGCATATTTAATAAATGGAAAATGACTTTTCATTTAAAATTTAACATCTGAATTGCTAGTGTTGAACTGGATTCATATTTTATTAGATATTTGTATTTTATATAAATCATCAGTTTACTTTCCCTGTTCATTGTTTGGACCCTATTTTTTCCAGAGCTCTTTATACATGAGAGATATTAATTTTTTATTGGTTTTTGGCAAATATTTCCAGTTTCTCCTTTTGTTTTTCATTTTATTTAGAGCCTCCTAACATTACCTGATTTTTTTTTTTGTAACGTAGTCTTTTCTTTGTCCATAGATCAGTGAATATTTAATAAGGACAATGATATTTCTATGTAAAGGAACAAATAGATATTATAACTTAAATCATTAAATTTGAAAATAACACAGTGTCTTAAAATAGAGTAATGATTAAATTATGGCGTATCTGTAAAATGGGAATTTATGAAACTATTATAAGTGATATTTATGATTTTTTTTAATGATGGAAAAATTATGGCATTATTGAGTAGAAAATCATACAAAATTATGTATACAGTTTGACTCATATGTAAATCGAGGTGTCTCAGCTCAGAGTATTAACAAAAATGTTGTCTCTTTCTCCTTCTCTCCATCACTACTTTCAGCTGTGCTTTGTTGAGTTCCAGATTTCCGTCATAACTTCTTAGAAAGATTCTGTAATGTTCTGGTTGACTTTACGTTTTTGAAACATAGTCTGTTTTTTAAACTCCAGTCTCGTTTCTGATTCAGATCTATTTTCCTTTCCTTCCCTATGCAGTAGAAACTGGAATTGTGAATGAGCACAGCTGAAGTAGAGACTCTAAGCAGCTGGCCCTGGTGGAGGGAGAAGGAAAGCATTCCATGTTGCAATATGTTTTTACAATAGCCATTGTACAGATTGGTTTGTCATCTTGAAACATGATTCTTGACCTTTTTTAAGGTACTATATATGTAACACATTTCCAAAGCTTTAATTGCACATTGATGAAGCATCTGCAAGGAAGGAAAGCAAGAATCATCGTTTTTATTGAGGGAGCATGATATTTGTAAAAAAAAAAAAAGAAAAGAAAAGAAAAATTTGGGCAGGTGAATAATAAAATCGTGCTCAAATTATCTGATAACGAATATACATGAGTGACCTAATTTTGAAATTTATTTTTTCAATTTTTATAGTCATTGATTTTCTCTACTTGCTTTCCTTAGGCAGTGGTTGAGGAAATACAATAATTGTAGAATGAACGTCAATAAACTTTTTCAGATATTAGCATTAATAGAACTTTTTACTTCCATTTTTATGTTGTCTTGGTTTGGTCATTGAAACAGTTAATGGTGTTGCTAACAGTAATGTTTTATACATTTTTCTTGATTACATGCAGTGTAGATTAAGCCACCAGATTGAAGGAATAGACCAAGTCCAGGTCATTGTACAACCTTACAGGACAAGATGAGTTTTGAATTTAGTCTTTAAGTATAGTTGCAAGCCATTGGAAAGGAGGCCAGGGAGTAACATGATAAAGTTTGCATTTTTAGAAGATTATCCTGGCTGTTGTATGGAGGATAAATGGAAAGAAATTGATGGATTTTTTGAAGAATAGCCAGTAGACTTGCTGATGGATCAGATTGGATATGTGGAATCAGGGTAGGGGAAGAATTATCAGGTGACTTGAGGTATCAGATTGAGCAGCTAGATTACTGCTTGTACCATTTACTGAGATGGGGAGTACTATAGAGAAAGCAGCTATGCTTGTGTTAAATGAGACAGCCTATTGTGCAGGTGTCAAATAGGAAATTAGATAAACTTGGAGCTCAGTAAAAAGGTCAGGGTTGGAGTAAATTTTATGATTACAATAAAAAACCCTGACTTAGCCTGACATTAGTATTTGGTATTTAAAAATCACAGGACTAACAAAGAGTGATTTGAAGGGGCACATGGCACCCAAATGTCTCTAGAAGAATTGTCCACAATAGCCACAATATGGAAAGAGCCCAGATGTCCATTGACAGATGAATGGGTAAAGAAGATGTGTGCGCGCGCACGTGTGTGTGTATGTGTATAAATAAAATGGAATATTTCAGCCATCAAAAGAATGAAATCTTGACATTTGCAACGATGTAGATAGAACTAGAGGGTATTATGCTAAGTGAAATAAGTCAGAGACAGATACCATATAATTTCACTTATGTGGAATTTAAGAAACAAAGCAGATGAACATAAGGGAAGGGAAGGAAAAATAAAATAAGATGAAAATTGAGAAGAAGGCAAACCGTAATAGATGCTGAACTCTAGGAAACAAACAGGGTTGCTGGTGGGGTGAGGGATGGGGGTGGGGTAATTGGGTGATGAGCATTAAGGAGGACATGTGATGTAATGAGCTCTGGGTATTACGTGCAGACTGATGAGTCACTAAATTCTACCTCCAAGACAAACTAAATAAATAAATTTTTAAAACCACAGGACTAGGGCGCCTGGGTGGCTCAGTGGGTTAAGCCGCTGCCTTCGGCTCAGGTCATGATCTCGGGGTCCTGGGATCGAGTCCCGCATCGGGCTCTCTGCTCAGCAGGGAGCCTGCTTCCCTCTCTCTCTCTCTGCCTGCCTCTCCATCTACTTGTGATTTCTCTCTGTCAAATAAATAAATAAAATCTTTAAAAAAAAAAAAAAAAAAAAAAAACCACAGGACTAGGTGAGAACAGGTTAGCACAAGTGGAGCCACCATTGCAGTAGTAGAAAATCAGATACAGAACCTCTGAGTCCGCAGGAACTTTTCTGGTATCTTCCTCTGCAGCCCCTGGGTTCAGACAAAGATTTTATTAGAGGAGGCATTCAACGTGATGTTCCAGCCATGTTTGATTTACCTTTCGTGAACGTCCTTTTTTCTTCTTGGTAGATGTTCCACCTTGCCTAATTTTCTAGTCTGTTCTTTCAGTACTTACCGAACTCCATTCTCCACCACCTGTCATGTTTCTTTGTGTCCTCTTCTGCAGTCATCTGGTTTTGTTGCATTTTTTTCACCCCATTTTTTTGTTCCATTCTATACTTCTTGCCTTTAATGTTTCCTGATTCTAACCATTCTGGGCTTTAACTTGTTTACCTAATTTTATGCCAGCAAATTTATTGCCTATAACAAGTGTATAGGTATAAGTAAAGCTGAAGGAGATAATTTCTTTGCTTAATAAGAAAGGGTACATTGTATTCGGTTCTGAAAGTGGTTTTTAACTTAGGAAAAATGTGGGACATTTCAAATCCTGAGTGGGGTCCTCAGGATGTCTTACTTTATATTTTGAGTTCTGCACGTGTTAGAAAGAGTGATGATAGAATAAAGGTATTTCTAATTCTGTAACTTTGAGTCAAATCACTTGGTATTTCTGTTGCTTTCATATCCTCATCTGAAAAAGTAGAGCTTTATAACTACATATACTGTATTGTTAGTAGTTTATCACAAGGATAAGTGAGACAAATGTATCAAATAACCTAGGGAATAATGTTGACTATAAATGTAGATTGTTCTCTTGGCTTATGCTCACGGTCATGTTTGATATCCCTTGCTATTCACTGCCCCTTCCCTTCCCCACTCCCACTTTATTTACCTGTCTTGGTCATTTAGTCGTGAGCTCTTTAAGAAGGTAGGTTTTCTTGCTCATCTCTGTCGCTTACCGTGTTGTCTAATACAGTACCAGATGTGTGAATGAATCTATTTGTAAATAAATATTTGAATAAATGGGAGTAGAATGCAATGAGTTCTCTGGGGGCCAAGAATGAAACCCTTGGGGAGCAAGGTAGGGGGAGAAAAGTCTTTGGATAAAGGGGACTGAAAAGGAATGGTTGGTAAGACAAAACACCAGCTACAAAGCAACACAACAGCTAGCAAAACTCAGTGATGAGTCATAAGGTCGACTGTTCTAAATGCAACAAAGAGATCCAATAAGATGATGACTGAAAGTGTCCATTGTATTTGCTTATTAGATAACTGGTTGTCGTATGGACAGCAGTTTCAGTGGAGAGGTGGTGGGGTGGCAAGAGGGTTTGTGTGGAAGGCAGATCATAATGCAATAAGGAGCGACTAGGAATTCAGAAAGCAGATAGCACATATGTAGATTCCTCTGAAGGAGTTTGGTAAGAAAAAGAGACATTAAAAGGTTGCTGGAGAAGGAGTCGAAGGTCAAGGAGGAGAGTGTTTTGGTTTGGGTTTTTTTTTATTATTGTTTTCTATAGGTGACACTTGATATTCGTAGGTTACAGCAAAGAAGCATGGGAAGTTGGAAGTAGACATAAGAGAGAGGGGATGATAGGCAGGAGGCAGACAAGAATGAAATAGGTATGCTTAGGCAGAGGAGTTAGTTCTGACCAGGAGGAGGTTCCTTTAATAGTGAGATTAATGGAAAAAGGAAAAAAATGGGTGGTTTATATAATGTCAAAAGTCCCTTCCAGATCTGTAATACCATCAGATCTGTTATATATGCAAAGATATGAACTGACCTAGGGGTTAAGAATGTAAATCTCAAGGGGGAACCTGGGTGGCTTAGTCGGTTAAGCGGTGGACTCTTAATCTTAGCCCAGGTCTTAATATCAGCATCGCGAGTTTAAGCCCGTGTTGGGCTCCATGCTGGGTGTGGAACTTACTTAAAAAATCAGTCGGTCTTCTATCTCAGGGAACTCCTAAAGTCTGACAAATATGTTGGCTTGTATTTAAGCCCTATTTGTAACCACCCAATCATTAATGTTACTTTGTATGTGTTTCTTTCTTTCTTTCTTTCTTTCTTTTATTATGATTATTTGAGGGAGAGATAGAGGGAAAGTGGGTAAGCATAAGCGGGAGGAGTAGGGAGAGGGAGAGAGTCTCTCTAGCAGACTTTTCACTGAACGAGGAACCTGAGGTGGGTTGATCTCATGACCCTGAGATCAAGACCTCAGCTGAAACCAAGAGTTGGTCTCTTAACCAACTGCACCACCCAGGAGCCCTGGTTTTTATGTTTCTAAGAGGAATAGTAGATAATTTCTTGGACTAGCTTGCTAAATGTAAATGAATATGCTATTTAGGTAAAGTCTTTTTTAATAATGTTTCTGTTCCTTTTGTTTATTTTTTTAAAGATTTATTTATACATTATTTTGGGGTGGGGGACAGTGTGTGTGAGAGAGAGAATCCCAGGGAGACTCCCCTGTTAGGGCAGGGCCTGCCAGTGGGCCCATCTCAGGAGCACTGAAATCACTACCTGAGTAAAAACCAAGAGCCAGATACTTAACTGACTGAGCCACCAAGGTGTTCTGCTTTTCCTTCTATTTATTTATTTGTTTATATTATTTTAAAGATCTTATTTATTTATTTATTTGAGAGAAAGAGGGAGGGACAGAGGGAGAGAAGCAGACTCCCTGCTGTGTGTGGAGCCCAACTCTTGGGCTTGATCCCAAGACCCTGAGATCATGACTGGAGCCAAAATCAAGTCAGATGCTTAACCGACTGAGCCACCCAGGCGTCCCCACTCTGTTCCTTTTAGAGGCACATCCTAGATGGCTCTAATATTTGAGAATTTAAAAGATAAGATTTATAATAAATGTTAAGTGTTATCGTATCCTATTTTCTTCAGTCTTTGCTCAGGTCTCAGTAGTATATGATATTAGGTACACATGTTAAAGTATATAAACTTTACTGTTAGAACACTTCTGACTTACCGATTCTGGCTTATCACTAAGTCTTATTCATGTTTTCCTTGTAGTTATTACAAGAACTATGTACAGTGTTTAATGTAGATTTACCATGCCGTGTGAAGTCTTCCCAATTGGGAATTATCAGCAATAAACAGACGCATACCAGCGCCATAGTGAAGCCACAGTCTAGCTCCTGTTCCTATATCTGCCAGCACTGCCTCGTCCACCTTGGAGACATTGGTGAGCCTTTGGTGTGAAGGAATTGCTAATACATTCATCCTTTTCTTTGGCATAGTCACAGAAGGAAACTCCTTTCCTTCAAACTAAGGATTGCACACAATTTAGATGGTCATTATGGAAACTAAAATGTAAATTAACTTAAATTTTCTTAATATTTCGGAATTGGCAATGGATCTTGAAGGTATCAACTTCCATATTAAGATTTAAGTTTCCTTCGGACTCATGCAGATGTAGGCAAATGAATAAAAAGTGTAATCAAAGCTAAATTTTTCAAAGTGGTGCCATGTCTTCTAAATTCAAAGTATCCTCTTGGAATTGTAGGGTTTGTAAGTTATTTCTTCTGAAGCTAGCTTGTCTTTCCTTCCTATCAGTTTATTAAAACCTCTTTTTAAAGTGTTTCCTTTTTACAGTTAAATTTTATTAATATTTTATATATTTTATCTGCAAGTGTTCTGTAACTTATCCTTAAGGTTAACCTAAAAAGGTTGTAAAACAAATTAACTATGGGATTATGTTTCAACTGTCCTCAAATAATAAGGAATGGAGAACATTACTGCTTTAAGTTCAAAGATTTTTAGATTTCTTGATATCATAAATCACTGACCTCCATGCACGGTCACATCAGAGTAAGCACCAAGTTCTGCGCGGAGAATCAGTGAGTAGTGTATTTAGGTTGTTTTTGCTTTCAGTGTATTCTGTGCACACACATGCTTAATATTGCAGTAGGTATGAGGCATTTTCCAAAATCACTGTATAAGATATTGAAGAAATACATAATTTTCAGATCATATTGTATAGTGTTTTTTATTTTGTTTTGTTTTTAAGTGCCATATAACTCACCCCTTCTTGTGGGCCGGCTCCAGGTCACCAGCATAGTCCATAATGGGAGCTGGTGATGCATGACACTGGAGGACCTGAAAATGGGGGCTAGGTAAGCTTTAAAATTGGTTACATGATGAATGTCCCAAATAGGGAAGACCAGATGGACACTTTATGCATAATCCTATAGTTAATTTGTTTTAACATATCTTCGGTCTTTAATGATCTTAAATTAATTTTAATGTGTTTATTATCTTTAGAATTGAAAACTATAGTTGCTTTGGAAATATTACCCTACTGGTTTTCTATTCATTTGTTTGCTTGTTTTTAAACTAAGCGTTCATTTTTCTCCTTTCAGCTCGATACAGAAACCAGACCAGCCAGGCAGAGTCCTACTACAGGCATGCAGCTCAGCTTGTCCCCTCTAATGGTGAGTGGGCCTCCTACCTCAACTTGTGGATGACTGTGAAACTTTATAACAATACAGAAAATAGCTCAAGGCTCATCTCGTGTCGTCATCTTTTATGGAAGCAAAAGATTCCAAGTTTTGGTATTGTGTTTTAGGGATTTGGTATTGATTGATTTGGAGTTTTGGTCATATTTTTTCTTTTAATTGTATATTCTGTATAACCAGAAATGAATATCTTAATAAGATTATTGTTCTCAGTAAACCAGTATAAATAGAATATCTCCCAGTGTGATCTAAAATTATTTCAACAAGTTAACTTTGGCTTCCTTAATTACTTATAAAATAATTATTCCTTAATACCACCATTTCCTCACTAGAAAAATTACATTTTATTACCTAAAAGACAGGGCTTTTGTCTTTTGATAACCTTGGGATCGGAATTAGCAGTGGTTCTTGTTTGGTGATCCATGTCATTCTTGTTAAGCCATGTTGAAATTTTTGATTCTCAGAGAAGCCCCTTTGAAGCAGGGGATGGCAGTGTGCACCTGGTTTCCTACTTGACTGTGGCTGCTTTCCTGCTACAGTGGCCATAGAGACTCTTAAGCCCATAAAGCTAAGAAGATTTGCTGTCTAGCCCTTTCTAAAGTCTTGTTTAAACGTAATAGTACTCTCTCCCTTTATTGTGTACTTCTTAACCTAAACGTGGTATGTGCTGTTGTGGGAGGGTGCTGTTTTAAATTATGCCCATTTGTAATGAGGTAGTCATGAGATTTACTTTATAAAAAACTCTGCATTATTAACTTAAAGGTTTAAAAACTGATCATCTGTATTCTGATAGCAAGACTGTGCATCTTGGTTACTATAGAATCTTCACTTTTTCCTCTAGGTCAGCCTTATAATCAGTTGGCTATCTTAGCTTCTTCCAAAGGAGACCATCTGACCACAATTTTCTACTACTGCAGAAGCATCGCTGTGAAGTTCCCTTTCCCAGCTGCCTCCACTAATCTACAAAAAGCACTTTCTAAAGCACTGGAAAGGTAGGGTTGACTTTTCCAACAGGAGTTGGTGTAATCTGGTGGCCTTCACCTGTCAAATTTGGGCATGCAAGAACTGATAGTTACCTGTGTTGCTCTTCTGTTTGCCTAATTTTTAAAAACACATATATTTTAATAGATTTGCATGTAGTCGTTGCTGAGTTTCAAGGAGTCTGCATCTTATTTGTTCCTAGTAGAGGAGTACAGGCTTCCCGATACCGAGGACCCCTCTGAGTCTGTTGCAGATGAAAAGTTAGATGCAGATTCCACTCCTTATGTATCAGGCGCTCAAATAATGTGTTTCTGCAGACTGAAACCTCTGTGAGGAGCTGTTAGCCATTTTGCTGCTTAAGACTCATGGAAATTTTTCTTTCATTTCAGCCGGGATGAGGTGAAAACCAAATGGGGTGTTTCTGACTTCATCAAGGCCTTTATTAAATTCCACGGTCATGTGTACCTGAGTAAGAGCTTGGAAAAGTTGAGCCCTCTTCGAGAGAAATTGGAAGAACAGTTTAAGGTTAGATTTTAAAAATATAGAGTGTTTTGTCTTGTCTAACAGGAAACATAAAATTTAGGGGAAGCTGACTTCCAGTTTTTATGTCATTACTTAACTATGAATTGTTGGTAAAAATTAAATTTGAAGCATATGGAATTCTTGCATACAACATCCCCTCACGTTAAACAAAGATACCATCTATAGAGAAGCATAGCGGCAGTGCTTGCAGTAAATAGCTGTGGTTGGGCAGAGAGTACTAAAGTGAGGAAAAAACAACTTCCTCCTTCCTTCCTTCCTTCTCAGATCAGGCACCTTTCTTTCTCGGTTTTGAAAGTACCCTTTTGATGGTTTTATATTCTAGGTAGGGTTCTGGTACCTACTTTATAATACTTCATTCTGCAAACCTAGTTCTTTATTCTCACAGTGCTTTGATCCATTGGGATTTGTGGTAGTTTTAAGGAAAGGAATGAGAATTTCACTCAACAGGACTATATTTTACCAATTTATGTAAGGAGATAAAATTAAATAACCTTTGTTCTTATGAAAATGATCTTCTATTAGTATATTAAATTAGCAGTTTATATGTAGTATAGTATATAAAATATGGGAGGAGTCAAGATTAAACATTAACTTTGTTTTCAAATTATTTATTCAACAAATACTTGATTGCCCGTCAGTCACTGTTTTAGTCATGAGGATCAACAGCAAACAAGACGGTCTAAAGAACATTTTCTATTTCTTGGTTACTTCTGGGTATCTAAACACTTGGGGAATTATCTATAACTGCCTTACAGTTTCATAAGTATTAAAAAGTAATATATTCCAGAAATTGTAGTTTAGACACTTAAGAGACATAATTAGCCAAATATAGTCAATGCGAAGTAGTTTTTACAGATAATCATTTTGTAGTTGACACTTCTTATGTATAAGAGATTGTACTAAATAACTATAATAGAAATAGTTTGTTTTAAAATAAGCTTCTAGAGTCCCCTGCTGTTTTCCGCACCTTTTGGTGGCCTATTTAAACTTTTAACCCATGATTTATAGAGTCAGGTGCATGAAAGGAACAGCTAATTTTTATGCCCTAAGCTGTTCTGTCTGGACAGAACAAACAAGACTGAAAAGTTTCATTTTAAGTGTTCAGATAGATGAAGGATTATTTTAAAATAACTTATCTTTGGCTGTTTTTGAGGTCAGAACTGAAATTAAATCTTAAATCTTAAAAAAGGGATCTGTAGGGGGTTGCTGGTGATTCTCTCTTTTGAGAGCTTTTAAGTCAGGTTGACAGCCATCTTTCATGGATGGTTTAGGTACAGTTCTATAAAATAGCAGGGGATTGGACCAGATGACCTCTTGAGATTGTTCCTGGCTCTGTGTCTATGAAAGATATATTCCCTAAGTGGAGAGAGGGGGGGAAATGAAATCTTCTCTATGTAAGTTATTCTGGTCTAGAATCTAGTCATTTGCATTGGATGCAACCTCAGACACTGATATTCTCTTAAAGTTTAAATGTATAAAGATTTTGTTTATTTATTTATTTGAGAGAGAGCATGTACACACAAGCTGGGGGAAGGGGCAGGGACGAATGGCTCTGTCCTGAGCAACTGAGGGTAGAGCCTAGTTTGGGGCTCAGTCATAGGACCCCGAGATCATGATCTGAGCCAAAACTAAGAGTCTGACATTTTAACTGACTGAGCCACTAAGGCACCCCTCAAGTACATATTTCTTACATATTTCTTCCTTCCTTTCTTTCTTTCTTTCTTTTTTTAAGATTTTTATTTGTTTATTTGACGAGATCACAAGCATGCAGGGAGGAAGGTGGGGGGGGGAAGCAGGCTTCCTGCTGAGCAGAGAGCCTGATGCAGGGCTCGATCCTCGGATCCTGGGATCATAACCTGAGTTGAAGGCAGAGGCTTTAACCCACTGAGCCCCCGCCAGGCACCCCTCCAGTATACATTTCTGTATATAAAGTTGTGGGGGGATATGTGGGCAATTGTAAATATACTTTGAAGAATCGTTCCAACACTTTGAAGTTAAACATAGTATGAGGCAGATCTATTTTAAACTTTACTCATTTCTGAAACATCAGAAGAACATTGTTGGAGTGAAATTTTAGTGTAGTTGAGTAAATACGCAAAAGTGTTTCTAAAGCATATGTAGATCATTAGTATCATCTACATGTAAACTTCAGTGTGTCTGTGTAACTAGCAATCTTTAGCTCCTAAGTTGAGGTTTATTGAAAGGCTTAAGGCCTGGGGTTTAGGAAATGAGACACGAGGCTTTTTATATATGTTCACTATGTACTGTTTTTTCCGAACTGCTCTTGAAGACATCTTTGAGTAACACTGTGTCAGCTCCGATCTGATTTTGTTCCTGATGAGGCGCTTTACTTACTACAGTGTAATCTAAATTTTATGAAGTTACAACGAAACAGTTGTAACTGTGGGTTGTGCCTTCACTAAATACTTATGGAGTACCTCCTGTGTACCATACACTTCTCTGGGCTCTTGGGGACAGAAGGGAGACCAAGACAAAGTCTGTGCTTTCTTGAAATTTTACATTATCATTTACATTACTTAGGATGCACTCTTATGATTAATGTTTCTGTACATACACTAGAAAATCCCTTAAAGGGCTGTGTTTGTCTTCTGTTGGGTATTGCCATCTAAAATAAAATGCCAGTGGATTAATATGTTTTTTGAAAAATAGAAGCTATAATTTTCATTTTATTCCAGTACGCTATATTTGTGTAAATGGTCAATTTAAAAGGTTGTATGTAGAGATTAAAGGAGAACTTCTGTGGGAGAAGTCTGAAGAAGAGATAGAATTTCAGAATGTTTTGAAGAAAGGAAAGAAAAATGCTTGATGCCTTTGGAAAAGGAAGAAGTATTCTTGATGTATGTACTGGAATGGCAGATGGCAAGGAGGCAGAGAAAGGAGTTTAAGTGGGATTGAATTGTACTTTTCTGCCATGATAATGTAAAAGACCTTGCTAATAGAATCATTAAACTTGGGGCGCCTGGGTGGCTCAGTGGGTTAAGCCGCTGCCTTCGGCTCAGGTCATGATCTCAGAGTCCTGGGATCGAGTCCTGCATCGGGCTCTCTGCTCAGCAGGGAGCCTGCTTCCTCCTCTCTCTCTGCCTGCCTCTCTGCCTACTTGTGATCTCTGTCTGTCAAATAAATAAATAAAATCTTTAAAAAAAAAAAAAGAATCATTAAACTTACTCTGGATATTTCAGGTTCTTTCTGTAAATAGGAAAAAAAATCTTTGGAGCTGGATAAAGGCAGCTGTAAATTTCTCAAGATGGTAGGCTCTCTTGTCATTGCTGGTAGAACTGTAAATAAGGTTATCACCATAAACCAAGTGACAGTGAATCCCCACTTGTATCCATTTCCTAAGAGGGAAGGAGGTTGACTCTTCCCTAGGTTAAGCATACGGTGAAGCGAGGATATCATCTCTAGTAGCTATCAGCTTTTAGGAACTTGTGTTTGAAATATATTTTATGTGGAAATAAACTAAAAGTACTGCAGGTGCTAAGGTAAAAGGGTGACTAAGTTGAGGCTGCCGGCTGAGAGCATGGTCAGTGATTTCTTTCTCATAATAACCTGGTTAGCAGGTTGCTGTGAACAACACAGTTATTAAGTAAAAGGAATTTGATGATGAAGATCATAGATGTGCTTCTCTAAGATGTAGAAGTTACCTATAATACATTATTTATTGTCTTAGTAGATCATTACCCCATGTTCCAAAGTAGGTTCTTGTTATGTACCCCATTTATAAGTAAGTTTCTTTAAATTTGTCAAGCCTCTGAAAGAGTAAATTTTATGACAAATTTTGGAAGTCATTCTTTATGTATAACTTATATACGTATGACCAACAGTTCAAAATATTTTTCAGTCTTTTAGTTTGAAATTTCCTTTTTACTGTGTACATTTACTTTCTAGTCATTGGTTCCAACTTAATATTTTACTATGTATGCATTTCTTACAAAACTGCTTCTAATGGATTAAGATGTATATGTTTATTGACTGACTCCCAAAACTTTTTTCTCATCATATTAAAAAACACACAGTTTACAAAAGGGAAAAAAAGTATTGTGAAAAACAGCTCAAATAGCCCTGTGGTGTCTGGGCTAATTCCTTTGAAGGCAGAGAGTCAGCCGGAGAAACATCAAACCACATCAGACTTCGTTAAAATCCTGGGATTAAGGGTGGAGACATTTACTTATCTGTATCTGTTAGTCATGTGACTTTAAATGCAGACCGCCAGTTTAATTCTTGTGAGGAAGGTGGCTCCTGTTCTTGATAATATATGCAGTATTTCTGTCATCTTTTACAGAGGCTGCTATTCCAGAAAGCTTTCAACTCTCAGCAGTTAGTTCACGTCACTGTCATTAACCTGTTTCAACTTCATCACCTTCGTGACTTTAGCAATGAAACGGAGCAGCATAGTTATAGCCAAGATGAGCAGCTGTGTTGGACACAGTTGCTGGCCCTCTTTAGTAAGTATTAAATCATTTAATTTTCTGTGCTGTCTTCTTTGGAAAGCATAATGTTAGGCATTTTCATTATCGTAACAGAGTACTAGTGACATATGAAAATGTGTCCTATATTTCCCAATATTGAATTTGGAGGCCTAAACCCTAAGTTCTGTCCTTTTATCTACTCCTATTCCCCTCACCAACTATATCTGTAACTCTTTTTTTAAGATTTTATTTATTTGACACAGAGTGAGCACACAAGCAGGGGGAGCAGCAGAGGGAGAGAGAGAGAGAGAGAAGCAGGAGGGACCCCAATGTGGGGCTCAGTCCCATGACCCTGGGATTATGACCTGATCTGAAGGCAGTTGTTTAACTGACTGAGCCTTCCAGGTGCCCTTGTAACATTTTTTTTTTTTTTAAGATTTTATTTTTAAGTAATTTCTACACCCAGCATGAAGCTCATCCTCACAACCCTTAGATCAAGACTCACATGCTGTAATGACTGAGCCAGCTGGGCACCCCTGTAACATTTTTATCATGTTATCCCTGTAACATTTTTAACATGGGGGGAAAAAATGCCTTTTTAGAAAAAAGCTGTGAGGTATTTGTGTTAAGTAGGATATAGCAGAAGGCTCATAATGGTAGTTTAATTTGGACTGGCACATAGTTTCAAATATCTTATGCTTTCTGAATACATTTTTCCTTTAAGTGTCTTTTCTTGGCATCCTGTGCAAGTGTCCTCTCCAGAACAAGTCTCAGGAGGAGTCCTACAATGCCTATCCCCTTCCTGCAGTCAAGGTCTCCATGGACTGGCTGAGACTCAGACCCAGGGTCTTTCAGGAAGCAGTGGTGGATGAAAGACAGTAGTAAGTATCTTAGAATTTCATGTTAGCTTGTGTGCTTTTTTTGTTTGATAGTCCTAGATATGTAGAAACCGCCTCCTAAAACACAACATTTGAACAGTGAAATGCTTGTATTTCCTACCTACTCTCTGAAAATTGAACCAAAGACCTCTTTGTGTGCTTTTTATTTATTTGTTTGAATTTCTCGTGTGAGGCACAATCTTAAGGATTTCTGGCTCTCTGTGGGTTACCCCCCATTCCTGGCTGCCATCGTGGGGAAGAAGCGTTTTTCACGTTCAAAATGAAATTGAAGTAAAATCAGTTTACTTCTTACCTATTACAGTATGCTCCAATTCTCTGTTTAGAAGTTGAAGAGAAGTGATTTTTTTTTTTTTTTTTTACTTTTTCCATTATTTTCTGTTTGCCTTAGAGTAATACCCAGTTTAAGTTATGTTTGCTTGTTTTGAGCATAGAAGATTGGAAATTATTTTGGCTCTCACCATTTTCTCTGTAATCTCTACTCAAAATAATTGTGATGTTTCTTAGAAGCTTTTGATTTTATGGTGACAAATGAAAGCTTTCAGTTTACCTTGATATTTTTACAGAATGTGGACTTTTTTGTATCATAAAGAAAAGGCATACTCATCACCCTTGAACAGAGAATGTAATTTGTCTATGGTGTACCCTACCCTGTCACAGATTAAGAACTAGCAATGGGTTCCATAACTGATAATGTATATGACAGCTTTGAAAACACAGTATGTTGTTTCTTTAGACAGTGTGTTCTTAGTGAATATCCATTATCAGTGCTTAACAATTTATTTTCACTAATTATTAAATTAGGAGCCTGGGAAATGCTTTGCCATAATAGGTCTCTGTTATACATCTTTGACCTTTTTTTTGTATCTCTTATCTAGACATCTTTGAAAATAGGTTTTAGGAAATCATATAGCCTTTAAAATGCTGAAGCAAGGGGAAAAAAATACATAAAGTCCAGGCCCTATAAATAACATTGTGATGGCTTATTAGTGTTTTGATTTCTCTATTTTAAAAATGTCTGAAATGTCTCTTTAATTTACAGCATTTGGCCCTGGCTAATTTCTCTCCTAAATAGTTTCCATCCCCATGAAGAGGATCTTTCAAGTACTAATGGTAAGGGCTATCTTAATCTTATGTTGTTGACATTGTTCTAAATCACCAATACTAGGCTTAAGGCCAGAGAAAAAACAGGCTCTTGTTGTTAAGTGTTTAACTTAGTGACTTTAAGTTCAGTATCTCAGAATTGACTTTGAACTCTCTACTCATCATGATTAAGAGGATGGAATTAGAGAGAATGTTCTTAACATTTCTCCCAGTAGCATATTCTCCTATTTAGCTACTTTTGAATAGGAGTCCAAAGAGAGCAATACCCTTAAATTCTTTCTTCTTCTTTCCTCCTCATTGTTACTATTTTTTTTTTAAAGGTGCTAATGGGAACAGTATTACTCCATTAAAGTAATACCTGTTTATTATAGAACATCTGGGACATTGACATATTAAGAACAGGAGTCACCCATGGCTTTCTCATACAAAGATACTTTGTACTTATTCATGTGATAGTGTATTTCTTGGGACATTTTTCTTACATGTATATACATCTGGCCTGTGATTGCTTTCAGATACAGCTTTGCACCTGCTTTTTTTTTTTTTTTTTTTTTTTTTAAGATTTTATTTATTTATTTGACAGAGATCACAGGTAGGCAGAGAGGCAGGCAGAGAGAGAGGAGGAAGCAGGCTCCCCACTGAGCAGAGAGCCTGATGTAGGGCTCGATCCCAGGACCCTGGGATCACGACCCGAGCCAAAGGCAGAGGCTTTAACCCACTGAGCCACCCAGGTGCCCCTGCACTTGCTTTTTAAAGTTAACATTATATTGTTAGCATTTTCCTTTGCCATTTAAACATTTTTGAAACATGGTTTTTACTGGCTGCATAATATTCTGCTCTGTGAATATGCCATCATGATTTTTTAAAATTTTTATTTATTTTTAAGATTTTATTTATCTATTTGAGAGAGAGAGAGCATGAGAGGGAAGAAGGTCAGAGGGAAAAGCAGACTCCCCCTGGAGCTAGGAGCCTAATGTGGGACTCGATCCTGGGACTCCAGGATCATGAACTGAGCCGAAGGCAGTTGCTTAACCAACTGAGCCACCTAGGTAGTCTAGACCATCATGTGGCGTCATTGTCTATTTCCTTTAAAATTTTCCCCATTATAAATAATTCTGCACTGAACAATCTGTAGGTGACTCCTTTCTGATTATTTTACTCCTGTCAGATCAGTGCTTCTCAAGTGTTAATTTGCAATGAATCACCTGGGATTTTGTTAAAAATGCGGTTTATGATGAATCATAAACTGGTAGATTTGGGATAGTGCCTAAGTTTCTACATTTCTAGCTCTTGGGTGATGTTGGTGTTGTTTTTCAAAACTATGAGCAAAACAAGGAGATAATCTAAACAATGAGATTACTGGATCTGAGGCTGTAAAGTGTTAAGGCTGCTAGGGAAGAAAGGTCCCATTGTCTCCATTCCCTTAGGGTTGAGTAGTGGGTAAGGAATAGGGGACAGTGTCAGGGACCCAGAGACGACCTGCAGGGATTTGATACATGAATTCTGCTCTCAGGATTACTATAGAGAAGAGCAGAGAACTCTGAGCATTATAGATAGCATTTTTTTCTGTATAGAAGATTGTCATTTTCTTGATTTAATGAACAACACTGTGCTGAGTAACAGTTCTTAAATTAAAATGTTTACAAATCTTGCTTTCTACCTTTCTGTAGCTACACCACTTCCAGAGGAGTTTGAGTTACAAGGATTCTTGGCTTTGAGACCTTCTTTCAGGTGAGTGGCAGCTCAAGGAGTTTTATTTCAAAACCAGTGATTATAGCATTAAAATGAGAAATCAGGCTTGGGTATAAAAGAACCTTAACCTTTGGTCTATCCCAACTTTGTCTTATTTTCCTAACAGCAACTAAAAGCTTAAGTTTTTTGATACGGAATGGATTTGTATATGTCATGTTTTTACCTGCTGCATAATACACAACTAAGTGCTTTTACAAATATGGGGGAAAGGAAAGGAAAAGAAAATTGCTTCTCCCGGCAATATTTATACACTGGATTTTTTTTATACTTTATTGAAATTAGAGAAGTCTCAAAAATGGGAACTAAATGTAAACCAAAGGATACTGCTCGACATCTTTCATACCAATAAAGATGATAAAGCAGTTTGTTTTTATAGTCATTCTCGTCTCTTCTCCTCCTTTCAGAGGAATAACTTCTTACTCCTTTTCAAGTCTAACTCTTTCATCTGTGTCCTTGATCCTATCCCTTCCTGCCTCCTCACCTGTTACCCTCTCTCTGTGTTGTATTTCTGGTATCTTTTTTTTTTTTTTTAAACAACTGCTTACTTTTAGCCTAGTAACATTCAGGTATACGTTGTTCTTTTTCTTTTCTTTTCTTTTTAAGATTTTATTTATTTATTTGTCAGAGAGAGAGAGGGAGAGAAAGCGCACACAAGCAGGGGGAGCAGCAGGCAGAGCAGGCAGAGGGAGAAGCAGGCTTCCTGCTGAGCAAGGAGCCCGATGCGGGACTCGATCCCAGGACCCTGGATCATGACCTGAGCCAAAGGCAGCTGTTTAACCGACTGAGCCACCCAGGCATCCCTACCTTGTTCTTCTTAAAAAGTAAAATTCACCACCCCATCTTTCTCTGATGTTTCCCTTTGTCTTCATCGTGAGACTTTTTAGAAGGATAGTTAACTGACCTTGCTTCACTCCCAGCCATTTCTCTGCTTCCTGCAACTCTAACTAATAGCGCCTTCCTGGTTACCAGACTCCACTGACTTTATAATTTTCATCCTATTCAGTTTTCTCTAGCATTGAGTCTGTTTATCCCATTCCTTCATGAAGCCTCCTTTTTCTTAGCTCAACTATCATATTCCATCTCTTTCACTTTCTTCTGTACCACATGCCTCAGAGTAGTATTGTCCAGACTTTTCCCCGCCCCTGCCCTCCCCACCCTCTGCCTTTCTGATGATCAGATCCATCCTTTTGTCTTGAGCTTTCATCTCTTGGCTAGTAAGTCCAAAATTTTCAGTTCTTTTTTTTGGAGTTTGGACTCCTGTTTTAACAATCTGATCTCCCATATACATTTCAAAGTTTAATATGACCCAAAACGACTCTTGTTTTTCCTATCTGGTCAGCAAAACTTGATCTTTCTATATTTATCTGTGTGCCATTATCCATCTACGTGAACTCTTAAAAAAAAAAAAAAAAAATCCTATTTCCATTAACCTTTCTCACCAAGTCTTTGTGATTCTGTGTTTAAAATGCCTTTTAGATCCAGCTCCTCCCATTTACTTCCCTTTGGTTCAGGCTTTTATCACTATTAACCTGGAGTATAAAAAGCTTCCCATTCAACCTCCCTACTAAGAGTCCCTCTCCTTCTATAAGTCATTTCTGGCATGCTTCTGTAATTATATTTTAAATATAGACCTGTTAATGTCCCATTACTAATACGAAGACTTCAATTCACTCACCCCCAGTGGTTCCAGTATCTTTTTTAGCTTCATGTGCAAGTGCTAGATATTTTTCAGCCATATTTCCTGCCATCTCCACCCTCCTTTCCCCTAATACGAACATTCTCTACATTCCCTGTGTCCTATTTTTGAGTAATTCTGTTTTTATTCCTACAAGACTTTGTTTATGCTATGCCTGGAAGACTCCCATTTTCCTCCTCTGTCCTTCCCTTACCTACCTGTATGCACTTGCCATTCCTGTCAAAGTGCAACTCCAGTAACATGCCATGAAAGCTTTTCAGAGCTGATCAGGAGGAAGAAGCCCCCCTATTGCCATGCTTATTCTTTGCATCATTTTTATTGTGACACTCATCAAATTGATTCACAGTCTCCTATTTCATCCTTATGACAGAGACGATTTCTCTTTCTCATTTATCTTTGTGTATTCAGCATCTAGTCGACTATCTGGCAGTGCTTAGATGCTTTTAAAAAAAACAGACTGCACTTAATGAAGAGAAATCTGAAAAATCCTTATTTTTTTCAGGTTGATTTACCTTCCAAATGTCAATGAGGTTATACTCTATGATACGTATACATTTGCCTGGTTTAGGGTCACCTAAATGCATAATTAACAGTTTGTTAGAATAGGCATGCTCTCGGATCCCTAGCATTTGCAGTGTTCATTTCAAACAGATGACATAGAATGCAACATAAGTGTTAATGAAAACTTTTACAGAAAAAGTATCTTTCCAAATAAAAGATTGTGATTTGTTTGAGCTCCTCATTTAGAAAGTAAAATCTAAATTAAAAGTATGTTAATGTAATGAATTTGCATGTTACCTTTTTTGCTTTGTTTCATTGTCCATAAAATCCTTGGGAGCTCGTATTCAAATGCAGTGGATTACATCAGGTAGCTAGTCTGTATGCAAAAATCTGAAACCATTGCAGTTAAGTGGGTGAACTTGGTTGCCTGGCAAATCTCTTTAGAAGTTTAATTTTGTATAATTTGCTTATATCAATTTTAGGAACTTGGATTTTTCTAAAGGCCACCAGGGTATTACAGGAGACAAGGAAGGTCAGCAACGACAAATACGGCAGCAGCGCTTGATCTCTATAGGCAAATGGATTGCCGATAATCAGCCAAGGTATTTCTTACCAGATGCACTTACATACCCTGCATGTGTTTCCCGCTCTGTTTAATGCTACTATAAACTCTTAAGTCAGAATGTTGGTAACACATAAGATTTTGACCCTGTTGATCCTGAGTGTATTCCATTTAATCTCTGTTCTCCCCGTCAAACTGCCTTGTGTAGAGGAATAGGCTTTGTCTCCCCTTGAATCATGAGCTTCTGCTCTAGTTTACAAACATCTGTGTAAATTTAACCAACTGGTAGGTTCATAGGTGGTTTGTGTTGGTGGGGGCAGGGTGGTCAGTGTCGGTCAGGACAGCTCAGAGTCCGATAAGTTTCTAGTACTGCCACTTCCTGAAGTGTGTGTCCTTGGGATCTTCCCAGTTGATTATCACCTTTTTCAAAGTCAGCAACTGTTTCATATTCATTTCTGTCTTCAGGCTCTTGTCACACTGCAGCATTTAAATGGTTGCATGTTTGAATGAACTTAGTCCTTTTGAACTCTAGTTTTTATATTTATAAAATAGGAATTAGGGATTGTCACTGCAAGGGCCTAGTCTAGTGCTTCGTACTTAAGACATGCTCAGTCAATGTAACTGTAATCAGTAGAATACATTAAAAGAGCATGGGAATGTTATGGGAATGCTAAGCGATATTGAGAATCCAAATTTTTCTGAAACTACTTTTTATGTTATATAAAAAGAGTTATGTTATACTGTGATACCCCACTGTCTCCAAGTCTTTGGGACTGGGGATGTACTGAGTGTTGGGGCCATATGCAGTTGCAGTGTTAGTGGTTTTTAAGTTTATGGTTTTCATATATGGATTTATTTTTACTTTTTTAGGCTGATTCAGTGTGAAAATGAGGTAGGGAAATTGTTGTTTATCACAGAAATCCCAGAGTTAATACTGGAAGACCCCAGTGAAGCCAAAGAGAACCTCATTCTGCAAGAACCATCCATGGTAGAGTCCCTGGCTGCGGACGGGAACCCAGGACTGAAATCAGTGCTGTCCACGGGCCGTAATCTAAGCAACAACTGTGACCCAGGAGAGAAGCCAATGGTCACCTTCAAAGAGAACATTAAGCCGCGAGAAGTGAACAGAGACCAAGGAAGAAGTTTTCCTCCCAAAGAGGTGAGAAGGGACTATAGCAAAGGAATTACTGTAACTAAGAATGATGGAAAGAAGGACAACAGCAAGAGGAAAACAGAAACCAAGAAATGCACCTTAGAAAAGTTACAGGAAACAGGAAAGCAGAGTGTGGCAGTGCAGGTAAGCTGTATTTGAACTATAACGCAGGTAGAGGAAGACTCACAACAAAAGGCAAGATTTTTCATTTTGTTCCTAAAGCCTTGAGAATTGGCTCTTCTGGAAGCATGAATGCATTCTTTGAATGCCGAATAGTAAGGTCACGTAAGAGCTATGGTAGGTGGTTACTCCATCAACTCTTCAAAGTTGTAATGTGAGTGAAAAAAAAATCTCAACTTGATTTGACATTTTTGTCAATCCTCTCCAGTTTAAGTGGTTTGAAATGACCAGTTGCAGACCTATTAACCATATGAAGAATTCTATTTTCTTTGGAAAGTGTAACTGTCATTTGTTAATGTTATATGGGGAAATTTGGGGGTCTTTTAGGCATCCAGTAGAACCAAGGATATATTAAGGCTTATAGTGGTTTTTTTTCTCCTTAATTCACTAAGAAATAAAAGATATTCTTGGAAAAAGGTGAGGCTCTTTTTCTTGGCCTTTATACCTGTCCCAGCCAGTAGCATTATGTCATTTCAGCATTACGCTGACTCATGGGAATTTATAAAGCAAGAATTTAAGTCTCTTGCTGGGGAGAGGTAAACACTGCTCAGTTATTTGTGACTCTGTTTTTCTTAAACCTTCCCAAAGAGATACAGACTATACTACATATAAACCAAAGGTCTTTGCTCTGTGGTTTCATTAACACCATTAATGTTTGAACAAAGACCTAAGTAGCCATTTGATTTGTTAGCACATTTTGACAAATGTATTTGTTTGCAGTAGGCCTGAGGACCCTTACATTACTGAAGGCTGCTTGCAAATTAATAGTGCCTTCAGTGCAGTGTATTTCACTTCTAGAGTCTTTTTGGGAAACAGAGAAATAACATAATAGTTACATTTTGAGATTAGTAGTAGAGGGAGAAACAGAGAGAAACCTGGTAGAAATCGAGAAAAGGCATGTTGGGAGAGAGGTGCTGGGGAAAAGTGAAGAACAAACCAATGAACGATGAAGCCAAAGGACCAGTGCTGAGACCAGGGATAGACCAGGGATGAATCCAGTATTTCGTGCCTGCTCTGCCTCCTCCTCTGCAGCTGCCTCCCTACGAGAGCCAGACTGAAACCTCCTTTTTGGCCTCCCTTCCCTCTTAAATCTGCTTCTGATGATTAAAGAAAGCCTGACAGGAGTCAGTGTATCACCACTCTCCATACCTCATCCGAAGGTCTTCACGAATGTCACCTGCTTTCCTTCATTTTACTCATTCTGAGCAACACGTATGACATCGTATTCTCTGTAGCTCCTTGTGTAGGACCTCAGGGCCTGTTCCTTACTGCTGAAAGTAGTTCTAAAGGGGTATCCGCATGGAGGGTGGGGTGCCTGACTGGTATGCTTAAGGCTGTCCAGAAGAAATTAAACTGAGGCCCAAAGTATTTCCCCTGTGGGTTGATAGTCATCGTTATTAAGTCATAATTTATATATGTTGTTGAATGAATTCAAGTGCAGAGGTCCCGGGGGCCCATAATAGGTGGCTTGAGATTATAGGCAAGTTTTTACCCTGCTGGCAAGACATTTCTCATTTGTAAAACAAATGAGTTCTCAGGTCCTTTCCGTGTTTAGTATTTTTATGATTTTGTGAAAGGAAAATAATTAGACTAGTAAAACTAAGCCTTTATATCTTTTATTGACAGATAATCTATTTTGATTTTTCCCATTTTTAACTTAGGTGAATTTAAATACCTTCATAGGCTTTTTTTTTTTTTTTTTGGACATAGTGGGTTTTGAATACTTTCTTAGAGTGGGTGCTTCTTTCTGACACATTTGTGTTTCAGATTATTATAATGTTGCTTCTATTGGTCATAGGTAAAATCCCAGACAGAACTAAGAAAGACTCCAGTGTCTGAAGCCAGGAAAACACCTGTAACTCAAACCCCAAGTCAAGCAAGTAACTCCCAGTTCATCCCCATTCATCACCCTGGAGCCTTCCCTCCTCTTCCCAGCCGGCCAGGTAAATACACATTTTATACTTTGTTCTACTTAATCTCATCTGTGTGTGAGTTTCTGCTCATTAATCAAGTAATTCATACTCTACTGGAGTAAGAATTACTAAACCATAATGTTAAAAGGTAGAAGGAAGTTCTCCTTTCTCTAATGCTTATGAAGTTATTTTTGAGCCATTTCTCTAGTTTATTTACAAGTGCATGATTTTACCATGAAAGAATTCCCATCGCTAACTCTAGCATTTAGGAGACCACCTTTAAAGTACTCCAGTTGCCTCAGTGGGTAGAAGTAGCAGCCCCCACTACTCTAATTTAATTCTTGAAACCAAGTTAAAGATTGATGTTTGATCAGTCTCACTTGCTGGTCGATCCCTGTTCTTGTATAATTTATTAGAGGACCTCTTCTCTACCCTTCCCCATGTCCCCTTCAGATGACTTATTTTTGCGTTTCTTTTGCTAAATGCCTTTAGAACTAAAGCTGCTGTGTTCTTCTATTTTGAAGGGTTCCCGCCCCCCACATATGTTATTCCCCCTCCTGTGGCATTTTCTATGGGCTCAGGTTACACCTTCCCAGCTGGTGTTTCTGTCCCAGGAACCTTTCTTCAGCCTACAGCTCACTCTCCAGCAGGAAACCAGGTGCAAGCTGGGAAACAGTCCCACATTCCTTACAGCCAGCAACGGCCCTCTGGACCAGGGCCAATGAACCAGGGACCTCAACAACCACAGCCACCTTCCCAGCAACCCCTTACATCTCTACCAGCTCAGCCAACAGCACAGTCTACAAACCAGTTGCAGGTTCAAGCTCTAGCTCAGCAACAATCCCCCACAAAAGCTGTGCCGGCTTTGGGGAAAAGCCCTCCTCACCACTCTGGATTCCAGCAGGTAAGTTAGAGTGGCGGGTACTGTGCAGCTGAAATAAGGAGGGAAGACTGAAGTTATACAGTGTTCGGTTAATTAGAAATACTGGTTAAGCTTTCAGATGTTTTTGCTGTGTAAGGATTACGGAAATGCAAAAATATTCCTCTTGCTGTTTAGGAAAGTTCAAATGTTTTCCTTTCTCTTGTAAAGGAGACTAGATCTTAAGTACCGTTCTTTGCTGCTACTTGTCAGCTTTGTAGAAAAGGACTTTGTGTAAATAATTCTCTCCTATTTGAACAAAAACTGCAGAAGGGAAATAGAATTGTAATCTTGGTGAGGTGTTAAGGATAGGATACCATTCTTAAAAATGGCAGCTTGAGGCAGGAAGGGGGAAAACACACACACACTCATTTGTTCATTAACATCATGAGTGATTGAATTGAAAGAGAACATGAATTCAGTGCCCCACATGTGTTCCCAGAAAGCTCTGTGTATTGAAAAACCTAAAGGGTAAAGGACTGCTGAGTTTTGTTGGTTGTAAGACCCCTCATGTTGATTCTGTGATGTCCTGAGTACTGAATGTAACATTGCATTTTATCCTCTTGATGACAAGCATCTCTTTTTCAGTATCAACAGGCAGATGCCTCCAAACAGCTGTGGAATCCCCCTCAGGTTCAAGGCCCATTAGGGAAAATCATGCCTGTGAAACAGTCCTACTACCTTCAGTCCCAAGACCCCATAAAACTGTTTGAGCCGTCATTGCAACCTCCTGTAATGCAGCAGCAGCCTCTAGAGAAAAAAATGAAGCCTTTTCCCATGGAGCCATATAACCATAATCCCTCAGAAGTCAAGGTCCCAGAATTCTACTGGGATTCTTCTTACAGCATGGCTGATAACAGAGCTGTAATGGCCCAGCAAGCAAATATGGACCGCAGGGGCAAACGGTCACCAGGAGTCTTCCGTCCCGAGCAGGATCCTGTGCCCAGGATGCCGTTTGAGGTGTGTGTCCTTTCCTGTCGCCAGACACAACAGAACTAGGTCTGGGGCTGCATATTTTGACTTTCTCAAGTAGGCATTTATAAAGGCCGCTCTGATTCATGAGCGCTCTAGCGAGCTGCTGAGTAACCGCTGTGGCTCTTGGTCACCCCCTCACAATTGCACAGTGATTTGATCTGGGGGAGTGGAAGAATTCCGTTACTGTTGTGGACCTGTGATGGTCTGGCAGAGAGATGGTGCAGAAGTCTCTAACACAGCACATTAGAGAATTCTGAAACAAAGCTCCTCTCAGTTGGGCTGAATCATCTAAGTTTAAAAATAGGTTTACTGCGTATTTAAACAAATTGCTTTCTGAGAGGAACAAAGTCAGCCAGTTATCTTTGATAGTGGAGTTCCCCTTCCTTTCTCTCTTAATTCATGAGAAACAGGTGTGTTTGTAATTTTCAAGAGAGAATGTAATTTTCGAAAGAGCTGTTTCTCTGTTAGCCCAAGATAGGCTAATCCCCTTGCTCCGCCGCATTGGTTTACTCACAAGTCTCGTTAACCTTTTATGTTCTCCGTGTTTGGCCGTGGTTTATGCTTCTTTTGTCTTGATCTTTTGCACCGTGCTCCTTGTGTCACTGTACTTTTACTTCAGAGCCTTTTCTTCCTTGCATAGTACTGTCTGCTGTAATTCTCCTTGACCTGAGTTGCTTCTGTGCCCTAAACCATGCTACTACTCCTTTGTGCTTTTGTCATCCCTTACTGCATCTCACTGTGATCCTTTCTGTCACTAGGACCCCAAGGGCTCCCCTCTGCTTCCTCCGGACCTGTTAAAGAGTCTGGCTGCCTTGGAGGAAGAGGAAGAGCTGATTTTTTCTAACCCTCCTGATCTTTACCCAGCTTTGCTGGGGCCTCTCGCCTCTCTTCCTGGACGGAGCCTCTTTGTATGTATTTGACGTAATTCTCCTTGCTCTAACCCCAGCTTCTTTCCTGAGATTTTGGAGTCCTTGGAATAGATGCTTTCTTTTTTTCTGGAGCTTTTCTTTTTTTACCAAATTGTACATTTGTTTCCTTACTGCCCAGACTAACCTTCAAACAGTAGTAGAACATGGGAAAACATCTTGGACTCCATAGCTGTAAATTTCAGAGTCACAGCTTTGTCGTATGTGTTATCCAGAAGCATCCTTCAGGGCAGGTCACACAGGGTGCAGTGCTGGCAAATTAACTTACTTTTTAGGTGGCACTTCCATCTAAACCCAGGAATTTCAAGGGTCATTTGATACTGCTTAGGAGCAGTGAGATTTTTCCTCATGTACTCAAAATATGAAATGAAATATGTTCTAGATTTTTTAGTGACATTATTGAATGGTATGTGGCTCTTTTCTGTTTGGTTAACTGAGAGCCCTGATCTAAATTCAGAGCAAGATTCATAAACAGAATGAGTAAAAATGAAGAGAATTCTATATATAAACATTGTTGGAGTGACATAGATATGTGAATACAGAGATAAATAACTAGAATGGTATGAAATAAAGTCTGAAGTATTGATTAGTGGTATCTTAAAAATAGCCCTCTAGAAATTACTCTGCATTTCGAAGAATGGCATTCTATATTGTCAATATTTATATTATATTTTGCTGAGGTGGGGGAATATGAGAAGCATATGCTATGAAGTTTTCCCTTCCCTTTACTCCATCTTAACAAAACATGAAACAGTTCTGACTTCTACTTTTTTGCTGTTTTTTGTGAGGCAAGAAAACATTCGTAAGATTAAAATATTAATTTTAGTATTAGGAGAAATACAATTGTATGGCTCTCATAACAGAAGCTGCCATCCCTGGCACTTGAAGTTCCTGTAAGAATTTGCCTGGGTGAGTGGCCAGAGAGACCTCCTACTTTTCCCCCCAAGTTAGAGAAATAAAAGATCCCTTAGAAACTTCATCACCTACAAGAGTACAGTGTCAGCACCTCAGGGTTGTGGAAAGCCTAACTGCGAAACTGTTGGCTCCATGTGTTTGCCTTTCTTGATGTTTCTCTGCTGGTGTGGCTTGAGGGCCGGGGGCAGTGCCTCTCTCTCCAGTCCTTTCCTACCCCCTTACTTCCTACTCCGCTTGTCCCTCCATCACTCAGCGTGGAGCTGATGGTGGAACAAGTGTGCCTGGAGGGGTAGTGTTTTAGAGTTTGGGTTTTTTTTTCATGTTCACACACACACACACAAAAACCTTAACTATAATCCTTTCTGTATTTAACATCATTAATGATATAATGTGTGTGAAAGTGCCTTGCATCTACTAGGTGTATAGTAAATGCTTTGTTGATCAACTGTTCAATGACAGTGAGCATCAGAGATTCAGCTTTTTTTCCTGGTAATTTTCTTAGGGCCCGTAAATGTATATTCAACTTCAGGAACTATTTTAATATGTACCACAAATAGATCTGCTTAGGAACCATGTTGACAAACCCAGTTCAGTTGTCAAAATGTATTTGAAAGGCTTTAAGTCATTACTGTGAGTGTTTTAAAATTGGGGGATAGGGGGGACACAGACTGCCAGCTCAACTCAGCATCTTGTTTTGAGAGTATTTTAAATGCAACTCTTGATAAGTGTATTCCCGAAGGTTCCTGCTAATAAACACTCAGAACTAGCATTTTGCTGGGTCCCTGGTCCCTGCCAGGGTATCTGTGCTAGATGAGAAGTGTTCATCCAGGAGCATTGTGTCCGACTTGCCTGTGGCACCTGCAGTTAGCTGGTGTCGTGGTATTAGTGTAGTTCATGTCTTTGAAGCCTTACATTTGTACATGATGGGTACGTACAAGTATGCTTAAATGGTGGTCTTCTGTTAGATTGTTTAGTACCTTAAGATTAATATTAAGCAAATGGAAGGCATAATTTAACTACCTTTTTTTCCGGGACTGTGAAGAAATCCTTGTTGGAGAAGCCCTCGGAGCTCATGTCCCATTCCTCTTCTTTCTTGTCCCTCACCGGATTTTCTCTCAATCAGGTGGGTAGATGGTGCTTTTATAGTAGGCTAGTTTATCCTTTCCCATTCTATTTCTGTCCCCCTATTTTTCTCTTCCTTTCTCTTCCATGTTTTGGAGTCTTCCAGACATTTTATTTTATCCTCTGTCCCTCTGATTTGGGTATATGAGATACTTGTATGTTTTCAGTTTGAACCCTTGAACTTCTCATTAATAAAGAAATCCTTAGGGCTCTTTTGTCCAGCCAAGTGAACTTTTCATACTTTAAATCTGGGTGGTTTACATAGATTGAGGGAAAGCAAATTAGGGGAAAATGAATTTAACAGGAAAACCAGAAGCAACGGAGATAAAAGCCTTCAAGATTTGTCTTGTTAAGAAAAGCTCAATCCACTTAAGATGCTTAAGCATCCAAGAACATGAACATGACATTTTCTGAAATCTGTTTCATTGGAGTGAGTTTATAACTTGGTTGTCATTGTCTTCCAGGAAAGATACCCAAATAACAGCGTGTTCAATGAGGTATATGGGAAAAACCTGACAACCAGCTCCAAAACAGAACTTAATCCTTCGCTGGCCCCCCAGGAGACATCACTGTACTCCCTCTTCGAAGGGACCCCCTGGTCTCCATCACTTCCTGCCAGTTCAGGTATTGACTGGTCTTTAAATTGCAGGCCTTGCATTTCCTATTCACTGCGATTGATGATAACTTAGAATGATTTTGTGATTATAAATGTTAGGGGTTTTTTTAGTTTCTGAAAGAAAATAGGAAAAAAGCTTAATGAGCCAGTTCACATAATAAGTGCCACTGAAAAAGCTTTTTTATATCCTCAGTAACCAGCACAGTTGTAAGAGAGAAAAATATGGGTTCTATCTTAAGATTTCCAGCTGTTTTTTAGTTTAGTTTTTTTTTTTTTTAAGATTTTATTTATTTATTTGACAGAGATCACAAGTAAGCAGAGAGGCAGGCAGAGAGAGAGGGGGGGGGAAGCAGGCTCCCTGCCAAGCAGAGCCCAATGCAGGGCTCCATGATCCCCTGGGATCATGACCTGAGCCGAAGGCAGAGGATTTAACCCACTGAGCCACCCAGGTGCCCCTGTTCTTTAGTTTTTGTTTATAGATATTCATTCTTTGCAGGAAAAATTAGATTTTAAAATGGATTTTTTTGAATCTCTATTTTATAAATGGAGTTTGATTCAGTAGTCATTCTTAAGATCAGGCAATTCTGTTTCTGGTAGAGAGGACTGGTAGATATTTACTTGAAACAGGCATGCCAGAATAGTGCATGCATAAAATTGTTTGGTTTCGCTTTCCATCTTATTTATTTATTTATTTATTTTTAAAGATTTTATTTATTTATTTATTTATTTATTTATTTATTTATTTATTTGACAGACAGAGATCACAAGTAGGTGGAAAGACAGGCAGAGAGAGATGGGGAGGCAGGCTCCCTGCGGAGCAGAGAGCCTGATGCGAGGCTGGATCCCAGGACTCTGAGATCTTTAACCCACTGAGCACCCAGGCACCCCTTGCTTTTTTTTTTTTTTTAAAAGCAAGGACCATGCCTTAGATATGTGTAGTAGGACAAACTAGCACAGCCGGCAGAGTCCCTTTGGAGGCCCTGATTCTGCCTTTCTCCCAAAGCCCCGTAGTTATCTTTTTTTTTTTCAAATTTGTTTGACAGACAGAGCTCACAAGTAGGCAAAGAGAGAGGAAAGAAAGCAGGCTCCCTGCTGAGCAGAGAGCCCGATGCGGGGCTCGATCCCAGGACCCTGGGATCATGACCTGAGCCAAAAGCAGAGGCTTTAACCCACTGAGCCACCCAGGCACCCCCTGTAGTTATCTTTAGTAAAATTGAAGTGAGCAGATCTATAGGAAACTTTAGTTCTTGACTTGTTTGTGAAACATCTATTAATGTCTTGTGTTGTTGTGATTTAATAGATCATTCAACACCAGCCAGCCAATCTCCTCATTCCTCTAACCCAAGCAGCCTGCCAAGCTCCCCTCCAACACACAACCATAATTCTGTTCCATTCTCCAACTTTGGACCCATTGGAACTCCAGATAACAGGGATAGAAGAACTGCAGATCGGTGGAAAACTGATAAGCCAGGTGAGATCCAGACTTTATTACCTAGTGAAAGTGAATCACTTACTCTGCCCTTCTCTAGTGTTTGGTATTTGGTGATGACAGAACATCTTGAATTCTTCTCTCTTTGCATCCTTAGCCATGGGTGGGTTTGGCATTGACTATCTCTCAGCGACATCATCCTCTGAGAGCAGTTGGCATCAGGCCAGCACTCCAAGTGGCACCTGGGCAGGCCATGGCCCCTCCATGGAGGATTCCTCTGCTGTCCTCATGGAAAGCCTAAAGGTGAGTGAGTTTTGGGAACAAGAACCATGAGAGATGTGGTTCTGCTTTTGTTCCTATAGATAGCCAGGCTTAGTCCTTAAACCCTTAGAGTTGATCAGTTCATAGCATGTATCTAGCAAAGTCCTAGAGAAACATGGTCTACATTACAAGGTTCTTGAAAAGGAGTGTTGTTTTTTAATTTGTGAACTCACTAGTGATAAAGAGTTTTGTCTAAGGGGAGCAGAAAAAAGGTTTTAGTTGCATTGCAAGGTTAAGACGATTCTGATTCATTTAGGAATGTTTGATTTAAGCCTTTTGTGAACACATGAAAGAAGGTACCTAATTTTAAGAGATGTTTTGTTTGCCTAAAATCTTTATTGTAAATATTCTGAGGTCCCACGTGGCACTGAGTTTTAATAAAAAGTATTTCACTTTTTCTGGTTTAAAATCTTAGTGGAAACTAACTGGTCTTGAAGACAGTCTTACAACAGCTTTGTCTAATAGCTGGATGCTTTAGGGGCAGGGATCTTGGGACACATATGCCTTTATATTTGGCGAGGATTGAGAAACAAACCTCTTTCAGACGTCCGGGCATTTGACCTCTGCTGACAAGCTCTGGGCTGTTTTTCAGTCTATCTGGTCCAGTTCCATGATGCATCCTGGACCTTCCGCTCTGGAGCAGCTGTTAATGCAGCAGAAGCAGAAACAGCAGCGGGGACAAGGCACCATGAACCCTCCACACTGAGGCCAAAGTGGCAACCCTGGGAATGAAGGCTCCATAAACCATGGCATGTTGGGTTTGCAGGACTGGCCCATACAGTCCCCTGCAGGTGGCAGCCCTCTTTTCTGTTTCTTGCTGTTAAGAGGGTGTAAGCGTTCCACCGGCACGCTGAGTGTGCACGAAATGTCCGCAGTGCAACAAAAAGAAAAAATCATCGGGAACTCTCCGTCCCCCTGGGGCCTTCCGGAGGGAGAGAGGAGCTGCTGTCTGTCTCACTCAGTTACCTGATATCACCGCCTCTCACCTTCTCCATCGTGCATGTCCCCAGCCACAAGGGAAGTGAAAGCTGAGAAGGGGAGGCAGATGGGAGAAGCCAATGGGAACTTCTCAGTCCTTTTTTCCTCTTTGGGGAATAAAATAGGAATCCATTAATGATTGCTTTGCTGACTGAGAATGTAGTTGAAATTATTCCTGAACATCTTTTATTATTGTTATTACTCTCAGTAGTAAAATATCACACTGAATTCTTCCACACACAGATGTGCTTCTTCTAGTCAGTGTGTAGCAAGGAAAGCCCTGTCCACTGCTCCTGTGAGAGGTTGGTGGTGACAGGATGGGGAAGCTGACCTCTTAGCCAGCGGAAGTATTCCGTGAGGGAGCGTCCAAGGCCTCAACCTTCACTCAGAAGGTTCTGGCAGGCCCCCTTCTGGCCTGGAGACTGCAGCAGGAGATGCCCTTCACTCTGTAGGTGCTCGAGCCCCAATCGAGGACACAGTGTGGGTGGTGGTGCTGGGCTGGACTGGCAGATGACTGCTGTAGGACTTTAAATTAATGTTTTTGATTCCTGTACATTTTACAGTAGCGTAGCAAGCAGTCTCACAGAAGGCAGGCTAGTCCATTCGCGGCCCGACCCATTTTAATAGGTAGAAGCTTTCAGTGTGGTTATTTTTTGTTTGATTGGTTTTTGTGACCCCCATCCTGCTCACCACCCACCTCCTCTTGTCCCTACCTCCATCCCTTTCCTACCCCGTGCTGTCTGCTAGTAATTGTTTCTGTTCCTAATGTGTACAACATCTCGCCAAGAAGCAACAGCATGGGGTCCTGCAGTTGGGGCCCAAAGGACAGTCTGCGGAGGAAGGAAGCAGTGGCGTCTGCACAGCCACAACGGGCCAGGCCCCTGCCCAGCTGCGTCTCCCGACCTCCACTTTCAGAGTGAAATTCAAGGCAACAAGGACACGTGTGCGGCACGCACAGAAGAGAACACAACGAAGTCCATTCTGGAAAAGGCGAAAGAAAGGAAGATAAACTTTTATTTGGTATTTATTAGGAAAGAGGACTGAAAATTTTCTTGTGTAGAAACAGAAGGACAGCATTTCTGTTAGTTGCTGGAAAAGTAATATTTTAAGGGGAAATTATGGAAACAATCTAAATGTCCAATTGCTGTGCTAGTGGTAAGGTCTATTTCTGGGAGGTCTCTCTCGTGTGTGTGTGTGTGTGTGTGTGTGTGTGTGTGTGTGTGTGTTTGCGCGCATGCGTGCGTGCGCGTACACACTCAGCTGCTCTCCCTGGGAGAGGGGGAGTGTGTGTGAGTGTGTGGAGTCAGTGTGGGACTTACAAACTGGAAGACAGCTGCAGAGCAAAGCACATCCAGGAGCCCCAGTTGTCATTCAAGTCTGGGCAACCCCAGCAATGGAAGGGGTGAGATTAATGCTCGTTGCTCTTCAGAGAGAGTGGTTGGAGCCCCGTATGCTTACATTATTGCTCTTTAAGTTTGACATGGTGTTTGGGGTTTTTTTGTTTTCATTTTGTTTTGGGTTTTTTTTTTTTTCCGTTCTTGTTTTGAAAGGTCTGAAAGGGTGAAGCCCCCCCACCCAATGGCAATATGAAACCCTTTGTGCTTCTCTCCAGCCCCCTTCCCCGTGTCTGCCTCTCTTCCTGCCCCTCCCTTCCAGCCTCCCTCCCCACTGCCTTGACCCACTTTGTGTGTTTGAGCTCTGCATTCAGGCAGCTGCGACATTCCAGTGTTTGAGCTGTCCCTGATTCTCGCACCCTAGATGAGCTAGCCAGATTCACTGTCTCACCCCTGGTACTGCCCACATCCCATACAGCCCTGTTTCTGCATGAGAATTTGGTGTTTGGAATGATTTCTGACTCCTGGGGCGGGGTTTCTCGCCTTACCATCCTCAGTGTGGAGTAATGAGGCGGGAGAGGAGAATCTTCATCAGAAACTGGTTTTGTGTAGTAAACTTTCTCTTGTGTTTTTTTGTTTTGTTTTGTTTTGTTTTTTGTTTTGTTTTGGTCTGTCTGTGCAAGACCTGCAGCTGCTGAAATCAGCTTTGCCTTTAATTAAACCATGTTCTCTCCAACCAGATCTGTGGGTACGTTGTTTCTTTTCTAACTTTGAAGAATATCCTACTTTATCACAGACCTGTACCCCTGAAGCAAACAATACATTATATGTTAATAAAAACAAAAACAAAAAGCCAAGTATATAAACTACTTATATAAGTCATCTAGGAGAAAGCAGAGATGGTCAGAAATTGAATAAGCTTCAGGGTTATTTGTGCTTTTAATAGCATTCCAAACCACTGGGCATTTTTATGGAAAGGGATGGGTAGGAAGAAACTGATTGTCAAAATTCTCTTATCTAATAAATAAAGATTGGCTTATGCAAGGAAGTTAACAACCATCCATATGTATCCCTATTTTTACTCTCAGTGGGACAATGCAGAGATAGTTTCTCTTTCTGGTCTAAAAATCACAAAGTCTGGTTAACCCCAACAGTAATTAGTGTTCTTAGCTGCGAGGCTGCATTTCTTATAGTTCTGTCCAAAGTTTCCGGTAGTGGCCTGCCGGGCGTGCGGCGGCTGGTTGGAGGTCAGTGCCACGGCCTGCCAGTTTGTGTGTTCACACTGGTCAGCGAGCCCCTCACGTCCGTGTCGATTCCCTCTACACTTCTTTCCTGACTGCTCTCCACAAGCACCCGCACACTTGAATGGTCGCAGCCACACGTACTGTGCCAGGAGGGAGGGAGGGAAAGGAAGGCTGGTTCTAAAGTCTAGTATCTGTTAACCCCAAGTTAACCCTAAAAATCAAGCCCTTTGGTTAAATGATGACCAAAATAAAACCATAGCATTCTGTCACGTGTATCAGTCCATCTTATAAAATGTTAACCAGCAGGATAGTCCTGACCAAGTGGCTTCCTGGCTGTGGCTTCTTTGCGTCACTCAGGTAGTAGTGGCCCATGTTCAGTATCAAACTCTTAACAAATGTCCCTCCCGGAGAAGGTGGGATTGGAAGGGATCCCGGGGTTGCAGTTCTCTATGGAATTGAAGTCTAAATTCAGTTCAAACAGTGAGACTGAGTAAAGGAAAGTTAATTTTGCATGCGTCTGCCATCTGAATGACCCGTAGATTTACTTCAGGCTCTAGGAGGAGTCTGCAACTGTTGAGGTACAGGAATAGGGGCATTTATACTTCGGCCTTGGGCGTACACTCTGCATGTCTTGTTTTTTCTAAGTTTTTTATTGAGGTATCACATACAGAAAGGCACCAATAATCCATATACAGCTCAGTGAACTTTTACAAAGTGAACACATTTGGGTAGCCAGCACTCCAAGCAAGAAACATCAGCACCCTAGAAGACCCCTCATGCCCTTCCAGACATTTCCACCCACTCAGCCCACCCCACCCGCCAGGGTCATCATCATGATAAGTCTTCACATCATTGTGTAGTAGGTTAAATTTTCAGTGGGAAAAGTAGATTAGTTAACACTTCCGCACAGCGATGTCTCCCTACAGTGTACTGCAGGTGCGTGCCAAACCTCGAGTGATTATAGTAACTTTTCTCCCACTTTGTAGGTTCTGGAACATCCTAGACTCCTCTAGGAGAGCTTTCCAAATCTGTAGCTGCATGTTCTTCAACAAACGCTTTGGGGAAAATGCCAGTCTTCCCTTTGCACTCTCCTTCCAGCCAGTCTTCATTCACTGATAGAAGGAAATGAATACATCAATTTCTAAAACCAGTGCGGGAGAATTAAGGTCACCTGGATATTCCACACAGAGCTTCGGCAGTCCTTCACCCCCAACTGTGCTAACAGGGAAGAGTCTATTGGGAAATGATTTGAGAGAAAAGTGAACATAGGACTTCCACCGTCTTACTGGTTTCTGTCTTACCATGGAGGAGTAAAATACAGAATATCAATTAGATGTTTCAAAAAGTTGTCAGAAAGATAAGATAAAAGAAATTAAAATAAAATAAAAATACATTTTGAGATAGGATATTTTTTTTTTTTTATAATTTAAAAGCATCTTATTTTAATATCCTTTTGTGATGAGCATCTCAGAAAAGGGACAGCCAAGATTCAGTCTGGTTAGGTAATTGCCTAAGGCCAGGCACAGAGTAAGTGGTAAAATTAGGGTTTGGACCAAGGTAATTCACTTCTTTTTTTTTTTAGCTGTCCCATTTTTTTTTATTAATTTTTTATTTTTTATAAACATATATTTTTATCCCCAGGGGTACAGGTCTGTGAATCACCAGGTTTACACACTTCACAGCATTCACCAAAGCACATACCCTCCCCAATGTCGAGATAGGATATTTTTTAATAACAGAAGAGTTTTATCTGACCTATGTTAGGAATCTTTATTCTGATTACATGCAGAGGACATGCCATTAATTAGATACAGTTCATCTTTGGGGCACATGGGTGGCTCAGTCAGTTAAGCATCCAACTCTTGATTTCGGCTCTGGTCATAATCTCAGGGTTGTGAGATTGAGTCCTGCATCAGGCTCTGCCCTGAGTGTGGAATCTGCTGAAGATTCTCTCCCTCCAAGACACCTGGGTGGCTAAATCCCTTAAGCATTTGCCTTTGGCTCAAGGTCATGATCCCAGGACCCTGGAATCAAGTCCTGCCTGGGGATCCCCCTGCTTGTTCTCCCAAGCTCGCTCTCTCTGGCAAATAAATACAATCTTTAAAAAAAAAAAAAATTCCCTCCCTCCCTCCTCTCTCCTCTCCCTCTGCCCTACCCCTGTTCATGCTCTCTCAAAAAAAATTAATTAAAAAAAAAAATAGTTGATCTTTGAACAATAAAAGTTTGAACTGTGAGGGTCCACTTATACACAGATTTTTTGATACAGCACTGTGCTACAACAGTATTTTCCTTATGATTTATTTTCTTTTTAAGATTGATTTATTTTAGAGAGAGAGCATGGCGGAGATGGGCAGAGGGAGAGAAAACTAGGAGACTCCCCGCAGAGCATGGAGCCCAAGACGGGGCTAGATCCCAGGACCCTAAGCTGAAAGGAAGAGTCAGACACAGTAAGGAATATGCCACCTTTTTTTTTCTCTCTCATCTACCTAGGTTTTTCTGTGATCTCATCCCATCCTCACTCCCCACCCCAACACTGGACAGTGTAGCTGGCTAGTTGATACTGACTCTTTAAAAAATGGTGCTGGGAGTTACTAAGTCTTACTGTCCCCTGTTAGAAGACAGTCACAGCCAAGGCAGCCTGCTTTATTTACTTCATTACTCATATTTTGAGTTAATTGCCACGCAATTGTATACTCTTTACACCATTAACTTTTAAATCTGATTTCTTAATCTGTTGGATTTTCTGTCATAATTGGTAATGGTGTTTGTTTCCACTACTCTACATTGCTAATGCGTATTTCTGCTGTTTTGAACAAAGCTTTTGATGGAACTCTTGAAGTAGAGAAATACGGATTATGTCAAACTGTGAGTTAGAATGGTGCTTCTCACCCTTGGGAGATCAGCATCACACTGGAAGCTGTTAGAAATGCAAATTTGTGGGCCCCACCCCAGACCTGAATCAGAATCTGGTTGCTGGGCCAGGAATTTTATTTAACTCTCAAAAGGGTGCTTGGGCATTCTGAAGTTGGGAGAAGAGCTAAATTAGAACTCTCTACTTAATACTGTTTCAGCTTTTAGTGTGTTTGATTCCTAACAGGATCAGGAAAGTCACCAGAGACACGAAGCAATGTTGAGTAGCTTCTTGTTCAGGCAAAATCTACCCACTTCTTCTCTCATCTTTAGAAAGTACATCAATTCAAAGAACTGCGGTTTACAGAAAAGTATCCTATGGCTTGGTGCAAAGACAAAATGATTCCAGCCACTGTCCAATCGGTTCACTCTGGGAATGAGAAAGCATGGCTTCCAAAACAGCCTTTTTTTTTTTTTTTTAAGATTTTATTTACTCAAGAGACAGTGAGAGAGAGCACAAAGGGCCAGGCGGCTGGGAGAGAGACCCCAGGATCATGACCTGAGCCGAAGGCAGACAGTTAACACACTGAGCCACCAAGGGCCCGCCTGAAACCGCCATCTTTAACAATCAAAATGTCAGCGGAGTCTGTCATCTGTTGCTTCCCTCCCCACTGGAGCAACAGATGGAAAGGCTGAGCGCTCCGTTCTGCTCCTTCCCGCTGAAAGTGAGGAAGGACACTGAAACCACTGGCTAAAGTTTGGCTTGTAAGTTATTAATGTTTCTTCCTCTCTTCCCTTGGACTTATTGCTGCTCACATGGAAATTAGTTTCTGTGATCCAGGAGTAGTACCTACCCATTGATATAATCCGGATTATGTCTCCTTCCTGGAACTCCAGGTCTTCTGGCTGGGTGGCCTCGTAACTGAAGAGTGCTACCACTTGGCCTCCTTCCTTAAGCTCTGGTTCTGTTGTCTGGTTATTAGCTTCAGATTTTTCACTTTCCTTGGGTTCATCTGGAAAGCCTTGGTCACCCTGAAATAATAAAAGGGCCTGTTAGTTTTCTCAACTTCTCAGCCAGTGAACATTGAACATCACTAAAGGAATCCGTGAAACATTAGTGTAGCACCTGGGATATAAACTCATGAAGGCCAAGCGTGTGATCAGTCCCTAGCACAGACCCAACATGTACTTTAGGAACACAGGATGGTTGGATAATGAACCCAAAAGGTCTGCAGGACCATAGGTGGTCTTAAAAATCTTACAAAAACCTACAGGAATCCTAAAAAAAGAACAGGTACTACTGCTATTTCATCACAGACGGAAAAACAAGAGATGGAGTCACAAGTAACCGACAGAACCCAAGGTCAAACCCGGGTTTCTAACTCTGAATCTAACACCCTCTCCCCAGCATCCACAACGCTAGGGACCTTGTTAGAAATGTAAATTTCTGGCCCCATCCCAAACCCGTTAAATCCTAAACCCACTGCATGTGGGGCCCAGCAATCTGCATTTTAACAAGCCCTCTAGATGAGTCTCATACTTGCTAAAGTTTGAGAAACCCTGCAGAGCGTCATGTTGTCTTTCTCAGGCCATGAATAAAGGCGTTGCTTTCTGATACATGTTTTAAGTACACACCTTAGTTATCATTGTGGTTTTTGATCCACAAATGTTGAAGAGAAAAAGGGTGCAGTTTTCTAGAGAAGTGAATCGTAGGATTTAACGAACCCGTAATAGAAACCCTGTGAGGTTCAGTGCTGTACCGAGTGTTCAGAGTTCTTACTTTCTAATGTCGTGTGTTCCCTGGCAGGTCCCTTTTACTGGAAGGCAGTACAGTGGGGTGGAAATAGCTCCACTGCTCACCGTCTGTGTGTTTTTGAGCAAGTGGTGAAACCTCTCTGAACTTGTTTTCTCGCCTGAAACAGAGGCTAGAAGAATGAAATATGATGTAGAATAGTAATAGCTGACAATTACTTTTTTAAAGATTTTATTTATTTGAGAGAGAACACACATGTGTGTGTGTGAGCAGGGGCGGGGCAGAGGGAAGGGGGAGGCAGAGAATCCTAAGCAGGCTCGGGGCAGGGAGCCTGATACGGGGCTCCGTCCCACACCCTGAGATCACGACTTAAGCAGAAACCAAGAGTCAGACGCTCAGCTGCACCTCCCAGGCGTCCCTGGCTCACAATTATTAAACTCTCTGTGAGAGTCCTAGTCTCAATATATACATATTTATATTTAAATTTGATTAATGTGTTTCTGCATAGAGTAGATACTTCATAAATGATGGTCCCTTTTCCTGCTCTTCTAGCAACTGAATGAGAACATCCTGACTTGCTGCCTCCAGGACTAAGGGGTAGTGATAAAAGAATGCCTGCCAATGACCTCTGAAGCCAGACTGCATCCCGAGAAGACTATGTTGGGAATTTGGGGAGGGCTAGTTACATACAGCCACTAGTTATACTGAAGCGCTCTTCAAAGGACAAAAATCAACCATAATTAAAAACAATAAAGAAAATACTTCCCTTTCAAGGGAAGTAACACGTTTAGAGCGGAAGGGCCAGGCAGAATCCTTTCAAGACAATACTGAAAGGATCCCTCCTGACAGAGACCATCGAAAACCTCAGGATGACCTTTCAGACTTCCAAAGGACCCCCTGTACTGCTACCTGTTCTCCGCCGTCCTGCACCTAGGGTCCTGGGTGCCAGTGAGTCCAGGGGCCATACTTCCTGAACAAAATTTTCTGAACCCTTAAACACCACCGACCTGGGGCTTACCGCTGGGCCTTCCGCTGGGCCCAACCTCTTTACTGCCTCTCCCACTCATTTTTCTTTCCCAACTAACACGTATCTAATTTCAGTGAGAACCTGCCAGAGACCCTTCCCCAGCTGAGCAGAAGCCCCTGTCCAGCTGTGGGGTTGAGGGTTTAGAAGAGGGACTCTGCCCCCACAGAGCCCACTGCCCCAAGCCCAGATGGTCTGGAAGAGCTTTGCCTGTGCGCTCATTTCCGTGGTTTCAAAATCCATTCAGAGGTAAAAAATAGTAGCTCTCCAAAGGGTTCACGTAGGGCCTGTCGAATGTCATACCCCTTACTGATGGAACTGCAGATGCCACCATCTAAACATGCTAAAGCAGGAAACGGGAGAACAGAGGGACCCCAGCTGACAGCGGCTTTGGTCGGTGGAAGCTACGATCTCCTCAATTGTGCGTTGGGACCCCTCAGTGTCAGGACTGTGGACGGGAAGCTGAGCACTCAAAGAAAGCCTGCGGGCTGGCCTGCCTCCTAGAGCACCCGCTCCCTTGCTCCTAGGTTCCTGAATCATCCGTCCCAAGCCATCATTCCTCCTATTTTTCTACCCTGCTCACAACCCCATCCGAGTGCCACAGTATGCAAGACTTTCCATGATGCAGCCTTCCAGCTTGTGTCTTTGTGTCTGTCACCACTGCCAACTCTTTGGGTCTTCCCTCTGCTCTTCCATCTAGAGACGGCCTCTTCACCTCCTCCACCTTGCTAGTTCTTTTACCGCTGGGCTATGCTTCAAGACAATTTCAGCATTATTCTCTCTAGGAAGGCTATTGACTATTGACTTGTCCCAACTTCCTTTAGCATTTTTGGGTGAGACACCCTCCCTTGCGCTTAGGAAACACAGCACACCATCCGTCTCCATCAGTTCACCTAACACACGCTTTGTAATCCTGTCCGCCCCCGTCTTTCCCCCAAGAAGAGCCTGTGTTTTGTTAGTGTTTGTATCTCCAGGAATATACAAGAGAGCAGTAAGTGCTCAGCAAATGTTTGTTGAAGAATAAATGTCGCCAAACACTGGAAACAATCCAAATGTCTACCAACAGGTCAATCAATAAACAAACTACTATTCATTTAGTGATACCATTAGTGATCAAAAGAAATGGACTATTATACCACAAAAGTATATATAAAGACAGAAAAGTAGGGATGCCTGGATGGCTCAGTGGGTTAAGCCTCTGCCTTCAGCTCAGGTCATGATCTCAGGGTCCTGGGATCGAGCCCCACATTGGGCTGTCTGCTCAGCAGGGAGCCTGCTTCCCCCTCTCCTCTGTCTGCCTCTCTGCCTACTTGTGATCTCTGTCAAATAAATAAAATCTTTAAAAAAATTTTTTAAAAAAAGGAAAAGAATATATTGAAATGTACTTTAAAAGCTTATATATTATTGTATGATCCCTTTATTATGAAACTGTTGGACTATTGAAAGTTCGTATGTATAGTATATATAGTGACATATATATAACAGATTTTATACATAAATATAATGTATATTTACATTATATATGTAAAAATATATACCATGCCTATAACTTTTAATAGTCCATCAATTTCATATAAATGGATCGTGTGAATTTATGTGCATATATATACTATACAATCCATTTATATGCTCCACTTATATGAAATTACATAAAAGGCAAAAAAATGTACGTCGAAATGTTCATAGAACATGGATGGTTTTTAGGAGCCACGGCTGTAGGAGGGAATTAACCTCAACAAAAAAAGAAATTTTCTTTTCCCTTGGAGACAAAGGGACAAAGTCAAGAGTGTTAGTGCGTAGCTACTACTCCTAGCCTCTAACTTTGCTCCCAATGCCCTTTACTCTTACTGGGCAGTGAGTTACCTCTGTTCTAGGCCCTGAGGTCTAGAAAGGGGTTCAACAGTACAGACTCTGGAGTCAAAATTCTCACTGGGCCACGGTTCCACTACCGACCCGCTGTGTCATCTTGGTCAAGTCGACCTCTCTTTGCCTTCTTACCTAAATTGCGAAACGGGCTAACAATACCTCACGGAGTCGTGGGGCCCCTGAGAATGCACATGCAGTGGGCACTTAGCGTGGCGTCTGGCACCTGGGAGATGTTCAATAGATTCTGGCTATTGCTGGGAGGTTGTAATCCAAATCATCTCTCTGTGACATAAATGCAAACTATTATCCTCCACTCCCAAGTGTTCTTCCGCATGGAAACGGACAGTGAAGAATGGCGAGGAGCTCAGCCTCAAGCTAGGATTTCATTCTGACCTTGCTTGATAGCGCCGGGTCTAACCTTGGAACCGCTGGGTGGGGCAGCAGCTAGAAGGGACTCGGAGGCTTTCTGTGCATTGTGGGGCCTCCTCTTCCCTTGCGGGGAACCCGCTCCAGGCTGCCACCAGGGTGCCAGGGAAAGGGAGGCAGAGGTGTGGCTCGTGACTCACCATATCCTCAACACCAAGCACCGTGCCAGACTTGTGGCCGGGGCTCGGGACGTGCTGTTGAGGAAGGGGCCCAAAAGACAGAGGACGCTGGGTGGCCCTGGGCTCCCTGCACTCACCACTGTGTTCTCACACCACAAAGTCAGGCTGAAGTTCTTCACTTGCCCCCAGGCGGCCTTCATGTTCTCTTCTGAAAGGGGCACCAGCTCATTGCTGTCCAGAGGCCGATAGCTGGGCAGAGGCGAGTAAGAACCAAGTTGGAGAACATCAGCACAAAAACCATTGTCTTCTCTCCCCCAGGCCAGCACCAGGTCCCCAGATGGAGCCCTGCTACCTTCATGGGCTCACCTCAGCTTCGTGTGTTCTGGCAAGAGCTCCAGTTTCTTAGACACCATGTCCCGGACCTGGCTGTAGGGGAGCCCGGGCTGCGTCTCCATGACCACCGTGTACTTGTAGTGCACCTTGAGTGTGTAGGGCATGGGAACGCTGAGCTTTCCCTCCTGAGGGGAGAGGAAGCAGAGGGAGCTCATGAGGGTCTGTGGCCTCCTCTCAGCCCATCCTGGATCACGGGGAGTGTTCTGTGCAGCAAGGAGAGGCCAATAGCTAGCCGGTTTCACGGGAAGGGGCTTTCAGAGGGCCCACAGCCCCACTCTTGCCTGGATAGGAATTCCTACAGAGCTGGAAGAGCTGGCCCACACACTCCAGGCCAGTAGGAAATGTGTGCACGGGGTGGGCAAAGTCATTATGGGGCCCTCCACCCTGTCGACCGTGTGTATGGTAGTAGCCGGCCCACCCTTCCTCGGGGACTCCTTCTGTAACCCAGGGACACCTGCTCACGGCGGAGAGCCTCAGCTTTTCCTTTCTCTTCCACTTGAAAGAGTACAAGGAAAAAGCTTACCTTGGGCTCTTCTTTTCCTTTTTGACCTAAATGGAGAAGGCAGAATAAAAAGAAGATGTTGAATAAACACTCCCGGCTAGTCCCTGCCTTCCACAGAATGAAACCTTTTAGAATAGGACACCCAACTTCTTACCTTTAAATCTCTGGGGTGATTCTTAACCTTAAACTGTAGGGAAAATTGCACTTGGGGGAAATGTGCAAGGCAAAGCACAAACACACAGAGAAACCCAGTCCCTGCCTCTGGGGAACGTACAGGCGAATATCAAAGGACCATCCCACCCCAGCAGTGCATGGGGTGAGCAGGGACCCCAAAGTCCAGTTACACCATTGGGCGCTGAGCAATGAAAGCAGGGAGTGCAAGAAGAACCAGGGACCATAGCAGCAACGTTAGAACCACTCGTTTCCCCCTTGTCCTCTGTTTTTGTGCCTGTTTCTAATATGTATATGAATATGGCCATAAGCACATAATTTATATGAGAAGTCTGCATAAAGGTAATCACTATAGAGGGTGCACAATGGAAAAAAAGACCATTGATTTCATACCCAGCTAATCATTAGAGTCACTTGAAAGGTTTTTTGTTTTTTGTTTTCCCTAGAAACACAGATTCTAAAGCCCAATTCCAATCCTGAAGAATCGGAATCAAATGTCTAGGAATCTATAGTCATAAAATTTTCCTAGGCTAATATGTGATCCTTGATGGGCCCCTAGAGAGAAAAGGTAAAAACCAAAAAAAAAAAAAAAAAAAAAGCTATCAAGGATGTTTTGAGGGGTCACTGGAGAAATAGGAGTATGAAATATATACTCTATAATATTATAATAACCTTCAATGTCCTAGATGTATCAATTGTGGTTATACAGGAGGATAGGAGATAATACTCAAGTGCAGGGTGAAGGCCATGAATCTGCGACTTCCTTTCAAGTGGTTGGGGGTGGTGAGGGGAGTGGGCAAGGATGTGATACAAAATGTTAACAGTTGGTGAATTTAGGTGAAACGTATTCTGGAGTCTATTGTTCTACACTTTCAATTTTCAGTCTGTAGGTTCGACAGTTTTCAAAATAAATATGGAGGTGTGGGGAGCATCCCAAGGGGTTCTGGTGATCTGGGGGTGCCTAACTATCATGGATCTAGGATTTGGACAAACAGCCTCTTGAATGCATCTCTACCGAGCACTTATCCAGAATCAGCTTAAACGGCATTCGTGACCCAAATCCCCTTACCTCCCAAGGCCACCCTCTCCAGACATCAGGAGAATGTCCTTTTCTCATTGGCCCTTGGTTCGTGGTCTATCCCTTGGGGCTCTGCAGAGCAGTTTCTTTTCCAGATAGAGCTCCTGGACTTTCGAAAAGAGCCACTCCATCCCCCTCTGAGGTAAACGTATGCACTGACTTCAACCTTTCCGGGACATGGTTTCTGTACCTCATGATGGAGGGGTCTGGTGACCACTTAAGTCGAGACACTCACTGCTCCCCAGAAACCAGCTACATTTACCTGCTCCCTATGGGTGTTCTGGAGTAGATAGGGGCAAAGGGCGTCTTATTTCCTATGTTTTGGGTGGGTGGGTGGTGCAGGAGAGAAGAGCCCTGGGGCTATGGGTTCATAAGCTGAGCAGCATGCAGGGAGAAGAAACCAGAATGTCCTAGAAGGCTGGGAGAGCAATGCTCTGCGAGGAAGCAGCCGGGAGCATTCCTATACCCAGGCCAAGGGTGTTTTCCAGGGACACCAACCGGGTGGCAAGTGGGGTCTTCCAGGAGCGCTGGAACTGGGAGGAGCTGGGATATCAGACTCTGGGGAGGCTTCCTCCTGGAGGTGACAGAGGTGGTGAGAGACCAAGTCCTTAGGTAGGAGTTTGGGGGGGGGGGCGGGGCAAGGAAAGGCAAACGGCTTCCTAAAAGTTGGAGCAGTGGTGACATTCGGGGAGACTAAGGAAAGTGCTGGTTAGAGAGGAGGCAGGTTGACCTGATGGGAAGAAATCACAGTAGAAACAAGAACCTTAAGCCCCACCTAAAAGGCCCCTGCTGCCTGCCCCTTTCAGCCGCACTGGAAGTCTCTGGAGATGAGGGAGGACCTGAGTCTTGCCTCAGCTTCCCTCTGGCTCCACATCCCGCCCCTTAAGGAAAAGTCCATCCCTCATCGGTACAGCATTTAAAACACTTCCAGTTATCTGAGTACAGTAACTCGGACCGGGGAGGGCCAAGCGCACAGAGGACAGGTGGTTGCACAGTGTCCAGAGAGACACGTCAGACGCCGTCGGTCATCTACACGGCAGTTCAGGTCCAGTGAAGACCACCGGCGGAAGGGCAGGCCTTCAAGCAGGGAGGGAGGAGCCGTGGCAGGCAAGGCCCACTCCGACTCTGTGCTCTAAAAGGGACTTCTCTTTGTTACCGGCCTGTCACCAGCCAACACACAGACGGTTCTTCTAGGTGAGGAGGACATTTCCGGGAAGATCTAACCTTCCTGTACTACAGGCTTTGGATCCCAAGTCACCCCTGACCGGGAGGAATCCGAGAGGTGGGGTGGGCCCAACAGGTCCCTCAGACCCTCCCTCAGCACATCTGGGGGCTTTCCTTGCTCCCCAGGTTCCACTCTGGGCGGCTGGAGTTAGGACTGGGAGTGGAAGGACCTTCCCAGCGCCTCTTCCACACAGCCCTGTCCCCCTCCGGGGAGGCTGTGGTGGGAAGGGGCTCAGCCTAGCAAGGCACGTTGTTACCTGGGGCTGCTGCTGACCGGGGATCCGCAGCTCGACGGGTTCCAGGTAGTTGCAGGGAACGAGCCCCTTCTGTGGCAGCATCGCGTGATCGGAAAGGGGAGAACAAGTTGGCTCCTCAGTGCCCAGTGGACCCGGACCACCCAACGGCCCAGGGATGTGGGGGAGCAAAGGGGGTGCAGACGAAGGCGGGCAGCCGGGCTGTGAACAAGGCAGCAGATGCTGCTCGCCAGCACGCGCCGCCGTCTGCTGCCAGGATCCCGTGGCCGACACACCCACCCCTGGTCCTCCGAATACCTGCCCGTTGAATATGACCGTCGCCCAGTTGTCGTTGCCCTTCTTCAGGACAAAGACGATGTTCCCCGGCATGACCTGCAGCTCCTCTGACGTCTCGGGCACAAACCCAAACAGCACCCGGTGAGCTTCCCCTTCCAGAGCCCTGCGGGGGACAGACGCGAGACTCCATCCTCTGTCCAGCGTGGACTGCGTCCTGCGCATGGCACCATGGCATGCACGACAGTGGCCCTGGGGCCGGGACATGTGCTCCAGACACCCTCTAGCTCAGCACTGAGTTGCCCCTAGGACCTGAGCAGGACTGGGCAGGAAAGTGCCCGTGAACACGCACCATAACCACATAGGCCGTGGGACGAGAATGAAAGACAAAACAACACGAGACCCCCAGGCCGTGCCCTCCTCGCCTTCCCCTATCCTCGGAGGAGGCAGCTTCCGGCTGTGCTGGACCAGCTCTCCAGTCTGGGCTGCGGTGGGCTGGGCTTGTGGGACAAGATGAACACACACGGTGGAGGGTGGGGGAGAGCCAGCTGGCTGAGAAAGGGGGTGGGGGGCCAAGTCACCTGGAGGCCCCGCCAGCCAATGAGCACACGGGGTGGGGGGGTAAGGGGGTGAAGAGCAAGAGGCCAGCTATGGGCAGTGGCCGGATGTGTAAAGGGGGCCTGAGGCCAGCCAGCTGTGTGCTAAGCAATGTCATTGTCCTTTTACTGTTTCTTCAAGACCTCCTTTGCCCTTGGAGGCTTTGGCTGTACAGTCTGGGCCTCCTTGGAATGTGTGAGTGTGGGGCTGGCCCCTGCTCTGGTGGAGGGCTCCCTCTCACCTCCGCTCTGTCCCCTTCCCCTCAGCCCTGCTCTCTGTTTCCAAACAACAGGCTATTTGCGTGGGAGAGACAGACTCCTCCAGCAGGCAGAGCTAGTAATGAGCTCATCAGCCCCCTCATTTTTATAGTTGCTGTGGTGCTTTTTTCATTTAAAAAATAAAAAAAAACGGGATGCCTGGGTAGCTCAGTAGGTTAAGCCTCTGCCTTCGGCTCGGATTGTGATCCCGGGGTCCTGGGATCGAATCCTGCATCGGGATCTCTGCTCGGCGGGGAGCCTGCTTCCTCCTCTCTCTCTGCCTGCCCCTCTCTGCCTACTTGTGATCTCTCTCTCTGTCAAATAAATAAGTAAATTCTTAAAAAAATAAAAATAAATAAAATTAAAAATTTAAAAAAAAAAAAACCTCTTTATGGGCGAGAGGATCGGGCTTGCTTCTTTGCTAGAAGAATTCTTCAGAAAGCTCTAAGTTGTGTCATTCTTGGCTTCTTGTCTTATAGAAGAGCGGCTTCTTTTGCCTGAGTTATTCCTCTTACTTCTCCAGAGACCATGTGTCCAGAAGGAGTGAAAAACGCCCACTCAGGAAAGGACACACCGTCTAGCTTCCCACTTTGCTCCCCCGACTCCATAAAGCTCTGGCCTCCCCCTTTTCTGAAGTGCCTACAGTCAGGACAAAACTGCTCTAGCCTCTGCACAGGGGGGCTCTGTTCCACAGACACCTGCTGCCCTCCAGCAGGGACCCCCATGTGTGGGTGGCTGTGCGTGGGGACCTGGGGACCCCTGTGGTCCATCCTACCAGAGTCAAGGCTCCCATCCCCCCACATCACTCCATTCTAGCCTTGAAAACAGGGAGAGCCCACACACGAGGCTACACTCCCCAGGACTCAGTCCCTGACCCCAGCTTCATCTTCTTCGCCCCCATGGTTGCCAGAATTCAGGCTTGGAGCTCGGAGATTCTGCATCCTGCTCTAAACCACACTTACCTGAAGATCTCTGGGGTTTTGGGTCTGGGTGGAGGTTCAGCAGCCTAGTGAACATTCAGGAGGAATGAAGGGAAGGAGTGGGGGAGAGAACAGACCGTTAGTGGTGATGTGAGCCTCCTCCCGAACCCAAAAATCAAACGACGCATTTCAAGCTCTGTGGGAACACTGTCAAGGGAGAGGGCGAGGGAGAGGGCGCCATGGACCTTGACCACACACCGGAAAATGAACCCTTCCCACCAGCTCCCCAGGGTCCAGGTGTCCCTAGCAGAGCAATTCGTCTTCAGCCAGTCCTGGTTTCCAGAGAATTTTCGCCATCACAGAGCAACATGGCCTCACAAGGGCGCTTTTGACCTTGAGCGCTGTCCTTTCCTAGGACAGTTTCCAAAAGCTCTGTTCTATAATTAATGTCTGCTGTATCATGTGACACTTGTATTTAAAACCCACTCAACGTCCCCTGACCAGGCAGAAATCTCCTTTCAGTGTGCTCTCTGCTCTACACCAGATATCGTGGAGTCCATTGATTGGGGCTTCTTCTGCCTTTTGAAGTCTCTCTGGCTGTTCTGTGGACCGGGGGTCCTCCACAAGGGTTTTCTTCAGCTTCATTGTCAAGACATGAATCAAAGGATCCTGAATCTATCCATCCTCCTTGGCCCGGTGTCGGTCCCATTCTGGGCTAGCAGCCGTCACTCTGCCCCAGGCTGTGGGCACCGTTGTCGGGAGTGACCAGGTGTGTGCAGCCTGGAGGGGGAGGTGCCCCACTCAGAAGCCCCTCCCCAGCGCGTGTGCAATGGCGGTCAGATGTCCCTCAGCCTGTCTTACCTTCTTTCCCTCACAAGGAGGGAAAGGCCTTCACGTTTCTAGACCTATTGTCACGCAGTCTGCTTGGAAGCATCTCTGAGCCCGGACCGGGCAGAGCAATGGCTCACTGGGGGCACCCATCGTGTTCCCAAGGGGATCCCCCACACAAGGGCAGGCCCCATGGAGGCCCCTACTCGCCACTGTGTCTGAGAAGAGGCCTCATCAAAGAGCCTGCCGTCGCTGTGTTCCCATTTCCTGGGAGCCTAGTCCAGGCTTCGGGAGAGATGGTCAACAGAAGCCCTCTTCGACAGCAGAGGCATGACAACTGGCATTTTGGGGGGTTGGTTTCTGGGAACTTGAGGCTAAGCCTAAAACTGCCTTATTCTCCCAAGAGTCGTGGAACCTGTGACCCACAATGGCCAGCAGACACCGCCGGCAACTCCAAGAGGTCAGCTTATGGAGCCCTCTAATGAGGCAGCTCGGCACAAACACTGCCCCAGCTGGCTGTTTCCAGAGAGCTCTGGAGACCTGGGTCCGGGGAGGAAGACGGGACGGCCTCACCTGTGGCTGCAGAGGGGCAAACCCCGAGAAACTGTCTTGATCCACCACAGACGCCACCACCTGAAACGGAGAGAGGAGCGCGTGAGGCTCGGAAGCACAGATCTCCCACGCTGCCTGGCTTTCCCCACAATTCCCTCCTTCCTCTCCGTGCTCCCGCGAGCCCGCTGCCAGAGGCAGACAGGGGCTAAGGCATGGATTGCTGACCCTCTGGGTTACAAGCTCCAGCAACTGAAGAAACTAGTACCTGCCCAGCCCTGCTAACCCAGCAGGCTCTCTCCGCTCTCTCTTTCTGTCCTTTTTTTAAATTGAGGTGGAATTCACATAATACAAAATTAACCATTTTAAAGTGAACAATGCAGTAACATCGAGGACGTTCACAATCCTGTGCAGCCACTGCCTCTATCTAGTTCCAAGACGTTTTCCTCACCCCCCAAAAGACACGCCACACCCTCTCCTCCCAGCACCCGGCGTTCACCAATTTGCTTTCTATTTGTGTGCATTTACCCATTCTAGATAGTTCATGTGAAAGGGATTATGTAGCATGTGGCTTTCATGTCTGGCTTCTTTTACCTAGTATGACGTCTTCAAGGTTCACCCATGCTATTACTTGTATCAACGCTTTATTCCTTTTTTTTTTTTTTTTTTTTTAAGAGAAGGGGACAGATGCGGGGAGGGGCAGAGGGGGAGAGGGAGACATTAGCAGGCTCCAAGTTCATGCCCAGTACATGCCCCGGCACGGGGCTCGACCCTACAGCCCCGAGATCAGAACCTGAGCTGAAATCAAGAGTTGGATGTTTAACAGACTGAGCCACCCTGGTGCCCCGTACTTCACTGCTTCTTATGGCCATTCTGCTGCATCACACGTTTATCCACTCATCCACTGACAGGCCTTGGGGTGTTTCCACTGACCCAGGCACTCCTGAACTCTGCAGCTCTGAGAGAACCAGCTGCCCAGGCAGTAGGAACCCATTAGCCCTAAGGATATGTCAAAGTCAAGTGCAGCTATGGCAAGGGGCCGCAGGCTCACTCTGAATCACCTCTGGGAGGATTTAAGACCTGGATTTAAAGGAGTCCAGATTATAAAGGCATCTCCTCAGAGGGCTGCGGAAGCGGGACTAGGAAGAGCATGAAGCCAGGAGAATGCTGAGCTTGTCCGTTTCTCTCACATGCTTTCTCTCCATTTGCTGAGGTGACTGTAGCTGCACTTTCTCCCTGTTCTCCTCCCTGGCTCAGTCCCCCAGACTCAGCTACCAGTGACTAAGATGACTAACCCCGTGCCTCCCCAAGGCTCTCCTGCAGGGTCAGGCAGGAAGGGAGGAATGAGGAGCTAGAAACGATAAGCTAGAAGCGTTTGCCCACCTTTCAGCGAGAGCCCCACGCTGCCAACAGTCTCTGGCTGCCGTCCCAGGGAAGCATCATTGGGGGGGGTGCCCTCCTCCCCGGAGTCTGTCCCCACCCTGGTCCTCACAGGGCGCACACCATAGAAGCCTCCCGGGAAGCTGAAGGAGTCACTTACTGTCGCCTTGCCTAGGTAATCCTTCTTGGCCAGCTGAGCCACTTGCCTCTCATTGGGTCGAAACAGCCTGCCCACAGGGATCACCACGGGCTCATACAGCTTCTGTTTCTAGAACACAGAGAGCACAGTGTTTTCTCACCTGCAATACGGGGCTCATGATGCTTGCCCTGCCTCCCTCACTCAATGGATGCAAAGGTTCACCAAGATAACCTCACAAAAGCAGTTTTTCTACATGTGTAAAGCCTGCCTTTGTGACAATTTCTGAATGTCAAAGGTGAGAACAGTTGGTTTCAATATCGCGTTGCCCTGAGAGGCTGTATGGACATTTGTCCGTGTTATGCCCTGGGGAAGGAAGGAGGGGGGGCTGCCCCTTCCCCACCCCACAGACTCAACACAGGTGGCATTGCAACCACGAGGTGGCCAGGGTCCACGCAAGGCCCATGACATGACCATCCTTGGGCTGCCAGCGAGGACTCAGGGGTAGGCAAGCAGGCACGGCCTCTGCCCCTGTGCTGGGATCCAGCCTTGTGTTCCTTGTTCCCCCCAACCCAGCGCTACCACACAGCCTCCTGGACTTAACACTGCCAGATTCACGATCCAAAACATGGGACCCCACCCTGGGATCGGTGTTACCCAGAGCTCAGAGAGGGTACAAGCACCACGTCCACGACTTCTCAACCCGCGCGTCCACCGAAGCAGAGAGAACTCCAGTGAGAACCCTCCAGCCACCCGGTGTCATCAGTACGCTTACCCAAACACATTCCATGGCTTTGTCGATTTTAGTATGCCTCTGCTCAGACTTCATGCTCATCGCCAAAGCTAAATGTTCTTCTGCCTGCTTCCACTCCTCCTTCTTGGCATACATGAGAGCAACATTATATAACACCTAGAAAAGCACAGGCCACAACACAGAACTTGAGGCGGCTCCAGATCGAGGCAGCAGGGAAGAGCTGGCCTGTCTGCTCCTGGGACGTTGCTGGCTGACATCCCTGCCTTCCTCAGCTTTCCCGGGGGTATCTCCAATACAACACCATCAATCATGCGGCCAGGTGATGTTCAGCACGAGGACGGTGTTAAGAAAATGTCATATGGTGCATAAATCCAACACTAAGTGCGTTATTCTTTCAACAACCAAACAGATCAGGAGGGGACAAAAGCTCTTGTGTTGGTGCCACCGAGCCCAGGCCAGAAGACTGGACAGGTGAAGAGTGGGGACAGAAAGGGCTCCAGACGTATCATCCTGTACCAGCAGCTGCAGAACTCCGCCTGGGGCATGGTAATGAGTAATAGGACTGTGGTATGATTTCAGGGTAGGAGGAAACTCTGCGGGCAGAAGGGCAGTGAAGCCAGAAAGAGCAACATTATATAACACCTAGAAAAGCACAGGCCACAACACAGAACTTGAGGTGGCTCCAGATCGAGGCAGCAGACCAGCGCTTCCCCGGGGACATGCAGATATAGCACGTTCTCGGAGAATCATGATTTCCCAGGTCTCGGGTTGGGTGGTGGGATCACGAGCATCCGATCTATCACTACGCCTTACAACTTACACAGAGAATCCAATAATCTTTTGGATGCGTCGGCAAGATAAAAAACGACTAAGTGGAGTGAGAAGATTCTCGAGCAAAGATGGGAAGCAACAGAGAGCGGAAGAGGATCAGGCGGACAGCTAACAAAGAGGGCTAACTTTCCTTCTTTCTCGCGGGAGTGCAGTGGAGTCCCCCCAGCGCCCCAGCACCCTGAGCGGACCATGAGCTAGACAGCCAGGAGCTGCTGCGAGGTTTTCTCAGGTGTAACCAGGAGTCACAGCCTGCTGCCCCGGGTTGGTGGGGCTGGTTCTCTGGAGCCCCAGAGAAGAGATAGAGTTGGTCAACTGAAGCCTAGTGGGGAAGGGAGGGGTTGGCCTTCTCTCCCCCACGGAGGACTTGCAGGGGACAGGTGAAGGCACAGGGGCCCCAGGCCTTATGTCTAATAGGTGGCCTCAGCTTCACTCTCAAATTGTGGCAGTAACATTGCCTGCTTCCAGATTGTTCTGAGAAATAAATGAAATAATTCGTATCAAGCACCAAGTTGGGGTTGCTGACACAGGATGCGTATTCAACATGTATTTACTACTACCATGACTGTTGTTTGCTGTACCGTGTTGGGCCTTGCAGGGCGGCTGAGCAGAGAAGGGCTTTTGTCCCGCTAGAGTTGCCTGTGTGGTTTTGGGGAAGGCGACAGGGCTGAGTTTTGCAGACCGATGCCATCTGGGGACACCTGCTGTTTATAATCAAAAGGCTAAAATTACGAAGGATGGTGCTCTTCTGGAAATCAGTGCTGCCTTTGGAGGCAGTGTTGCTGCCGTTCTCCTTGTCATCCTCATCCTCCTCCTCACCGAGGCCGCCCACGGACCGCCTAATACAGGCCACTTTATCTGCCTGATCTCTAATCCCACCAGGTGAGCAGAGGCGTCGCTTTTGTGCTTGCATAGTGTTTCCACTGCAATCCTCTTGTCCTGACCTTACGATCTTACATTACACGTGACCGTGAGCTTCTGGGAGCTGCCACCTTGACTGTGGAGCTGCCTGGCATTATAAAATCCATGGGGTGGGACACCTGGGTGGCTCAGTGGGTTGAGCCTCTGCCTTCAGCTCAGGTCATGATCTCAGGGTCCTGGGATCGAGTCCCGCATCGGGCTCTCTGCTTGGCGGGGAGCCTGTTTCCTTCTCTCTCTCTCTCTCTCCGCTCGCCTCTCTGCCTATCTGTGATCTCTCTCTGTCAAATAAATAAAATATTTTTTAAAAAATAAAATAAAATCCATGGGGCTATTAATGAGTGTGTATGAGGTAAGCACTCAGCCCTTCTTTACAGATGGTGAGGAGCCTAAGGCTCAAAATTGACACGTCACTCACCTAGGATCACACAACGGCTAAGCATTTGCCCAGGATTAGATCTCCATCTGCCTGATTCCAAAGTCTTTGCCATTGTGGTAGCCAGCTTCCAAGATCACTCCCAAAGATTCTCACTTCTTGGTCCTCACCCTCCTGTTCCCTCCCACATCCAATGGAGCTGACGTGGACAGCCAATAGGATATTATGGAAATGAGGGGGTGCGGCATTGAGGCTGAGTTATGAAAGACTTTGGTCTTCGATATTACTTTCTCTTGGATCATTACACTCTCTGGGGAAGCCAGCTGTCATGTCCTGACAAGACTCAGACAGTGTTACAGAGAACTTCAGGTGGCAAAGAATGGAGGCCTCCTGCCAACAAGTAATACTACCTTGCCAGACCCGTAAATCATCGTCGAAGTAGACCCTCCCCCGGCCTCAGTCAAGCTTTCAGAGGATGGCAGCCCTGGTCGACATCTTGACGGCCAGCCCTTGAGAGCCTGTGAGCCAGAATTCCCCAACTAAGCCACTTTTGGATTTCTGACCCAAGAAAATGTGAGATATAAATGGTATTGTTTTAAGCAACTGCATCTCAGAATAATCTGCTATTCAACAACAGATCACCGATGCACTTCTCCTCTGTTCTGACAGTCTGCCACCAACATCAACAATTTGGTTCAGGGCCCCAGCCAGACAAAATGAACAGTTTATCAAGGCAAGTACAGACATGTGGTGGGACTACGTTTTCACCGAGTGAGTGAGTGGTGTTGCTGGGTGATGGCACCGGGAGCAAGCCCAGAACTAGAGGTCTGCATTTCCTTCCCAGGCTGTTTCTGCACCTCAGTGAGCTGTCGTCCTCTGCGGGCATGTTTGACTGGTGCGGCCCAGCCTGGCCATGAGTACAGGAAGGAGAACTCGGGTCCTTAAACATTCCTATTAGGTTCTCTGCTCCCTTTCTTAAGACCTTCTCTGCTCCCTTCTCTTAAGACCTTCTCCCACAACAGGCTTTTGTGACTCCATGACTAGAAAAGCCTAAAGGTCTTCAAAAAGGACGCTGTGATTTCTCAGAAATGAGGGTCAGACCGTGGTGAGAAGAGAGGGGTGGCATCATATGTACGAAAATGATTGAGGGTCTCATAGGGAGACCATGGAAACTCCAGGTTCACTTGCAGAAAGGACTATAAAACCAGTATTTCCTGACCCCAGGTCAGTTCAATTCGAACACCAGGGGAGCATTTCTCCCATGGGATTCTGCCTGGATGCCCCCATTTTATGATCCTTTTTCTATAGCTAATCAGTCCCCCAACCCTTTAGTCTGTATAAGTGGTTCTCACTGAGGGGGTGGGAGCGACTGGCAATGTCTGGAGATATTTTAGGTTGTCATGTGGAAGGGTTAGGGGAGGGGCTAGAGGCATCTGATGGGTGCACAGAACAGTCCCCTACAATAAAAATTTATCTGGTCCAGCAAATCAGTAGTGGTGGCATGGTCGAGAAACCTCTCTCTAGAAGGTTGGCCAAATGCCAACCAATTTCCTGAAATTCCCAAAGCCCCATTTCTCTGGCCGGTGAGAAGTGAAGTGAGTGGCAAGCTCGACACCGCCGGGCTGGATGGGGGCACTTGTCCCCAGGGGCCTGGGCAGCTGTGGACTCTATTATTAGCCCTGAGCAACCCTGGGAACGCTTGGCTTTCTCCTGCCTGAGAAACTAAAGCAAGGGGATTTTTTTTTTTTTTATCAGCGATTCTTCTAAATAAAGATCTATGATATTTGCAGGCCTTTTCGTTTTTCAAGCTAGTGGTGTATATTTGGAATTTAGGAGGGGGGATGGGGGGGTTGGTTGGAAAAAGCATGCAAGCCTGTGAAGTCAGAGCTGGTCATGTCTCTCCCTTTTGGTAATAGAGAAAGTCAGTTATCCTTCTATGGAAACCTTCCCTAAATGTGTACTTTGATTTGTTCTGTGAGCTGGGGAGGACAGATTTGTGCCAAATTATCCTTGCTCTTTCTCTGGGGATCAACCAAGCACACAAAGCCAGAGCCATGAATAGCAAAGAGCGTGGTCTGGAACTCAGGAGCTCAGGAGGGTTATGGCACGGATAGTGAACCCATGATTTTGGATGTGTTGGTATAATGCTGAGCAAATAGCTTGTCAGCTGGAATTATGCAAATTGTTATGCAAATTGTTATGAATACTTTCATAGGCCAGCACAGGCGGGCCCCATCCCTTCAGAGAACCCAGCAAGCTCCTTTCCAAAGGGTATTTTGAGCCTTATGTCAATATATTGCATGCCCTCAGTAACTGGAGACTCCGGGGTGAGCCTGTAGTTATTGATCTGAGCCTTTTCTTAAGGGGAACTCTGAGTCCTGAGGCCCAGAAGCCTTCTCCAAGCTCCCAGAGGTTTCAGCAGATCACTGGGCATCCAAACTGTCTGCTGTTCCCTCAGCCTTTGTGTGCTCCTGCCCGGATTGGGCCCTTCCTCCTTACCTCACAGGCAAACAGCTTGAACTGGAGCCCCAGGATCTTGTAGTCTATCAGCTGGTTCCCTCGAAGCTGAGTCAAGGCCTCTTTAAGGTCTTTAAGAGCTGCGTCATATCTGCGGGACAGAGGGAAATGAGACCACAGCCCAGGGCAGAGAGGAGCAAATGCGGGTAGAACACGCACTGGCTTCCCTTCCCCGGCCTGTCTCACTGGGGCAAGAAGACTTTCCAATCCCTTTTGTCCTGCTTTAGCTCTTTGCCAAGGCTGAGCCCCAGTATTCCACAGTACTTCGTGTGAGTGGCATCCCGGGACCGTGTGCATCCCAGCACCCCTGGGGACGCCCCAGATTCAGGCCGTCATGGGTACTTTCTTCTGTGTTCACAGGATCCAACTCCTACCTTTCTGACTTCACTTCCCAGCAGAGCCCTCATCCTCTCCCAGCAGCGCCAGCACCTGCTGGCCCCAAGGCCCCATGCAGCGATCTGGAGCCCTGCTCACCCCAACCCCTGCTCCATCCCCCCCACCCCACCCCTCAATGCCAGGCCAGGCTAGCTTGACCTGGCTCAGCTCAGAGACTCTCCAGAGCCAACGACATTGCTCTCCTTCCCAGAGCCTTCTCCTCCCAATTCTTTTGAGTCCAACTCAGCTTTTGGTTTCATGGCTTTCTTAGCCTCCTCCCTCTCCACACACTTTGGAAAACAGAAGAAAGAAACCACCAGTTAAGCCAGATGGCGTTTCCAACCCTACTCTTGGCACTGGCCGTTTGCTTTGTTGGATTGCCATTGTGCTGGCTGGCTCAAGGTGTACAGGGCTGCTGTCACTGGCTTTGTGAGAGACAGTGGGGCTGACCACATCAGTAATGCCCACCGGGATGTGGGCAGGACCTGGACTAGGTCTCTCAGGCCTGCCCTTGACTTCTGCAGAGTCCCTGGGAAGAGGGAGCTGCAATCAGGCTGCAGGGGGTAGGAGACGTGAAAATCAAGCTGCCCCCACCTCCTCAACTCACTGGCCCTGCAGGAACAAAGGTCGCTGCCCAGTCAAGGTTCCACCTGGGCAACGGAAACAAAGGTGCCTGAAATTCGGACACGGGCTGGTGATGCGTGCCTGCACCTTGGGACGGGCGCTGAGAGAAGGGGACCAGATCCACCAACTCTGCTCTTATCCGGGAGACCCTGGCAGAGCACATTCCTGGCCTCAGGTTCCAGGTCAGTAACATGAGTGTATCCCGTAAAAGGAGTGTATTGCATTTGAGGAGCCTGTAATAGGAGGCCGTTGCTAGTATGTGGTCCCAGATCCAAAACGCCTTGGACCTGAGTCCTAGCTTTGCCACATACAATCTGGTGACAGAGAGGAAGTTACTGAATTTGTCTGAGTCTGTTTCCTCCTCTTTATAGTTAGAGAGTAAATGGTCACATGTGCCTCCCAGGGCTGTAGGAACAATGATGAAGCACCCAGGAGCTCAGGACCTGGGCAGTTTGTCCCCAGGGGCCTGGGCAGCCATAGACTTTGTTTGTTTGTTTGTTTGTTTTTTAAGATTTAATTAATTAATTAATTTGACAGGGAGATCACAAGTAGGCAGAGAGGCAGGCAGAGAGAGAGGAGGAGAGAGAGGAGGAAGCAGGCTCCCCACCAAGCAGAGAGCCCAATGCAGGGCTTGATCGAAGGACCCTGGGATCATGACCTGAGCCAAAGGCAGAGGCTTTAATCCACTGAGCCACCCAGGCACCCCATGTAGACTCTATTATTAGCCCTGAGCAACTCTGGGAATGCTTAGCACACACAGTAATTTACTTTTATTATTATTATTATTAGTTATTATTGTTATTAGCATAGCTCTAAAATTCTGGCAATGACATTCATATGCCAATCATCTATTACATGCATAACACTCTACAGTGAATTAGGTGTTATCTGGAGATAAACTCCACGGTCTCAGCCGGTGGAAGCATGATCTCAACGGGCCGACCCAACCATGCTAAGGAACGTGTGCCCAGGGCAGCTGGGGCAGAAACTACCTATGCTGTCACCCTTGCTTCGGGGTCACTCACACTGCACCTGCGGCTTTAGCAGTAGTGAAAGAAGACAGGCGGGATCTGAAGGAGAGTGGCTTTCTCTAACACAGCCTTGTTGTTTAGGTAGATGACTGTCAAACGTGCTAAGAGCCTGCAGGACACTCCTTAAGGAGCAAGAAAGGTCATTGACCTGTTCTTACAGACACTGCCAAGAAGGGGGAGAGACTAGGCATCCCTGTTGCTCCTTTCTAAGCTGGGAGATTGGGTGACTGGCTCTGGGGACAGAGCCCAGAAGGAGGGGCGGATGGAAACGCAGGTGTCCCGTTCGTCGGGCGGATGCAGTTTCCACCGGGTTCCACAGCCTGCCTGGGAGGCAGCTGAAGGACCTCGGAACATACTTGGAGTGCGGTCAGCATTCACCCTGTCATGTGACCTGCCCCTGGGCCAGCTGGCTGAGCAGGAGAACTGCAGCTGTGAAGTTACATTGACTACCTGGAAACGAGTGAGCCCAACAAAGTCCTCAGAATTCTCCCTCTCATCAGGTTCTAAAGAACTGCACCCCCAGGGGAGGTGGTAGAGAAAGTGCTGGGGAATTATTCAGAGTGCTCACTTTGTGTTGAGAAACGGGGGTGGAGGCCCCCTGCTAAATGTCGGATTTAAAGCATCGCCCTGACCGCCTGCCACCCCCCCTTGTTGACCTGGAGCTGCACGGGCTTTGACACTCAGCTCTGCTCCCCATTGTACAGGCTCTGCATAAGCTCAGTGTGAGACTCCCAAGTCTCATTCAGCCAGCCCCCACCACCCTCCAGCCATTCGGAGCCTACAGTGTTCCCAAGGAGGCCAGGATGCTGGCATCCTCCTGTCAGGTTCTGCGGGGCACGGGTGGGAGTACTTTCCTCCCACGCTGTCCCTACCAACGACACTCCCCCACCCCAGCCCTGCTCTGGACCCAGAGCCCCCATTCCTCCAGGTAGGGGTTCACCAGCACACCACCAACCTCTAGGGGCTTTCCATAGCTCTGAGCCCAAGAGGGTATATACTCCCCATCTTGGCAGTCCTCTCTGTAGAGGTTTCTCAGTAACCACCGCCGTTCCTGACTGTTCCCGTCCCACAAAGTCCCCTGCAGTCCAGAATCCTGCCCCTCACGCACCTGTGTCCAGGACACTGGAGAGTTCTAGCGAGCTGGAGGACGTCAAAATGTCAGAGCCCTCCAAGGCGGAGCTTGGGCTCAGACCCTTTCCCACTGCAAAGACACCAGGGAGAGGCTCTGCTGTGTTGCCTCCGTGGGCCGGCTCCGTCTACAGGGTTTGCTGTTCCTAACCTGGCCCTGAGATTCCTAAGGCCCAGAATTGGAACCGCCACCACGTAGAGCTCCTTTCCCCTTTCAAAGGGCAAGGTTGGGTCAGACAGGTGAGGGTCTGTCATAGTCGGCACCCAGACCCCACCTGCTTCTCAGAAATGCACCCAAATTTTGTCCTGTGGAACTTCATAACGACGGGAGGGCCGCACAGCAACACGAGAAGGGCGGGGACTGGGGTGGGAGCTGAGAGGAAAAGCGCACATCCCATCGTCACCCTAAACAACCTCCATTGCAATCTAGAGGGATCCCTAGCCCCCTCATTAAGAAGTAATCTTCCTATGTGCCTAGGGCACTTACTTCAAAATTCTCTCTCATAGCACTTGCCCCTTTCCACCTTGCATGATAGCTCCTAGCGTTTGTGACCTGTTTCCGCTTTTAATTTGAAGGTTCCTTAAACTGAAAGTTCCTTTAAGGAAACCTCTTTAAGCAACCTTTCGCTTCCTTTTGTTTAATTAATTAAATAAGTTATTTATTATTGGATTAGACACAGAAATATGAGTGAATAAGATTTCATCTCTCAAGAAAGAGAGTCGTCAAGGAGACAAATATACAAGCCAACCCCTGTCACCGAGTGGAAAGATACTATTTTTTTGTTTTGTTTTGTTTTTTGGACAGGTACTATTTTAGAAGGCGCAGAAGAGAGTGGTAGCCACGCCAGGGCAAACTGGTGGAGGACAAGTGGGAGCGTAGGCAGCTGCTGGACCACGTAGGAGCAGCCCACGGAACTTCATCCTGTAGGACTGGGATCCACTGGAAGTTATTAAGCGGATCACATTTATTTTTTTAAAGATTTTTTTTTTTTTTTATTTGACAGAGACATAGAGAGTCCAAGTAGATAGTGAGGCAGGCAGAAGGACAGGGAAAGGCTCCCTCTCCAAGCAGGGAGCCCGACTCGGGGCTCGATCCTAGGTCATGGGATCATGACCTGAACTGAAAGTAGCCACTCAACCAACTGAGCCACCAGGTGCCCCACATTTGTTTTTTTTGTTGTTGTTGTTGTTGTTATTGTTGTTGTTTTAAAAGAGGATCGCTCTGAAATAAGACTAGGGGTTGGAAAAGCAGTTTGGAAGTGATTTCAGTTGTCCTGGTGAAAATGAGGGTCTAAACCAGGGTAGTGCTGGTGGAGAAAAATGGGTGTATTGAAGAACTTGAGAGGTCAACTTGACAAAGTTTGGAGAAGAGACAGGTTGATCCCAAAGAGAGATTTAGCAGCTGGTTGACTACAGGTGAGGGTCAATGCTATGGGAGAGGGTGAGATCCCTGAGGGTTCACGTATGGATTTTTAGGGGACACTGAACCCCCTGATATTGTACATAGAAGGATGTGTGTGCTCTTCTGGAAAGACAGGCCATACATTTTGCCATTAAACAACCACCTCTGGGGTGCCTGGGTGGCTCAACTGGTGAAGCATCCAACTCCTCTCTCTCTCTCTCTCTTTTTTAAAAGATTTATTTATTTATTTATTTGACAGAGAGAGAGAGATCACAAGTAGGCAGAGAGGCAGGCAGAGAGAGGGGGGGAAGCAGGCTCTCTGCTGAGCAGAGAGCCCGATATGGGGCTCCAGCCCGGGACCCTGAGATCATGACCTGAGCTGACGACAGAGGCCTAACCCACTGACCCACCCAGGTGCCCCCCCCCCCCACTCTTCTCTTGATTTTGGCTCAGGGCATGATCCTAGGGTCCTGGGATCAAGCCCTGAGTCGAGCTCTGCACTGAGTGGGGCGTCTGCTTGCGATCCTCTCTCCCTTTGCCCTCCCCTGTGCTCTTGCACGTGTACTCACTCTCTCTCTCTCTAAAATAAATGAATATGAAAAAAAAAAAGCCCCCCCAAAACCCAACCACTGCTGTTGGGATAAAAGGGGAAAAGGTCAAGAGCAGAGCCTGGGAGGTGGGGACACCAATGGGAACAGATGAGCAAAAGAAAAGCAGGCAGTTCAGAGTCCAATATAGTGCCTCATTTACATTGTTTCCTCAGTAGACCGTTGCTGAATTGAAGATGAACCTCGGTAGATTTTTCTCTCAGATTTAACTATTATCAACCACAGACTAACTGAATCCTCGGTCTCATTCCTAGATCTAAGATCTGTCTGCTTCGCTTAAAATCTGAACCTTGCAGGTTCTGGGGCTCGTGGACATTTTTGTGTAAAAATTTCCTGTGGGAGCCTTCCCTCTTTGTCAGTTCTCTCCCCTCAGTACAGGCTGTTAGAGCTGATTAAAGGATGGCTTTAGAGTTTGTCTTTTGAGATTTAAGATCAGCTGGAGGGTTGGTGCTCTGGCCTCCCTGGGAATCCCATCCATCTGGAGAATATAAGGATGAGGAAGGGGAACCGGGAAGAATCATGCTAAGAAGGGAGACAGAGGCAGGACGCCACCAAAAGGCAAATGCGTGTACATAGCTTCCCTCGGTCCCCAGCTTTCTCTCCCTAGATAGCCTCTGTGTCTGTGGGTTTCCTCTGGGAAGGGAAGTCTTCCCCACTGCCCTTCCCCCTTCAGGTGGTCGCATCTACATCTTGCAAGTCCTCTGAGCTTCTTGTGGTTGCCCCTGGCAACAGCTGAGCACAGCAGCTTTCCAGACTTTCTGACTAGACCCTGAGATCCAAGCCTTTCAAGATTGCCCCGGACGAGAGTCCCATCGTCCCCCAGTCCCCGGATGTTCTCTGCCGTCTCCCCTCCATCCCATCAAGCCCCACCTCAGCCGCTGCTCCTGCGCTCTCGCTCGCTCTCTCTCTCACACGCGCGCGCGCACACACACACACACACACACATCATGCCACCCACATCACGCCACCCACACCATGCCCCCACCACCATTTTCACTGTTCAAAAGTTATTCCTTAGGCTGAGCCAAATTCTCCTTCCCTAGAACTTGTGCCCACTAACGAAACAATTCCTACAAAGGGAAGTTTGCCATCCCCTAACACATTTTAAGTGAATGCTTAGAATATTTTTCCTTTGTTATTTGTATGTCTCTTTTGGGGGTATCCTGGGGGCAAGTAGTGGGAATTGAGATCAACTTTCATTTTCTAATTCTTTGGTTTTTTATTAATAATTCCATGTTGACTGTACAGTCAACATGGAACTACATGACAGAAAATACAGACAGGCTAGACGAAGGACAATTGAAATCCCTATAATATCACCACCCAGAAAGAACTGCTGGCAACGTTTTGACCTATGGCCTTCCAGACCATTCTGTCAAACAGAAATGGGATACATGTTACACATACTGTTTTGGGGGAAAAAAAAAAAAAGTACATACTCTTTTGAAATCTGTGTTTTAAATTTAACATCTGCTATGAATTTTTTCCCATATTAATATAAATGCCACTTATTTATCTGTATTAGTATATTCTTATATATAGAATGTTAATAGGTTACATTCTCATTCTGGTAGCTACATGGTATTTCACTGAATGGATTAAACCAGCCTTTTGAAAACACATCCTGTAGGAATGAAGGAAGGTCTCAATGTGGTTTCATGCAAATCCTCACTGTGTGACAGCTCACTGCCTCCTAGTAGAAGACCATCATGGGTGTTCCCTTGATGGCCAAAATACTACCAACCAGTGCTGCCCAAGCTATGACCCATCAGGGATGCCAGGGAGGGGTCACACCGGCTGGAGGGAAGGCCTGTGGTGGTTACGTGAGGTCCCTGTACGCTATGAGTTTGCTGATTGCTAACTGGACGGCAGGCCTGCACTCCCTCCCTCCTTCCCTGGGGAAGGCTTCTGCCTCATGCTGACCTATTGCATAACCTGTCCAGAGACGGTCAGTCACACTTCCCAACAGAAGCTGGAAGGATACTTCACAAACACAAAGTCTAGCAGTGCCAAAACCATGTCCTGGCTTCTCTGCAAACTTCCCCAGCTTGCGCAACACTGGACCACTTACTTCTCCATGTGGTAATAGAGCATCCCTCTTTGGAAGTACGCCACCGCCAAGTGTTTGTCTCGGTTAATGCTTTTGGTGAAGGCCTGTGGAGAGAAGAAGGGTCCAGACCTGATCCAGGAGCTAGGCAGTGAGGAAGGAGAGATGAGCCCAGAGGGAGAGGCAAAAAAGGGTATGAGAAGGGTCGATGTCTTGAAGGTAACAAGAAACTTAGAGGTCAGGTGTTTATATAAGATGGAGATGTTAATCTTTGCCTTTTGAGATTATTGACCGGATTAAAATAATAAAAGTAATGAAATAGGAGAACAATTAAACTGTTACATACAGTATTATGTTGATTAAGTAAATAAATATCATGCAATTAAAATAATAACCAGAATGCATTATAAAATGCTGGGATAGGGCCTGACCCAGGGAATCAAAGAAAGGCACAGCGACTGAGCACCAGAAGCAGAAGCATGTGAGGACAGATCTCGTGTGGGGGAGGGGGATCTGGCAGGGGGCAAGCAGGCAGGTGATGGCATAGCTGTGTCCAGACACATGGACATGCTTGGCCCAACTCTCTCCCCAACCGTGTGCACTCTGCCTCCAGCAGCCCCTGGAATCTGGGGTGCTATTCACTCAGCTTCTGCGGGGAGTTGGGAAGTACAGGCCTCTTCCCACCAGATGTGAGACCCTTGCCTGCTTCCGTCTGCCCACCCTGGGGTCTGATGTGGACTGTGTGCTTGGATTGTATTCCAAGTGGCTGCTCTCTTCTGTCTTTGCTCACTGGCTGGTCATGGCCATGGCCAGGATGGTTGTGGGAGGAACTGAGTCTCTAAAGACGCTGGGGAGTCAGTCACCTGTCCATACCCCCTTGCAAAGACTGGCAGTCAAGGGGGGGAGAATAAGAGCTAACATTTACACAATGGTGTGAAGTTACACAGCATCTACTAGTAGTTGGTGCCTCACTTCATCCTCAAAATGTCTGCCCCTCTCAGGAAGTCTTCATGACTTGCCAGAACCCCAGGTCCAGAAATAGGCAGAGGTGGGATTCGATCCTAGATCTTCTGCTCCCACACTCCAAACCCTCTCCAGCTTTCCCTGACCCACCCAAACAGTGATCACTGAGAGGGCTCAACCCCACAATGGGGAATATGACAGAGAAAAAACAGTTGAGGAGACACCCCACAGCGTGCCCTCTGCAGACATCATTAATCAACATGGTATGATTCGTACCAGCCTCTCCTTAAAAAAGTGCCCCTTATAACTGATGAGAATTGTCACGTGACAGGACACCTATTTTTCTTAAGCGCCTCCCCTTGCTCTCTAGGACAGGCAAAGCTCACACATATGAAATTCGTGGAAAGCCCAAAAAGGGGTTTTCTAATAGGTGTGCAGCAGCAAGATGGGGATCCAGGAGCCAGCACGAGTTCGTAGAAGAAAGCATAACTAGGGGAGTCTTCATAAAGGTGTGAAAGAACAATTCCAGAATGATCTGAAGTGAGTAGATGGAGAAGAAAGGAGCGCACAACCTACAGCCCACGGTTCCCAGCCAGTCAGTGCCCAGCAGAACCACCTGGGGGGAAGGACAAAAAAAGAAAGAAAGGAAAAGAAAAGAAAAGAAAAGAAAAGAAAAGAAAAGAAAAAAGAAAAGAAAACAACACACAGGGGCTGGTCAGGCTGCTCCCCAAGCCCATTTAATCAGGATCCCCTGGGGATGGGTCATGGTCAGCTTTTGTTCTTTGAAAGCTCCCGAGAGGTTTCTGAGGTGCAGCCTGGGAGGAGAACCACTAATGACAAAGGCACAAAGGAGGAGGCTCCCTGGAGAGGTGCCTCCACTCACCTTCTCCGCCTCAGGCATGTTTTCCAGGATGGTGTGCACGCACCCGATGTTGAAGCAAATCCTGGAGTGGGGGTCCTGGACGGCAGTGAAGGCATCCAGGGCTCCCTTCCAGTCTTTCTTGTCGGCTGCCAGTACCCCTTCATTCCAGAGGCTGATGGCCTCGGCCAGGGACATGGTCAGGCACAAGCCTGGGGCCCGGGAGGCTGCCAGGACCCAGAGAGAGGGTGAGCAGGGGTCTCCCGCTCCAGGGTGGCACTTGCCAGGCGCAGCACTCCGAATGGGGTCCAACAACGTCTCAGTGTTGCAAAGGCTCAGGAAATGTCCCCACCTTTCGGCAACTGACGCACAACCCTACCATGAGAGAGAAAAGGAAAGAGCTAGAGAGGGCGGGCGGCCGGGGGGGTGGGCCGGAGTGCGGGGGAGAGGAAGTACATCAGATACTGCCTGCCACGGGTCACTTCCCCAAAATGCTTCTGCTCTGTCACCCAGCAGCCCTCTGCCTTCCACTGCCGCTTTGGGGCGGCTTTCAGTCAGGTCTCTGGCCCCAGGCTCAGGGCAACCTCGGCAGGTGGAAGCTCCTTCCTGGGCCTCCCCTTCCACACCTTCCTTAAATGAGGGCGTTGGAGGAGAGGCTGGTTCTTTTCAGTCCTGGATGAATTCCTTGCTCCCCTTCTCATTACCTCATTGACTATCTGGATAAAGGTGGTTTTTGTTTTGTTTTTTAATCTGCAGCTAAAATTGATAAGGGGGAAAACTGTAGTCTGAGGTGGCCGACCAAACCAGCGAGGGAATTGCAGTCCCTGTCTCAAAGCCCTTCCCGGCTCTTCCCTACCCTGTTTCCCGTGTGCACCAGAAGTACCATATGGAAGTAGAAGGGTATAAATTCCCCTCCCTGCTAGTGCTCGGGGCTAGCACCTTTGGAGAACGGTTTCTTCTGAGCCCGCCGGTATTAAATAAACCTCCCATCCTCCCAGGTCTCCGAGACAGCTTGGCTCTTCTGTCAGGACCCAGTGCACGTTCCCCTAACACGTGGTTCCCGGCCCGGGAAACCCAAACACGCCAGCCCACTGTTGCCACCCGTTTGCGGCATCAGCGGGGCAGGGAGCGAGCAAGGTCGTAAAGGAGAAGGCGCGCGGCCCGATTTCCGGCAGCCTCCCTCCCGCCTGGTCGCCTCAGGCCGACCACGCCCCGCTGTCCTCAACCGGACTCAAAGGAGACCTGGCAGGTGACGACCTGGTCCCCACGTCGGATTCCGGCGAAGCCTGGGACCGCAGGACCCAGTCAGGCCCACCCGTCGGGGTGGAAGGGGAGACTGACCACCTCCCAGAGACCCCTTAGAAGTCTCACAGGTCGGGCCTTCCGGGGCGCAGCATCCCTCAGGTCAGCAATGCCCCGAAGGGGGGGTGGTCAGGAAGGAATTTCCAAAAGGAAGGGAAATCCGCAGATCAGGGCCTCCGGGAGTGGGGGGCGGGGTGGGGGAGGAACTGTAAGAACATGTGGAGTGAATGCAGGAGTGAATGTGCAGTTCGACCTGGCTTGTCTGGCGGACTGAGTCTGTGGCTTCACGGGTGGGCACCCTTAGTGTCCCCAGAAGCTTATGGAGTCTGAGTGGGCCCTAACTTGTTTCCGTGGTGACCTCATGGTGTCCTCCAGGAGGGCGGACAGGTGAGCATCGGACTGGTCTCTCCTCTGGAGGGACACCCACCCTTTGTCTGTCTTTAGGCCAGTGACACCGGGAGGGAACACACAGGGTGGACAAGAGAGCCCCTGGTCATCATGGGTGGAAGCTCTTCCAAACCTACGGCCTTAGACTGTATGCTTGAAAGTTTTGAGAAGTTTCTCAGGAGACTATGGGGTCAAAACGTCTCCTGGAAAATTAAGCTCATTTTGTGAACTGGAATGGGCCACCTTCAGGGTCGACTGGCCTCCGAGGGTGCCCTGAGCCCTACCCACTGTCCAGGTCATTTACACAGTCATGTCGGGACTCCCGGACACCCTGCCCAGTTCCTGTAAATCGATTCTTGGCTTTAGGTAGCCCAAACTCTGCCCCCACACGTCCGATTCTGTGCCAATAGGAAGGACCAAAGTCAGATATTTCTAACACAAGTAAACGAGCCCAAAGGCTGTGAGGAAGCAAAGCTTACCAGGGAGGCCCTGCCCGAGGGCATCGGCAGCAGCAACAGGGATGAGCTCTGGACAAGGATGAGCCAGTCAAGAAGCATGGGGACGACCGTCCTCCTCTGACCCAGGGCCTGAAGCTGAGCTGCAGGAACACGGTGCTCCTGCTGCTTCTCAGTGGCATGTGTGGGGAGAACCTGATTTAGCAGCTCGGACAGCCCACAGGAAAACTGATCCAGACAGAAACAGGATGTAAAATAACAGGAGCTCTCATCCTTACGTTGGTGGGGGGGCACATCTGGGTGGCCCAGTCAGTTAAGCGTATGGCTTCCACTCGGGTCATGATCCCAGGCATCCTTCAGCCAGGGACTTTAAGGAATATTCCCAAGCAGCTGCTGAAACTCCCTTTATTTCTGGGAAATTCACTGTCTGGCCTGACATGTACTGCCTTCTCCCCCTTGTTGGCGGGAAAATATGGCGTCTGCTTCTCTGGAGCTGATGAGCTCCTGAAGCGGAAACCGTTTCCCTGCCCTCTAGCAGCACTTTGTCTTTCCTGCCTCCCCATCCCCCTTCTCCCACTTCTGTACCACCTTGGGTGCAGCCTGCATTACTGGCTTCTAGACCATCCTCGGTGCCTCAGGCACCATGGCTCCTCCCTTCACTGTCAAGGAGCAAGAACAACCCCTGGACCTAACACCCCCCACTCCATATTTCCCCACGTGTCTCAGGTGAAAATTGACCCTATAGGAACATAATGAAAATCAACCAGGTGGAACATAATTCAGTATTTAAACTAAGTTTGTTGGTTTAATTAAGCTAGACGTGTCTTTTAAGTTATCAGCAGTAAACGTGAAACTTTTGTTCTCAAGGTTTACTGAAGGTCAAATAACCTCATGTTACCTCTGTTGCAATTTGTTAACAAAAAGATGACTACAGGGATGGTTAACTGTCTCAAAGTTTTCTTGGGTAATTGTTAAGATAGCTTTCAAAGTCTTTGGTAACCTAAAACTTTAAAGTTTTGCTTGGATGATAAATGGAACTGAATACATTGGACATCTAGCTCTTTTCCAAATAGGATAAAGTGCTAAGTCATTAATTACTGGACACAAGTTTGTGCTTTTGACTTCTTACAGCAAAGAAACCAAGGATATTTAAATCTGATGGTAAACATGTTTTGTGCTTAACTGATTCACAAATTTGCCATTTAAAGAATTCTGGTGTTATAGTTCACAATTGATTACTCCTTAGTCTTCACTGGAGATTAAGGTTTCTAGAGAGTGCAAAATTCTGCTAATTGTAACTAAGACTAATGGAAATAAGGGAAACAACTCTGTATGTGGAAAAGTAGGAGATATGTAAGAAAGATAAGGAATTGGAATGCATTTTTGTTGAAGGTAAAAGAAGGTAATTTTGTCCTAAATGAGATGGTTGTTTGGAAAAAAATGACTTGGGATAAAAATCTGAATGAATAGGAAAGTTGTAGAAGGTTTATGGAGGGAAACTTTGGAACGGAATTTTTAGATGTGGTCTGGACAGACCAAGGTTGAAATGAATGGATTTTAGAGTACATTGGTATAAGATTGAAAGTCTGCTTTCTCTCTGTTCAAAAAGGCAAAGTATTCTCTAATTGTTGGGCCGCTCTTCATAAGAAAATGCAAATAGTTGTTTTCTCTCTGCCTGCTTAGAAAAACCAGTTTCTGTGTCTTGCCTTTATCAGGTCTTTAACATCCCTAATCCTATTTAGGCTCGTGCTTTAAAACTTTCTAAGGTTTTAACAAACATCCCCAAGATTTAGATCGTGAACAAAGTCTTGTTGACTAATTAGGCTTGCTTGTTCGGTATGTAATGTTCTGGTTCGGGCTATTGAAATGTTATGTATCACAGAATAACTGAGTTTCTTTGTCAATCATATCATAGTGAACTATCAGATCATTAACCATGTCCATTTCTGAGTTTTTGTCATCTATAATTGTCCTTATTGTCTTGCAAAATGAGGTTCATCTTCAAGGAGGTTCATATAAAGGACTCTTAGGACAATGCAGGTATTCAGTATCTTTAAGATCAGAACTGAAATGAATAAGAACTTCCAGAACTAAGTAAAAGCTGCATTCAAACTGAACCAGAATTAATAACATGGGACTAAATGAACTAAAAAGACAATTATAGTTCTGTGATCCTTGTCTGAAAAACATTGCCGGTTTCTTAATGTTCACTCTTCCTGATTGAAGATACTTAAGATTTATATGACTTACAGAATTAAAATAATTGACAGATTAAAATAATCATTTGTAAGCAAATTAAAGCATTCAGCTTTTCTCTCTATCTGAACCCTCTGAAACTCTAAAGGTCTCAGTAAGTATACCCTCTTCTATGGTAAGCCTAGTCATTTGCATAAGTTCAATAAGAATCTGTTCTCCTTGTAACAGGACACCATTGGAAACATTGGTCATTTTACCAAGGCTGGAATGTCATATTTCAGAAAGACATGCATAGATTCAGATATGACCCAACAGCTTTAAGGAGTGAAGGTTGGCTTTATAAAACCTGGAGCCATAAAGCCCGTTGGAAATGTTGGCCCGGTACCTTGCTTACAGAGTTCCCAGCAGCCTCACCAAGTGAGTAGTAAAGAATGTCACTTTCTGGCAGGTGTAGGGACCCTCTGGATATTTTGGAGACCTCATGAAGAGGAATCTGCCCAAATCTACCGGTATTGCAGGTATGTCTGATGGCAAGTACTTGGTTTGGCTTCTGGCTTGGAGAGGCTACTAGAAGTTCAACGTAGAGTTTCCTTATAAAGTTCCAGTAAAGCAGATCTAAAAGATTTATATGATCACTCACTGTTCTTGCTGAGCTTATGTAAGTAATTAGGCCAAGTTCGTTAAAACTGATCTTGTTTTTCAAATAAATTAGTCCTGATTTGGCTATCTCTGGAAACGAGGGTTATTTTAGAGAGAAAAGTTACATTTAAATAACCAACTTTTGTGGATGTTAAATTCTAGATTTGATTGTCTTTAAATGTTTGTTGTTTACCTAAGCTAGACAAACCTGAGGTAAACTTTAGAGAAGTTGCACAATAGCTCGTTTAGACAGTCTTCTTGTTTTTTATTCTGTGGAGATAATAACAGTCTCCCATAGCTCATGATTAAACAATTGGCAAATGGGATTGATTCCCCCAAAATTGTATAACTTATCACCTTGACCAATTCTATGTGGCTGGGATAATGAAATCATTCCCTGAAAGCCAGAGCATACCCCACTCCATAGGGTTAACTATAGACTTGTGGAGATAATGGATGACCCCACTTTATGATTGGATTGGATAATGTACTTGGGAATGCCCTTAACCTCTTGATAAGTCCTCCCCCACTTGCCAGTGATTCCTTGTAGGTAGGATATTAAGGCTTTACCCTAAAGATGTCTTTCTTAATTGTTTCATCCCTCACAGTCATATTTATCCTAGAAGCCATCTCTGTTGAGGTACAATTGCAAACAAAGGCTTTAGTTAAGCATACAACTCCCCTCCTGATAAAAGGAGCCTCAAAGCTCACTGTGGAATAGTCCCTGACTGTAATGATTTCACATCAGGTCCAGAGTGTCTTAGAAACCAAAGGCCACCAATGGATGATGGAGGCCAACTTATTAAATACCAAGCTACACTTATAGATATCCCTTAAATAATACCTAAAACCTGTCAAATTTTAAACCCACCTACCCTTATGCCTGGACCTGAACATTGTACCTTCTATAGATCATAGCTGTTGGAGGTCTTGTTTATTCTAGTCAGCTGGATTTTAAAGATTTCTATAGCTAGGGGCACCTGGGTGGCTCAGTCATTAAGTGTCTGCCTTTGGCTCAGGTCACCATCCCAGGGTTCTGGGATCAAGTCCCACATCAGGTTCCCTGCTCAGTGGGAAGCCTGCTTCTCCATCTCCCATCCCCTTGCTTGTGTTCCCTCTCTCATTGTCTCTCTTTTTTTCTCTCTCTGTTAAATAAATAAATAAAATCTTAAAAAAAAAAAAAAAAGATTTCCATAGCTATAATTCACCTCAAAGGCTCTATGGCAGGCCACTCCGCACCGCCTCCCGCTAATAAGCAGGCTCAGAGGAGACCTCGAACAGATTGGAAACTTAGAAGTGTCCCAACACCTCCAAGCCTTGTGAAGAACTCCCAGACACATCTCCCGAGAAGCTTTAAAAAGGACTCCCTCAAACCACAGTGGACAGGGCCCCACACTGTTGTTCTGACCACCCCTACTGTCCTCAAGGTCTTAGGTAAACAATGGGTCCACCACTCTGGAGTAAAGAAGGCTCACCAGTCGGACAAATCACACCAATGGAAAGCCCAGCCAAACCTATGGGCCCACTCCAGCTCCACCTTCAGTGAGACCCCACCAACTGATGGACATCTGTTTGCCATGGTCCCTGGCTATCATCGGCGTGATAGCCCTCACCTCAGGAGTCGGACTTTATGCTGCTGCCCCTTCTGATTGGACTTTCCTCCAGAAATTTGTTATTGTTATTGCTTATTCAGCAACTTTAGGATGGATTGCTAAGTTCATAGAAAACACTAAGTTTTCTTTGAACTTAGCAATCCATCCTAAAGTTAGCGGCTGCGCAGATACTAGACTTGCAGGGCTATCAGCCCATAGTAGATGATAATGATACCCTCTAAACCAGGTGTTTAAAGAGGCATCAAAGGAGGGCATGATAAGGGAAAAAGGAAAAGATGGCTAACCAAACCAGCAAGGGAATTCCAGTCCCTGTCTCAAAGCCCTTCCAGGCTCTTCTTTCCTACCCTATTTCCCACATGCGCCAAAAGTACCAAGTATGCAGAAGTAGAAGGGTATAAATTCCCCTCCCTCCTTGTGCTCAGATCTTTGGAGAATGGTCTCCTCTAAGCCCGCTGGGGTTAAATAAACTTCCCATCCTCCAAAGTCTTCCAGTGCTGCTTGGTTCTTCTGTCAGGATCCAGTCCAGGTTCTGAACAAAATGTAACAAAATGAGCAATTAACAAATTTCTGAGACAGGATGGTCTTGCATCTCTACCTGAATCTGAGATAACTTTTATGAACACTTAGGAAGCTCAGGGCTGACCAGTTTCTTGCAATTGTCAAAATTAGGAGGCAGCTCTGACGGTGAATTATGACTTCTCCCATCCTTCTGGGAGATACTGAAGATAGGAAGCATCTCATGATAGCTAATGCATGTCCTAGTCTCCACAGAAATGGATTTAAGGTTCCTTTCCTTGCTGCCCTGGTAAAGGAAGAATCCTTGAAACCTCCCTGATGAGTAATGGAGAGCAGAGGGTGTCACCAATTTGATTTACTCAAATCCTCAAATCACTAGAAAGTGATATTATGACTCCATCCAGTGAGTAATCAAAACTTGATTAGCATGCTGATTATTCCTAGGAAAACCAAGTGGTTTTGTAGTTAAGCTAGATTTTATTTAAACCATTGTTCTTGTTGTTCCTTAATTTTTTTATTTTATCATCTTAGTGAGTCACACAGGACGTTCCTGAGCTGACCCCCATGGATTTTCTAGCCTTATTTTCTGGATTGTCCCTTCCCAAAGCCCTGCAAACTCTGCTACCTATTACTCTCCCTCTAAGTCTGCATTTTCTCCCCCTTTGCTTTGGCCCAAGCTGCTTCCTCTCTCTGGGCTGCCCTTTCCATGTCTGCACCTTCAAATCCACCTTGCACAATGCCTGCTCAAAGATCACTCACCTCCAGAAGCCGCTGGGAAATCAGACTCACCTGAAAGCCCCCAAACTGTGATCTTGCCTTCTTTTCCCACATGGTACTTGATCATTCTCCCCCAAAGTAGAATTCTGTGTGTGCATCTTAGCCCCTTGAACAGACCTACTGTACACTTCTGTGGGGAGGTCCTGGGACTCCCGCATCCTTGTAGACCCAGAACCCCAGCAACGTTGTCCATACTCAGCTCTTTTTTTCCTCTACCCTCCTATTGCCAAGCCACTGTCACTCCTCACCTTGCCTTATCCCCTCTATCCATTCTGCATCCTGCAGCCAGACTGGCATTTTAAAATACAAGTTGGATCATGCCCCTGTATTGAAACCTTCAGATGCCATCTCGTTGCTGTTACAATACAAAGCCAACTCTGTCTCATGCTACAGACAGGACTCTGCTTGCTGCCCCATGCCCTTTCTGGGCCATTTCCCCTCCTCCAGTCCTCTTACCCAGCCCTATTTCCTTCCTGGGTTCTTCAATGAGCTGGGTCTGTTCCCTCTGCCTGGAATGTTCTTCCCCCAACCCTCTGCCTGCTGGTTCCTACTCATCTTTCTCTTCCTCTGAATGGCCTTTCATGACCATGACCTCAATATGAGCACCCTGTGATGTCTCACAGCCATTGGTTCTCTCTGGTCACAGTGTGGTTTTGTTTTTGTTTCTTTGTTTTTAAAGTAAGGTCTGTACCCAATGTGGGGTCTGAACTTACAACCCTGAGATCAAGAGTTGCATGTTCTACCAACTGAGCCAGCTGGGCACCCCTGGTCATGGTGTTTGTCCCAATTTGTAATTGCATAGCATCTGTGAGATTGTTTCTGTGGCCCAATCCAGAGACAATCATTACTACCTTTAATTACAACAGTTATTGATACTATTGATACTATTACTTCAGCCACTCTTCATTCCCCTTCCTCCTTTTGGTAGAATCCTACTTTTGTTCAAGTCTCTGCTCTCCTGAGGCCCTGTGCTTCAGTGAAGTTAAGCCCCCATCACTGCCCCAGGGAGTGGTTTAGACACAAGCCTGAGATACAGTTATGGTTAATAAGACATTAGGGGAAGTCTATGAAGGATTTCTAGGAAAGATTTTCTTCCCTCTCACTAATAATAATAATAAAAAACATATGGGAAAAAATAGTAGTTATCTCTCCCCTAGACAGTGCTGTGAAGATGTGCCTAGAACAGTGGCAGCTTTCTTGTGATCATGAGGAAAGCCAGGTAAGATTGCACAAGCCAGAGCCTTGAGGAAAAGGAGATGGAAAACTAAAACAAAACAAAACAAAATCTGGATCTTCAATGATGTCGGTGAGCTCCTAAATTAACCCATTTTGGAGCTGACCTACCTCAGGAATTCTTGTTCAATGAGGTAATTAATATATTTATTGTGTAAGTCACTTAAATGGGGTTTTCTGTTACTGTTTTAAACATTCTGACAGAGGGGCACCTGGCTGACTCTGTCAGAGGAGCGTGTGGCTCTCAATCTTAGGGTCATGAGTTCAAGCCTCACATTGGGTGTAGAGATTATTTAAATAAATAAATAAAAACTTAAAAAAAAATCTTTCTGACAGTTATACCACTGTATTGTCATTCCCAGGACAAGACTCAATATAGTAGATGTTCAGCTAACATTATTTCTTGAGTAAATTTTGCTGAGACATTGTTTAGATAACAAAGTTTCAGCTCACTACCTTTGAAATTACTCTAAATTCTGAATAAACAGGATTTACATATGAGTAGCTAATGGGTCACAGAACTCCTGTTGCATTTATTCAGTTAACTGGAAGCTAAGAATATTCCAGTGTTTTCCTTTTTCTCTGAGGGAAGAGCCTGTGAAATCTAACTCATAATTTCCATTATTCCTTAGTACTCAGTGGCTACCTCCTCATACCCACTTTTAGCATTTAGTGTTTAATTGCTACATGAGGCTTCTCAGTCTCCTCAAATGGTAGAACCATGTCTCTGTTTTCCTTTGTCTTTCTTCACACTTGGCATAGTTCTAGGCACATGCCAGGTGCTATATAGATTTTTGCTAATTGGGTAAATTAATAAAACACTAAGAAAACCACATCCTATTTGACAAATACAATTTTACAGAATTTTTCAGAATCACCTTATTTATATAAAGTGAGGTACGTTTATAACAATAAGAAAAAAATTTTTCTTTCTGTGGCCTCAACTCTAACATCAAGTGGATATTTACATCGAGTACCAGATAGGAAACTCTCAGGAAGTGGGTCCAGAGACCTCGTATTATGTATAAACTTTGCCTGTATTTCACAGAGAGCAAACAGAATACCCAGCATGGATCCCATTGTCCAGAAATCTAGTTGAAGGCCTCAGTGTGAAAAGTCTTCCTTCTCCAAGAACACATCATAAGATAGTCCTGTCTAATCTGCCATTGTAATAGTTTCCTACTGCTGTATAACAAATTACTACAAATGTAGTGGCTTGAAATAACACACATTAACTCTCTCACAATTTTCATGGGTGTACAGGGTGGGCACGACTTAGCTGGGTCCTCTGCTCAGGATCTCACAAGGCTGAGATCAGGATGTGGGCCAGACTGCATTCTCATCTGAAGGCTTGACTGGAGAAGAATCTTCTTTTAAACTCCCTCATGTTATTGGCAGGGTTGCAGCTATAGAACACATGATCCTTTCTTCAAGATAGAAATGGAGAGTGTCTACTTCATTGAGTCTCTGAACATTAGACTCCCATCTAAGGACCTGTCTGATTAGGTCAGGCCCAACTGAATGCAGTTGGCCTTTTCAATCCTGTGTCTTCTCCCCATAGTGCCCACCCAGTAAATGTGATCTAACCACAAAGCCAGAGATTCAGTTTGTGTTTTCCTTGGACTGGCTTAATACTACAGGGCCTTTCTCTCTAGGAAAGTCAAGTGTCTGGAAAATTCATTTTGTGTTTCTTCAACATATTTCTCCCAAGTATGCAGATTCCAAGTCAGTGGGTATCCAAGGGAAAATGCTGCTCTAAAAAGATAGTTATTGATATAGAAGGAGTAGAAATGGATCATGTCATAATACATAAAAGGAGGATGTACAGAAGAGTTAGAAACGTACCTTGCATTTAGTAGAGTAGAATTTTCGAGATTCTCTTGCTTCTCCTGTAGTGTCCCTAACAACAAAAACAGTGTCTGGACATATGAATATTTGCTGAGTGAATGATTGAGTCAGGAGTAGACACTTAACTAGCTTGTGTTCCTCTCCCTGTTCTCTAGGAACTGCCCCCATCAAATCCATAATAGGAGAGTGGCCCTGCGGCTCAAGTGGCCACACTTGAACAGCATGATTTCTGGCTGGTTGGATTGTGGTGGGTGTCTGACAAGCTGGACCAGTTAGGTTCCATCTCCTGTGAATTAAAATTTAGGACAGAAGGACAACAGGCTTATCTCTTTGGGGAGCTAGACACATGATATGTGAACTTAGGAGCTGTGGGTCTATGGTGTTCTGCCATAAGGTCCAGGAAAGCAGAGAAAACCAGTCTGCATAGAGAGAGAATGAAGCAGATGCCTAATGAGAATCAGAGACAAGAGATAGTGAAACCCAGGACTTTCCAGCCACTGATTCCAAGAGCCCACTCAAATTCTTGCCCTTAGCCCCTAGGAGACATTGATAGGCCCTTTTAATAAATGTCAGTGTTTGCTTAGGTTTGCTCTGGTTAGTTTTGCTGTATGTCAAAAAAAGAGAGACTGGGCAAATAAAAAATGAAAAATAGATGCGCACCCATGGCCCAAGACTCTAAAACAATCAATTGTAATGAGAGATGAGAGATTCTCAGAAACAAACACAACCACATAGTAATCAGGCATCCCAGTGATGAGAGAAATGGAGAGGCCCTGGGACTCCACTGGGGAACTCTCTCGGAGGCTAGACATGCACAGCTGGTGGGGGACATGGCTCTTGGCCAAGGACAAATCCAAATGCTGTGCAAAGAGATCAAAGGCAGAGTAGAGGGGAAGCTGAAACCCAGAGTGAGCTGAGGCTGCAAAAAATACTAGGGACAACACAAAGAGCTCCTTGGTGTCTGAGGAAGAGCAGGGAGGTCACTCCTTGGTGCAAATGTCATCACATTAGCAGAAGTCAAAGAGAAAACAGAGCTCCTCAGCTCTTACTTTGTTTCCGAGTTAACACAGAGAATGAAGACCCAGTGAGAAAGGACAGTGAGAAAGCTGATGGCTGCTTGAAAGAAATTCAGTTATCAAGTCCAGATTCACTAAATCCCAGTAAACAAAAGATTTTGCAAGTATCATCCCTAAAACTTTGTCACTAACTGAAACATGGCAAACACCAGGGTAGATGCTAGAAAGCCAGGGTAGATGGTTTAGTGTAGTTCTAGATTTCCAAAAGGCATGAATTCTAAAAACATCCAAGATTTACCAGCTGATCCCTGTAAAGAATTCTAAAATATAGATAATTAAACAGAGGCATTTAAGAACAAAAAGAAAGCTGGGACCTTTAAGAACTAGCTTGAGCTCACAAAGAACAAGTCAGGTGAAATCAACTTTTCTTTTTTTGAGACTTTCCTAATCAGTGGAAACGTCCCATAGATAAATATCAGAAATATATTTGACCAAAGTATTCCTAAGACAAACAACTTACATGATTTAGTTGGCTAAATATACTCTTAAAGCCTTCTTGAAGTATCACTGTCAACTTGTTTCTTTAACCTTTTAATAAAAAATTTGGATCAGATTTGCAAGTGACTAAAAGCTTGGAGAGAGAGAGAGAGCTAACATTTAAAATAACAGAATCAGAATTAAAATATTGCCTGACTTACACTGATTTACAAAAGCTCCAAGTTGAAATTTGATAGGAAGAAACGTAAAGATTTACTCTTGAGTTCAAGAAGTCAACTGTCCAGAAGTGACTGCATGGCTCAGTCGGTTAGGTGACCAATTCTTGACTCTAGCTCAGGTCATGATCTCAGGGTTGTGGGATCAAGCCCTGTGTTCAGCAGGGAATCTGCTTGCGATTCTCTACCTCTCACTCTGTCCCATCCCCTGCATGCACTCTCTCTCTCAAATAAATAAATAAATAAATAAATGTTTAAAAAAGAAAGAACTCAATTGTCCAAAGATGGGTAGAAGACAACACTTAAGAGCAGTGTCTTGGAAGAAGTCTAACCATTTGGGTTGACTTTAAGCTCAACATGAGTCAACAGAATCATGCGGTTGTCAAAACAGCTAATGCAATCATAGGCTGCATTAACAGAAGTGCAACCAACTCTTGTGTCAGATGGTTCCTGACTTAACGACTCACAGAGAGATCTGACTAATGTCTCTGTTGACCATGGCAGGAGATTGGCACCAACTTTATAACTCAGAACATACTTGCACACATCCTCTTCTATCTTCTATTGTCTTTCATCCAGGTTTCCCATCCTGACCTGGCTGGTGTTCACATGTCTTTCCCTAGCACTCTTGGCTGAGATGAGAAGACATGGAAAGGTCCTTATTTCAGACCTTTTTTTCATCAAGTCACACCTCAGCTGCCAAAGAAGACATAGCTCATACATTCTTCACAAAAGGACATAGACCCTTTTCTTAGGGGCTCAGATTCTTTTCTGGGTTTCAGGGCAGTCAGCAGCTGGACTCCATGAGCAAATAATAAGTCTAAAGAGCCTTTCTTAATGATAGGGTTCTTCCACTTCCTTCTTTGCACTAGGGTTGGCCTACCTAAGCCAGGACTTTCACCTGCTTGACAGTGCACACCCATGCATATGAGTACCTGGGTGCAGAGTTGAATTCGTCAGATCAGCGTTTCACCAAGTAATAAGACATACCACCATTGGCTCACAAGACGATTTTAGGCAGTATGTAGATGAGCAGTTATATCATAATAAATGTTGTATTATTTTAATTCATTTCATTTTTTTTGTATAAATAAAATATTCACATGGTTCAAAATTAGCAAATGCGGTGAGAGCACCTAGGTGGCTCATTCGGTTAAGTGTCTGACTCGTCTCTTTTTTTTTTTTTTTTTAAAGATTTTTATTTATTTATTTGACAGACAGAGATCACAAGTAGGCAGAGAGGCAGGCAGAGAGAGAGAGAAGGGGAAGCAGGCTCCCCGCTGAGCAGAGAGCCTGATTCGGGGCTCAATCCCAGGACCCTGGGATCATGACCAGAGCCGAAGGCAGACTCTTTAACCCACTGAGCCACCCAGGCGCTCTGTGACTCATCTCTTGAATTCAGCTCATGTCATTATCTCAGGGACATGGGATCAAACCTCATGTTGGGTTCCATGCTTAGCTTGGAGTCTGCTTGTCCCTCTCCCTCTGCTCTTCTCTCTCTCTCTCAAAGAGATAAATAAAAAAATGGAAAAAATTTTTTTTTAAATTAACAAATGTGGACGATTTTCTTCCCATTATGGTCAAACACTTCCTACCCAATAGGAACCATTTGCATTAGTGTATTGACATTCTTTTCTCAGAAGAGATTTTAGGCATATGCAAATGTAGATCCCCTCCCCTATTATGCACATACCATTTGGCATACAGTTCTGCACCTTGCCCTTTCTCTAACAATAATTCTTTATCTGGGCATAGAAAGCTTCCTCCTCCTTTGTGGCCATATAGTAGATTTTCTTCACATAACCAGTTTTCTGTTGAAGGACAGGTTGTTTCCAATTATGCTATCATAATAATGTCACAATGAATGTTCTTGCATATATGTCCCTTGACACTTCTGTGAACATATTCATAAGATAAATTATAGAAGTGGAATAGGTGGAATGGAGTGTTTTTGTTTTCATGCGTATTTGAAAAAATGTATAGCTAGCACACCAAATACAATTTCATAGTTATTATATTTTATAATGAAGCTAAACATTTTTAAGTGAATTAATAAAAGAAAAATACTAAGTAAATTGAATTGAAGGTGAATTGAAAATATCACTAAAAATTTGAAAGTGATATATACACAGGGCCAGAGTTTGGGAAATACTCATCTGGTATGGAACTTCCATCTTCCCTACTTGAAGCTGCTAAGATCTCCATTTTATGCAGGGTTTGAAGGTGGAGAAAATGTGCAGAAGAAGGGAAAGCTTCAGAGTCCAAAAACCTGGGTTTGAATGTTGACTTTCCTCTCACTGGCTGTGGGTCTTACAGCCTCTTGCAACCTCATATTGCCCATGTGGGAAAGTAGGAATAATAATACAGTCATTTGCTTGAATATAGGACCTATTTGTTGCATGGTGGCTGCTATAATTCAGCTATTTGGAATGAACTGGGGGAAGATAGAGAAGTCAGAATCTTGGTTCTGCCTAGCACTTCTCCCTTTCAACAAACACTCTCCTCTAGACACACACACGCACACACACACACACACACACATTATATGGCATCTAGAAGTCCTAGGCTTAGAAGTTCTCCATGCTTGGTTTTACTCCCCTCTGTCATCATTTTGAAATTCTTAATAATTCTGAACAAGAGACCACATTTTCAGAGGATTCTGCAAATTCTGTAACCCATCCCGTAAATAATGTCAGGCATGAATGGTCTCCTCCCTCCTACTGCTATCCCAACAGACTGTCCCCTATTACTCCTGAAAGTCCACTCCCTTGGGCCCACTCCCATCTATGAGGCTAACCGGGCCACCTGTACTGTGGTCTGGGGCCCTTCTGCTGACCCTTTCTGTCATAGTCCTACATCTATCACAGATGTAGCATCACTCTAGGGGTGAGCCTTTGGGAGCCTGGGTCCAAGTTCTGCTTGGTTTTCCAGGGAGCCTTAACTGGTCAGAGCCAGCATTTGGAGGTGGCTCAATGACTTCTGTCCCCATGCATACCCCTGAGTTCCGTGGAACCACTCCAGGTTTCAACCTGTGTTTCTACCAAAAAAATATTGTGGGGTCAGAAATCCTGGATTCAAATCCTGGGTCTGTCAGGTCTGACCTAAGAAAAGTTTCATAAATCGCCCCAGTTCTCAAGAGCCTCTTTTCCTCCTCTGCAAAATGGTTCTAAGAACAGTGCCTGACTTGCTGGTTTGTCCCAAGACTGAAATGGAATGCCTTATAGAAGTGCCAAGCAGCAGCTAACATGCAGTGATGTTCTTTCGGCTTCCAAATTCATGAGAAAAGAATGAAAAGTCTGTTTGCTTCGTGGGGTGCTGATCCTCTGTCCTGGCATTCCCACCGCCCACCCCAGGCCAATTGGAGCAGTAGTCTCAGAGCACACTGGGCACTATCTCCCCACTGGGACCCTTGAATACTCAGTTCCACTTCTGTCCAAGCTCTGAGAAAATTTCTCTTAGCTCTTGATTTGCCTGCTCTCGGCTCTGTAGCCATTTTCCCCTCAGAATTCTTAGCACGTAAAAACTTGAAGAATGGTTTATTACAGTGAGATGCAATTAAATCCATAACAGGCATGACCTTCTGTCCAGAGTTATTGCTATGGAAGTTCCCTTTTACACAAAATACTGGACTTCCTGCTTGAGAACCTATTGAGATTTTCCACAAAACAGAGTTTTTCATACTTCCTTCTCTACCTTTTTGGATTGTCCACTTAGAAGCTGTAAGTGAGGCATCTATTCCTTATGGCCAAGGGTCTTTCAGACGCTCTCTTGCCCTCTCCTTACATCCCTACCCACTGGGGCATTAGAATTATGGAAGGAAGACCGGGAAATAACGTGTTTTGAAGGCTGGAGAAGTGGTTCCTAGTAGGGCAAGGAAGCATATTAAGACATATTAAGAAGTTACTGCAGTGTTTCAGGCAAGGAATTGAGGCAGCTGCCAGAAGACAGGAAGGGTGTGAAGCAACGCCAAAGACATGATGATCTTGCACGTGGAGAAAAAGGAGAGGAGGGATCAAAGATAAAGGATCCCCTAGTGTTTCCAGCTGGAGAGGCTAGGAGGCTGCCACAGGAGGTGGAGGAAATGGGGTGGCAATCCCTGCACTCCCACGGCTTTATACAAATCACTCTCATATGATGCTTCTGATTGTTTTGTCTCTCCAGCCTAGGCTGAGATGGGCCGATATGGCCTTATGAAAACCAAGATTGACGGGGGTTGGGGGGCAATGCGCCTGGGTAGCTCAGTTGTTTGGGCATCTGCCTTCAGTTCAGGTCCTGATCTCGATGTCCTGGGTTCAGGCCCTGTGTCAGGCTCTCTGCTTGGCAGGGGAGTCTACTTCTCCCTCTTACTCTCCCTTGTGTGCTTTTCCTCTCTCTCTCAAATGAATAAATGAAAAAAATTTTTTTGACAGAGAGGTAGGGAGAGGGGGAGAGATGGAGAGACAGGAAGAAAACAAGCACAGGCAGGGGAGAAGCAGGCTCCCTGCTCAGCAAGGAGCCCCATGTGGGGCTAGATTCCAGGACCCTGGAATCACGACTTGAGATGAAAGCAGTGGCTTAACCAACTGAGCCACCCAGGCACCCCTGAATAAATGAAATCTTAAAAAAAAAAAAAAAAAAAAAAGACTGAACTTTAGGGAATTCCTAGCTAAGGCAGGTGGAGCTGAGGAAGGTCGGTAAGAACATGTTCAGAGAGACAAGGGAGAGCAAAGGTGATGCTGACACACACGTCAGGAGATGTGGAGCGGTGGAGACAGGAGGCCAAGGCAGGGGCATCAGCAGAGCTGGGAGTGCATAGGGGAGGCAGAAGTCAGGTCGTGAGGAGCTGAGGGGGTCAGTGGGAAGTGAGGGAATAAAGAGGGAGCCTCTGAAAAGGAAGAAAGGGGGCCCCACCTGTAGTGGGTGTGATATTCTGAACAGGTAGGGGAGAGTGTCCTTGGACTGTGGCCCTCACCCTTTCACCTCTGTGTCTTCCTTTCACTGGTCTCGAACCCCCTGGGGGTTCAGCAGTCTTTCTGAAATCTTGGTCAGTCTGTAGTAACTCCTTTCCACTGATGAAATGCTTTTCTTCTCCTTTCTGCATAAACTCTAGCAGCCTTCTTCCTGAGCAAAACTGAGCAGCTACATTAGGTTACCGCTCAACTCATTTCCACCAAGTTCACCAGCAGAGACAAAGAAACGGCTAGGGTCCCGGAGAAGAGGTCGGCGTCTGGTAGCAGAGACTCAGGTCTTCTCCAGGGGTTGCCAAGGGTTGAGATCTGAGGCAAATGGTTTCCAGACCTTTTCTCCAGGCACTTCCCCTCCTCCAGACACAAAGTTTAAAGGGCAGACATGTCTCAAAGGATGCAGAAGGAAGGGAAGTAATGACTACTGCAAACCAACACGACTCCTCCCCTAGTAAGTGTATGTTTAGTAAGGAGTACAGGGGGTCTCCCGGGGTTCCCACGTTATCTTCGAGAAGGTTAGGGAACAGGGCTGAAGCCAGTGACCCACAGGGAGTAGAGAGTCCTCAGACAATCATCAAAAATTAGCAGAACCGCCCAGCCTCTCTTCTTTCAGCCTCTTCCCCTGAAGCCTTCCTACCTATTTGCTATCAAGGTGCTTTGAAGATGAGTGCAAGCCCATACTTGTAAGCTTCCCCCCTCGAGGACCAGTATGTATCCAATGGCCGTAGTTGCAAAGGCTGGAGATCCTTGAGGGACTAGAAGGAGGGCTGGCAACTAACACAGTCACATCAGTGCATCTCTGAGGAGCCCTGACTGTCTGCCAGGCAAGCTTTCAACACTGGATGTGCCTCATTTCATTTACTCCTTACACGCGCCCATTGATAGTGACAGAAGCAGAGTCTTCTCTGCGACATGTTCAAGGTTACAGAGCTCATAAATGATCTGGATCACACCTAGGGTCTGTCCTGACCTTATGGAGCAAACGTATGCTCCATAAGGAAGAGGAAACACGTCAGAGGCATTTCACCTGTTCTGGTTATGCTTTGGCAAATTTTTGCTTGCCCAGGATCCAAAGTGTCTCAAAGATATCTCAGCTGTAAGTTTTTTGTTTTTGTTTTTGTTTTGTTGTTTTTAATATTTATTTATTTCTTTTAGAGAGATCTTGTACAAGTAGGGGAAGGGGCAGAGGGAGAGAAACTCAGGCAGAGTCCCTGCTGAGCGTGGAACCCAACACAGAGCTCAGTCCCACAACCAAGAGATTGTGACCTGAGCTGAAATCAAGAGTCAGATGCTCAGTCAACTGAGGCATCCAGGCGTCCCTGGAAACTTTTTAAATTAAAAGACAAATCAAAACAGGGACCTTTGGTTTTAGGGATCGTGCTCTCCTCTGCTTTGAGGCAGAGAATGATTTGACCTTTCGAGTTCTCCTGAAATTCTGGCCCATGGTCTTTTTAAATTTTTTTTAAAGATTTTATTTATTTATTTGACAGAGAGATCACAAGTAAGCAGAGTGGCAGGCAGAGACAGAAGGGGAAGCAGGCTCCCCACTGAGCAGAGAGCACAATGCGGGGCTCAATCCAAGGACCCTGAGACCATGACCTAAGCTGAAGGCAGAGGCTTAACCCACTGAGCCACCCAGGTGCCCCATGGTCTGATAGACTCAAGCCCTTCACTGCCACGAATACAAAAGCTGTCATTTCCTGCTCTAAAATCACTGGTCTTGGACCCGTCATCCATCAGAAATGGAGTCCCCTCATATGGAACTGATTATGGGAGAAGCAAGCTGTGTAAGAAACAGCTGGGCCCTTGGGGTCCGAGGGCAGAGGGGAGTAAGGCGGGACCTCTGCAGTGGTGGCAGAGGAGGCTGGGGGAGGTAGGGGCTTCCACCAGCACAAGGCTGGGCTAGGACACCCTGCAGCATGGCTTTGCCGCCCTGACTTTTGGAAAGCTTAAATATACTAGACCTCTTTCCTCCCCCTGTGACCTCAAACAAATTTCTATCAAAGTAAATACATATCAAAATACATACAAAAGCAGACAGCACTGTAAAAAAGACATCTGAGATAGTTGGCATCTGGAACCCCTGGCCTAGTGCTGTGTTGTTCTTCTGTCAGGGGTGGTGCGAGAGCCTGAAGCTCAGCCTGGAGCGTGTTTGAGCTGAAGGGAGTGAGCCTGCAGTCCCGCCGTCCCCTTCATCATGGCCCCCGGCCCAGGTAACTTCTAGAATCCCACAGGGCCACCCAAGCAGTCCCAGAATTCTTGTTTGCCTCAGGCTGAGGCACCTTGACAGAAAGGGGAGCAGGGAGGGCAGGGCTCCAGCCAGTGGGATCCGGGTTTGACGGACCCTAGCTTTCCTGGGCCTGTTTGCAGAGCTACAAAGGAAGGACAGCTAAGGGCATTTGCCGATGTCACAAGGCAACCACGCTCATGAACAACCAGATTTTCTCTGCCTGGGGAACAAGCAGGTAAATCTTTGCTCCCTGGGGCTTTCATTTTAGTCCTGGAAAAATTCATGTTGTCTGCTGAGGCTCCCAGTGAGCTCTTTTTCAGCTTCAAGCTGAGACTCCTCTGACAACTCTGAATCCTGCTCCTGGGATCTCTATAGCAACCAGGGTGCCAGTCGGAAGACCCAGGAACCCGGCAGGGCCCTGCTTACCAAGCCTGAGGCAGAGCACCCAACAGTCCACAAATAGGAAGTGTCATTTTGCAGAGGGCTTTTTTTTTTAAACCCCAAGACAGTGTTCTGAGGAATAAGAAATGTGTTTAGTTGACCATGAAGTAGCTTTAAAAATCAGGTGCTTTCTGCTCCATTCTAGGAAAATGATTAAAACAAATTGGCTCTTTGCTATTGTCATTTGTTATTGTCAAATGTGCACATTTTAAATTTAGCTATTCAGGGTCCAACAATTCCCTTTCATTCTGTTCAGGCAGCATCACAGTGCTGTATCTCCAAACTCACTTTCTAAACTATGTGATGATGGTGTTCTTATCAGTCTTCGTACTTGTTGTCTTAACCAAGAAAAAGAAAAGAACTGAAATCCAGGGTTGATGTCAGGCTTAATTAAGTCATCCTCACATAATTACAAAGCCCTTAGTCTACATACTCTGGGGGCTCTGCAAACAAAGGCAAGGTCAAGGTCCTTGCCCTGAAAACACTTCTGTGCAGTTGGAGACATGCTGGGTAAGATGATCAGGGCCAATACCGGGCCAAAGGAAAATCAGCTGTCCGTTGTGTGGGCCAGACATCATTTCCAGAAGGTGAAAAAGACTTATGCTTACATTCTTAGGACTTTGAACATATATATGCAAATGAATTCTGCCTTCTTCCCAAATTAAAGTGTTCCAGCATATTGGCAATCCCGATGCGCTATCTTCGGAGAACTGAAGGGATTCCTTTCTCTTTTTTTGGCTGTCTTTCAGCCGCCTGGCTTTCGGTAAGATTTTCAGTGTTTCTTGCAGTGTGTGAAACTACAACACCTGTCTAGACCTTAAACCGCTCTTCTGGGTCCGGTTTGCTAAATCCGGAGCCAGAATTTGATTGGTTATTGTTATTGCTCTTGCTTTAGAAACGATTTCCCAACCATCTAAGCACCCACGTTGGGGTTTCTGCACTTCAGCTGATTACTCCATGCTTCCGTTCACTAAGCACCCATTTGGGGAGCTAAAAGCAGAGCATCTTAGATTCATTTGCTCTCTGGGAACTTAAAAAAAAACACACACAAAACCCCACCTGTTACCTTTGGTCAACTGATCCCAGGGCTCAGCTGTTAGAACTGAACCACGCATGCCCAGCGTGAACAAGGGGGCCATTTCTCTCCCCTTCTGGGGGAGGCCAAAGTGGGGCTGAGAATGGGGAGGGGAGGGAGGGAAGTGGTCCAGGTGTCCAGGTCGTGGATCCGGGCTGGAGGAAGCCTTTGTTCAAAGCATCTCTTTCTGCTTGTGCCGTAGCTGACCATCAGGTGGTAGTGGTTAAAGAAACTGGACCCTCCCTCCCTCACCCAGCCCCTGGGTATCTGCTGAGTCACATGCAGGGGTGGGGAAGTACAAATGGGTGTGAAATTAGCCTCATCATGTGGTTTTCTTTTCCTAATTTGGGAAACAAATTAGGGCAGGCCTGGGCACAGGGGCCTGGGAAAGAGTTTTCTTTCTTGGCAAAGGGAGAGGGGGAAATCTAATACCTTCTCTTTTCCCATCCAGTGTCTGAGCTGACACTCGGGATGAAAATCTCTAGATGACAAGAGCTGAGCCATAACTTTCTCTTTCTCTCTCTTTTTTTCTTCTCTTGGCTGTCCCAGTTAGGTCACAGATGTGATTTCTAGGCTTGGAAAAGGCATCTCTGTGATAACAGTGATGCGGAACACAAGCAGAAACATCCCCTCCAGAGAATTGTGCTTTTGTGGCAAATGTGCATTTTCCCACTAATACAGATATGCAAAATAAATAAATAAATAAATAAATTAATCTACATTTTCCCCCAACTCTTTATTTTTATTTTTTTATTTTATTTTATTTATTTATTTTTTTAAAAGATTTTATTTATTTATTTGACAGAGAAAGAGATCACAAGCAGGCGGGGAGGCATGCAGAGGGAGAGGGAGAAGCAGGCTCCCTGCTGAGCAGAGAGACCGACATGGGGCTCGATCCCAGGACCCTGGGATCATGACCTGAGCCGAAGGCAGAGGCTTAACCCACTGAGCCACCCAGGTGCCCCACCCCAACTCTTTATTTTTAGTTCCTTTTTCCTTCTGGTGGCAGAAAACAATCTTATTCCGTTCCAAGCATACTCAGACACCTCGGATTTAAACCCACTCAAGTTCTCTTACTCTAAAATTCCCAAACTTTTCTAGGGGGCCTGTTGTTTTCTCCTCTGAAGCTGATGACTTCTGAGAGGCCATGGCCTTCAGGAAGTTCCCCATTCATCCTGACTCTCCCTTGTCTGTCTTCTCAGGGGTGGGGAGGGGGCAGCTGGGAAGGAGGCAGTTGGAAGAAGGAAGATGGAGAGTGCAGGAGTCTGGCTTGGCCAACATTCTCCAACTCTCCATCTACCTTTCAGTGTTACCTAGGAGGACTCCTTTTGAATTTAGAAGCCAACAATCTGCTCTCTTCTCTGGCTCTCCCAGAACAAGCCTCCTCCGGGATAAAGGGGAGCCTCCTGCTTCTCCACAGGAATGGGGGAAAGGTCACCGAGGCAAAGGGAGAGTGAGGAGAGGAATCACCCATGAATACTGCATAGTGTTATGTCACCAAACGCCATTATTGTGCAGATGCTCTTTCTCAGTTATTCCGTCTCTTGTACTATTGACTAGTTACAATGGATGCAACATTGTTGAGCAAAGGGCTTGGGGCTAACACTAGTGGCTCACTTGGTACAGGCTGGAACACAGGGCAGAAGGTCCACAGGTCCTTTGTTCTCTCAGCCTCCTGGGAAGAGGTGTGTTTGGGTGGGGACAGAACACACTGTGACAGGACCCTGTCCCCTCCTGCCCCTCCTTTTCCTTCTCTTCCCTTTTTTCTTTATGATCCCTCCCTCCCTTCTTGCTTTTGAAGTATAATTTAAGAGAGAAGCAGGCTCCCCGCTGAGCAAGGAGCCCTGGGATCGTGACCTGAGCCAAAGGCAGCAGCTTTTGTAAAATGTAGTAAAATGCATACGTCTTAAGTGCACGACTCTGTGAATTATTAGCTGTGTTACACACGAATGTCATCACTCCTAGAGAGCTTCCATTTTATAGGAGATCACGAGAGCAGTCTTAGAACGAGGACAGATAGAGCCTGACTTTGCACACAAAATGGCCTGCCTTTGGGTGCTGGTTGTTTATAGGAGTTTGTGGCTTTTGAATTCCTCAGTTCCTCCCGCCCCAGCTCAAGTTGCTGGATCAGAAAGGCTCTATCATGGGACCTTCCCTGCCCAGAGGCCCAGCAGGGTCCCCCCCTGTCACCAGTTGTCCTCTACAACTGGTGGGAGTGTGGTCGACATTCACATGACTGCTCCAGATGACGAACTGGGTCTTGTGGGGGCGTCTCAGAGTCACACTGCATGCGATGTGGGCTCAGCCCACACAGCCTCATTTCTTGGTCAACTACTAGCGCAGACATGAAGCAGCATCAGAACCAGAGTCAGCTGAGAATTAATCTGAGTTTGGTTGTTGTTGTGACAGCCCTGGCCTCGGACAGAGGAATTCTGCCTCTACAGCTTTTTAGCTGTCCTCATAATTAACAGGGCCTTGGATCCCCTTGAAAGGCAATAGACCTGTTCCTCCAGGGACTTTACTCTGACAAGTACCTTCAGTTCTGGAAAAGTTGCAATTGGGACAACCTCTCTGAACAACACTTTGTAATATACTTGTAATACCCTTTGATTCAGCTTTCTGCTCCTAGAAACCTGTTCTGCACACATATATGCACACTGCAGCAATGTTTATAACAGGTAATAATTTTTTCAAAAATCTAAGTGACTGCCAATAAGGGAATGATTAAATGGATCATTTTGTGTGTGTATAGGAACGGAATGCTATAGATACATTTTCTGATACTGAAAGATGGCCAAGCTACCCTGTTAAATAAAACAACACAAAGCAAAACAAAAACCTAAAGAAGGGTTTGATACCTCTTTTTAAAAAAAGATTTTATTTATTTATTTATTTGTCAGAGAGCGAGAGCGCAAGCAGAGACAGAGAGAGAAGCAGGCTCCCCGCTGAGCAAGGAGCCCTGGGATCGTGACCTGAGCCAAAGGCAGCAGCTTAACCGACTGAGCCACCCAGGCCTCCCAAGTTTGATAACTTTTTGATAAATTAATAAGAATATGATATTAGCACATGTAATGGAAAAAGGGATGGACGTGTATAGCACAGTATTAACATTGCTAAGTTATCTCTGAGATGTGGGAGGAAAGCTAGGGAACTTTTATTTATAGTTTTATATTTCAGTATTGTCAGAATCTTACAATGAGCTTGTGTTGCTTTAAAAAAAATTTTTTTTAATTTTTTATTTTAAGTAAACTCCACACCACATATGTGGTGTTCGAACTCATAACCCCAAGATCAAGATTGGCATGTTCCACCGACTGAGAAAGCTAGGCACTGCAAGTTTGTCTCACTTTTGAAATCAGAAAAACTGTAGGGTTTTGTTTTGTTTTTCTTAAAAAAGAGATGAATTCTTGAAATTGGTGAGAATATAGAGAATTTTTCCCATGACTGCTTCCAGAAACCCGAGGTTAGGCTATCTATAGAGCGGGTTGGGATGGGCAGTGGAAGTCTCTGCTAAGCAGAGAGACACTCCCCTAACTCAGGGATGTTACTGGGGGTGGTAGGCAGCCACGGGGTCTCAATGACCCCAGCTTCATAGTATTCACACGCTTGCGTGAGCCCCTGTCCTTGAATGCAGACTGGATCTATTGCCTTGTGTCTAATGAAGAGAATACAGCAAATTAAAAAAAATAGCAATAAAAAAATAAGCTACAAACACTTTTTAAAAAAAGAGAGAGAGAGTGGGGATGTTACTTCAAAAGTAATGGCATGTTACTTCCAAGATTAGGTAACAATAGGCTGTGATTTCTGTCTTACTAGCATTCTCTCACTTCCTCTCCCTTGCTCATTTTGATGACACCAGCTGCTGTGTTGTGAGCTACACTACTGAGCAGCCATGTGGCCAAGAGCCTCTGGGGAACAGCAGTTGAGAAACTGAGGCCCTTAGTCTAAGCAGGGTGCAGAAGGGATCCAGCCTTAGCTGAACCTTGAGATGTGTATGGCTCCTGCCCCACACTGTGATCACAGCCTAAGAGAGACCCTGGGCCAGAAGGCACAGCTCAGTTATGCCCAAATTCTTGACCCATAGTAAGAGTGAGATGATAAATGTGTGTTTTAAGCCTCTAAGTTTTGTGGTAATTTGTTCTGAAGCAGTATGTAAGTGATAGAATAGGAAAATGAATGTGACCTCCTGGTTACTTGAATGGGTCAGAGGCTTTGAGAAACAGTAACTTATTAATTGTGTATGAGAAAGTTATTTTTTGAGACTTTCACTGGAGTTTCTGAATTTAGAAACCCAGTATAATTCCCAGGGAGGTAGAGACGCCTCAGGAAAGAATGCTCTGCTTTCTTTGTACAAATGTTTTCCATACATCAAGGGTATGAAAATACAAGAGTTAAACAGAGTCATTTATGGTAACACATCCCCAAGATGGCTTCCAGTTGACCATGCCTGCTGGTTTTCATGTCTTTGTGTAGTCCTACCAAGAATCAGAGCTGACCTGTGTGACCATAAGATTACTGTACATATGACTGTCTGTGCCTTCCAATGTTAAGCCATAAAATTGCAGACTTGGATAGTTTTCCCTGGTAGAAGCCAGCTGCCATGTCTTGAGGATGCTCAAGAAACTCCATGGAGAGGCCTAGGTGGAGAAGAACTGAGGCTTCTTCCCAAGAGCCAGTGAAACTTCCAGGCTCTTGGGAAGATCTCCAGCCTCAAACAAGCCTTCAGATGACTGTAGCCCCCACTGACTTGCGACTACAACCTCATGAAAGATTCAAAGCAAAAGATACTCAGGAAGCCACCTCCAATTTCCTGAACTTCAGAAACTCTGAGAGGTAATAAACGATTCTTATTGTTCAAAGCTACTATGTTTTAGAGTTGTACAGCTCTAAACAGTATAATTTAGAGCTCTCTGTACAGTTGGTTGTACAGCAATAAGAAATAAGTTTTTGGTCATTTTTATTGTACAACATACATTTCTTCAATATTTTCTGTACCTCTGCAGTACATCATCTCACTGTGCTAGTCATGGGAGAAGTGTGGTGAGCAAAAGGAGACACAGCGCCTGTTTTCATGGAGTGGACCATTTATTTAGTAGTGATACAGGTAATCAAATGATCAGATAAATAAATGTAAGTTACCAGAGTGCCAAGTGCTGCACAGAAAAAGGACTATAGCTACTCTCGGCTGTGAGGGGGACCTAATTTAGATCAAATAAGATGTGGAAAGATTTTCCTGAGGAAGCACACTAAATGAGGAGTTAGGCGACAGGGAGGGAGAGGGGAAGAGCATCTGGGCAGGGGAAGCAGTGTGTACAAACGCCCTGTGCTGAGGGAGCATGGTGAAGGCACTGAGGGGAGGCCCCTGTGGCTAAGGCTGAGAGACTGAGGAGACATAGAGTTTTGTGGCCATACTAAGGACTTTGGGTGTTATACTAAAAGCAATGGGAGGAATTTGAAGCATTTTAAGAAGTAGAGAACTATAATAGGATTTTGATTTTCAAATCTTTGATTTGGAAAAAAATTTTGGCTGTGTAGAGATGGAATGGAGAGTGTCTGTGTGGCACCAGTTGAAGGCTGTTTCAGTAATCCAGGCATTGTCACCATCAAATGGTATGCTTACATTTCCTAAGCACAGCTGGCCTTCTTGGTATTCTTTAAAAAGAGTAAGTTGTATAGACATAATGCTTGGTCTCTCAGAGTCTACCTGCTAACAAAATAAACCATGGTAGAGTCAAATAGGATGGCACGCAGACGTAAAAGATGGCTGGAAAATTAAGAAACAACTCCAAAAAAGACAGTTAGTACAAAAAGGAACTCTAACTAATATTTCTCGAAAATCTGATATGCCAGACATTTGACGTTCTTTTTTTTTTTTTAATATTTAAAAAAAATTTTTTTTATTTATTTGACAGACAGAGATCACAAGTAGGCAGAGAGGCAGTCAGAGAGAGGAGGAAGCAGGCTCCCTGCTGAGCAGAGAGCCCGATGCGGGGCTCGAGCCCAGGATCCTGAGATCATGACCTGAGCCGAAGGCAGAGGCCTTAACCCACTGAGCCACCCAGGCACCCTGACATTTGACATTCTTTACGGGTTTATGCTTCATAACAACTTTGTGCTGTAGATGACATCATTGTCACTTTGCTGAAGAATATACAGGCTCAGAAAAGGTAAAGCAACTTGACAAAGACTAAAGAGCGTGCTGGGTCTGTTTGTTCCAAAGCAAAAGCTTATTTATTATGCCATATCACCTACATCTCTTTTAAGACTCCATTTGTACTCCTTCATGTAGTGGAAAAAGTCTTGTTTATAACCAGACACTGAAATTCTAGTTGATCCTATAATGTCTATATTTCTTCAGGCAATATAATTAACTGAGCTAACCTTATTAAAATGGAGACAATAGGGCCACTTGGGTGGCTTAGTCAGTTAAGCATCTGCCTTCCACTCAGGGCATGATCCCAGGGTCCTGGGATCAAGTCCCACATTGGGCTCCTTGCTCGACAGTTGATAGGGAGCCTGCTTCTCTCTCCCTGTCCCTGGTTCATGCTCTCCTTTGTGTACTCTCTCTCTCTGACAAATAAATAAAATCTTTAAAAAATAATAAAAAATGTAAAAAATGGAGATAATAATACATATATTCATTCATCATTCAGCAAAAAGTACCTGGTCCTTCAGTGAAATATATGAAGGACCCAATTACATACAAGTTTTATAAGCTGATCAAACATAAGTAATCCATGGATCCTGCTCTGGAAGAACCTGTATATGAAATAGACATTTATTAGTTTGTGACATAAGAATCTCCTGTTTCTAAGAACTTGAGTTACAACAAGTTTCCGTATTAGTAAAGCATGATCCTTCCTACTCTTCACAGCTGATTGGTCTAGAGGTTGATTCTTGACTCAAGCTGGACCAATTAGAATCCTTCTCTGGGACTTTGGAAGTGGAACTGAAAACGAGAAGTCAGTTTTTGTCTGGGTGTCTGAACTTCAAGATGGAAAACAATAGGGGGCTTCTGATGAACACAGAGAGGAGTCTGGTTGGTAATAAAGCCAAGAATAGTGCAGACCTACAGAGAAATGCAGGCATGCGTTTTAGGGGGTTAGCATGTCAAGTTAAGCAGAACTTTAGTTACTGTCATGTTGTATGGCACCAAGGGGCACCATTTACACAGTTCCTATGAGTGGCCCCCCTGAGAACATGACTGCATGGCATGAATGGGGACCCTTGGAGTTGTGCTATGAGACAGTCCTAGTTTCAGTTGGTAGACAGAGGTCAGGGGCAAATAACTTAGGGTGTTGAATGCAATTGAGTAGCATGTGTGCCATCATTCTACCCCTCCAAAACCCACTGCAAACATCACTAATTACCATGGTCTGCCTTCCTGCTGGTGCCCGACATGTCCTACTCAGCACAGCACTCCAGAGTGACCATCAGTCAGCATGTGCCTTGTGTATATATTTCTTGGACCAACAGCTGTACCATGTCTTTTATAAGTGGCTTTGTCTCCACAGCAGATGTTTTCCCTCTGGCTAGAATCAACACTGGGAATGACATAGAAGTTAAGGAAATCTTTTGCTTTCTATCTGAGGACCAAGAAAATTTGGAACCAGTACTCAATCACTTGGTGGTACAATGGTATCAGTTAATTAACTTGACTCAATACCAAGAATGAACAAGATTCTGGAATGCTAATTGGGTGATTTCTGATACTGTACTGTTCCCTCTGCCTGGCATTCCTTTCTGCTCTTGTCTATCTGGCAAACTCTTATACAGCCTGCAAGCCTGGTGAAAAGGTTATATTCTTGCAGCTTTTCCCTGTCATACACTCTTGGAGAGGTAATTGCTCCCCATTCGGTATTCAACATGACTTTATTCCTTTCTGTATTCTAGCTTGTTTCCTATAGAATTGCAGGCTGCTTATGGTGTCCATTCCCTAGAATGAAGCTTCTGAAAGATAATGATTGTGTCTTAAATATTCTAAGGAACCCATAAGTAGAGTCAAGAAAGGTGGCGTAATAATTTTTAGTGATTTGTTGTAGCATTGTTGGTAGCATTGTTTTGTAGATTGTTTGTAATTGCCAAAGATCAGAAACCACCTTTCTTTACCTTTAAGGGAAATAAGTGTTGGGACACGTCTGGGACCTTCAAGGTGATGCCACAGAATAATGAAAGCTGTTCCATGTAAACTTCCTGGATGCCACTACTGGCCAGACGTGAGCTCGAATTCTGTCCCTCAGCCACTGTCTCTGGTGACTTGCGAACCTGCACACTACCCAGACCACTCATGCTCCCCATCGTGGCTCTAATTTCTGCCTAAGGCTGACAAATTTTTGGCCTACATGGCCACACTGAAGCCAACTGAAATTGTGCTTGGATCTAGGTTATTTGAATCCAAGGAGGATTATTTAACTCTTTTCATAGTTCTCCGTTTGTGCTTCAAATATATTATCCTATCCAGGCACCCCAGGACCTGTGCTAGAACTCAGGATATCTTAGGGGTGCCTGGGTGTCTCAGTGGGTTAAGCACCTACCTTTGGCTCAGGTCATGTCGCCCCCGCAGTAGTAGTTTCGAGCCCCACATTGGGCTTCCCGCTCAACGAGGAGTCTGCTTGTCCCTCTGTCCCTCACCTCGCTCATGCTCTTTCTCTCTCACAAATAAATAAATAAATAAAATCCTAATTAAAAAAGTAAGTCAGGATACTTTCTATGACTCTGCTCAACCAATATGATGCAAACAATAGATATTTGGTGAGCATCGACTATGTCAGGGGGTTGCGGGGAGTAAGACCTCAGAAAGGTTGCACCTTCTGGTGGAAAGTTCAAGAGGTTGGTTGCTCTAGAGCAGGAGCTAGATGCTGGGCTGAAAAATACGGGAGACTTAAAACGTGGGGCAGGAGCCGGATAGTCTTCAGTTTGTCTTTCATGCAGACAGCCTTTAGGGAACTGTTTCCTAGAGAAGAGATGTAAACATAGATAATTTATGTTTATTACTTAAACATCCAAGTAACATCAATGAAGGAAAACAAACGTTGAGAGGGGAAGCTCGAGCCCACGTGGCCTGTGGTTGGCTCATCACCGCGGGGAAGTAGCGCCCCCTTGCGGCCGATGCTGTGTGGTACCTCTGTGGGTCCCAGCCTGGCTCGAGAAGCACCTGCATTTTAGCGCTCCGGACTTTTGGAAACTGGGGTTTTCACATATTTCTCCATCAGTGATACCGGGCTGAAGTGGAGATGGGGTTAGGGAAGATCCCCGGCAGGATTACGGACAGAAGCAGCCTTATTGTAGGGCACCCCTGTCGGAAATGTTCAGAGCCAAATCAATTTCTTTATTGGGTTCGTCTTCCCATTCCCAGTCACCTTGGTGCTCTTTTTTGTACCTTTTTTGGTTTCTAAGGTTAAGTTATTTGTAAATCTAAAGGGGAAAAATGTACTTAGAAATCAAGTTTGAGATTTTGGGTTATTTGCTCAATTTCTGTCCAAAGCAAACCATGGAAATAAACCCCAGCATTTTTGTGGTTTAGAAAGAAAGGGCTTTTAAACACTTCGAGTCAGATGGAGAATTGGGGTAGGGCCTTATTTGAACGAATCTGCCTGAGAGCCACATACATGATCAGCAGCAATGAGTCTGAGTGCAGGTGCATGGAGGAATCAAGGCCGCAGGAGTAGAGAGAAGAGGGAGGGAAGGCAGCAGCAGCAGGAATGAACAGCGAAAATAATTCGGGAAAGGAAAGCAGAGCAGGAAAATGCCAACAAGGAGTGGAAACAGTACAGGTAGACAATAGCAGTTAGAGTCTCTCCAGATCCATACGAACCCACCCACGTGTGTGAGGGTCACACGCAAAGCCAAGCCTTGGTTCCTTATCCACACAGGTCTACGATTTTGATTCGGATTTCCTCAAGCCCAGTTATCTCAAAGATGTCCTATCTCCTAGGATTTCTTCTGCAAAAACTCGAATCCTCCACTGGCTTTGAAATCAGAATGAGGGCATGCCAAGATCGTCCTCCAAGACAAGCTGCTAATTTGGGGTACCTCCAAAACAGGGGACTGGACAATTACAGTGCAGGTGACCAAAGTGACTCTTACCAATTCAATTAGGCAATTAATTTTTAGTTATGACCAACAATATATTGAGCTTGGCTAATGAAATCAGAGATTGAGGCTCCGGTTCTTGCTAAATGGAATTAGGATAAAACTAATTAAAATAGAAGTTTATTAGTTAAAATACAGCAGCTGTGAGAACATGGAAAATGGAGAACATATTGAAAATACTGCATGAAGAGTGGGGTGCCTGGGTGGCTCAGTCAGTTAAGTGTCCAGCTGGATTTCGGTTCAGGTCATGTTCTCAGGGTCCTGAGATGGAGCCTCACCTTTCCTAGGGCTCTGTGCTGAGTGTGCAGCCTGCTTAAGACCCTCTCTCCCTCTCCCTCTGCCCACCCGCCCCACTCTCTCTCCCTCTAAACCCCACCCCCCAAACCAAAAAACTGCATGAAGAATGACACACAGGGATGCCTGAGTGGCTCAGTTGGTTAAGCGGCTGCCTTCGGCTCAGGTCATGATCCCAGGGTCCTGGAATCGAGTCCCACATCGGGCTCCTTGCTCAGCAGGAAGCCTGCTTCTCCCTCTGCCTCTGCCTGCCACTCTGTCTGCCTGTGCTCACTCTCTCTGATTAAAAAAAAAAAAAAAAAAGAATGACACACAGAGAAATTACAAGCTTTGAGGAGCCCTAGGCCACTTTTCTCTTTTCTAGTGGAGTTAGGCATGTTATGAGTGTTAAACTCTAACCTCACAGCTTTAAAAGTTATTGAAAAGCAAGTTAAACTCACAGTGAAGAAATAGCTATGCTCTGTGCACTGCTGGGTATGTCATTGTAGTTCCTTTTCGAATCTTCTTCTGACCTCAGCACCTGTCTACTCTCCTCACCTCTCTGAAGGGCTTCCGAGTGGATTTTTCCTCTCAACAGTAGCCCCCATGCATCCAGGGTTGAGATTTCTAGAGGAAACCCCAATCCTCTTCTCTCCTGGAAGTATCTGTATTCCCCAAGTTCCAGACTTGAGGGAAAAGTGTGGTATAATCTTAGAGTCAGGCAGAAAGAATTGGAATTTCTGTTCTGGCCCCTACAAACCATGGGATCTTCTATATGTTCTCCAAGCTTCAGTTTTGAAGATACATCATAAATACTCAACAAAGGGTAGTTTTTCTATCTTAATCCACATACTCTCACTCAGAACCTTGCTTTGGAAATTAAAAGCCGTGATATGCTGGGGGTACATGCCTCTGATCTCCTGTTACTTGTGCTCTATCTGGGTTAGGGTTTTTTCTTTTATAAAGCTCATATAAGGGGCATCTGGGTGGCTCAGAGGTTAAGCCTCTGCCTTCAGCTCAGGTCATGATTTCAGAGTCCTGAGATTGGGCCCTGCATCGGGCTCTCTGCTCAGTGGGGAGCCTGTTTCCCCACTCTCTCTGCCTGCCTCTCTGCCTACTTGTGATCTCTGTCAAATAAATAAAAAAATCTTAAAAAAAAAAAAAAAAGGATTCTATCCTATCATGTTTTTAAAAAAAATAGCTCATGTACCTCTGGACCACATGGACCCAGGCGGAATTACTGATGTTCAGCTGGCATTTTAAGAAAGATTCAACTGGCATTTTAAGAAATGCTCGAATATATTTAGAGGATAAAATTATTGATACCTGTTTAAGTGAAGTTATTACTGACAAACATACTTATTACTAGCGTACTATTACTTTTCTATTATGTTCTTCATGATCCTTGGTAACACAGTAAATGCTTAAAAAATAACAATTTGTGGGGCACCTGGGTGGCTCAGTGGGTTAAAGCCTCAGCCTTCGGCTCAGGTCATGATCCCAGGGTCCTGGGATCGAGCCCCGCATCGGGCTCTCTGCTCAGTAGGGAGCCTGCTTCCTCCTCTCTCTCTCTGTCTGCCTCTCTGCCTGCTTGAGATATCTGTCAAATAAATAAATAAATAAATCTTAAAAAAAACCAATTTGCTAATTTGTAGCATCTATAGATTGATTGCACATACATGCTACTGAGTTTCCTTACGACATCAGCACACTTACTATCAAGTAGGACTGTTGCCTACATGGTGTGGTCACCTAATTACCAAGAGGGGATGTGTGCCATTTTGCCCCCTTTAAAAATGGCAAGGGCAAAACAAAGAAAAATGGCTACAATGAAACAAAAAACCCTAGAGACTCAAGTAGAAGGGAATGGATGGGCAAGAACTACTTTTGCGTCCAAAGTGCCCCTTAGGATTTGTATTGGTTTTCCGCAATCACCCTAACCCCCTAAGCTGGTCTGGCAGTGTAGTCACCACCCCCTGGGCTCAGTCAGCTCACAGAGGAATCGGGTGAGCCAGTGGTCTCCAGCCAGCATCCACTCTGAATCAGTCCCTGTGCTGCCCTAATTGTTAAATTTTTTACTCTCTCCCTGAGTGAAGCGGATACGCTGGCAGATTTAGGAAACACCCATTTGGGGAACTATAAAATACGGAACTCCAGAATATTCTCCAATAACATTGATAGTCATGAAAATGACGTTAAGAAGTATTTTACAAAGAAGTATTGCAATACCACTTCAGTTTTCATTTTCAAGTTTGTAAGGGGTTATGCTGTACCTACTTGACTATCTATTTTTTCGCTTAACTCCCAGCCTTCTGAGTTGCCCTTTCGGTTTCTAGAGCTTTAGAGCAAGCATCTAATCAGGGCCAGTGTGGACACAAGAGAGGCTGTGGAGTGAGAAAGGGTGTACAGGCTAGGAGCAATGGACCACAGCTGCTAGGCTACCTGGCACATTCTAGTTTTGGTCTTTGGGCAGTGATACTTGGGGGCTCAGCTGGCATCCAGATGGCTATGGAATCATTCCCAAGGCTCCAGCGGTACCCTACCTTCATCAATGACTCTCTCCTTTACATGTGAGTAAAGGAGATTTAGAAATCTTCTGTACCAACTTACTTCTTGTTGAAAATACCATAGCCTACTGGGAAAAGAGGAAATCTTCCCCCTTAATTAACCCCACATTCACAAGTATTAAAAGAAGAGAAAAATAAATTATTCAACACTGACATTTTATTTCCTGAACTTTATCATTTTTACAAAACAAAACAAAAAGCAGGTATCAAAAACAGCAAAGAGGTTATAGAATTTCTCCACCAGTTCTCACATAAGACAGTTATTACAAAACTGGTGTCCAATGTAAATACTAAACACAGGCTGATTTCCCTCTTGGTCATGTGCATTCAGGTGGTTTGTTTTGGAGATACTGAATGATAACATTTTATAAGCACCGGTCATTTTTTGAGAACCGATTTGGTTTGTCCAACAAAGTAAACACTTTTTGCTATGTGGCATTTTCCTTTTTTAAAAACCACTGAGCTAAAATACAGACTGTTAATGTGTCTGGATCTGAACCAAATCTTTTAAGATCCTAATTACCCTGAAGAACACTGAAGACATTTATAGGGCATATTAAACACTAGTTATATACCTCATAATGTCTAAGGCAGCTATTATATTTCTAAAGAAAAGAGCGTTTCATTCAGAGGCTGCCCAGAGTTTGAACTTCATCATTGTTTCCACGTCTTTTCTCATTTGGAGTAGTTTCCCCACATTGGGTCATATTATTAGAACAAAGTTTTATGCTCGTGCTAAACTGGCTCTGGCATTTCCTAGATACATTTTTGTAGAGCAAGACTCCTTGCTCTGGACCCTGGAGACCACAAAGAAATCGAGAGGCCATGATTATCGGATGCAGAGAGGAGGAAGCGTACTTAAGCTCATGTGATCTAGAGATAAGCAGAAACAAAGCTGCAACTTGGGAGTGGTGTTCACCCACCACTCATTCCAGAAACACATTTTGCTTAAATAAGGGAATTCTGGTCCAGTTTTGCAATGTTAATAGCTGCCAGTTTCTCAACTGTATTTTTTATAAAGATCATTTCCTGGCTAGCAATGAGTTAGGAAACTGGCCTCAAATTCTGATCAAATTTCTCACTATTAGTCAAAAACAAAACAAAACACCTTAAAAAAATGCAAAACAAAACAAAACCCCACCAAGCCAATAGGGGTTAAAATTGCACAATTAAACTTGAAGGCAAATTGTACTATATACAGACAGGTATACACTGAAATCGTTTTTGAGCATGGAATACTCCTGTTCATAAACATTTCCTCTGTATTATCCCAATTTTCATGAAAGGAAAACTGATATGTGATTTTCTTCTTTACAGATATGAAAAAAGGAAGCAAGAAGGCAAAGCTGAGAGAAACAGATGCTGCCTGAAGGGCAGCGGTGGCATTTGGTTGTTTTGGTCTTTGTACCAGCGACTCCCACACACCCACAGGCTATCCAGTTCCTGCCGACTACACAGTTTTCCTTGCAGTCAGGACTCGAACAATGGATCCGACTCCTCCAGCAGCAAGTGCCTAAGAAGAAACCAAAATGTAAGTGCTGATGGGATCAGAAAGGGTCAATTCTCATACCAACTAAAACATTTTTCTTAAAGAAGGAATGTGTCCAGCTATCGGCTTTGGATTCATTAATTTTCACACGGATTTCTTGCACACCCATTGTGCGCCAGGCACTGTTCTCAGCACACAGAGACCCACACCACCTTCGGAGTCCCTGCCTCGTGCACCCACATGCCAGTGAGACAGTAGCTGATATTCTACTATGTTGTTTTCGCGTAACAGGATGTTCTTACAGCATGTGCTTGCCTAAAACAAGCGCTTACATATAAATTAGGAATGCATATTGCTCTCTTAGCTCTGTCAGGAAGAAATTCAAACTGGGATCAACTGCCCTAAGTTCCATTTAGATTAGCCAGTCTGTCAGATTCTTTTTATTCCCCCAAGCTAAGAATGTTATTATTCAATAGCTAAGAACTTGAGAAGTTTAATTTTGACTTTACCTTCAAAAACTGCAAGTCTAGAGTATCAGGAATTGAAAGTTCTGGCTTACTTCCTGAATACTTCTGTGTACTGGGTACCGTGGTGGATGCTAGGGACAGAGCTTCTTCTGGTCTACCAGGAGGGGACAGATATGTAAGGAGAACATGCTAGTATAATGTATGCAGTGACAGAGGTGTGCCCTCCATGAGGAGGCACTCAGGCACAGAGAAAATCCTGAGCAAAGGTCGAGGAGTGTGAAACAGTACAGTGTATTCTGGGAAAGCATACGATTATGCTGCTCACTGCCGGAGCACGGGGGTAAGGACAACATAGCAGAGGAGCGGCTAGACTTGGGAACTTGGGCTTCATTCTGCAGGTGGCTGACAGGGTAGATCTGGATTGGAGAAACCGCATTCTGGCAACCGGGTGGAGAACAGATTTGAGGGAGGCAGAACTGGTAGCTGGAGGCCCAGATAGGAAGTTACAGCAACAGACGGAGAGAGGCTGCAGAGCTGCACTAGGGAGGTATCCGAGTGCATGGCTGGAGAATTACTTAGCAGACAGAATGGCAAAAAACTGGTGACTGATGTCAGGAAGCAATCAAGGCTTAACGTGGGCCTCAGTTTCTCCATCCACCTAAACAGGTATGACAACAAGCTTTCTCTCCTAGTATTTTTATGAGGATTAATGGCGTTAATATTTGTGAAGTGCTTGGGAGAGTGCTTGGAATACAGTAAATGCTCCACCAATGGCTGCTATGATCCTGACACTGGACAAGAACCACGTGGCTTAGGTTTTTAAGTGGGCTCTTCATCTCTAAACTGAGGATGACAAAGATATTTATATACCTTGTAGGGTCATGGTAAGGTTTAAATGAAACATCAACTAATGGTACAGTGACCATATACATTACTCTCCAACTGGTACACTGGAGACTGAAAGGGAACTAGTCATAATTATGTTGGGAGAACAGGTATAAACTGGGGCCATCTTGGGAAAATCCTGGTTACCCCATCCATAAAAGTTAGCTCTCTTTATCTGGTCACAGATGAGCCATCAAATGACTTGACAAAGACAAGTTTTACAATCTCTTTAGTGTGTGTTTTCATCACTGAATGTGTTGTAAATGAGAATCTCTTAAAACCAAGGTCAGTAAGCATAAATCTAAACTTGCATTTTCATGCATTTATTTGTAAAAACAAAGATGTACAGCCGAGAAGTCAAAATAATAATTTAGGTGGTAGAAGGTGTGTCATGGTTACTTTCTATTATAAAGGAGCCAGTCATAGTGACTTAGAATTTGTAACTTACCTTTTCATGCCACTGCAATAACACAGCACTGCTATTGTCAGAGGGGCTCTCGAAGCCTTTATAAATATACTTCATTAGAAGATCCACACCATTCTTGTCCAGGGATTGAACTGCCTTTTCAATATCATTTGCTTTAAAAGAGATGAGCACCTTCAAAACAATGCTGCCTGCTCGATCCTGGGGATAAATAAAGAACAGAACATTTATTTTTATCTATCAATTTATTTATTTTTAATTAATGTCTTTTTAAAAAAGATTTTATTTTATTTATTTGACAGAGAGAGAGAATCACAAGTAGGCAGAGCAGCAGACAGAGAGAGAGGGGTAAGCAGGCTCCCCGCTGAGCAGAGAGCCCGATGTGGGGCTTGATCCCAGGACCCTGAGATCACAACCTAAGCTGAAGGCAGAGGCATAACCCTCTGAGCCACCCAGGCGCCCCAGAACAGAACATTTAGACGTGCGTGTGAAGTGGTTGTTCCAGAAAGGCTCCACTGAGGTGACATTAAAACCTGATGGGACGTAAAGAAGCATCCTTGCGTATATCTGAGAAAACCATTTCAGACAGAGGAAAGAACAAATGCTGTTATTGTGTGTCCAAGGTGTTCAAGGACAGCAGAAAGCTCCCTGGAGGCCAGAGTGATATGGCAGAATAGTAGGACAGGAAGTCAGAAAGGCAGCGGGAAGACAGACCACATAAGCCCCGCAGGCCACTGTGAGGATTCTGGGTTTAAGAGAAATGAGAAGATGTTGGAAGGTTTTGAGAAGAGCAGTGATAAACTGACTTGTATTTTAACAGGATCCGTTTGGCTGCCATGCCGAGAATAAGCTGATGCAGTGCTGGTGGGGGGGGGGCAGGGAACGAGGCAGAGCTGGCAGAGACCAGTTTGGAAGGGACTGCGATAATATAGGCTGGCTTGGGCTCGCATCGGAGCAGTGGAAGGGGACAGACTCTTGACATGTCTGAAGGAGAGCTGAAAGGATTTGCTTACATATGATAACCTGCCCATTTTATTAAATCTGTATTTAAATTTTACTTCTTGACCTCAAAAAAACCCCGAGGGCAAAGAAAAAAATGAACTACAATTCTATATTGAACCATCCTTCAATAATAATAAATAAAAATAAGCTTTTAAGAACACTCATTTTAAGTTTCATATCTACAATCAAGATATAAGATATAGTGATCTTCATTTTACGATTTTTTTTTCTTTGATAAAAGGCTGCTCCAAGAGCAAAGTCATTTTTTCACCCATGAAGGAAGCAGAGAACACTTAATTTACCCTTTCAACAGTTTCACCTCGCCTATTCAAGAGTGGTATCTTTGGCATTCCTCATATTCAGGAGTTTACAGAATGTTTCTACCACCTATCGTTGTCTTCAGTTTAAAGACTATGCAATTACCCAATTTAGAAAAATATTCTTAACCACCACACCTATAACTTCCCATCCGCAAACTGTGATTAAAAACTCACCTATGTAAAAGCAGAAGGTGGTAAAAATGGAATTTCAATGACCTCTCTCATCATTTTCAAAAACCAAAGAAAATGTTTCCTCTCATTGTTGGCGAGGTAATTATTAATACATCTACTTAAATTATTACTTGTATTCAATTAAAGGGATCCTTAGGGTTCCTATAGACAATGGGGTCAGAACTCTGGGCTTCATTTTAAACAATCAGTAAGTAAGTTCTCCAGAATTTCCAGATTTTCCAAAGATCGCTGCTGGGGATGCTAAGTCATGTTTTTCTGGCAATTATCTACCACCTGTACCAAAAGCCTTAAAAAATGTGCATTCTAAAAACCCAGCAATTCACTTCTAGGAATTCATTCAAAGAAAAAAGGTAACAATATACCCCAAATGTTCATTTCAGTACTGTTTACAACAACAGGTCAATAACCTAAACATATGACAAAGGAGATTAGTTACATGTAAACTGCAGCCTATCTATATGCAGCCATTAAAAAAGATGCTTTTGAAATAAACTTACTGCCAAGGAAAGATGTTCATATATATTTAAAAAAAAAAAAGCCAGTTATAAACCTCCATTAAAAAAAAAAAAAAAAAAAAAAAAAGGCAAGACAACTAATACAAAAACTCTGTAAGCATACAACAACACCAAAAAGTAATAACTGGCTACCTCTGGACAGGGGGATGACGATTATGCTTTCCTCCCCACTTCTCTGAGTTTTCTATAAACATTTAATACTTGCATAATTTAGAAAAATTTCTAAAAAGCAACCAAATAGAATCTGTTTATTTTGCAAGAGTTTTGTTTATTCTTCAGGCCTTTGCTCAAATTCAACCCAAGTGCCTCCAATAACACACAAAAAAGCTCTCATTCTCATAACTCAGTATTGGATTGCTGTTTTTCACATATAAATTTTTACCTATCAAACTACAGAGTAAGCTCTTCCACATCAAAGACAATAAATGGTTAAAATATTTGTTGACTTTGGGGCGCCTGGGTGGCTCAGTGGTTTAGGCCTCTGCCTTCGGCTCGGGTCATGATCTCAGGATCCTGGATCGAGCCCCACATAGGGCTCTCTGCTCAGCGGGGAGCCTGCTTCCCCCCTCTCTCTCTGCCTGCCTTCTGCCTAGTTGTGATCTCTGTCTATCAAATAAATAAATAAAAATCTTTAAAAAAAAAAAAAATTTGTTGACTTCACGACACTTCAGAGGATTCTGGTAAGAAAGCTTCGGTATCAGCAGAGATCACTGTGTGTCTGGGACTTACCTTCACTGCCTGACTCTTGGTGTTGATAGGGGGATTTTTCAGAGCTGCCTGGAGGGCAGCGGTCATATTTCCTGTGATGCAGGTTAAGGGGATAGCACCAAAGGGCAGCCCTCAGGAAAGCAAGTAAGTATCATTGGTTCTTAAGATCTGACTTTATGCATAGAAAGAAAAATTACCACGGTCACTCTGTTGAATATTGGAAAACTCAGCATGTTGGTTTCAAGGATGTCAATCAAATGTAAAATATTGAAGATATAAGAGAAAGTAATAAGGCAAAGACCAGTTCTTGTCTGGCTCTAACTACTAAATGAACACTTTGGTGATAGCCTTTTCTTTTCCTGTAAGACACAGATGCAAACATTATCCAGTTACATTTCTAAAAAATTATACGTATCTCAGAATTATCAGGTCCCAAAATGAAACAGCATATTCTCAAACAAGATTTCTTTTTATGTGATTCTGACTGGAAAAATAAAGACCAAATGTTTGCTAGAATCATATTCTATATGAATTGAAATGCGGGTAGAAAATGCTGGTGATTATTGCAGCACTCTAAATGATATACCTCAGCAATCTCTCAATATTAATGAAAAGAGGCACTATAAAAGATCTAATAATTCAAGGACCTTTAGGTAGTAGCTTAATTTTTGTTTTGTGTTATTTTCTCTTATATTTCATAAAGGTTATTGAAACTGTTTTAGGTCATACCTATTAAATTTAGTCTTTGAAAGCACCAGTGAGTTAGCAAGTATGAGACACGGAAGGCCAATCAGAGTGTCAGAATATACAGTCATTCCCCTAAAAGGAAAACCACAGAGTTCACTTGTTCCTCCATCTGTAGTGCCTGGCTCAGAGCTTGTCTCTTCTGGTTGCAACAAGAGAAGAGCCAGTATCTTTTTATTTTACTATAGTGATTAAAAAGCAGATCCATTATATGGATACAGCGGTACCAGTTAAGACTCATCACCCATCAACCTAAAGTTAGTTCACAAAACATCATTTTTACACCACAAAGAGTGTTTTCAGACAGAGTCATGTCCACTGCTTATGTCTGGGAGAAAGAGAGAAAAAAAAGTCTGACCAAAAAAAGCCCAAAAACCAAAAAACCCCTCTGGGTGGCGGTCAGCTGTTATTTTCAAGGGTTAACGGAACTTCTAGAAAAGCGTCTTTTGCAGACTGGCTCATTTTTAAGACCTAAAGCATTTAAGTATTTAAGTAATGCAAAATAGCAACAGCTGACTGTGAAAGTTGTGGAAATCAAAAAAACATCTGTATGTTGATAAATGTTTAGTGCTGTATTTTAGGTGTCTTTAAGACTAGATATAGTTACAACCAATATTTTCACTCATATTTCTCCATTATACTTTATTTAATAGGACACTGATGAGGAAAGGGTTTAGAGTCTTCCCTATCTTATAATACATTCAAGAATAATTAGAAATGAGTGAATTCAGTAATTGAGAGTCTCTAAAATTACAGCATTAGTTGCTTCAACATTTACATTCTTCTAAAAAAGATGTGATGCAAATGTGCAAATTTATGAATATTCAAATATGCAAAAACAAAACCCAGGAACTGACAGCCACATTTTAACTGAAATGGAAACGATTTCAGGGTTACAAAAATGATCCTGCTTTGAACAAATGACTCATCGTCTATTTTATTCACTGGGGTTTATTTTAAATATTTCCAGGGATTCTCCATATGCAATCCCTCTTTCCATTGTCCCTCGTTTATCAGGTAAAAAGCCTCCAACCTTCCGTCTCGGGAGTTGGGTGTTTCATACTCTTTCCCTTCCTCCCGGTTAATAAATTCTGTACCTTGCAATCTTTATCTTGCCAAATTCCTTTCTCTTTACATAATAATGCTTTAAAAAAACGCCCAGGGGCTAAAAGGACCGAGGGCATCCATTCAGCAAACCGCCCCATCCCTCCCAGCAAGGAATAAACTCTCCCAACGCTGCCAAAACCAAACCACCCAACAGAAGCAGCAGCCTGCTAACTCCCAATCACAAATTTCTGGAGCCGAGGTGACTCCGGCCAGCACCGTCCTGGGGAGGACAACGTGAACACCCCCCGAGAGCCAGAGGGCAGCCCCAGATGCCTCCCCCCGCGCCGCGGCGAGGGCGCGGCCGGCCCCGCCAGTTCCCGGAGGCAGGAACTCCGGCCGCAACCTGAGGAATCGGGGCGGGCAGGGCGCCCCGGGAAGGGCGAGTTTCCGAGGCGGGTCCCCGGGGTCTCGGGGCGACTCGGGTAGAAATGGGAGTGTCCCCTGCCCTCTCAGAGCGGAGGCCCCCAGAGAGACGGATTTAAGTCATGGGCCGCTGGGGGCAGCTCCGCGCCCCTGGCCCAGGGGGCTGCGGGGTCCCGGGAGAGGGGCGGGGCGGGACGGGGAAGGGAGGCCAGCAGACGCAAGGATATTGCCGCAGGCAGGAGTCCACCTCGCCTTCGTCGGGCCCGGCCTGCCCGTCGCCCCCGTCTTCCTCGTCCACGAACTTGTTCTCGTCGTACTCATCTACGTCCACCTTCCGGAACCGGGCCGACGACACCGTGTTCTTCGACATCCCCGATCCGGACCGGCGGCGAGAGCCTCCTCTGGGTTGCTGCCTCTACCTCGGTAAGCGAAGCTCACCAGGAACCCGCTGCCTGGCGCCTTCACTTCCCTCTTCCGCTCTGGGGCGTCGCCGGCAGTCCGGGCTCGGGCGGTTCTGGGCCTGCGCGCTGGCGGCGCTCCTTCCTCCTCAGCTTCATGCTCTTCTCTAGCCTCCTACGCCACCCCCGCTCTTCCCCGGGGAGCGCGCGCGAGGGAGGGAGCGCGCTGAACGCAGTGCGCAGGCGCGGGCTCTCTGCAGGAAAGGGGCGGGGCTGGGAGAAGGAGGCGGGGGCGGAGGGGGCGGGGCCGGGGGAGGGCCGAAAGCGGGGCCGCGGGCTGAGGGAAGAGGCAATTGGTCGTCTGGTGCCGTCATGTGATCCTCAGAGGGTTTCCATAGCAACGCTTCTCTGCGGTCCAGTCGGGGCGGGGGGTGGGGGGGGTCCTTAGCTTGGTGGCTATGGGCACTGGGGGCGGGTGGCTTTTGCTGCCGCCGCCGCTGCCGGCGACCTGTCATCTGGGTCCTGCGTGAGGTCCGGCTGGCCCGGACTTGCCTGTGAGGTGGGATGGACTGGTCGCCGGGCCGCGTCCCCTGCAGTTGGCAGGAGTCTGGGGCGGAGTGATGCGCGCCCGGGCGCCCGGCGTCGTTTTAGTTGTCAGAGACATCACTTCGGACCGTGCACTGCCGGTGGCTGCGCTCCTGAGCCGGGAGCCCCTTTCCCCGGGTTGGAACTACGCTGTGCAGCCAGCGGGAGGTCCCCAAGGACGGAGTCGAAAGGTCATATCTTATCCGTCAGTGCTGTGTGACAGCATCCCGACGGCACCTGCAGAGTAGGTATCATATCCGTCGGGAGGGAGGGGGGGTTCTGGGCAGGGGCCGGGGTGGCAAAACTGGGGCGAACCTGTGGAATTTGGGGTAGGGTCAGTCACGGACATCTTAAAATAAGTGGCTGTTTGGAGCAAAATTGTTAGAAAAGGATAGGGGCGAGTTACGCTCTCCGGCGATGTGGGGAAACAAAACGTGTGAGAATTAGTGAAAACCAGATCTTTAAGATTTATATTTGTGACTTAAGATTTGTATGATCCTGCTAGGCCAGCTTTTCCTTACATTTGACATCCTCGTTTCTGAGAGCAAAGCTCTTATAAGAAGATAGAGGCACTAGCACTAAAGAAATGGTAGTTGTGCTCTGTGTATAACACTGAAATACAGATATTTGCAGAATAAAATTATTTTGGACATTCAACCGGACGCTGCTCAGATAGCTTTATGTTTTCCTGACATCCTGTCAGGTCTAGCTCAATCCCATCTCAGCGGAAAGCCGGTTGTTGCCCTGTTAACACCCCCAATCCTTGGTTTCCTGTGCTGTATTGAAAGAGCACTGGACTCAGAGTCGGAAAACCCTGGCTCAGGTCTTTTCGACTCGTAATCCATTGGATTGAGGCATTCCACTTAAAATTCTGGATTTCAGGTTCCTCGTCGCTGAAGTGGAGCTAATAATGTGTACTTCACGAGTCTGTTCTGATGATTAAGTGCAGGAAAGTGTTCCGAAGCTCTAAAATTCTAAGCACATGTAAAATACATGTTACCTGTACCATTGATTTTGGCACTAGTCTTATGAATTATTTAATGACAGATCATGTTTTATTTCGTTCCTGGAAGAGATCAAAAGATTCTGGAGGGCAAAGACTTGTCTTATATTTATTTTGTATCTTATTTACATCTGATATAATGCTCGGCATGCAGGCAGAACTCAATACATTTAGGTACTCAGTTATTCATTGATGAATGCATAAATGTTTGAAAGTCAGAGTGAACATAATGCATCAGTAAGGAAAGGGAGAGAGATCTCAAAATCAACCATTTGTTGGACAGATACGCATACATATGTATATATGTATCTATATCTACATTGACATGTATGCATATGTATATATGTGGAGATATATACATATATATGTGTATGTATATGTATATATGGAGAGAGACAGAGGGAGTTCTCAGGAATGGAATGCATCCTTTCTTGGAAGGAAGAAGCAATATGGCATTTTTCTCTTCTCAATTAAATCACTCTTATAGAAAATATATCATTTAGGTGGTGGAAGTGACATTTCTTTAAGATTCAAGTTATGAGGGGCACCTAGGTGGCTCAGTGGTTTAGGCCTCTGCCTCTCTCTCTGCCTGCCTCTCTGCCTACTTGTGATCTCTCTCTGTCTATCAAATAAATAAATAAAAATCTTTAAAAAAAATTAAAAAAAAAGATTCAAGTTATGAGCAAACACATGATAAAGAACTCCTCCATGCTCTGTTTTCAGAGAGCAGAGGAAATTTTTCTACCTGTTGGTAATATTTATTTTAAAAGGTCATATGCCAGGGGCGCCTGGGTGGCTCAGTGGGTTAGAAGCCTCTGCCTTTGGCTCAGGTTGTGATTCTGGGGTCCTGGGATCGAGCCCCGCATCAGGCTCTCTGCTCAGCAGGGAGCCTGCTTCCCTTCTTCTCTCTCTGCCTGCCTCTCTGCCTACTTACGATCTCTGTCTGTCAAGTAAATAAATAGAATCTTTAAAAAAAAAGTCATATGCCAATGTATCAGACCATTACTATGGTGAGTGGCATTATATAATTTACAATAAAGATTTGTTTTACTATTTCCTGCTCAGTTTCAATCTTTTGCTAACTTTGGTAAGAGCTCAACAGTATACTTGTTTTGATGTGAAAGATGATTGTACTTTTTTGTTCTTCTAAATCAAGATTTTCTTTGAAGAGAAAATTGAACATTAGAAGCGCTATTGAGAGCAAACAGAAACAAGGTTTTAAGACTAATATATCCCTTCTCTTAATTTCTCTTCTTTTGTATTAGGTCTTATTTAGGAAATGTCTCTGTTCTCTTATTTTAGAACTGGGAGGAATTCTGGGGTAGAAAGCAACTTAAGGGGATAGTGAGAGGAATTTAAAAAATTGACTTGCTCAAGGGTATAATTGATTTGATTACTCAGAATTTTACTCTATATGTTGAATGTGTTAAATATAACTAATTCTCAGTTGCATAATGCATAATACATTTGAGATGTAATAATGTCAAAAGGTCCTTTTCCAATGTGGTATTTTTTATTGTCTTGCAATGATAAGTACCTAGTATAATAGGTATGAAACATATTTGTACCCAATGAATAATCTAACAATTTTGCAATCATTTTTAGAGAGTATTTCTTAATGGATACATTAATTTCCTCCCTACCCTAATCAGCTAACAGTCAAATCTATAAAGCTTTAGGGAAGTGTGTGTGTGTGTGTATGTGTGTAGAATCCTGTCCTTAATTATGTTTTAATTAGATAATACACATTATTCCACTTTCTTGCAAATTACAACTTTTTATGTTAACCATGGTACTTAATTCATTTTATGTAATATTATTCTCCCTATTTTATTTTCCAAATGAGTGTGTATCCCTGAAATAACAGATCCGTAGGTTTTAAGACATTTTATTTACTGTGCAAATAACCTGGTTTAGTTGAATACTAAAGTATTCAGACTAAATCTGAATTTTCTCAAGGTTAATGCTGCGTGATAGTATGTAGCTCCTTTTTATTATCTGTGATAATGCAAAGAGTGAAGAATCTTTTTAATTAGAAAGGATTTTGATAAAACTATTTTATAATAGGTCTTTCTTTTCAGATATTTTAAACTGAGTGCTCTACTACCATGTGCTTGTTTTCCCCAGCCTTGACACTAAATACTTAACAAATGAAGACATTGAATCCCACAGCAATGAGATGGAAGTGAGGCCAGTGTTAATCAAACACATCAAACATGTGTTATAAATATAACATAAATAAGTGAAGTTCAGTTCTGGTAATGGTGATGTAATACCACTGTTCTCTAGAAACATAATTAGTACAATATAAGAAGATTTTTTTAAAAGATTTTATTTATTTATTTGATAGAGAGAGAGGCCCAAGTAGGCAGAGAGGCAGGCAGAGAGAGAGGGGGAAGCAGGTTCCCCGCTGAGCAGAGAGCCCGATGTGGGGCTCAATCCCAGGACCCTGAGATCATGACCTGAGCTGAAAGCAGAGGCTTAACCCACTGAGCCATCCAGGCACCCCTATAAAAAGATTTTTTAGCATGTTACCTAGACTATAGTTGGTCTAATGCTTGTACATAATATCCAAATGAACTAGTTCTGTGTTGAACCACTAGCCTTCCATTCCATTTTTGCTTTGTGATTTATTTTAGCTTTATATAACTTTATGATTATACATTAGGATGGGATAGATAGGGTGAACTATTTTACAATGGGGCCTCTATTTATATGTTAGTACTTATAAGATTAAAAATTTTAATCTGTTCTCTTGTCTCAGGAAAAACGTTTAGTGCTAAATCAAACAAAAATAAATCTTATTTGTTAAACATTGTTTTGAATTGGACTCTCTGTTTAATTTTTTTACCTGCTTATAATACTAAGAGAAGGTATGGATTTAAAAATTTATTTATTCTGTATTCTTTCCCACTGCTGGGATCTCTTATTAACGCTAACAGTTGTTTTAGGGTTGCATTTCTTGTCATAGTATATAATCATAATATTTGAGATAAGGATAACTAACATTTTCTTTTCTAATATTTATATCACTTTCATTTATTTTTTTTTAATCTTATTGCATTAGTCGTACTCGCAAAAGCAGTGTTGAAAAACTGGGTGATATTAGGGATCTCTTCCTTGTTTCTCTTTTAATGGAAATGATGTTGGTATTTTACCAGTTTATATTTCCTGTTGTTTTAGGATATTTAGGAATGACTGCTGGAATTATCAAATGCTTTTTTTGAGGGGCCTAGTAACAAAAACAGTATTACTTTTTATCTTTTAATTAAATATATATACATATATTAAATATATATTTAATTAAATATATATACATATATTCATATATGTGTGTATACATATAGACTATATATATATATATATATTTTTTTTTTTTAAGATTTTATTTGAGAGAGAGAGAGCAAGCATGGGGGGAGTTGGGGAGGGGCATGGGGAGAGGGAGTAGACTCCCTGCAAGGAGCCTAATGCAGGATCTCCATATAGGCTGGATCCCAGGACCCTGAGATCATGACCTGAGCAGAAGGCAGACGCTTAACTGACTGATCACCCAGGTGCCCCTATCTATTTATATTTTTTTGCACTGAACCATTCCCGCATTTCTAGGAATAGATTGTGGTTATTTACTTGATAGTTGTGGTTAATTACTTGATAGTTTCGATTAGTTTATATTTTGTTTACGTGATTTCAGAATCGATACATGTAAGTGAGATTGCCCCATAGTATTCTTTGCCATCTCTATTCAATTTTGATATTAGAATTAGTATAGCTTTGTAAGATGAGTTGAGAAGATTTCTGCCTTCTCTTCTATGCTCTGGAAAAATATGATTAGAAAATTACTATGCTCTTTTTTCTTTGAAAGTTCTAAAATAGGCTTGCAAAATTATCTGGACTTGCTCATATTTTTAGGGTTAGATCTTTGATCATCTCTCTCTTCTGTGGTTATTGACTTGTTTGGTTTTTCTCTCTTTTTGAGTCAATTTTATAATTTATATTTTCATAATAAATCATGCATTCTATCTAGATTGCCAGTTTTTTTTTGCAAAAAGTTGCACAAAATATTTTCTTACAATTATTTTAATATCTTGCATGACCATGGACTTATTGCTTCCCTTGTTGCTTTAAGCAAAATATTAAAATCAAACTTTTTTCCTTCCCCTAACATAATTGTTACAAATCCTAGTAATAAATTGTTACTTCTTATAGAAAATAAAATTTATGGTTTTGATAGAATTTGAAAGATCCTGCAATTCCTACTTTTTCTACTGTCTATCCTTGTTCTATTAATATTTTATTAATAATAGTGACTGCTTGATGTTTGTTTTGTGTTAGACATGGTAAACAATCTATTTATTTAATTATCAGAGTAGCTCTAGGACTTAGAAGTTAGTGTGTCCATTTTATGGATCAAAAAACTAAGACTGAGAGAGGTTATGTAACTCAGCCACTGAGTGGTATTACCATACCAGTCTGCAGACTGATATGGGAATTAGGTATGTCAGATTCCAAATCTTGTGCTTTTAATCACCACAAGTCTTTCTCACTATTCCCAACTGTGCTGCTTACCTTTGTGTTAAAAATAAGGATATAACTAGGTATCAAGGTCCCAATAAACCTACACTTGAAATGAACTCTAAACTGTGAACTTAAAAAATCTTATTATTGTAATGATTTTTTTTAAAAGACATGTGTTTTTCTGGTCTTGTCCAACCTTATCTCAGTATTTTGAGACTAGACATAGAGCCTGTTACCTAATATTTAGTCTGTCACAAAAGATGTCACTTTTTTTGGTATAGGAAGAGATCAGTAGGTGTTGATGAATAATTCCACTTAATTTTTCTCAAGTTGTAGCAAAATACACATAACAATTTACTGTCTTACCATTTTTAAGTGTACCTCTAAGTAATATTAATTATGTTCACATTATTGTACAACCATTATCACTATCCGTATCCAGACCTATTTTATCTTACAGATCTGGACCCTGTACCCATTAAACAATAACTCCCCATTCCCCACTCCTCCCCCCAGCTCTGAGAGATAGCCATCTTACCGTCTCTATAAATTTGATAGCTCTAGGGATCTCATATTTGTGGATTCATACAGTACTTTGTTCGTTTCTGTGGCTGGCTTATTTCACTTAATTTGATTTCCTCAAGATTCATTCACAACTGTAGCATGTGTCAGGACGTCATTCCTTTTCAAGGCTGAGTAGTATTCCATTGTATGTATATTCGACATTCTCTCTATCCATTCATCTATTGAGGGACACTTGGATTACTTATGGCTCTTATGAATAATGCTGCTATGAATGTGGTTATACAAATACCTGAGACCCCATTTTCAATTCTTTTGGTTATGTACTCAGAAGAAGAATTGTTGGATCACATAATTCTCTTTTTAATTTTTTGAGGCACCAATTCCATTTAATTAACTAAATAGGGTAATAAAACGATGTTCCATTGCCTTAGGTCTCTCTGATTTGCTACATCCCTGAGAGTCAGAGACATCAAGTAAAGGTAATCTTAGGGTGTATATTTGGTATGAGGCTCCAGCTAAAACAAGAGTTGGGGATGGGGAGGGTGCTCAGACCGTGGGATCTAGAGCTCCTGAAGTTCTCCAGCCCAGCCCACCCAGCCTCCCTAGCTCCCATAGTCTACAGGATGCCTATTGATACAGTAGTCTGAGCAGAACTACAGAAAGGCCTCAGTGCAGGTAAAAATGGATATTGATCCCAGGCTTCGTACTGAGTCCATATTGTTGCTATTTTGAGAGCCATTAAAGTGTAGTGATTAAGAACAGGGATTCTGGAGTTAGAGCTCCTGGGTTTGCCCTTAGCTCAGCCTTTACTCCATGAGCTTTCTGTGGTGCAATTTTCTTATATGAAAATAGATATTTTAGGGGCACCTGGATGGCTCAGTGGGTTAAAGCCTCTGCCTTTGGCTCAGGTCATGATCCTGGGGTCCTGGGATGGAGTCCCACATTGGGCTCTCTGCTCAGCCGGGAGCCTGCTTCCCACCCCCCCACCCCCACCTGCTTCTCTGCCTTCTTGTGATCTTTGTCTGTCAAATAAATAAATAAAATCTAAAAAGAAAAAAAAAATCTTTAAAAAAAGAAAATAGATATTTTAGTAATACCTACCTCATGGGATTATTGGGAGAGTTAAATGAGTTAATACATGTAACTGTTTAGAAAAGCACCTGACATACAGTTCTCACTAAATGTTAGGCAGTAATAATATTATTCTTAATTAGTGTAAGTCACCATGCAGCTTTCTTTAAAACCTTTGGAAATAAGATGCATAACATGATATTGTTTGAGCTAAATTTTTTGGATTTCATGTGCTTTGAATAAAAAAACTACTGTTACACAGTAACAGATAGGATTTGCTCCCAAGCCAACAGGATTAGATGGTAGCTTGATAAAACATTAACATCTGTTAATGTACAGAGAATCTGTACTAGTCATGACAGGAGTTGGTTATAAAGGTTTCTGTGGTCTCTTACAGTCTCGGCCCCCTTCAACACTGTATGGGGGTTGGAGTCCTTGGGCAGAGCCCACCGTTTCAGGCACAGTGTCTCTGGTAAGCAGCTGGTAAGCAGTGATGGCACTAAACATTTGATTCAAATAATGAACTCCCCTAATCCACAAAGCAACCTTACAAAAAAAAAAAAAAATAACTTGGCTTCTCAGGTATCATCTCTGCATGGAGAGGTTGTATAGACAAGACTGTTTGAATTATCTGGTTGCATATCCCGTTGTTAAGTCTCACTGGAAATCAGTACGTTAGCCTTCTGTTTTTACATGTCTATCTTGGGAGCTTAACTAATCAAGGTCTTCCCTGATTCATTACAGATAGATACAGATAGATAGATTCACTCTCTGTACTGACTAAGCAGGTATCTGAGCCTACAGACTAAGAGCCAAACCTGCAGCATGGTAGATCCACAAAGGTAATGTTCCCCTTTCTCATCAGTTTCTTGGGATATAGCCCCCTTCCTCCTTTAAGTCACCCACCACTAGCTGCGTAATTTATTGGCTTGTGTTTTCTTTATTGGAGTTTCCCTAAGTGTGGGAGCAGTGAAAATTCTTCACTATCAGTAACGCCAGTGTGCTGAAGAGAGGTGGAACTTTCCCACTTTGATGCTTCCCTAAGTCCCCGGGCCAGCCGGATGTGACCAGGAATCCGTTATTTGGTGATTAAGAAGTGTAACCACTGCACTGTGAACACTTGCTCTGTGGATCTATTCTTCTGATCTAAGCCATCTTAGTATGGGTAGAGCTGAAAGGACATTATGTATGAGCTCGTTGGTATCTCTTGTTTTACCGAAGGGGAGAGAGAGGCTACATGCCTAGGGCCCTATATCTTTATGCTCTCTTAACAGTCTCTTGAAGGCTTGACTATACTGGCCAGGACTCATGACCTGTCAGTGACATTCTTCCTAGCACCAGATATCTAACTAGTACAAAAATTTAACTGCCAAAAGAGACTTTCCTGTCCTATAGTTCAGGCAACACTTCTCCCTTTGTTATATACTATTGAAATACAAATTCATCTCAGATTTCAGACTATGTTTTTTTTTAAATGTTTCTTCTAAAGATTTATTTATTTTTTTAGGGAGAGTGGGAGAGAGTGTGAGTGGGAGGAAGGCCAGAAGGGGGGAGAGAGAGAGAGAGAGAGAATCCAAGTAGATGGGCGCCTGGGTGGCTCAGTGGGTTAAGCCGCTGCCTTCGGCTCAGGTCATGATCTCAGGGTCCTGGGATCGAGTCCTGTATAGGGCTCTCTGCTCAGCAGGGAGCCTGCTTCCCTATATTTCTCTCTCTCTGCCTGCCTCTCCATCTACTTGTGATCTCTCTCTGTCAAATAAATAAATAAAATCTTAAAAAAAAAAAAAAAAGAATCCAAGTAGACTCTGTGCTGAGTATGGAGCCCAGCTTGGGGCTCAGTCTCAGAACCCTGAAATCATGGCCTGAGCTGAGATCACAAGTTGGATCTTAGCTGACTGAGCCACCCAGGCTCCCCTTCAGACTTGGTTTTTAACTGAATGCTTTGTAGCCCGATTGTTATGTCTTTTGACCACTTTGTAGATAGAGTTCCTGGTAACTATTTGAATCTACTTTCCCCCTTTTTTTTGAGAGGCCTGTAAGGTGGGCAGGTCCTTCCCAACTGCTGCAGGACATCACCAGCTAGCCTGGCAAGAGGCTTCAGAGCCAGTTCCCCAAACCTTCAGATTTGCCAATGTTCTTAGCTCAGTTGCCCACCTGGATAGAGATGCTGAATTTGTCACATTGGTTCTTTTTTTTTTTTTTTGACTCTACATCCCAAATTGTAAATAGATGGTTTCATAATCTTATAATAAACTTCAGTACTTTATAAAATAATAATTACTATATACTACAACATAATTATAGTCCAATAATTCTATAAAAATTTTTACATTAACAAGAGAATATTCTTTTAAAAATTTTAATGATGTTTATTTTAATCACAATAGAAATTTCTATTCTAAACATTTTTATTTTCTTTTCCTTCTCCTCCTCCACTTCCTCCTTTGACATGGAGTACTACTATGTGCTTTAAGCTTTTAATTTATTTTTATTTTTTTAAAAGATTTTATTTATTTATTTGACAGAGAGAGAGATCACAAGTAGTCGAGAGGCAGGCAGAGAGAGAGAGGAGGAAGCAGTCTCCCTGCTGAGCAGAGAGCCCGATGCAGGGCTCGATCCCAGAACCCTGAGATCATGACCCAAGCTGAAGGCAGAGGCTTAACCCACTGAGCCACCCAAACACCCCTATTATTATGTTTAAAAATTAAAAACAAAGTTTTCCTTTTTAAAATTTAAATTCAATTAGTTAACATATAATGTATTATTGGCTTCAGGGGTACAGGTCTGTGATTCATCAGTCTTATACAATGTCCAGTTCTCATTATAACATATACCTTCCCCAATGCCCTTCACTCAGTTACCCCATCTGCTTTAAGCTTTTTTTAATGGCAAAATTAGCTTAGCATTACTTTTACATACTTAAGAAAAAATTTGGGGTGCCTGGGTGGCTCTCTTGGTTGAGCGTCTGACTCTTGATTTTAGCTCAGGTCATGATCTCCGGGTGAGGTGGAGCCCATATTGGGTGGGGGGCGGGAGGGCCATGCTCAGTGGGGAGTCTGTTTGAGAGTCTCTCTCCCTCTGCCCCTTCCCACCATGCATGCTCTCTCTCTCTAAAAATAGGCAAATCTTTTTTTTTTTTTAAGAAAAAATTTGGTAGCCAGTTACAAATGGATATACATTTTTCTTGGAATATGTTTTTACATATTTAGAAATATGTAAAAAAAGTGAGGCCGCATTAATGAGTGAATTAAACAGAAAGTGTTTTAATGTACATGCTCAGATGGTTATTCAAGAAGCACTTCCTAGAAGTGTGTTTCGAGCAAGATTTTAAGAGATGGTATAGATATACACTGCTGAAAAGAGAAGAGGTTAGAGAAAAGGGAAGTAAAACAAATTATGCATTGTGGCGCTATATCAGAAAAAGGGGGAATGGATGCTAACAAAAAAATGATGTCCAGGGGTGCCTGGTGGCTCAGTGGGTTAAGCCTCTGCCTTCGGCCCGGGTTATGATCTTAGGGTCCTGGGATCAAGCCCTGCATTGGAGACTCTCCTCAGCGGGGAGCCTGCTTCCTCCTCTCTCTCTGCCTGCCTCTCTGCCTACTTGTGATCTCTCTCTGTCAAATAAATAAATAAAATCTTAAAAAAGAAATGATGTCCATTGCAGGATGGTTAAGCAAGCTCTTTGTTGGAATGAGTATGGAGTGTTGGAAAGCAGAGATTGGTAACATTATTGAGATGTAGATTCACAACTTTGCAACCTGCATTATGCCTGGATACTTGGCTAGATTCTAAGGGAAAACCATAGAGGGAGAGGGAGGTGCCTGACCAGTAGGAACTTACAATCTTGCGATGAGATTGGGCAGCTGGAAGGTAGAGAAGGAGCCTTCACAGCCCGGAAGGGCAGCTTGGATTTTACACGGCGTGTGATGGAAGGAGCCTTTGCAGGGTCTCATGTATCATCCTGCCTCTGCTGTCTGACCAGGAAGGAGAGATCTGTGCTGGGAAAAATCAACATTGAGCAGGTGACTAGGTTTCAAAAATCAATTTTTGCAGCTATATATGATCAATTAGCAAAAGAGTTGGGTTTTTTTTTTCCATAAAAAACTATTTTGAATCACTTTAGGAAAAAAATGGACTGCCTAAGGTCTTCTGTTCATGATTAACAATTAATGGAAAATCACTGGTTTGCTTTTGCAGACAGTACTTAATGTCAGTAACTTCAGGCTGTTTTCCAATTTTACAGTAAATTTTTATACTAAAACCAATTTAGGAAGCTGTTTAGTCCATGGCCTTTTTCGGTGGAAAGATGGGTGGGTAGACTAGAATAATGACATTTTCTTTTCCACACCAAAGTATTAATAAGGTACTAATGGCTCCATTTTGATACTGTCGCTTTCAAAATAAAGGAGAGAGGTCAAGTTGCTTATGAACACATCTTGGATTATGGTAAAAGTTGGGTAGCTTTATAGCAGTTGAGATAGCAAATATTTCAGGTTTTGCTTTTAGTGTATCAGTTCATCTCCCATCTTGGATCAGACCCAAGATTTTTCTTTGCTATTGAATTTGTCCTCTCGTAGTTGTTTGGTCTCGTGTTGTAGAAATATAGATTTTATTTTTTCCCTTTCTTCTTCTTTTCATCTGCTTCTTTGGTACTTGCAACCTGCTCTGTGATTTCCACTCTCTCCACTGGCGTTCCCATGGGAGGCCTTCTGGGGTCCTTGGTGTCCAGGAATGACATTTGAGGCATATTTAAGTGCCTCACAATAATCCTGGGTTTGTGTGCATTTTGACGCACATGGATTGGTGGTAGGTCTCTGAAAGGCACCAACACAAAAACGACAGGAACTCTGAGGTCTGGGGTCAGATTGGGTTGCGGTTGTCCACGTGTCACTTGAAGATACTGCCCAGGAAAGACCTTGTTGAAGGGGTAGCTCTCTAAAGCCGCCTGAGCTTTTATGTTCTGATTCTCTTTTGTCTGGGGAAGAACATCAGTGAAATAAGGTTTCACTCCTGTTATCCTGTTGATTTCATATGCGTTGTGCCTATCAGCCAGTGCTCTCCTGGTTAAAATGGGCTGGAAAACAGTGGGTCCTGAGACACCACTCACAAAGCTGTTGAGGAGAGAATGCCAAATTCCACCACTTATTGGGCTCAAGGTGACCTGTGGCCATAAACTGGCCAGGCTCCGGAGAGCTTCCCGGTTCCATGCCGAGGCAGGAAATTCGGCCTCAGTATGATAGAGCTGAGAAAAGTAAATGCTGAGAGTAACATCTGGATACATTATTAAGAAATTGTACATTTTGCTGATGCAGCAGTGGTTGGCTTCATTACAAGGAGAGTTGTTGGAATACAGAATGATATGCCTGATAGCATTGTTTTTGTGTCGGGCTGCGTCAAAATAACCATTCATCTCGAATAGCATCGATTCTGGATGGGTATTGTTCTCAGTGCAACTGCTAGCGTGGCCCTTTTGCACCAGGCTTCCAGAAGAAGTTTTTAGCTCATAAAACGTGAGGTGCTTTGTTTGAGGATACACTGGCCCATAAGGGAATCCAAAAATCTGATGAAATTCTGTATAGGGAACTCTTGCTTCTTCTCCTGTCCGAATATGGTAAGGACAGTTCGAACAGTCTAGAGAGAAGCTTAGCCAGTAATAAGGTTTTACTATTGTTCCACGATTTGCTAGGTATTCTTCATATATAGGTTCCATTGCTAGATTTATGGTCTTCTAGCTGCAACCCTAAACAAGGAAAAGAAATTATACGTAAAACCAGTGTAGGAAAAACTAAAGAAAGTGCACTGATTTATTGAGCCATACTTTTCTTTAAAGAAGGTAGCACAATAGGTATAGCATTTTTTATTTATTTTTTTAAAGATTTTATTTATTTATTTGACAGAGAACACTCGTAGGCAGAGGCAGGCAGAGAGAGAGAGAGGGAGGCAGGCTCCCTGTTGAGCAGGGAACCGGATGTGGGGCTCGATCCCAGGACCCTGGGATCATGACCTGAGTCGAAAGCAGAGGCTTCAACCCACTGAGCCACCCAGGCGCCCCAGCGTCTTTGATTTTTTTTTTAAATAAAGTTATTTATTTATGTATTTATTTATTTGACAGAGAAAGATCACAAGTAGGCAGAGAGACAGGCAGAGAGAGACAGAGAAGCAGGCTTCCTGCTGAGCAGAGAGCCAGATGCGGGACTGATTCCAGGACCCTGGGATCATGACCTGAGCCGAAAGCAGAGGCTTTAACCCACTGAGCCACCCAGGTGCCCAGCGTCTTTGATTTTAAAAGATAGTTATATATAGGCATAGATGAGGAAGCTCAAGATTCATCTTTGTTCATTGAGATTCTTGGGGTGTGGGGAGGAGATGAAAAAGAAAGGCATAATGCAGCTTTACCTGTTTCACAGATTGTGAGACGACACAGCAAATGGGTTAACAGTGCAAGTTCTGGAAACAGACTGCCTTGTTTCAAATCTGGGCTCTGCCCCTTACCGGCTCAGTGACTTTCTGCAAGTTGTTTAAAGTTTGGGAGTCACAGCTTTATACACAAGAGTCTATAAAGTGAGGATGAGAATTGTACCCACCTCTCAGTAAAAGGTTATCTGGAGGGTTGAATAATAGAATACATATAAAATGCTTTATTATGTGCCTGACTCATGTTAAGGACTCACTAAAGATTAGCTCTTAATAGTGACAGTACAAATCCCAGGATTATCTAAACAATTCTTGTTTTTGAAAGCCTAAACAAGCGGGGGTTTTGCAGTTTTGTTTGTAATGTTCTTCCTTTGTCCCTTTCTTGAATGATATTATCTAATTATCTGCATAGGTTTTGAATGTGCTTGCATTTAAAATCAGCTGTTTCTTCAGATCAGTGGCAGTAAATTGAAGCTAATTATCCTTTTGGGGAAAGGATCATGGTTACTGGTGGAGACTTCTCGTGGGAATGCCATTTGAGTATTCTTTGGGAAGTGAACACTTTGCTATTTGAGGGTTTTATTTCCAGTGGGTGGGTCTTGTTAGAACATTTTGGAAACTTTACCATTCTGGAAAGCACATATGGTTCTTTAGGATATTTCAAGTGAATAGTTTCTGAGATGTTAAACCACAAAAGCTGAGGTCTGTAAGTAATGATTTTTTGCCTTTAAACAAAAATTACTCAGTTACATTGTTCCCATGCAGCAACCTAGGGCATTCTAATATAGTTTCAAGAACATTTTTCAGTAACTTTGTATTATTCAAGTATTATGTATTTCTTGTAGGATATTTTTAAAAATGCTAATATATACAGGGAAAAATAAAAACTCATCCTGATTTATCTCAGTTTATGTTCCCTAACTGTTAACATGTCTCTTCCCTCCAGTCTTTTTGCTACGTGTTTGTTATTCACAACAGAAATAAAATCATGTTTTATACTTCGCTTCTCACTTAGTATAGGTCATGAGTACTTCCCCATGTTATTAAAAAGTTTTCAAAAAGCAATATTCATGGCTAATTAGTATTTTATTATGCAACAAATATGTAATCAAATATTCTGGTTCTTGCCTCTTATTATTATTATAAATAATACTTCAATGAGCATTTCTGGAAATAAAGTTGTGTTTTCTTTTCTTTTAATATAGATTACTAAAGTTGTATTATTAGCTCAGACTTTGTCAGATTGCTTCTTAGGATGGTGTCCCAATTCTATCTCATCCTCCTTTGCCCATTTGAGAAGTGAGCATCCGTATCCCTTTTTGGCTATAATTTGGACCTTTTCAATTCCTCGTGAGGTTGAACACATTTTCACATGCTTATTGGTCTGTAGTATTTATCCTTCTGTGAAATATCTCTGATCCCCACCCCCCCAAGCGCTTTGTTGAGGATTTCCTTACTGATTTGCAAGAACTCTCTTTGTTTTGTTTTGTTTTTGTTTTTTAAAGATTTTATTTATTTATTTGACAGAGATCACAAGAAGGCAGAGAGGCAGGCAGAGAGAGAGGGAGAAGAGGGCTCCCTGCTGAGCAGAGAACCTGATGCAGGGCTCGCTCCCAGGACCCTGAGATCATGACCAGAGCTGAAGGCAGAGGCTTTAACCCACTGAGCCACCCAGGCACCCCGCAGGAACTCTTTTTGTATTAAGAATATTAGCTGACATAATTTTTGCAAGTATTTTACCTGGTTTATGGAGCCATTGATTATGCTGATGGCATTTTTAATTATACCGATTTTTACATTTTTCTATGGTCTTATCTTCACCCTTAAGATTTTTTACTGTTGTATTTAGAAAAGACTTCCCCATCAAAGAGGAGTTAAGTATTCCCCATATTTTTTTCTAGTATGTATGGTTTTATCTTTTACATTTAACTCTTTGTCCAGGCAACAACACAGATAAAGCAGAAAATTAAAGAGAGATAAACTGACCATTACAAAACAAAAGAAAATATATTTCTCACTTTCCAAAATCGAATTTGTCATTTTGGGAGTATTTATTACAGTTTTCATATGGAAGCACTTGGATCAACTTCTTTCTTCCTCAACCCCAGTCAGTTCCGTCCCTGCTGTATTTGGTACCACTGAAACCTGCAATGCCCCTTTGCCAACCTGTCCTGGGCAGAAAATGGTTTAGGAGTCTCAGTCCTGCTGTCGAGGGAGTGTGATTTACTCATGCCACCATTTTCCTAATGGCTTAATGTCTTTGCAGTAATTCCGGATGCCACAAACCCATCAAATTCCAGGTTTCTCCTAATCTCTGTCCTGTCAATTTAGTCCATAGGGTCAGACATTTACCTCAGTGTCCTCCTCAGTTCTGCACTTTCCTGGCGTGACTGAATTCGTGCCCCGAGGCCTCCCAGCCCTTGCCTATCTTTTCCTCTGGGTCCCGGACTTTCTTTCTTCCCCTTTTGGCAACGAATGCATGACCTGGAGCCTCACACCATCTTGGGTTGATCCTGGGCACTGTTTTCTCCCTGGATTTCCTCCTCTTTCAGCCTTACCCATCAGACCAGATAGATGTCTCTGAATATCAAAACTTATTGAAACCAAGCCCAGAGTCCCACTTGCTTTTGAATCTGGGGCCTTGGATGTGGTCTGCTGTTGGGTGGCACAGCCTATATCCAAGGGACTACTCAGACTGCAGTTTTAAGTCCCCCATGATTCGACTGGAATGTTCCGGAAACAGTAACATGAGGCCTTTGTCTGCCTGTTTTAGGGTGGATGGGATGGGTGGAGTTAACTACACTTAATCATCCCACACTTACCCTTATGGGAAGCAGAAGTCTTTGTATCTTTCAAAATAAAGGCAGTATGGGAAGTCCCAGCTGTTTTTCTAAGTACTCTTCTCTTTGTACTCCGTCTGCTGTTTTAGCTGGGAAGGATGCATCCTTCCTGTCTTTAAGGAGATCTTAAGGACTGGTGGCCTCCATAGGGCACGGGGGTGGGCGAACTCTGGAGGTTCATTCTTGCTTTTCACTGTCAGTCAGCTGTGGTTCCCCATGGGTGGGGCCTCCACTTTTTCAGAGGGTCTTTCGAAGACTTTTCTTGGATCACCTTCATCTGAGAGGGAAGCAGGAAAGACCTCCGTCAGCTTTGAACTCTTAGAGAATTGGTGATTTGTATCATCAGTTGGCCAATGATCACAGACTCTTTTGTATCATTCACTTCTGCTTATCCGCCCATTCACTCTGTCTCTACCCAGGCAGGGGCATACCCTGTTGAGCCCAGGACCAGATTCAGGGAATCTTAGTTGGTTCATAGGCCAGGTTGGCTGAGACTTGTCTCCCCAGCATCCTCTGTCCCTACTACCTCGTCCTTTCCCCCTCCACCTTTGGCCGTGCTTGGGAAAGGCATGATGCCTTCGGTAGAGCAGGTCTACTAGTATGAAGCAGAGATCTATAGAACCCAGCGCCTTGCTACTGGTTGTGAGTGGCCCCTGGACTGCAGCCTTGGGACCACAGCCTTCCTTCCTTTAACATAAATGAGGCATACATGAGGACAATCTGCTCTCTCTTCACCCCCAGCTAGGATTAGTGAGTACTGGTAAAGCACAGTTTGCACTGGCGTAGTGGGAGAATGGAGTTTGCCCTTCCCAATCTGTGCACAATCTGTTAGCAGCTAAAAACAAATGCTAGCAGTTATAATTACCATCATTTTGTCTCCAGGCTTGGATAACATTCCAGGTGTTCTAGAAGATGGTCTGCTCCCTTTTTTCCTCCTTTCAGTACCATGCCCTGTTTCGAGGGGCTCCCGAGGCTGGTCGTGCTGGCGAGCTTCACCTCCCCAATCGGTTCGGGACTCTTTTGCAGTTTGTGTCTGTTAGTTCCTTTGAACTTTGCTGTCCCAAGTTAGAAAAACCTTGCTGAGGTGTGGCTGCCTCTAAGAACAGTGTTGAATCGGTGCCATGGTAACGTTTGCAAAGTAGCTACTGCTAGGATACGGCTCTGACACTTATTACTTTATTTGCATTTCAAACCACCTGTTCCGAAGATGAAAATATACACGAATGCATATTCCAGTCTGCATGAAAGCACACTTGCTGACGATTGCAGGGGACATCTTGGGGGTTTTCTCCCTCTGGCTGTAAGAATCAAGCTCTGAGGTCCTGCTCCTCAGCATCTTTGTCCTGATCTAGATCAGGTGCCGGGCCTGGTGGTGTGTGGACACAATTCACTGGTTCCGTTGCATGTAGATACACCAGGGCCCTTTCTTAGGAAGTTTGTGTTTTGGTGAGAGGGAGCAGAGACTCGATCTCCCCAAAGGGAGGCACTTACTACTAATAGGTCCACAGCCTCTGAAGGGAGAGCTCTTCAGTGTGTCCAGATCTGGGCCAGCAGTCTCTCTCTTCTTACAGATTCCCTGGGAGACTCTTGCAGTTGGTATGTATCTGTTTCCCTCCAGTTTAAGGCAAACCCGCCCCCTGGATCGTGGTGGCTCCTTGTTCATAGCCAACGGAAGAGCCACTCGGCCTGCTCTGTTCTGTTCCCTTGCCCCGCCTCCTACGTCTTCTCCTAGGACACTGGACATGTCGATGGTCATGACTCACTGTGCTCACTACCAATTATTCCCTCTTTCCTCTTCCTCAGGCCACTTGAAGGAACAAGTGATGATCACTACTGTGTATTTCCATTAGTTACCACCTCAAAGTTTTTTTAAAAATTATTTTTGTTAACATATAATGTATTATTTGTCCCAGGGGTACAGGTCTGTGGGTCATGAGGCTTACACATTTCACAGCCCTCACCATAGCCCATACCCTCCCCAGTGTCACCCCAAAGTTCTTCAACACATTTCCTGTGCTGAAAATAGCGCGGCAGGGACAATGGAAGCACCTAGAAGGCTTCCTGCAAGCAGCCTTAACCACTCTTAGCTAGTTTCTCAGTCAAACTCCCAGTCTCCCCAACAGCGTCTGTCCTTTCTCCTTGAGGCTTGAGGGGACTCCTTCTGGTTTAGATGTTTTATGTTGATCTTTGCCTTTTAAGGGTCTCACCTAACTATTTTTCGGTTACATTTTCTTTCATGCTTGCTTCCGGGACAACTCGCTAGGTCCCTTCGCCGCCGTGGCCGCTGAGCACGCCTCCGTTGTGCTCCCTTCCTGCCTCCGGCTTCCTGGCATCTCCTAGCTCGATGAACTTGTAAACTTAAGATCAAGATTCCATCTTTATTTAACATTAATAAATGACATCCCATTTAAAAATGTTCCCTGAAGAGGCGCCTGAGTGGCTCAGTTGGTTAAGCGTCCGACTCTGGACATACGCTCAGGTCATGAACTCTGGGCTGAGCCCTGTGTCAGGCTCTGTGCTGAGTATGGCGTCTGCTCAAGATTCTCTCTCTCAAATAAATAAATAAATCTTAAAAAAAAATCCCCTTAAAAATGAGTTTCTATCCACTGACATATTTACCAATTGGATTTTAGGTTAATTTCAGGTTTAGGCAATCCCACATAGCCACCAGTTTTAAAAACAGCTCTATTGAGTTTTAATTGACAAATAAAAATTGTGTATATTTAGGGTGTACAGCTTGATCTTTTGATAAGCTTATACACTGTGAAATGGTTACAGCAATCAAGATAATTAACATATCTATAACCACATAGAGTTATCTTTTTGGGGGGTTTGCATGAGAACATGTAAGATCTGCCCTCTTAGCAAATTTCAAGTAAACAATATTGTATTGTTAACTGTAGTTGCCATGCTGTGCATTAGATCTCCAGAACTTAGTCATCTTACATAACTGAAACTTTATACCTATTGACCAACATTACTCCAGTTCCCCCTTGCCCCAAACCCTGACAACATTTTACTCTATGCTTCTACGAGTGTATTTTAGATTCCACCTATAAAAATGGCATTATGCAATATGTGTCTTTCTGTTTCTGGCTTATTTCACATAACATAATATCCTTCAGGTTCATCCATGTTGTGGCAGATGCTGGGATTTCTTTTTATTTTTTTTTTAAGATTTTATTTATTTATTTGACAGACAGAGATTACAGGTAGGCAGAGAGGCAGTGAGAGAGAGAGGAGGAAGCAGGCTATCCACTGAGCCTGATGCGGGGCTTGATCCCAGGACCCTGGGATTATGACCTGAGCTGAAGGTGGAGGCTTAACCCACTGAGCCACCCAGGCGCCCCACTAGGATTTCTTTTTAAAGGGTGAATAATATATCATTTTATGGGTGTACCACATCTTCTTTATTCATTCATCTGTCTGTGGACATTTAGGTTATTTCCGTACCTTGACTATGGTGAGTTAATACTGCAGTGAGCATGGGAGTGCAGATATCATATCTGTGAGATACTGATTCCATTTCTTTTGGATAAATACCCAGAAATGGGATTGCCAGATCTCGTGGTAGTTTTATTTTTAATTTCTTGAGGAATTGCCATATTGTTTTCCATCATGGCTCTATCATTTTATATTCCAACTAACAGCTCCCTTTTCTGTGTCATCACCAACCCTTGTTTTCTTTTGTGTTTTTGATAATAGCCATCCAAACAGGTGTGAGGTGGTTTGGGTGTGAGCCACCCAGGCGCCCTCCTTTGGCATTTTTAAAATCAGATTGTTTGGGGCACCTGGGTGGCTCAGTTTGTTAAGCGACTGCCTTTGGCTCAGGTCATGATCCTGGAGTCCCACATCAGGCTTCCAGCTCCACAGGGAGTCTGCTTCTCCCCCAAACTTCTCCCCCTCTCATTCTCTCTTTCTTTCAAATAAATAAATAAAATCTTTTAAAAAGTCAAATTATTTGGTTTCTTTTTTGCTATTACACACATTCCTTATATATTTTGGATATTAGTCCCTCATCGGGGTTAGCAAATATTAGCAAATTTGTTAGCAAGTGTCTCCCACCATCTGTAGGTTGCCTTTATACCTTGTTGATTAAGTTTCTTCAGATGTGCAGAAGCTTTTTAGCATCATGTAGTCCTATTTGTCTATTTTTGATTTTTTAAAAAGATTTTATTTTTTTAAAAAATGATTTTATTTATTTATCTGGGAGAGAGAAAGAAATGAGCGCAAGTGAGGTGTGGGGAGGGGCAGAGGGAGTGGGAGGAGCAGGCTCCCCATGGAGCAAGGAGCCTCTGTGGGGCCGGATCCCAGGACCCTGGGATAATAACCTGAGCTGAAGGCAGATGCTTAACCAAGTGAGCCACAAGCACCCCTATTTTTGCTTTTTTAAAGAAAATTAATTTCTTATTTAGAGGGAGAGAGAACAAGCGAGCAAGAGAGCAGGGAGAAGGGCCAATGGAGAAGGAGAGGCAGAGAATCTTGAGCAGACTGGCGCTGAGACTTGGGGCTCAGTCCCATGACTCTGAGATCAGGACCTGAGCTGAAAGCAAGAGTCAGATGCTTAACCGATTAAGCCACCCAGGCACCCTTATTTTTGCTTTTGATGTCATATTAAAAAATTCATCACCAAGACCAATGTCAAGAACATTTTTCCCATGTTTTCTTTTAGTAGTTTTATAGTTTCACCATTTACATTTGTCTTTAATTTTGTGTTGGTTTTTGTATATGGTGTGGGATAAACGTCCAGTTTTATTGTTTCGCATGAGCCACCATTTTTTGCATCTCTTAGGTGTAGGAAAATTCCAAAGGAAGATCAGCTTCACAAAGCTTCATTTAGGTTGCACAAATGATTTTTTAAAATTTTATTTATTTTGTTTGTATGTGGGGGTAGTGAACCCATGAGCAGGGGGAGGGGCAGAGGGAGACAGAGCAGACTCCCCAAATGAGCAGAGCAGGGCTCATCCCAGGACCCTTAGATCATGACCTGAGAGCCAAGGCAGATGCTCAACTGGTTGAGTCACCCAGGTGCCCACACAAAAATGATTTTTAAAATTGACTTTAGGGGCGCCTGGGTGGGTCATTGGGTTAAGCCGCTGCCTTGGGCTCAGGTCATGATCTCAGGGTCATGGTATCAAGTCCCGCATTAGGCTCTCTGCTCAGCAGGGAGCCTGCTTCCCTCCCTCTCTCTCTCTCTCTGCCTGCCTCTCCGTTTACTTGTGATCTCTGTCTGTCGAATAAATAAATAAAATAAAATTGAGTCTAGCCACAAGGAAACGAAGGACTTTGATCATGGGGTTTCTGCTCACAATTCTTACTGCTAAATTGATATGTACAGGAAGGGAGAACTTTGAAGAAACATCTATTTCCCCAAACAGACTCCTTTCCTCTGTCTTCCTTTGTTACCTTGCCATCCTTCATCTTCAGTCAGATGAGTTACAGTGAATATTATCTGTAGCAAAGTAATAGGAGATTATAATGGAAAAGCTTTGCAAAGGCCAAACTCTCTCATACTGATATATATATATATTTAAAAGACCTTTATTCAGGTTAACACTCTAAAAATTGTTTCTAATCTGTGTTCTGGCTTCCCAATGTGAGGTGTATCTAAGGAGGCTTGTGTGTTGCTAGTTGCTACCTCTAAGGTGATTTGGATAACTTATATTTTATTGCCTCTTTTTTTTTTTTACTTTTATATGAAGGCATATGGCCAGTTGATTATATAAGTCACTGCTTTCATAGCGGTTTGGTAGACACTGAATAATAATGCCCACTTTTATGTAGCAGTAAGATGCTACCTACACTGAAGAAAAGAAGGAGAGGAGAGAATTCAGTAGATTTCATGGGGCTCACTGAGAGTTAGGTAGGACAAATGGGACAAGATAAGTGTTAGGGTTAGAGAGGAAAAGAAGACAAAAAAAAAAAAAAAAGCAAAGGATGGGTGTCCTTGCTTGGGATTATAAATGGAAAGGCCACAGGGTGGCAGCACAGTCTTACCAGCAGGAAACTTTCTGTTGGACCACAGTTCATTTGCTAAATTCACAGATTTGCAGAATTCCTCCATGTCGGTTTCCTCCGATGTCCCAGGTAAATACCAGCAAATGCTTAGAATGAGAGGTAACTCCTAAAATTTAGGAAACTTTAGGTAACTCCTAAAAATGGAGCAAAGTGCGGGGTGAAGCCACCATCTTTACTCCCAGAATCTGTACAGATGCTCTAAAAAAGGTTTCAGACTGTCTGTGGGGAAGGACAGTTTCAGTTTACCAACCATCGTACACTGATCATTTTGTAAAATTCAATGAAAGTGATTTTTACAAATAATTAAAAGACATAAACAGATCAAAAGTTATGAAAGTTTTAAATCACATTTCAATAAATGCAAATGGAACACCCGTCTATTTTTGCTTTTGTTGCTCATGCTTTTGATGTCATATTCAAAAATCATTGATCAAACCAGTGTTACAAAGATTTCCCCATGTGTTTTCTTCTAGGAGTTTTATGGTTCCAGGTCTTATGTTTAACTCTTTAATCCATTTTGGGGTTTTTCTGGTGTATGTGCATGGTGTAGGGTAAGGGTCCAATTTCATTTTTTTAAAAAGATTTTATTTGTTTATTTGACAGAGAAATAACAAGTAGGCAGAGAGCAGCAGAGAGAGAGGGAGAAGCAGGCTCCCCGCTGAGTAGAGAGCCTGCTGTGGGGCTTGATCCCATGACCCTGAGATCATGACCTGAGCTGGAGGCAGAGGCTTAACCCACTGAGCCACCCAGGTGCCCCCCGATTTCATTCTTTTGCATATGGATATCCAGTTTTCCTAACACCATTTGTTGAAGAGCTGTCCTTTCCCCATTGCATATTCTTGGCACCTTGGCACTACCAAAGATCATTTGACCGTATGGGTGTGGGTTTGTGTTATTTTTGTCCCATTTGTCTATATGTCTGTCTTTATGTAAATATAAACAGAACAAACATAACACAGAAAAAAAGAAAAAAAGAATTACCAAAACCATATGTGTTGTTTATTGAAAGTGTTATGTATAGATGACTAGAGTAGAGAATCACTGTTATTATTATTATATTCAACAATTATATTAAACAAAAAGCTTTTGAAGGATATAGCAATGTTCAGTGTCCGAAATATGCAGTTTGTGAACATCAGTATATTGACTTATAAAATTTTTATTGTGACCAATCAACTTGCTTCTTGCTTGTTACTCCATCTAATCTAGGTCCAACTGATGGACAACACTATTTGCAGGATATAATCATATCTAGACTGATTCTGTGTTTATTTTGGTAGCATTAGAATAGGGAAAGCCAGTTGTAAGAGGTATGCTAATTGGAATAGAAGAAGAGGCTTTAAAGCAATTTCACAAGCTCAAGGTATTCATTTTTAACAATTTTAAAAAATAAAGCAAGTGATACTATATTTTCAAAATTCATCAGTAGCCACTTCCAATATTTTATCCTGTAGTTGTATTAAATTTAAGTTATCTTTTGATGAAAGGACTAGTTTATGGTTCCACGAATTCCCTATACATAGATTGTCTATCAAAATTATTATCTATAGCATTGATAATAGTTGTTAAAATTATGAAACATGACATAACCATCTCTGGAAACTCTGTTTTTCCACACTTCTCATCTTTATTTTGACTTTTCAGTCATCTGCTATTGAAAAACATGTTGAATTTTTTCCATGTTTGGAAATACTAAGGTTATTAACATAACAAAGATTACAGACAAATAGGCAAATCTGAATGTCTAATATACTTTTTCTTTAAAAACTTGGGCCCAAACTGGTTTCTTACCCAGCAGTAATTCTGAGCATTTATTCAGCAGTTCCAACATTCTCTACAGAACTTTTCCCCTAGGTGACCATCATAAGCCAGTATGTAAAGCTGTTGTTTATGATCAACTTCCATATTATCACATAAACAGAATAATTTCAAATGTAATGCATTAGCATTTATGTAATTTGTAGTGTTTTTTAAATGATTCATTTCATCTTTTTTTTTTTTAAGATTTATAAAAAATTTATTTGTCAGAGAGATAGAGAGCACAAGTAGGGGAGAAGCAGGCAGAGGGGTGGGAGAAGCAGGCTCTCCACTGAGCAGGGATCCTGATGCAGGGCTCGATCCCTGGACCCTGGGATCATGACCCGAGCTGAAGGCAGCCGCTTAACTGACTAAGCCACCCAGGCGCCCCTGTGTAATTCATAGTTTTTAATGTGTCACTAAGCACAGTGATTAGCTTGGCTGACTTTTTTCCCTAGTAAGGTTTTCTCAATGAAGGAAATAGTGTGTGGTTTTGCATTCTGGCTCGAGTTCCTTAATCTGAGCAATTATCCTAGAACTTTCTCCCATGCAAGATTTAAACTCTAAATCACTTTTCCTGATGTAAATCATACAGGGTCATATCAAATTTCTATTAAAGTTTCTAAGTACTTTCGATTTCTGTACTTACCTTGTCGACATTGTGACAGTCTATGGGTGGGCCCTGGTTCATAGGCAGCTTTGAGTGACATTGTTTTTGTGTACTTATTCCATTTCACTTAAGTCACTATTAGGTAGTGATTCTGCTTAACTAAGTGCACTAAATTTTATTTAATTCCTCTGGCTATCTTATAATATAAATGCTAAAGAATTTGAATGAAAATACCATTCGTTGAACACAGAGGAACACTTACTGAATGCCTCCTTTGTGCCAAAAAGTTTACATGCCTGACATCCCTAAGAGGTGCGTATTATTACAATTTCCGTTTTACAAATAACAAAACCAAGGTTCAAAGTGGCTAATGCTAAGATAAGATAGCTAGTAACTGGTAGAGCTGGGATTTGAACCCAGAGCCCTCTGAAACTCTTTTATTTGTTTATTTGACAGACAAAGATCACAAGTAGGTAGAGAGGCAGGCAGAGAGAGAGAGGAGGAAGCAGGCTCCCCCCTGAGCAGAGAGCCCAATGTGGGGCTCGATCCCAGGACCCTGAGATCATGACCTGAGCTGAAGGCAGAGGCTTTAACCCACTGAGCCACCCAGGTGCCCCTGAAACTCTTTTCTTGATACCATTATTGCTCCATCACATCCTACATTTTGAGCAAAAAGAAAATAATTTCAAATTTATGACCTAGTCTTAAGATAAATGGAAAAAATTAAATTTCAGAAGTGAGGAACTGAAGTTAAGAAAGTCAAGCAGGCTAGGAAAAGTGTCATGGTGAGAAGGTAAGTGTGGGAAAACAGCTGAAAATGTGAAAATGTTTCTGTCAGAGGAAAGAAAGTTAAAAAAAATTTTTTTTTAAAAATATTTTTAGATCTTTATTTGCGAGAGAGAGAGAGCACCAGCAGGGGGAGCAGCAGGCAGCCGGAGAGGGTGAAGCAGGCCCACACCGAGCAGAGAGCCTGACGTGGGGATCGATCCCAGGACCCCAGGACCACAACCCGAGCTGAACCAACTTCACTGAGGTAAAATTTATATAATAAAATGTACCCATTGTGTGTTCCGTTATATGAGTTTTGACATATGAATATACTCATGTTACCACCATCGCAATAAAAATATAAAACATTCCCATCAACCCCAAATTTTCCCTGGGTCCCTTCCTTCCCCATCAGTCACCTTCCTTCATGGCTCTAGGGAAGTATTATCTTTTTGCTGTTACTATAGATTAGATATTATTTTTCCCCAAGTTTCACATACATGGAATCATAAAGGATGAATTTTGGCGTCTTTCACGTGTTGCTCAATGTTCATCCATGTGATTGTGTATATCAGTAGCTTGTTACTTTTTTAATACTGAGTAATATTCCATTGTATATATGGAATATATACGCTATAATTTATCTATTCATCTGTTGATGGACATTTGTGTTGTTTCTAGTTCGGCGCTCTTATGAAAAAGGTACTCTGAACATGCTTGTCCAAGTCTTTGTGTGGATGTAGGTTTCTATTCCTCTTGGACAAATGCTTAAGAGTGAAATTGCTGGGTTGTATGGTACATGTGTCTCAACTTTCTAAAAACTGTCAAACTTTTTTATCAAAGTAGTTATTATTTTATATACCCACGGGCAACATATGAACATTTCAGTTACTCTGCATTCTTGCCAACGCTCGGCCTATTGTCAACATAAACAAGTACTTGACATAGCAATTCAGAAAGACTAGTTTCTCTTACGCTTGTCATTTGACAGGATGGGAGTAAACAGTGGGTGGGATTCTGTAGTTCTTCTGTTTCTTCCTTTGCATAACCAACCCCCAATAAATCTCCAAAGAGCACCATGCTTATCAAGAAATTTGATAATTAGCTTCTTAATTGCTTCCAACTCCTCTTATGGAAGAGACTTCTTCCAAACGAAATCACTGATAGGGCTGAGCTGAGCTCAGTCCAGTCTCATCCTTCAGTTAGGACAAGAGTATGTGGAAGCTCAGAGAAAATATTATGGCCATGGACTCAGTATGGGGAGGATATAGTGATCTCTGACAATCCTCTAAGTGCTTGCTATCAAGAAGGCTGTTGTCAGTCTCATCGTTTCACTGTAAGTGTTGCCTTTTCTTTTATTCTTGCCTTTCATGTTTTATAGTTTTAACATGATGTGCTTAGGTGTGGATTCAGTTTTCTTTCTCCTGCCGGAAATCCAAATTTGGTGATTCTTATTTTTCATTAACTCTGGAAAATACTCAGAAGTATTTGAACACTTAAAATATTAGAAATATTTGTCTCCTCTGTTTTTTCTTTTCTCTTCTTCTGGAATATCGATTAGGTATATATTGAACCTTCTTACATGACTCTAAGTTTTCAGCTGTCATTCCTACTGCTCATCTGTCACTGCTGCATTCCAGACACCTCTTCCAAATCAGTCCTCTGGCTCTCCATTTTTCTCTACACGTCTGACAATTTGCTGTTTAATCCACTTACTGAGTTGTTTTTTTTAAGTCACTGAATATATATATTTAGTGTCTGTATTTTTCTCCATTTTCATATTTTTGATCTTTTTAATCTTTAATTATTTTAAATGTTATTGCTATGTAGTCTGTAACAAGTAATTCTATTACCTAGTGTTCTTGGGAATTTAACTGTGCTTTTTGTTATTTCTGCCTACCCTTGCATATGGTGAATTGTACCTTTGGGTGTTGTAAACTTTGTTTTTTAAGTCATGCTTGGTGGGAATCCTGTGTGGTCTGTGCTAAAGATACGTGCCACAGCAGTGGTTCTCAATCTTTGCTGCATGCCTCTTAGAATCACCTGGTGAGCCTTTAAAAGTTAGAATGACAGCTGGAACCCCAGACCAGGTAACTCAGATACTATGAGTATGAGACTTACACATTAGTGTTTTTCAAGCTCCATGGTCATTAAAGGAAAAAAGAAAGAAAGAAAGAAAGAAAGAAAGAAAGAAAGAAAGAAAGAAAGAAAGAAAGAAAACAAAAAAATACCCTCTCCCCAGTTATGGTTGAGAACCAGTGCTCCAGAAGAATTTGCTTTTAATTTTTATACATATTAGAAGTTGTGTTTCCAGCATATTTCTAATATCAATTAGAATTTAATATCAATTTCTTATCTCTGGGCTTTAATATCAATTTTAGTATCAGTATCAATTTCTCAGCTCTGGGCTTCTGAACTATATAGGTAGTATAAAAATTTTCTAACAGTAGAAAAACATTTTAAATACAGAGTGTCAACAAAGCCAATTTGATTATTTGTATTATTTGCTTAAAGACTGTCCCTCCAATTTTTAAATTGACACATATGAGTGTATGTATTTAAAGCATAAAATGTGATGATTTTATACATATATGCATTGTGAAATGATTAGCAAGGCATTCATCAACTAACAATTAATTCTGGGATTTTGTTTATTTGGATTTATGGTGAGAATGTTTATGGCCTACCTTCAGCAACTTTCAAGAATATAAGTATCCAAATTAACTATGGTAACCATGCCGTGCCCTACATTAGATCCTCAGAACTTACTCATCTTATAACTCAAAGTTTGTGTCCTTTGACCTGCATCTTCCCGTTTACCCCTCGCCCAATCCTTGGTAACCACCATTTCATTCTGTTTCTGTGAAACCAAGTTTTTCTTTATTTTCTTTTCTATTCTTTTTTAAAAGAATAGAAAAACATAATGCCATCAGGGTTCATCCATATTGTTTCAGATGGCAGGATTTCCTTTTTTTAATGGCTGAATAATATACCATTAAATATACTCCATCTTTTTTAAAAGATTTTATTTATTTATTTTCACGGACAGAGATCACAGGTAGGCAGAGAGGCAGGCAGAGAGAGAGAGGAAGGGAAGCAGGCTCCCTGCTGAGCAGAGAGGGGCTTGATCCCAGGACCCTGAGATCATGACCTGAGCTGAAGGCAGAGGCTTTAACCCATTGAGCCACCCAGGCGCCCCTATACTCTATATTTTATTAAATCTGTTTATCTCTTGATGGACATTAAGTAGTTTCCGTTATCTTGGCTGTTGTAAATAATGCTGCAGTGAAGCTGGGAGTGCAGATACCTCTTCAAGATACTGAATTCAGGATTTGTTTGTTTTGATAGATGCCCAGGAATGGGATCGCTGGATCATGTGGTGGTTCTGTTTTTAATTTCTTGAGGAACTACTATTCTGTTTTCCATAAAGACTGCACCAATTTGCATTCCTACCAATACATTCCCATCATACACACCAATTAACATTTCCACCAACAGTGCTTAAGGATTCCTTTTTCTCCACATCTTTATCAACATTTTTTGTCTTTTGTCTTTTTGATAATGACTATCTTGACAGGTATGAGATCATATCTTATTGTGGTTTTGATTTGCATTTCCCTGATGATTAGTGTGTTGAACACCTTTTCATGTACTTATTAGTCATTTGTTTTTGGAAAAAATGTCTCTTCAGATTTTTTGTTCATTTTTAAAAGTCAGATTATATGCTTCTGTGCTCTAGAATGCTATGTGTTCTTATATATTTTGGATATTAACTCTTTGTCAAGTATATGGTTTGTGAATACTATCTCCCATTCTGTAGGTAGCTTTTTAATTTATTGATTGTTGCTTTTGCTGTACAAAAGCTTTTTAGTTTGATGTAGTCCCACTTACTTATTTTAGCTTTTTTTTTTGCCTGTGCTTTTGGTGTCTTATCCAAAAAAATCATTGTTAAGGCCAATGTCAAGGAGTTTTTCCCTATTTTTTTTAGGGGTTTAATGGTTTCAGGCTTACATTTAAGTCTTGAATCCATCTCAAGTTAACTTTTATGAGTAGAGTAAGACAGGGGTCCTGTTTCATGTCTGTCTAGTTTTCCCAACACCCTTTGTTGAAGAGACTGTTGTTCCCGTTGTGTGTTTTGGTGCCCTTGGCAAAGATTACCTGACTGTATATGCATAGGCCAACTTTCAGGCTTTTTATTCTGTTCCATTGGTCTCTGTGCCAGTACCATACTCTTCTGATTACTATAGCTTTGTAATTTAGGTCAAAATCAAGAAGCGTGATGCTTCCAGCTTTAGTCTTCTTTCACAAGATTGCTTTGGTTATTCAGAGTCTTTGTGATTCTATGAATTTTAGAAATATTTTTTTCTCTTTCTGTGAAAAATGCCATTGGAATTTTGATAGGGATTGCATTGAATTTATAGATCACTTTGGGTAGTTTGGACACTTTAACAATAGTAATTTTTCCAATGCAAGAATGTGGAGGATCACTTTTTTGGTTAAATTTACTCCTAAGTAGGACCACTTAGGTACCTTAGTTGGTTAAGCATCTGCATACTGATTTCAGCTCAGGTCTTGATCTTAGAGTTGTGAGTACAAGCCCCACATTGGGTTCCATGCTGGGTTTGGAGTCTACTTAAAAATAAATTAATAGGGGTGCCTGGGTGGCTCAGTGGGTTAAAACCTCTTCTTTTGGCTACTGTCATGATCCCTGGGTCCTGGGATCGAGCCCCGCATCGGGCTCTCTGCTCGGAGGGGAGCCTGCTTCCCCCTTTCTCTCTGCCTGCCTCTCTGCCTACTTGTGATCTCTCTCTGTCAAATAAATAAATAAAATCTTAAAAAAATAAATTAATAAATTTATTTTTAAGTATTTTATTTTTTTGATGCTATTGTAAATGGGGTTGCGTTCCTAATTTTATTCAGGTAGCTTATAGTTAGTGTATAGACATGCAAATGATTTTGTGTCCTGCAACTTTACTGAATTCATTTATTAGTTCTAACAGTTTTCTTTCTTTCTTTTCTTTTCTTTTTTTTTTTTTTTGGTGGAATCTTTAGGGTTTTTTGCATATAACATTATGTCATCTGCAAAGAGATAATTTTACCTCTTTGTTTCTTTGTTTTAAAAGATTTTATTTGTCTATTTAACAGAGAGATACACAGCGAGAGAAGGAATACAGCTGGGGGAGTGGGAGAGGGAGAAGCAAGCTTCCTGCTGAGCAGGGAGCCCAACTCGGGGCTCCACCCAAGGACCCTGGGATCAAAGGCAGATGCTCAACAACTGAGCCATCCAGGCACCCTTCACCTCTTCATTCTAATCTAGATGCATTTTGTTTCTCTTTCTTGCTCAATTGTTGCGGCTAGGATTTGCAGCGCTCTGGTGGATAGAAGTGGTAAGAGTGGACAAGCTTGTCTTCTTTCTGATCTTAAAGGAAAGGCTTTTCCTTCACCACGGAGTATGATATTAGCTATGGATTTGTCACATGTGGACTTTATTTTGTTGAGGTGTATTCCTTCTTTACTAACCCTGAATCATGAAAGGATGTTGAATTTTGTCATAGGCCTTTCTGCATCTGTTGAAATGATCATGTAATTTTTATTCTTTTTTTAAAAAAGATACTATTTATTTACTTGTCAGAGAGAGAGAGAGAGTGTGTGTGTACAAGAGTGGGAGTGGCAGGCCGAGGGAGAAACAGATTTATTTACTTGTCAGAGAGAGAGAGAGAGTGTGTGTGTACAAGAGTGGGAGTGGCAGGCCGAGGGAGAAACAGACTCCCCGCTGAGCAAGGAGCCAGAGGAGGGACTCCATCCTAGAACGCTGGGATCATGACCTGAGGGGAAGGCAGACGCTCAACCAACTAAGCCACCCAGACATCCCAATTTTTATTCTTTTTTAAAAAAGATTTTGTTTATTTATTTATTTATTTGATAGAGAGAGAAAGAGCACAAATAGGCAGAGTGGCAGGCTGAGGGAGAGGGGAAGCAGGCTCCGACTGGGCAGAGAGTCTGATGTGGGGCTCAATCAATCCCAGGACCTTGGGATCATGACCTGTGCTGAAGCAGACACTTAACCAATTGAGCCACCCAGGTGCCCCTAATTTTTATTCTTTATTCTGTTAATGTGGTGTACCACACTGATCTATGTATGCTGAAGTATTTACGTTCCAGGGATATATTCCACTTGATCATGGTGTATGACCCTTTTAATGTGCTCTTGAATTCAATTTGCTAGTCTTTTGTTATGAATATTCAGATCTGTTCATCAGGAATATTGGCCTGTAATTTTTTCGTAGTTTGCTTGTTTGGCTTTGGTATCAGGTAGTGCTGGCCTCATAACATGAGTTTGAAAGTGTTTCTTCCTGGGATGCCTGGGTGGCTCCTTCTGTTAAGTGTCTGCCTTTGACTCAGGTCATGATCCCAAGGTCCTGGGATTAAGCCCTGTTTTGGGCTCCCTGCTCCGTGGGGAGCCTGCCTCAGTTAGGTAAATAAATTTGAACTTTGTGTTTGGGGATGCTGGGGAGTCTATGCTGAGATAGATTCCTTGTCATCTCAATAATTTTATTAAGAAAGTAGCCCTTTGAGGACTTATGGGGGGTAGGGAGGGACTCCGTCCCACTGCTCCACATTAAGCAAACCCAAGGCTTTATCATCTATTTCTGTATAGCTATAAAGCCCCAAACTTCTTGCTTATCAGTATCAACAAATAGTCTCAGGACAATCCATGTAATATATCTGTATTGATGTACTTCTCTTGTTCAGTGCTATAATTTCCCCTACGTTAGACTTCCTTGTGCATTTAAAATCTTTGTTTTATTTTATCCAACAATTCCAGATTTTTCTGTGTACTTAGGCCACAATATTGCTAGAAACAGAAGTTTTGCTATGACTGTGAGTCTATACCTTCATGGCCATGCCCTGTCCTTAAGTTCATTCTCCCGTTCATAGTGTCTGCCTGAATCAAGAGGGCATTTGCTGTGTCTTTGGACATGATATATTGCACATGCAGTGTCCTCCTGGAGACAAACCTCTGGAGCTTGTATGTGTTTCCCTAGACTGTGCCTGGCCTGGTTTGGGCTTCGTCTTGCTCCAGCTGGCCTGTGTTGCCAGGGTCCCAGCATGATTTGAATTCCAGCCTACCTGAATTATGTCCACCACTGTTCTTTTTCTTCTGTTTCCAAGTCCCTGTCTTCACGGACTTGCCAATCTAAAATCTGGCTTCAGTTTATTTCCTGGACTTGTCTTTCTACAAAGGACTCTATTCCTGATCTGAGAGTTTGTAGCATAGTTTATAGCAATGTGGGAATGGGTCCAATTTAGGATTCAGATTTCTAAGATGTCCAGATGGTCTTAACAAAAACTAACTTTCCACTTCATTTTTAAAAGAGAGTCCCAAAGACTTTCTCTTACATGTTGATAATATATGTACCCATAGTATTAATTGAAGATAAATACTGAATTACTCATTCTGTCAGAAGGAGGAGTTTACAGTTGAGGTTACCCTTTGATTTAATTTTATTTGTTTAATTCACGAGGAGCCATCTCCGTGTATACTAAACACAGCCCACTGCGGTTGGATTGTGGCTGTTCTAGACCATGTACTCTTTTGCTTTGAAACCTTGTAAGGAAATTGAGTCTGGCAGAAAGCATCCAGAGAACTCCTGGCAGTATTGGATGGATCGCTTACCCCAGTTTGGGCTTTCTTATTTCTTTTAGGGAGCCCTGGCAAGTTCACTACCAAGACATCCGTCTTACTCTGAGAACAACCCTAGCTCTGTGCCAGTGGTGTTAGCATTTGATTATGGAAAATGGCTTTGAAGATGAAACAAGGGATCTGGTGGCAAGAGTGCTCATAACAAGTCCACGGAAATTATGAGTTGAATGGTTGGTCAGTAGTCTAGTAGAATTTTTAATCTTTATTAGTCGTATCCATTGGGCTTCATGTTGGTGTCCTTTCCATCATTTCATCCTTATTTAGATTTCTCTTCATACTTTCTCTCTTGCTTTTCTTGGCAGCATCTTCAAAAGGAGTTTGGAGGCTCTTCCAGAAGTTGCCTTTGAAGATTGTTGCAATGTGTATACTTGTCAAAAAGGATTGACCAAACCCCGTGGAAAGCTATTTCACATGTTAGGTCCTGAGCCAGTCTCACTCTTCTGTCCTGATCTGATCATCCAGAATGATCCAAAAGAAAACCATCAGAGCTAATTATAGAGCCTAGAGTGATTTTCAGATGCCTTTTTATTCCTTTTTCTGATGCAGGGTACTCAGGAATCTTGTACTCTGGGTGAACCCAATTTACATTCTTGTTGGAATTGGGAAAGAAGGGGTTTAGAATTCATTTTGAAGGCAAACTTGAAATTTATGTAGTAACACTTAAATTCTATATGGTTTTCTTTGTTTCCTTTTTTCTTTTTTCTCAATCCTCCTTCCCTGTCTCCCCCACCCCCGGCTCTGCTTCTTTCTTTTTCTTCCCTCCCATCTTCCTTCTTTCCTTATGTCTTGGTAGCTTGGATTTTGTTGAAGGGAAAATATTATTTTTATTACAAAAATGTGAATTAGAATAATGAGATCTTGGGTTTGGAAAAAAAACTTCATGTTCTTCTATTTCAGCCATTTAACTAATATTTGAATCCTTTCTATTCTACCCACAGTCTATGATGGGATAGATACTTTCATTACCTACAGTGAGATACAACGCCCTCTGTTCCAAAGTAGCCCATTGCAGTTCTGAACAATGCCGACGGTTACTTAGCTGTTGTTTTGTTGACTTGAAATGTACTTTTCTGTACCATCTTCCTACCGCTTTTTAGTTTCTCTTCTTGGAAGCTTGTAAAGCAGCATTTTTCAAATTTTAGGCTAAAATCCAGGGGTTGTGGAATAATTTTCGTTGGATATGACCAGCATTAAAAGAAAATAAGAAAAAGAAGACAAAGAAATAGGTAGAATAGAAGTAGCATAGAATAGAAAAGAAAATATCAGAGTGTATTATAAGTAGTAGGGTATCCATGAAACCTTTGTCTTGATCTCATAGTTAAGTTATTTAATCATATAATTAACTATGTAGGTAAACTGAATCTCAGTGATGAAAAAAAAGTTTGAAAGCTGCTGAATAGAGTCTGACTTTTCCTCCCCATGGCCATCCTGTATTTGAGCTGTTCTCATGCCACACCAAGTCTCTTCTCCTCTAAGTTGAACAGTTCTTTTTGCTCATCCGTATACTGGTATTACGGTCTCATATCTCTCCTTGCCTTTTTAAATACACCCTAGCTTACCTAGTTGGTATGAACAATATGGACCTCGAATCAAAACCATGTTTCTGGCTGTACTCTGATTGAAATAGAGGAAATGCAGACTATTCTTTCTTGGCCTGGTTAGCAGAATGCAATTCAATGCATTTCATTGCTGCCCGAGGCTGTATGTTATGATGGTTAAATGCACAGACTCAGGCGACTGGTTTTGGAGTCTGTCCGTTCAGTTAGCGTTAGCCTTGGAGTAGGCTGACTAGTAACTTGGGGCAAGTTACTTAAACTCTCCGTGCCTCCCATTTTTTTCACGGTAGGTAGGATAACAATACTTCTGAATACTTTTGTGATTATCAAATGAGCTAATACATGAAAAGGATTTCAAATAGTGCCAGGCATATGGTAAACAATTAATGAATATATTTCTAATCCAGGTACAGCAAATTGTTGATCCACTTAATTTTTCATCAACTCAGATGTCTAGAGCTTTTGGTGTGTCCTATAAGTAGTATGATCATGTGTCTCCATTTGCTGAGGGGAACCCCACTTTGCACCCGTTTTCCTTGAGTAATTTACAGTGTCTCCTTTTACTCTCAAACGTGGCCCAGATAGAAACTCATGTTTGATTATTCTGAACTATATTTTTGTAGTAGGAATTTCTCCAGTTAAATGCCCCCCTCCCCACTAGGTATCTTCTCTAAGTATTTGATCAATTTTGGATTTACATGGAGGATCTTACTTTTTTCCCCCCTCTGGAAACTTCACCTCAATTCTCTGCCTACAAACTCTTGACAAGTGGCAGAATCAAGATTAAAAACGGAGTCTAGCTGACTCTCAAGGCTAAGGTTTCCTCACTCTGGGAAATTACCTGTGTTTCATTTGACCCATTATTCTGTTCTGTGAGGAACTTCTGGATTTTGATTAAATTATTCAGAGTAATTATTCATCCTCTCAACCTTATATTATTTACACATTTTTAATTCATTCAACAAGTATTTTATGAACTTTCATGGGATGCCGGGTCCTGTTCTAGGAGACAGGGATGGAGCAGAGGCCAGCCAAGTTCCTTCTGCTGGGAACTGATGTTCTTTGAAGGTTGCTCTGGGTCTTAATCCAAGTAAATTGGGGTTGCCCAAAGAGGATTTATATAAAGCCCAGGGACTGGTAACTAGATACTTCCTTCTGGATTAAAAATATGTATCCCTTAAAAGTAGCATTTGGCAATCATTTAATATAATGAATCTGTTTATATTATCACTCAACCTGTATTTTTTCTTCTTGTGCAAAGGATAGTATAAACCTATTGCCAAAGGCATTTTTCTTGCTACAGAATACCTCTGATATTTTCTAGATTTATTAGTCTGCTGTGAGAGCAAGGAAATGGTTTAGACTAACTAATTCCTAGTGGAAGCCCCATAGTATTCTTTATTACTATTTTTTAAATAATTGCACTTTATTTTATTTAAAAAAAATTTAAATTAACATATAATGTATTATTAGCCCCAGGGGTACAGGTCTGTGAATCGCCAGGTTTACACTTCACAGCACTCACCATAGCACATACCTTTTGCCATAGCGTTCTTTAAATGACCATATATTTTAATGGTCTATTCTAGAGTGCTGTTGTGGCCAGCAGTTCTGTAGTTTGCAGAACTTGCATTCTGTTATTTTGGAGGTTGAGACTTTCCTTCATTTGACCAGCTTCCTCTCAACTGCTTAGATTCCTTAAAGATGCCCTCTGTTGGCCCAGTGATCTCATTTGCTTAATTCTTTCCATATCCTACAATGTAGTTTGGTCAAGCTAGGAAATTAAAGCTTCTTTAGAGAAGCTAGATGCTTTCTTACAGTCTGAGTCATCTTTGGTTTCGGATCCTTCTAATGAATATATTAATGAAATTCTTCACTGAAATTTGGATGTTGTAACAGTGACTATATATCAAGTACTTAACTAGGCACAAAGCATAGTAAGCATTTTACAGGTATATCTCCCTTAGTCATGTAGTACCACCACCTCATAACTATCATCTCCATTTGAGAGATGAGGAAAGCAAAGTACACAGGTAATGAGGTATAGAGCAGGGACTAGAACCTGGTCTGCAGTGTCAGGATAACTGGAGACTGGGGTACCTTCATGACTAAATTTGGACAGAGGTTCTTGATCAAATAGCCTTCTACAATGGAAGACTTTCTCCTCCCCCACCCCTGCTCCTCCTCCTCCTCCTTCTTCTTCCTTCTAAAAGGGAAGAGAGAGGGGAAAGGGGCAGAAGGAGAGGGAGAGAGAGTCTTTAAGCAGATTCCTTGCTGGGTGTGGAGCCTAAGAGGGGGCTTGGTTTGAGAGGATCTCAGGCAGGCTCCATGCCCAGCACAAAGCCCAAGGCAGGTCTTGATCTGACCCTGAAATCATAGTCTGATTGAGCCACCCAGGAGCCCCTGGAAGATTTTCTTCTAATGTGATAAAATTAAGTTTGCATTTGTAAATTATAACTTTGTTGGTGATTCATAGTTCTTGGCTAAGATATTTTACTTCCACAAAGATGAAGCTATTAAAGCAGATGCAGATGAGGTGGAAATTTGCAGGGTCGGGAGAGAGGAGAAATAATCTAAGGAAAACTGTCCAAGCATCCACAATGTCTATTCATTTGCTTTTCTTCATAAAAATGAATACAAATGAATATGCAGCTATGAGTGACCTCCCAGGCAGTGAAACACAGTTTGCTTTCTGTGAAATAGACCAGGACGCCAAAGACCAAAATAAGTTCTTTTGAATTATTTTCTCACTCTCCATTGATTCAGTCTTCCCTGCCATGATACCATGACCAGTGAGTTTAATTTTCATTAGCTCATATCAGGCTTATTTTCTAGAAGACTTTGGGGGTGATTGGCGTATTAGTGATATTAAAATAATTATTTCTATATTACTGACATCATCTCTGTTACTACTGAACAGGAGGCTCTTAAAGACAGGGATCCAACTCTTTTTTGTTCACTGACACATTATTTGCTCTGAGTACCATTCATGGCACATTGCCACATTAATTGAGTAAATGAATGAATTGGTGAGGGGCAGTCTCCATGTTAGCTCTAAGAAATTTTCTCTATCACTTGTATTTATTTGGTTAGTGGTAGGTTGAGAAGCGCCTTTGTATCTCTTCTTAAAAGAGCAACATTCTTTTTAAAAAATGTCATGTTTGAAAGAACAAGATTACTTTTTAAGACTTTCCATTTTGGAGAACTTTTGTTAGCTTGGTGAATTTCAGTGATGCTGGCTGTTTGTGTGACCCACAGGAGGAACAGAGCAGAACATTTGCAAGGGTGAGGCAAGGGACCTTTCAGTGTCGCTGTCAGCCCCCCCTTTAGAAGCCCAAATAGTCACAGAGCCTTCTGGGGGTGGGGCACTTGCCATATTGACACATCTGGTTTTTAGGTGGAAAGACTGGGAGACTTCAGTCTCAAAGTGGACAGAAGAGCCTTTATTAGTGAGTACTAAGCACACCATAGAGGTGAAGTCCCAGACCCATAATTTGTTTGCTTCCTGCCCGTCCTGCCCTTAGGATGTTAGTGGCAAGTTGCTTGAGCAGAGCCGAAGACAGTTTTTCCTTTGGAGACCCTTACTTCTTTCCACTTAAATTATAATTATCATCTGAAAGTACACCAATGTTTGACTTCAGTATTTTTGTATTTATATTTATAGGTAGTTATATATTTAAAAACCTCATGTAGAGAACTCAATTTAGAGTAACAGGCAATTAAGGAAAGGTATAATAGCATCAAGAAGAGAACACCCTAAATTGGCTTAGAGGTCTCTTTTTTCATTTGAAATGTTTAAAATTTCTTCAGTTACTCAAGAAGTTTAACTTTGTTAACAACAAAGATTTTCAAGTTCAGCCTAAAACCTGGAAAAGCAATCAGTTGCCTGGTTATGAATCAACAGTGCCATCTGGTGCTTGCTACCTTGAATTACAACTGGAAGCACCAGCAGGGGACATGAGAGACTAACTTCTACTGTATGTTGAATGACTTACAGAGAGTTGTAAAACCTATTTCTCCCCAGGTTGAGATTTTAGCTTTACATAATCAGAGGGGTTTTCCATTTAGTTCAAACAAGGCAATGACCACGGTTTCTTCCAAGGTCTCCTTAGTGTTAAAATTTTTTAAACATGCAGTAACATTAAAAACAGTAGTTATAATTTCATAAAGACTATATGAAATCTTTTCTGCAGCAACTCTTTAGGTATTCTAATAAAGCCTTGGATAATAGGTTAAGTTGGCTAAATCGATAAGGTACAAGGGTAATTAGATAAAATAAGCAAAAATGTGGCAAGAAAATGATCAGATAATAATCTTGCTTCCTCTCTTCTTACTGTATGGCACTATAGTAGTTTTGTGATCCTTAATTTGTCTGCTGCTTTTAAAAATCCTTTCCAATAGTTCACACATCTTGATGCTTTCAATCCGAAGAAAAGGTCTACCTTTTAAGTTTATAATAGGCTAGGCAAATGTATGGGATCTTTGAAATTTCTAGAATAATTACACTTTAAAACCTCAACAACTTTGTAACCTCACCAACGCTCATTACAGTTTAGCAAGAACATTATCCAGATCAGTCTATCAGTCATTTGGTGATTCCAAGTGCCACATTGGAGCTTCTAGAAAATAGTCCACGAGTTGCTTTTTTTTTCCCCTCTTGGTTATATATGTCATGACAAATCAGCATGATTTTCAGAAATCATAATTCTTTATTATATCACCCTTTCATGTGACTTTCTTTTTCTAATTATGAGAGTAATGATAAAATTCTAAGAATTAATCAGCCCCTGGAAGTAGTCACTATTAAATATTTACTATAAAAATATTCACAGCATACTATTTTCAGTTGCTACATTTGTTAATGAAAATCTTTTCTCTGCCCAGTGGGCCAGAGGTAGGAATACCCTATATTTATTTTCCTCGGTGGCATTTTCCCTATCAGGAGATTTATTGGCAATTGGTTTTGCTCCTCTGCTAAGGTAACTGGTCACTTATTACCATGGTCAGGAAATTTACATTTTCAATTTCTGGTTTTGCTGTTTCTGTCTTTCTATGGTGTTAATTTCTTGGGAGCTTGACGACAACATGTATTTGTGTACTGGTATGCAGATTTCCTAGCACGTTCAGATACATATTTATCCTGCATAGAAAGGCTGTAGAAAGGTTAAAGACTTTGCCCAAGTTAGGTAACAATTTGAACCCCTTCTGATTACACATGTCCTGAGATGAACTCATCTGGTCCCATGACTTTAAATACTATCTGAATTCTGTTGAATCTCAAATTTGTATTTCTTTCTTTCTTTCTTTTCTTTTCTTTCTTTTTTTTAAAGATTTCTTGTTTATTTATTTGACAGAGATCACAAGTAGGCAGAGAGGCAAGGGGTTGGGGAGGGGGAAGCAGGTTCCCTGCTGAGCAGAGAGCCCAGTGTGGGGGCTCGATCCCAGGACCCTGGGATCATGACCTGAGCCGAAGGCAGAGGCTTAACCCACTGAGCCACCCAGGCGCCCTGAAATTTGTATTTCTAACCCTAAGTTCTCCCCTGAGCTTTAGACTTGTATACTCAACTTTTTTTAAAAAAAAAAGACTTTATTTATTTATTTACTTACTTGGGAGAGAGAGAGAGAGAAGAGAAGAGCAGAGGGAGAAGGGAGAGAGACAAGCAGACTCCGTACTAAGCACAGAGCCTGTTGCAAGGCTCTGTCTCACGTCACCAAGATCATGACCTGAACTGAAATAAACATACAGACAGACATTTAACCCACTGAGCCACCCAGGCGCCCCTCAACTGTCTTTTTATTTTTTTAATAAGATCTTCACTTTGACGGCACCTCCAACTTGACTTAGCAATATAGAGGATCCTTGATGTTCCTACCCCTGTCCTGTTTCTCTCAAGGTCTTTTCCGTCTTAGCCAAGGTACCCCTGGTGAGCCACACGTTTACTCAGGCAGAAATCTTAGAATAATCCTCGATTTCTCTCTTCCTCAAGCTTGACATCAAATCTATTGGCAAGTGTTAAACTGAACTATTTTTCATCAGCCTACTTTCATCTGTTTCCTGGGCTTCCGTTATCACTTCTCAGCTGCTTTCCCTGCTTCTGCTCTGTTCCCCATGATCTTGTTTTATTTTTTCATTATACTTAACAATATATAATATTATTTGTTTATGGGTTTGTTGTCTTTCCTACTACCTCTAGAATGTAAGCTCTACAAGGGAGAAAGTTGGCTGCTTCCCACTAAAACCCTGGGGCCTAGAGCACCCTGGCAATACGGAACTCCATGTTGAATTAATGCATGAGTGACCCAACCAGTGAATGAATGAATGAAATGAAGAATCTGCTCTTCTTTTCAGTAGTTGTGGATTCAGAAAAAAATTACTCCTTGACTGATTTTCTTAGGGCTCTTTTGTAAAGTGCTGAAAGAACTGAAAGACTTTTGTTTCATAATGTGTTTCTGAAGTTGATATTAGAGTCTTATACTCTTTTTTTTTTTAAGATTTTATTCATTCATTGGACAGAGAGAGAGATCACAAGTAGGCAGAGAGGCAGGCAGAGAGAGAGGGGGGAAGCAGGCTCCCCGCTGAGGAGAGAGCCCGATGCAGGGCTGGATCCCAGGACCCTGAGATCATGACCTGAGCAGAAGGCAGAGGCTTAACCCACTGAGCCACCCAGGCGCCCCTAGAGTCTTATACTCTTAAATATATGGTATCATTTGGCCTTGTTGCTTGCATCTTGTGGTCCCTGCAATCTTTCTGAGAGGTCTTCTGTGGAAACGAATTAATGGTGTTTTCTGGGAGAGAGGCCTGGCCCAATAAATAAATGGGAAGAAATTTTACTGGTTGAGGGAAGCATTCAGTATGCCCTCCAGCAGTGATATAAAAGAGGAAAAAGGAAGTGAATGCAGAACATCGTTATTTGCTTTGGACTGCCCATCGTCCAGTAAGGCTAACTGTGAATAAAGAGGAATTGGATATTGGGCTGATTAATACATTTTTAAAACTGGAAACTCAAGATGAAGGTCTCAGGATCCTGAAAAACTATATTTAAAACCAATCAATGAGTCTATTACGAAATGCAAAACAAAATGAGCGAAAGATGGAGAAAATGTTTGGTTGGTTGTTCTGTATCTGGTGTGATGGAAAAGATTATTTTGTACCAGTAAGATGTGGGCTTTGATTCCACTTTTGCATTATGTCCTTGAGCATGACACTTCTGGAACCTAGGTTTATCATCTCTGTTGGAGGTTTAGGATGATCACATGAGGTGAATCTAGGGCAAGAATGCTAATAAGTATAAAGTATGAGACAAATACAATGTGTCATCCTGATCGTCATGATGGGGGTAATCAGCCTTCTTGTATGAGATTCCGGGTCTTCATTCTCTTATGGTTTTCAACTTTGGAGTCCTAGAGCTTTAATGGCAGTGGAGAGCCAATGAAGATCTGAACTCAGTTTTGTGAAACAATGCAAAATAATTTTAAGAGACTTTCTAGGAAATTTCTGCTTGCTTAGTTAGTTGATTGTTTATTGTGTATCTGAGATTAGTAACAGGGATAAAGGCACCTTGAGTGTAACACCATCAGTGAGGCTTTGTGTCTTTATTATAAATTTCTGTGCATTCTTTAGGATCTCAGATATGAAGCCTGCTTTGGATATTTTGGGGGAGAGAGAATGAAGGCTCTCGTGTCTTTAAAAACAATTATAGGCTCAGGTCTCTGAAAAAGTAGTATGTGCCAGGAATGGCACCTCTGCAACCATTTCTTCTTGACTTTATTCTTTCCAGCTTTTTTTTTTTTAAGCCAGACTATTGATGCATTTTAATATCATTAGTATTTTTTAAATAAAATTAGTTTAGCAGTGTTACTAATCTTTCTTTTTAGAGTACAAGGCAGGAAAGTGAGCCCAAAGCAGTTTATTGCCTGTGTTATTAAGTGAGTCCTATTTCCAGATATTGGAAGGCATGTTTTTAAGTGTTCTGGAGAAAAGTAATTTTTTTTTTTAAAGTTCAAGCAGATTGTTTTGTTTTAGAAATACTGAAGATGCAATATGTGAATCATATTTGGATTTTTAAAGCAGGATATTAAACTTCACAGTAAAAGTGATTCCATGGTTGTTAAAGCCCAAAGAGAGGTTTATAAAGCCAGCAGACAGAGAAGCTGAAACGTACTTGGAGAAGTAAATGATACAGGAATGGAAAAGTTGAATAAATACTTTAAAACCATTTCTTTCTTGATGTTATTTTATCCCTTGAAGGCAGACAGAGCTTTACAATTAAAATTGTATTAAAAATCCTCTCTGTATAAAAATATGTAACCTCATAAAATGAATGTTGAGTCAGTCACATGTGTGTCATTCCAAATCCATAATTTGGACTTAGACTGGATTTCCAAATCCAAAATACTAAACTTACTTAGCATTGTGAAATTCGTATTTGCTAGGCAGTGCACCTTAGTCCATTAAAAAAAATAAATAAATCCCTGTTCAGGCAAAGAATCCAGAAGGTGAGATGAGTCGGCCTTTGTGAAATGTGGACGCATTCTGAAAGGGAGGACAAGATTAAAGAGACAAATTATTTCCATACTTTGGGCCTTTGCATTTGTTGTTACGTCTGGTATGTCTTTCCCATCGTAGTTCATCTGGCAAATTCCTGCTGATTCTTCCAACATCCATTTCAAGCATCCTGTTCTCAATGAGAGCTTTACTAACCTCTCTGCATAGATGCTCGCCTACTCCTCCTTCACTGGTGCCTTCTGCTCCCGTTCCTGCATGTAGGACACCATAGTTCATCTGCTTGCATTCTGTCACTTCTGTATGTTCAGGACCTCGCTTCGTGACTGACCCATAGTGGGAACTTCATAAATGATTGCTAAGTGATGAGCAAAATAGTGTAGTGTGATAGCCCTTGAACTCTGCATAGCCTAGATTTTGCTCAAAAAGATGTGGGTCTCGCGCATCTGGGTGGCTGAGTCAGTTAAGTGTCCAACTCTTGATTTCAGCTCTGGTCGTGATCTTGGCATCATGAGATCAAACCCCACAGCAGGCTCCGCTCAGCAGGGAGTCTCACTGAGCTCTCTCTCCTTCTCCCTCTCCCCGGGCCCCTCCCACCAATCTCTCTCTCTCTCTCTCGCTCACTAAAATAAGTAAAATAAATCTTGAAAAAAAAAGTGGGTCTTGGCCTCATCCTTCTCCTTGGGCAAAGTAGCGGTGATGGGACAGAACTACCTAGGGGGTAGGTTAGATGAATGCATTGATCATTCAGTAAATATTCACTGGCACCATGCCAAGGGCTGTAGGTAGAGTTGCAGAGATGTAAGGTGTATCTGTTTTCAGGGGTTTGCCAATTAGATTTTGATGTATAGCTTACCTGTATGAATTATTTAGAGGGAAAGTGAATGCTAAGTTTTAAGACTTGACTCTGTGGGTGACAGGAAGCCTAGAAAGACAGAAAGTGGGGTTGGACGGAAGGAATCGGGGAAGGCTTTGTAGGAGACACACAGGTTAATTTGGACTCAGCAGTACTGAGCCAAAGGAAAGGACTGAAGAGGTAGCAAGCCTTGAGCCAGGGCAGAGTTGAATGGATGACTTGTGAGCGTCAACTTGGAGCAGGGTTTACTCTGACGATGGCAGATTCTCTGTGCACCCAAGGATAGGCTTCAGAGTAACTTTGAAACCCGGGATTATTTGCAAACTGGTTTTATATGTATATGGACAGTTTTCTATGGATGGGGCTTGGCTTTTAAAGGGGTAGATGTAGAATTTTAAAAGAATTCTAAATTTTATCATTTTAATAAAAAATAGGTAGCACTTTAACCATTTGTCTTTTCAGGAGGCCTTAAAGAGAGAGCAAAAGGAAGAATTCAAGGACTGGGAAGGGAAAGGAAAGAGAGGAAGGAGATTCAGGCTAATCCTTGAAAAGTCAAAATAATGGTATAGGTATCAATATTAATGATCTTCCCCTGAAAGTGTATCAGTAATCATGACGCATCCTTAATTTATTGCCAAAAGAGATCATCTAAGCAATGAAGGCCAAAATTCTGGAGCCAATACCCCTGATTTCAGAGAAAGAAAACGCAGTTGACCCTTGAACAACATGGGTTTGAGTTGCATAGGTCCATTTATATTGGGAATTTTTATAGTACAGTGCTGGAAATGTATTTTCTCTCCCTCGTGATTTTCCTTTTTCTATGATTTTTAAAATTTTGTTATGGTAGTCACCATACAGTACATCAGATCAGGAACATGACAAGGATACCCACTGTCACCACTATTGTTCAACATAGCGCTGGAAGTCCTAGCCACAGCGATCAGACAACAGAAAGAAATAAAAGGTATTCAGATTGGCAAAGAGGAAGTCAATCTCTCTTCACAGATGACATGATACTTTATGTGGAAACCCCAAAAGACTCCATCCCCAAATTACTAGAACTCATACAGCAATTCAGTAATGTGGCAGGATACAAAATCAGTGCACAGATCAGTTGCTTTTCTATCCACTAACAATGTATCTGAAGAAAGAAATTAGGGAATTGATCCCATTTACAATAGCACCAAAAACCTTAAGATACTTTGGAATAAACCTAAACAAAAAGGTAAGGGATCTATACTCTAGAAACTATAGAACACTTATGAAGGAAATTGAAGACACAAAAAGTTGGAAAAACATCCCATGCTCATGGATCGGAAGAATAGACATTGTTAAAATGTCTCCCTTATGATTTTCTTAACAACGTATACTTTTCTCTAGCTTACTTTCTTGTAGGAATACAGTATATAATACATATAACCTCCAAGACATGTATGAACTGACTATGTTATTGGTAAGGCTTCTGGTCAACAGTCGGCTAAGAGTGGTTAAGTCTGGGCAGAATCAGAAGTTATTACAGATTTTTGGCTGAGCAGGGGTCCGCATCCCAATCGCCACATTGTCCAAGCTTCAGCTGCACTTACCTAGACGTGAGTGAAAATTTGGGGGCACCTGGGTAGCTCAGTCGGTTAAGCATCTGCCTTCAGCTCAGGTCATGATCCTGAAGTCCTGGGATTGAGCCTTGCCTCAGGCTCCCTGCTAAGCAGAGAATCTGCTTCTCCCTCTTACCCTCCTCCCTCTTGTGCTCTCCCCCTCTCATTCTCAAATAGATAAAATCTTTAAAAAAGAAAAGAAAAGAAAAGAAAATTTATCCCATTGGTATCCAAATGAAAAAATACTACATTGCAAGGCAGACAGTTCTATAGGACTTGGGATTTATTTTCTTTTATTCGTTAGTATCTTTAATCAAATAAACTTGTTTGTTTTTAAGGATTATCCTATTTAACCTTTTGAATTTAAGGAGTTATATCTAAAGATCAGTAATTTGTTCTAAAAATTGAACATAATGAACTTGACTTGGTTATTTGCCACAGATGCTGTTTCTTTTAATATTAGATGCTCAATGTAAATAGAAAATTTTCATATTGAAATTCTTTATCGGCCCATTGCCAACTGGAGGTTAACATACTAACACTTCACCAACAGGAATGATGTACTTCCATTCTGGTTTAGTGAGCATTTCATTGTTAGGAACATGCTTTGAACTCTATATGCTGTTTAAGTGTGAGTTGATGGGGAAGGGAAGAGACAGATGAGAAAAATAAGTCTGTTCATTTGTTTTTTGGCTTGTTCCAAAACGATTGCAATGAAGAAATATTTCATATCATTGGTTTATGGGATTGATAAGAGCTTAGTAAATGAGGAGCAAAGAAGCTGTACAACAAGTAATGCCACAGGGGATGTTTACACAATTCTTTTTTTTAAGGAATTAATTTAATAATTCTTAAAGAAGATAGTAATGTTGAGAGAAGGTGTGGACATATAAACCTCAGTTATACCAACATCAGTAAGCCATATTAAAAAAAAAAAATATATATATATATATATATTTTTTTTTTTAATTTATTTTCAGCATAACAGAATTCATTGTTTTTGCACCACACCTAGTACTCCATGTAATACGTGCCGTCCTCAATACTCACCACCTGGCTCCCCCAACCACCCATCCCCCACCCCTTCAAAACCCTCAGATTGTTTTTCAGAGTCCACAGTCTCTCATGGTTCACCTCCCCCTCCAATTTCCCTCAACTCCCTTCTCCTCTCCATCTCCCTATGTCCTCCATGTTATTTGTTATGCTCCACAAATAAGTGAAACCATATGATAATTGACTCTCTCTGCTTGACTTATTTCACTCAGCATAATCTCTTCCAGTCCTGTCCATGTTGCTACAAAAGTTGGTTATTCATCCTTTCTGATGGAGGCATAATACTCCATAGTGTATATGGACCACATCTTGCTTATCCATTTGTCTGTTGAAGGGCATCTTGGTTCTTTCCACAGTTTGGCAATCGTGGACATTGCTGCTGTAAACATTGGGGTACAGATGGCCCTTCTTTTCACGACATCTGTATCTTTGGGGTAAATACCCAGTAGTGCAATTGCGGGGTCATAGGGAAGCTCTATTTTTAATTTCTTGAGGAATCTCCACACTGTTCTCCTAAGTAGTAAGCCATATTTTTATATAGAATTCAGTTTAATTGGAAGAGCTGAGCAATTTGATGATGCTGGAAACTTGTTGGTTTAGGTGTATAAACCTAAAAAATGTATAACCAATGTTAACTTAATAATGTTATATTTTAATAGCTTTAAAGTCAAGTATTAAGAAAGATATTATGTAAATTCTCAAGTCATACAATTTTATAAGAGATAGAGTGTTCAACCCATTAAGATTCAACATTAAATGCCACTTTAGCAGATATTCAAAATGTATTGTCATTCCTATATGGTCTAATCTCATTTTTTTGAATTTGATAATTATATGTATATATAAGCATGTATATATATATATATATACACACACACCCACATATGTATATACACACATATATACAATGTTACAGAATCATAATATATATTTAATATGGTATTCTATGTTACAGTATATATAATATTACAACATATATAAAAATATATTGTATTATTGTATATATTGTAATTATATATTGTATATATTGTATATATTATAATACTATATATACAATATTATGTAATATGTGTATTATATATTGTAATATATAATATACTTTAGTTCTTAATATTTCATACTTAAAAAAAAAGTCATATACATGGCACATTTGTATATGCAACATTTCAGATGACTGTACTACAAGCTGGAGACTGTAGTGTCTTCAGAACGTGCCCCTTGCTCATTGACGAGGTTGGACCAAGAGAGTGTGTTGGCCTCGTGAGCCATTTGTGGGACTCGCGCTGGAAGGTGGGAGGTCGGCCCAGGTAACTTAATTAGAGAATCCAGAAGTGCACACTGTGTGTGAGTCCAAGGGGGAGCAATGGGTCAGAACTAGATCAACCAGACACACTGTCAGTTCTGAGTCGAGGCTGAGTAAAGGGCAGTTGAGAGCAGTTGTGAAGGAAGGTTCCCCCGGGAGCGAGAGAAGCTCCAGGCCTCTGTGAACTCTGAACGGGGTAGGTTTTCTGTACTGTCTGTTCCCAGGTTGATGTTGACTAGAATTAAAGGTGCAGTTTCAGATGGTTCACCTTTTTAAGTTTCATGCTTATTAACATAAATTTATATTTTATCTTGAATAAATTTTGATATGAGTTAAAATAACTGCCATATCAAGATGCTTAACTTTCAAGCTTTAAACAATGGCATTTCTAGTTTGGGAATGTGGAACAAAGAAATCTATTTATTTGTTTATTTATTTTTGAGAGAGAGAGAGATGGAGAGCATGTGTGCAAGTGGTGGGGAGCGGGGGCAGAGGGGGAGAGAGAATCTTAAGCAGGCTCCAGGTGCAGTGGCGATCCCCACAGAGCCCAACGTGGGGCTCAGTTTCACAATTCTGAGATCAAGACCTGAGCTGAAATCAAGAGTCAGACTCCTAACTGAGCCACCCAGGAACCGTGGAACAAAGTAACTATTAACGATCTATTTGTGAAGAACAGATCAGTGGTTGCTGAGGTTAGGAGTGGGGAGATAGTCTTACTCCAAAGGGATAGGCCCAGGAAGTCTTCTGGGGTCATCTTTCTGTTCCATATCCTGATGGTGGTGGTGTTTACACAAATCTGTATTTGTGTAAATTCATAGAACTGTATACCACAAAAAGTCCATTTTACTGCATGATAATTTGAAAAATACAAAAGAGAGCACAAAATGCCTACAAGGACATACAAAACTCTTTTCTTAAGTAAGAGCCAAATGATGGAGAAATGTACACTGAAATAGTCCCAGAAGGCCACGGGCAAGCAGGGGTCCTAAATGTGTAGGATTTGCATGTTTCTTAACTCTTTAGGTTGGAGAAGTGCACCCTTCAGATTGTTCTATGGAAGTTGAAAATTACTTGAGTTCCCAAGCTTTCTTTTTCTCTCTCTCTCTTTTTAAATAGATCGTTCCTGCTCCCTTCTTCCCTCCCTCCCTCCTTCCCTTCTCTCTGGAGTGAAATTCTGACTTGATGAAGTGGCGTTCTAAATTACATGGAAGGAGCGTGAAATGAGGGAGATGAGAAGCTGGTCTGTCCAGTTCTGCTCCAATCCTGAGCTGAGCCAAAATACAACCAAAACGAGAACCGTGCTGCTCTTCAGAATACACTTGTGGTATCTGACCTAACCTGTGGGCCTCCCTCGTTCAGACAACATTAAATGTTCAGACAACATTAAATGTTGTTCTGTAGCTGAGTCAGGCTCCAGAAGCTGGGCACAAGCCAGAAGTGACCAGAGGGCCTTTGGAGTAGCCGTCAGGTGATCTTGACCTTTTAGTGTTCTTTGGGCTGGACATCCCAGGGTGATTCGTGTCCGAAGTTAGCTCTCTGTCCCTTTGAACGAATAACTTTGTGTCTCGGGCCTGGACCAACTTTGAAGCAGTCTTCTACGGATTCTGGAGCGCTGTGAAGGCAAGACTTAGACCACGTGGCCTCTTCCTTCAGTTCTGTCTCTTTAGCATCTCAATTCCTTGGCAACCCGATTTCTGGTTTTCTGAATGGGTGTTCCTCTGGCCATTTGCCCAGGAAACAGCCCTGAACAAGGGACCAAAGGAGAAAGTTTTTTATCCCTTGGGAAGGGGAAGGTTAATGTTTCTTTCCAAGAGCACAGGCTGCATGAATTCTTGGATACAGGAGTTCCCAGGAGAGTGTGGTGTGCAGATGCTCCACACAGGCAGGAGGGGGCTGGGCGGTGCTGTGTAGAACCGCCTCCTGAGTCCGCTAAGTACAGACTGAGTCAATAAAAGATTAGTTTGAAGTTCTCAATTCATATTCTTTACATGAACCTTTGGTGATCTCTTTTCCTTTCCATCTTTCCCTAAGTCGTTCTGGATTTTAAAATGCTAGCTGTGAGACAACGGCCAGTGCGATTCTTGACTTTTGCCAACCCTAGCCATACGCCTTGCTTAAGATCATTTCAAAATAAAGCATTTGTCTTTTAGCTAGTCTGAAAATATATTGTTTGTGTTGCTGGTAATAGATTTCTTGGAGTTGAATCTCTGGGTATAAGGTTTGTGGTTTGCACTCACCATCTGATTTATACATCCCTGTTCCGGTAGTAACTCAGATTTGCAAATTGGGGTATCGCTAGGACTGTGGGGCTATTGTATCTGACTTAACTGCATATTTAAATGTAAGCCTAGAACTAAAGTTAAAAAAGCAGATGGGTTTAGAAGAGGAGCTTGTCCTGTTTTGAGGTCATGTGGAAAGCCAAGAAATTGCTGGAGCAGTTTTGACAAGGATTTCAGGAAAATAGGCTGGTAATATATTTCCACTTCTCTCAGCTTGCAGTCTGGCTGGAAATGCAGTAAGATCAGCCTCTTTCCCAAAGGTCTGGGTATTTCTGCAGCTGTTTTCAGAAAGCCTGTAAAACAAAAAGCAAAGTAATCCACAGAATCTCAAGTCTCCATGCCACCATCACCAAAGTTTTCAGATGATCTAAGTGGGAGACAGTTGAAGCCACATTAAGGTAGGTGTGCGTGACATGGTATATGGGTAGAGGCTGCCCTTTCAGATATGACGTCATGCCAACGGCATCCCTACATCCCCACCACAGGGAGCACCGGCTCAACAGCAAGCTCGCCAGAGAGGCCTTTTTCAGGAGCTCTGTGGGTTCTAGTTCTACTTTCTATTATTTTAGGTCCTTTTTGTTCCATTCACTTGAGTCAGCTGAGGCATCTGTCTAGGTGAGGAAATGTCCCAAGCTTCTCAGTTGGTCGAGTTAGCTCAGTCTTAATGTGTCATGTGCTCTCACTACTGAGAAACTGTGTTAAAGCCTTTTGAATGAGTGCTTCCAGAATTATCATTCTGGGCCTCCAGGAAAAGAAATGAGGGTTCAGAGGATTTATGTGACTTGTGCAAATCATAGAAACAGACCACTGGATTTTAAGAACTATAAGGTAGTAAATTTTATACTGTTAGCTGCCAGCTTTCAAGTGGTTGAAGCTCTCCATGTATGTAATATGTTTTTAAGGAAGTTTAAAACAATAAGAATGTTTGGATTGCACTGGATTCTTAAATATTTTTGGCAAATGGAATTTATGTGAAAGCCCACTATGTTAAGCCATAGCTCCTATTTTTAGCATGAATTTATAAGTGCAGTTTTCTAATTATTATCCATTTTCTAGTTAACCAGTAACACCAACAGACTATTTATGATGAACACAAACCTTTATATAGTCAGTTGGAGCCTCACTACCTGGATATATTTTTAAGTTTTGTTGATTGCCCAACATTGAAAAAAATTCCAAGAGATAAATTCTTGCCATTGGGTATAATTTTCTTAACAGAAGGTGACTCAGAATAATCTCCAATCCGATTGAGCCAGAAGTTTGAAAGATCACTGTTAGGAAGCTTCTGGTCCAGTTTTAGTCACCATATAACTCTGACAAAGAAGGCTCACTCTTTCTTTCTCTCTTAAACCCAGTACGATGCATTCTATTGAAATGGCGCTTGTCTAGGTTCCTAGACCTCCATGTCTGTCCAAAAGTTCTCAGAGTCCCCCTCAGGGGACCCATCAGCTGCATCCTCTCCCCCTCTCCTTCACTTAGCTCCCAGGTCTCCTCTCTCTCCTGGCTTTCTTCCAATTCACCGGCCACTTGTTTAGTTTTCTTTCTGCTCCCTCCTCATTGCCCTGACTAGTTTGGAGTCCCCAGTCAGCCTTTCCCAACCATGGTTTCTCATCTGAACCACACAACACACCTAACAGTTTGAAAGACTATTTTCTCAATTTTCCCAAGATAAATAATGAGTGCCCTTCTAGAAGCATAGGAAGGATGTTTATTTGTTATGTACAATGGGTGTCTTAAGGAGTGGCCTTAAGTTTCTCACAGACTCTCCGTTGAGAACGGTCGCCAGGCTCAGTCCACAGATTTTAGGGATCAGATCCACTTTCATGGCTTTAAATTCTCTCTGTATGTGGACAACTCCAGTCCAGAGCTCTACTGGATAGAACACAAGGTAGACTTTTCTATCCAACATCTATTCAGTGCCTGTCTTAAATTTCTAACTGACATCCAGACTGAGCATGTTTAAATACAAAAGTTGATCCTTCTCCCCAGAGCTGGTCCATCTGCCAGTCTCTGCATTTGAGAGTCATCGCTGACCTTCTCTCTTTCTGTGACACCTTCCATCCAGTCTTCTACAAATTTCATTGTATCTCCCTTCCCCACTCTGCTCTGCGTTGCTGGTGGGGGCCTCCTCCTTGGGCATCCTTCTGTCTGGGTTGGGCCAAGAGGAGCCACTAGTGGATGATGGAGGGAAGCGGGTGGGAGAAGCCAGCATCTTTCCTTCTCCCTCTCTGCTTCTATGAACTCCGGGGGCAGTGGTAGCTGAGTCCACTGCCCTGGCGGCAGCTCCCAGCCTGTGAGTCCTGCATGGTGCTTTGCAGGAGCCAGTGCATACCAGCTCATGAGGGACAATGCTGTTTTTTTTTTCCCTACTTCCTGTTTACTGATACCACGTTGATGACTTAAGATAAGCCCCATAGGGGCTAATGGACTTTCTCGCATTAGCCATTGTTAAACATTTCCCAGGGCACTCTGTTAGCCCAGCTGCTGGGTTCTAGTAAGCTCTATCTTCTCCTTTTCTCTCTCTAGTCTGGGAGTCATAGAGGCTTCCAGCTCTTGCTTCTGGCTGGATTCTACTCCCGTGTCAGGGACTGTGGAGGACTCAGTTCCTTGATCAAGTGTGTGAGGAATTCCCTGGGCTAAATTGTTTCCTTTGCAGAAGGAAGAAATTATTTCTGCTTTCCTGGAAAGTGACTGATCCAGTCCACGTGCTAGGGCAGCAGTGCTATATTTGAATGAACTCAGACAATCTTTAGTAGCAACACACACACAAATTTGTCTTACCTGAAATACCTGTACTGTTGCCTTGCTTGAGAATGTGAAGAAATACAACATCCATTCCTTATTTGGTTGAATTGTACAGATTTTAGCCTTTTCATTATGTACGTTGTATGCCCATTTTTGGATACTGTGAGCTATGTTATCTGGCCAGTGGTACCAATATTTCTGAGGTAAAGTGGCCGGGACATCTAATGCACTCACTGCAAGGTAGCCCAGAATTTAATGGGTTCACTCAGTGTGTTTCCCTCACATGTGTTGGTATTATTTGCCCTGAATGATAGTTTAAAATTCATTTTCACTATTGGAGTGCCATGGCTCCAGACTGATTAAGATCCTTGAAACTATATTGTACCCTCACCTAGGTACTGCGTCTCAGGTCTGTTTCAAAATGGCTCCAGGCCATGGACTTGAACTACAATTCCATGTTTTATCTCAATGCCCACCTTACAGAGTCCCTAAGGAGTATTCTGGAGAGCCCATCTTTCTCTGTTGATCGAAATATTTTGTTCTGAGGGGAGCAAGGAGGGGATATAAGAAGAAAAGTTCACTGATCTTAACACTGTTCCATCCTCTTAATATTCTCCTCAAGTCTGACGGAAATCGTGTCAGGCCCAACCCGGTTTTTCCTGTGCAGGGTTCCTCCTCTCCCCAGACGGAGCCGCTAGACTCCATGTGCAGACCTCACCTGGCTTCATGTCCCTCCCTGCGGATGGTCTGCCTCCGCCCTTTAGCTCTTGTCTGAATGTCTGAATGTTTGCTTCGTTCTCACATGGAATCCCTGTACTTTATTTTTTATAACTGGCCTTCTTAGTTCCTCCATCTTGGTTCCAGTTTACCTGCTTATTCATCTGTTCCCTCCTTGTTCTTAATGCCCCATTTCTCAGAGCCTAAAGATCTGTCCCAAATTCCCAGCTGAAGCCTGGGCTCTACCGTCTGTTGAGAGACTGATGTGAAGCCTATGGTCCGTATCCTGCACATTCTCTGGAATGTCTGCCTCTGTCCCTCTGACATTGTGTTGTGCCTGCCTGTTGAGGCAGTGCCACCTTGTTGTGTTTGCCTTTGTCCCTGGCCATTTGGACCAGTGTAGATTGACTGTGGTGCTTTGCCTGCCAGACTGAACCTGTTTATTCTCAGGATGATACCAATTCTCTTAGTGGCTGTGGCCAGGTTAATTCTGTGTTCTAACCCCTCTCCTCACTCCCACCCCCAACCCGCTCAGACCTGGACAAAGAATACGATATTACCCACCCAGTTAATAATTCCCATAATAAACAGACTCCAGCACTTACCACTGGCCTTTTCAATCACGAAGAATAGCCATATGGGAAGAAAGTCATTGCAAGCCTATGGTGGTGGCTTTGTCAAGTTAGTAACACTGGTCTGGTCCTCAAGGGGAGGATTCTGTCCAGATTTCAGCTTTGTAGTACTAAATTGGGGACATCTGTATAATACTATTAACATAGGTCTCATAGGAAGTCTTTCCACGTCCCAGGAAAATGGACAGAAAGTAGGTTTCAAGGATCTTGGGTCACAGATGGGGAAATGGAGATTTGGATGAATCCCGTGTTGCCCCTGACTCACACAGGGATTTGTTGGATAGATTCCAAGCTTTAGTTTTGGGGACTGCCAATCCACTAATAAAATCAGAGGTTCCCAACCTTTTGATGAAGAAAGGATGATTTTCAGTTTTCTGAGGCCTTGAAGTAATTTAATATAAGAGCTGGCCCAGAACCGAACTTGGAGGTCACCTGGTTATTCGTGTAAACCCTCTATTTTGAGGGGCTGCTGAAGTTCATGAAAGAAAGGAGGGTGAGCTCCATATCCCTGCATTGCTTGCTCACCCAGTGCCATATGACTGGGAGAGATGGATGGGGTGTGGTCTGTCAGGAGAGGCCTCAGGACCTACCTTAACCTACTGTGCAACCATGTTTATTAAACGGACACGATTCAATGGGAATTGAGGCAGGGCCAGTTTCCTATCCCTCCCCGATGCCCGCTGCATTCAATAACGTGCTCTTCCACTTCATTTTTCCACTTCCTCTTTTTCTGGGTCTTTTCTAGGATCAGTGGTGGAGGTGGACAATTAAAAGGAAAGGGACAAAATTATTATTGTGTATCTGGATGCCGCTTATCCATCTCTCTCTTGGTCCTTGCTGTTCTCTCTGTGTGGCGCGCTTATGTGCATCATCTCTCTGTGGGCCACTCTCCTGGGTTCCTTGGAGGACTTTCATTGGGGACGACTCTGCTTCATTCTTCTTTGACTCCCTCCTGTGCTCCTGCTCCTGGAGGTTTACCCCATACAATCTATTACTAGGTCAGCCCTTTTAGAAGGAGGTCTGTTCCATATGTCTCAAGCCTGGGCACACTTTGCAATGTGCACTTGGATCCTAGGAAACTCCACCGTCTTCATGGTGAGAGCGTAGCCTGCCGCCCTCTCTCTGCACTCTTCTTTGGTAGTTTGGCTCCAGTTGACCTCTTCAGTGGGAAGCAGGCCCAGGCTCTGTGTCCATAGACATATTCCAGGAAATAGCCATTAGTTTCTCCCCGGAACCATCCTTGGATGGAGTTCAGTGAACATTGTCCTCTGGGTAGGCGGTCACTCCCAGCCTCAATGAGCAGTTTCTGGGAGCCCTCCAGCTGCCCTCATCCCCCACTGCACTTAATGGGCGTGTAGGGGGTGTGTGTAGGAATGACAGAGCAAAACCACAGAGAGGAGTGAAATGTTACAGACCCTTCTTCCTGGGTCTCTCCAGTCCCCTCATAAGGTTACTAAGGCCTAATGGTGGAAGTCTAGGGGCTCCTTAGATTTCCCCTTGGCAAGCCTTGGAAGGGAATCCATTGCACGTTCTTTTACAATGATCTGGGGAATCCTTCTGTTGAGCCTGTGATGCTCAGTGGATTCAACAACCATCTTGAGCTTTGCCCTGGGGGGCTCTCCAGGTCATTCATTAGGTATCGCTCCAGTATCCACGGTGTTCCAGAACTCTGAGATTGAGTGGAGGAGGGAGATGGGAGCAGAGGAGAAGCAGAAGACTTTCATAATTGACATCTCTGATAGCAAATAGCTACTGTTACAGGCCACTTTATCCACGAGCTAAATGGTTAGTCAGAGATGTTAAATGCTGCGTGGTCTTGTGTCTTTTGGTTTTCCCATCTCTAAAGGCAAGAGTATCAGTTCAGATTTACTTGGCAGGGCTTTTCTGAGCATTAAAGTCTCCTAAGTCATGTAATTAAAATGATCATCAAGTGTTTTTCCAAATATGAAGAGCTGTGGAAATGAGAAAAAGTACTTCCCAAGAGACTGAGTGCAGAGCTATGCCTGGGCTGTCAGCCTCTCCTTGGGCAGCAGTCATTTATTTCCTGGCAGGAACCGGCCCAGGAGGGGCTTTGCACAGAGCTAGTTTACGAAGGCCTGATTGACACATACTTATTATTTTATCTTTGTAAAGCTGCAGTGTAAGGCCTGAGACAGCGGGAGGAGGCCATGAGGTAGTCACTTGACAGCCTGCCATTGTCGACTCTTACGGTGGGAGACGTCAGTGCCTGGAAGGACCGCCTTGGGTTGAAAGTGGTTCTTTTTTTTTTTTTTAGTTTAGCTGCAGCAACTCCTGCTGGTGATCTGATACCGTGATTTTGGAACTCCCCACGTGTGCTTGAGTGGGTGGGTGTGTGTGTGCATGCTCATGCATTCTTGTGAATGATGCCTACTTACTCACTCTGTGATTGCCAGTGGGCCACCGTCTTCACTGGTTTCTGAGGCTTGGTATAAAACACATTTTATGAGGATGACCTGGTGTTTTGGACAAGGAGGCCAACACAAGAAGTCTTGTCCTTGTTTAGTTTATGTCTTACTGTTGGGGGTGTTGGCTGGTGCAAGGCCAATGTGGTCTGATGTTATCTGAATCCTAGTTCCTAAGGCAGAATAACATGTGGAAATCAAGTTTTCTCGTGCTATCACAAAGAAATGTTTTGTAGAATTCTTACAAAAGGAACAGTTTGGGAAATCCCTGTTGAACCTTGATTTTGTGACTGCAAATTATGATAGATCCCGGGTTCCAGGCATTAGAGAGATTGGTCCCTGCCAAGCAGACCAGCGAGGAGGAGGTCATTTTTATCAGTTGACATGAACAGTCGGCCCCATAGCGGTGACCTGCATGGCCTTCCTTTACCTTTGATGATTGGATGCCAGTGGGATGCTAGAGGTTTTTAAAAGACACCTTACTGCTTTTTTTTTTTTTTTAAATCTAGAAGCATAGTGTTCCATTTTTAAATGACCCTTTTGACTGAAGCATTATCTTACACATTCCAGGACCAGAGGTAAATTAGTCACTAGAATGTGATTTAAATGAATGCAGAGATTTTGTACATTTTATTCACCAGTGGATCCTCAGGTCCTGGCCCTGAGCCTGGTGCTCAATAAATGTTTGTTTAATGAATGAATCAATCAGAAAAGGAGTATGGCCCACCACTGGGGGTGACTTCTGGGTTGTGGTTAGTCCTTGCCCTTGGGGGTTCCCTGCGTGGGTGTCATAAGTGCAAACATCTTAGGCCACAAGAAATAGGGCGTTTGTTTCCACTGCAGTGATTTTCTATGAAAACGCTACCCAAAGTTCCTCTCTCCCTTTCTGTAAATATTTCTTTAATGAATGCATATCAGGGGTGAGGGATTTTTCCTCTTTTGGGGCATACATTAATTTCTATCCTTGCTTCATTTATTATTTCATACAGATGTCTGTGTGATGTTTAACTTAACCTAGCTACCAGGTTTTTCTCTTCTTTTCTTTCTTTTTATTTTTTTCTTTTCTTTCTTTTTCTTTTTTTTTTTTTTGGTATCTGAGTCACATTCAATCCCGTGCCAAAGAATAATACAGTTCAGCTCTCTGATGGCCATGTACCATGTCTGAATAGGTGGTTTACCTTACTCTTTTTCAAGTTGAGGACCACCTTAGTGTAAAAGATCAGATAAACAACCCATTCTCTATCTCCTTCTGCTTTGCTGGCCTGCACGGAAACAGTGGTGCCAAATCACAGGGCCAAGAACTACATTCAGAGTTAAGGCAAGATGAAGCATTTGATTAGACATCAATGAACAAACAAAATTTTAGAATCAGTAATAATCTTAGCCTATTATGTAATTTATCACCCCCCCCCCCCCGGGTTTCCACCTGAGGAAGCCAAAGCACAGAGCAGGGACCTATAGGAACCAGGGTTGAGATGGAAGCCCTAAAGGGCACAACGTTTATTCTGCGACACTGCTGCAGTAAGCCGCAGGGAACCAATGTCTCTTATAGTTTTTAAATAATATATTATATCAAATGATTGATTAAAGCCAGAAACAAGACTACAGATGCTAACAGTTTTTATCTTTGTGCTACCCAGCCCCCTGGCCACCTGGAAGAGCCTCACGGGCCTCAGTGAGTCTGGGAAAGCACTAGAAGAACCTCTGCTGAAAGGCTGGGGATTGGAAGTTGGAGGCAGTCTGGTGGGGTGTGGTAGGAACCGAATTGGGGCGGTGTGAGGAAGGTTGGGTTGGGACTCTGGTTTTGTTGCAGGGAAGAAACCAACATTTATGGGGCCACTGCTATGCTAGACACTTTTTATCTCATTTAATCCTAATTACCACCTTTGTTAGGGGGACATGGTTATTCTTAAGAAGGAGGAAACTGAGGCTTAGAAAGGTTAGGAAGCCCACCTAAATTGAAGTCATATAGCCAAGGATCGGCCGAGATTCATTTGAACCCTGGTCTGCAGAGTACTACCTGAAAGTGACGGCTCACTTTCTCCTCCCGGATCTCACTGGGAAGAGGAAATATTTGGGCAACCTCTGAGAGTCCTCCTGGGTCCCCAGTTCTGGAGATTGATACCTGCTTTCCATCCCCTCTTGCCCCTGTCCCCCCTCGACTGTGAACTGATACAGAGATTTTTGCAAATGGGGCTCTCAGGAGATGGTAGTGGGGGTCGGGAGGGATCCACTAAAGACTGCAAAACTCGCCTTCCTTGAGCGGTAAGCCTTGTTTCTCAGGCTGCTCTGATATCACTAGCATCTTAGGTGATTAGGGGGTGAGTGCAATTAACACTTTATTTGTATATTTCACCACCACAAAGCTAAGAATTGCCACTATTTTACCAGTTCATGCAACTTTTAGCCCATGGACCAAACTGTTACCTCCATATACTAGAACTTTTACATTCTTACATTCTAAGACAGGTTGAAATTACTCATCAGACCAAAGGAAAGGAAGGGTGGAATGCTATATAAAACCTTGTGTAGGCTGCTATAACAAATGGATTCCAAAATGTATAATGGCACAAGCATAACAGAAGTTTATTTCTTGTTCCTAAGGAAGTACTGGGGAAATTAACAAGTCAGCAGGGACCCCAGTTCAAAGAGGCTCTTTCATCTGCAATATTCAGCTCCTGAGGTCAACCTACGGGTTGCTTCCACTGCAGCCAATTGGAAGAGAAAAGAGCTTGGGAAAGTGCCACATGGGGGGATTTTATGAGCTGGACTAGGAAGGCACACAGCATTTTCTTCAAATTCCTTTGCCAGGGTCTCAGTCATGTGGCGGCCCCTAACCGCTAGGGGTCTGGGAAATGTAGTCTCTGGCGAGAGACCCCACATAATAGACAGAGGGACATACAATTCTAGAAGACAGCTAGCCTTCTGTCACACCCTGTACCAAAATCAGAAGATCTGTATTCTAGTACTGGCATTCCTGGTAACTGACTGGTAATTTTTTCTTATCCATAATGAGGGAGTTAAACAGTTGACATCCAAGGTATCTTTTTTTTTATTCTTTTTTTTTTTTTTTTTTTTGGGTTAAAAAAAGCAGTCTTCTTCCATGGGAAGTCAGCTAGTTCTTTGGCTGGATGCAGTGAAGTCCTGGGCTGATGCAACAGAACTTCTCTCACGTTGAACTTCCATCCTGACCAAGCTGGCAGCCAAGTGGAGGGGCTCATTTGATCCCATGCTGGGATACGCTTCAGGTCTTCATGGAGCAGAGTTAGCACTGATCTGTGGGAGGCAGTCCACTGTAGCACAGGGGTCTTCTTCTTCTTCTTCTTTTAAAGATTCTATTTACTTATTTGACAGACAGAGATCACAAGTAGGCAGAGAAGCAGGCAGAGAGAGAGGAGGAAGCAGGCTCCCCAATGAGCAGAGAGCCCGATGTGGGGGTCGATCCCAGGACCCTGAGACCATGACCTGAGCTGAAGACAGAGGTTTTAACCCACTGAGCCACCCAGGTGCCCCCCACAGGGATCTTCTAAGTGGGCTGTGTGCGCCCCCACCATGCATGAAGATTTCCCAAGGGGTGAGGTCCTACAGAGTTTTAAGGGAACCAGTTATCTATAGCTTTTAATGTTCATATGTTTCTTAAAACTGATCAAAGAATATCCATGGTTAAGGCATCTTATCAGTCCTCCCTCTTTCCCCACAAAGAAAGGTCTCCTGCTTACCCGTGCTGACTCTTGCGTAACTCACTATTTCAAGTGGAAAAACCTTGAGGGCACCAAAGTGGTTTTTTGAAATAATTGGCCTTACTTATATTCAAGATATTAAACATGCTTCCTCCATTTATCTCATTAAGAGATACATCTCTAGTAAAAATTTTACTTTATATGTTTATTAAAAATGTGCATGAATTTATATTGTTTTGATCAATAATGTACTATTAGTCATCATAAATACAACTAAGAACATATTATTTAACTTACAACCTTATAGTCACAGAAATAAAATTTTTATATATATATTTTTAAAAATATTTTATTTATTTGATAGAAAGAGATCACAAGTAGGCAGAGAGACAGGCAGAGAGAGAGGGAAGAAGCAGGGTCCCTGCCGAGCAGAGAGCCCGATGTGGGGCTTGATCCCAGGACCCCGAGATCACGACCCGAGCCGAAGGCAGAAGCTTTAACCCACTGAGCCACCCAGGCGCCCCTAAAATTTATATTTTATTTATATATAAAATAATTTGGAATTTAAAACTATTTTACATGAAGATAAAACTCTATAGCAAAGGTGAAACAAATACAATTTCAAGGAGATAAAGGAACAATTATCTGCTTGGGGTGTAGTTATAATTGAGACAAACTCTGCTTTCATGGATGAATCCACCCAGGGGGGCGACAGAATGTAAATGAATACCTTCGCAGATGTGCAAAATAATTTTAGGTCATGGTAGGTACTATGAAGAAATAAACAGGGTGGGCCATCCAGGAAAGCTTCTCAGAGGAGGTGACATTTGGTACATGTGCAGAAGATGTGGTCTCTGTGTTTGAACAGGTGTATCTTTCAGTTGCAGGGAAGGAGCCGGTGAGAAGGAGAGCATGGCTCCTTTCCATTAAAGAAGAACTTGTGCGCATGTATTTTAAATGCCTGCCGCAAAGGATCCCGTTACTGTGGTATTTACATTCCACTGGATCATTTGAAAGAGTGATCTCAGTTTTATTTTAAAATACTTCAAATATTTCTAAGCTTACCACGTACCAGATATTTCATCATTTGAAACTATTTAAACTTATAATGAAATACTTTTATATCCACTTAAAACGTGTAAGTGGTGGGGTGCTTGGGCCGTTTACTTAAAGCCTCTGCCTTTGGCTCAGGTCATGATCCCAGGGTCCTGGGATCGAGCCCTTTGTCCTGGTCTCAGTGGGGTGTCTGCTTCTCCCTCTGCTCCTGCTTGTGTGCTCTCTCTTTCTCTTGCTCACTCTCTCTCAAATAAATAAACAAGTAAAATCTTTAAAAATGTAAAATGTATAAGTGACAAAATAGTTGGTCAAGATTTTTTGAGGGATACCTGAGCAAAGAATTTGAAGACCTTTGAGTCGTGGCTTAGGCCACTGGGGTTGGAATCGTGGATCCACTGTTTCGGTTATATAAACAAAGTCAGTTCCGTGAGCCGTAGTGTCTGCATCTATAAAACAATACCTTCCTGGGTGGGTCATTCGGTTGAGCGTTCAACTCTTTGGTTTTGGCTCTGGTCATGATCTCAGGGTTGGGGGATCGAGCCGCACTTCAGACTCTGTGCTCAGCGTTGGAATCAGCTTGTCCCTCTCCCTCTGCTCTTCCTCCACATGCTCTCTCTCTCAAATAAATAAAATCATTAAAACCAAAACCCAAAAACAAAACAGTACCTTTCTTGCATAGAGGAAAACTTAAAAGTTTAAGTAAATCATGCATGTAAAATGCTTAGCTCAGAGCAAGAACTCAATATATATTATCTACATGACCAATATTGTAGCTTTACTATCAGCCAAGTAGTGCCAGTCCAGCTCTGTTGTCTCCTATGGTTGCAGAGTGAGCTGAAAGGCACATCTTCACATCTAGTTCTTGGCTGAACCGGGGTAGCAGCTCCTGGAGGCAAACCCTACCATTCATGTAGTTCTTTCCTAATTGCTTCATGCATCGCAATCCAGTGCAAATTCCTGTTTTTCCTTTTTACTGATAGTGGAGGCTGATGCTCAAAGGGTTGAATAACGTATCAAAATTCGCTCAGCTGGAGAAGGTAGGGCTTGTAGGAGCTGCGATTATAACCAAGCCTTGATCCTTCTAAAATACATTCTTTTATGGCATACTATACCGCCTCTGTGATGATGTGTGCTTCTCTGCTTTCCCCCGAGTTCTGAGCTCAAGGACCATGTTTGGTCCTATTCTAAACGCTGGTGCTCCTGGTCCAGCAGTCAGTATTTGTTGCTGGATGGTCCCAGCAGAACATACGTTGAGACACTTACTGAGAAGCCCGCACGTCTGCTGTTTTGATCCGACTACCTGTGGTCTCTGCTCCTCGTCAGTGAGGAGAGAAGTCCAAGGAAATCAGATTTCTCCTTCTCTCTTCTTCAGTGTCCATGTATCCCTCTCTAGGGCAAAGTGAGATATAATCACTGGGAGAGTAGCCTCTCCCTGAGGAGAAGCTGATGGCTTTATCTCCTGCTTCCCTGGGGTGGCTTTATCTTTTGTTCTGTTTGTCTCTCTCTTTCTTTTTTAAGATTTTATTTATTTATTTGACAGAGAGAGACAGAGAGGACAAGCAGCGGGAGTGACAGTCAGAGGGAGAGGGAGAAGTAGGCTCCTGGCTGAGCAGGGAGCCCGATTTGGGGCTGGATCCCAGGACCCTGGGATCATGACCTGAGCTGAAGGTAGATACTTAACTGACTGTGCTACCCAAGTGAACCTGTTTTTCTCTTTTAAGGCCGGTGGGGCAGTGGGCTTAGGGGGAGCCTTATGCGACACACCCGAGGTTATTAGGGAAGAAGTAAATGTTTGCAAAGAGAAGGAGACCTTACAAGCAAGCTCACAGGGTCTGGCAGGGTGGAGAGAAGAGAAACTGAATGAAGATGGTGTTAGAAGAGAGGATTTAGAATGGCCTCGGGGAAGGGGTAAGAAAAGAAACTGGAGGATGACTATAAAGTATGGTAGAAAAATTCACCTTGAAAAAATAGAGTCTACCAAAAGCAAAAGGAAAGAGTCAATAAGATATATAAAGCAACAGGGAAATATAGCAAGGCCCTTAAAAATCATTAATGGAAAATTTAATACCAAAATATTAGAGTAAAAAAAAAAAATACTTGCAAGTACAGAGCTTGCCTGTGTGTGTGGCTCATTAAAAAAATGCCCCAGAAAAACCAACTCCTTTACCTCTGACAGCCGCACAAACACGTGTGCCCTGAAATGAAACCTTTCATGCCACCCTAGTACCTCCCACTTCAAACACAAGCTTTGTTGCTATTCTTCTATTTCATTCCCACTGGCCTCAGACCATACATGCGCCATGAGAACTGACCCGAAGGTACTGCCAACATGCCTGGATTGCATCCTGGGGTTGCGCCCTTCTGGCAGAGGATCAGTTGGCTACAGCTGTCCATTTCCCCGTCATACTGCTGACTTGTCCGTATTACAGGTGTTTGATTGGCGATCTCCCTTCAGTCATTTGAAGGCCCTTCGAGTCCGGGACTGTGGCTGTTTTGCTTATGTAATATTCCCAGGACCTAGTGTGTGGAGAATGGATTGGATAGGGAGAAAGCAGGAGTTTACGTTGCGATACTAAGGAAGAAACAGTGTTGGTAAGAGTGAAAGGTGGCTTGCTTTGGGAGGAGGAAGCGCCAGCATAGGAGATTGTTGGAGACTTTCAAGAGATAGGTTGCAATCAATCAGTGATTGATTGGATGCAGGTCCTCAGCAAGGCGGAGGTGTCAAAGATGATCTGGACAGAGCTCTGGATGGGTGGTGGTGTAATTGTCTGTAAGAGAGGACACAAGAGGAGGAGGAAGCTTAGGAAGGAAATTTAAAAAGCTGAGATGGTTAAGTACAGAGACTGAGTTGGCTGTTGAGTTGGACATCAGATTGGTGTCCCCTTACCCCAGTTCTCTAGACCTGACTTCTTTCCTGATTCCGCATCGCTATTCGCAGCTGCTCACTGAACATTTCCACCTGGAAGAGATAAGGCTGCTCACACTCAGCATGTCCAAATTCAGTTTATCATCTTCCTCTAAAGTCTGGTTCTTTTTCGTATAATCCCAGTCATTCAGCAGGAATTTCCTTTTCCTGCTTCCTCTGTCTATTTCTGACTGGCAAATCCAAAACACCCATGCTGTGTCAATCTCTTTGATTTGTGTAGTTCTTGGTTTTCTTCTCTCATTTCCATTTCCACTGCGTTAGAAATGCTCATTTACGCCTGCCCATTTTAATAGCTTCAGGTATGGCTCCCTGACACTAAATAAGCAAACATTTCAGACTCCATCGTATGTCAGCCAGTGTCCTTTCCCTTCCAGCCTCTGCATTATCTGCATACACCAATCCCATCCTCTCCCCTCTACCACTCAGCAGCCCAGCCTTGGAGCAATATACTGTTATCCAAATGTGTGATCCTCTCTAATTTGTGCTCAATTTTCCCAGCTTTCTCAGCTTGTCCCTCCCAGCCCACTTTTTGGTCAGTTTAATGTTACCTTTTCAAAGAAACCTCCATTGCGCCTGTTGTTTAGTTTAGCTCCTCTGTGGTTACTCTCAAAGAGCTGTTTTCTTTTTCTTCAAGGCACTTTTCACTGTGGTGATGGTATTGCTTATGTGATCATTAATTTAGTGACTGTCTCTCTTACTAGATCATAAGCCCCGTAGAGGTAGGTCTGTGAACATCTTGTTTACCACTGTGGTCCAGCATCCATGGTAGCTGCTGAAAGAATGGCTTTAGATGAAATCTTTCAGAGAGAGAATTTAGAGTGAGAAAAAGACAGCCAAGGCATGAACACTGGGGAACACCAGTATTTAAGGGGCCAGACATGCAAGCAGATCCCATGAAGAAGTCTTAGAAAAAGCACCATAGAAAGTAAGAAACCAGGGCAGAACGGTGTGATGATGAAAATTTCATGGAGGCAGTAATATAGGATAGGACAAAATGCTGCAGAAATCCACACATGTAATACTCAAGGGTGTCCATTAGATTTGTCATCTTTGTCATTGGAGATCAAAAATGGAAGTAATTTTCTTGGAGTGTTGGGCCGGAAGTCAGATTTCTGGGAATTGAGTTCATGAGAGGTCATAAGTAGAGAAATGAACACATGTTGTTGTTTATAAACACTTATTTCTGAATTGAGGGAGAAAGATTCACAGAGGTGAGCATAAAAGAAAAATACGTTTGTAAACTGTAGGAAGGTCTCTGTGAAGAAGTTTGTGTTTAATATATGAGCAAGAGATAGGCTAATCATCGGAAAGGGTCCCAAACATTATGGAGGACTTAGAGCAACATGTACAGAAATAAACTTTGATTAAGAGGAGAAACATCTTTGCTTATGAGGGTCGGATATGCCATAAATAAATTTAAAAATTCAAACATAAGAATAGTGTGCATGTAGATGTATTTGTAGGTTAGGAAGCAGATCTGATCCAAGGGAATTTTTTTAAATTTATTTTTTATTTATTTTCAGCATAACAGTATTCATTGTTTTTGTACCACACCCAGTGCTTCATGCAATCCGTGCCCTCTCTAATACCCACCACCTGGTTCCCCCAACCCCCCCCCCACTTAAAACCCCTCCGATTGTTTCTTTCTTTTTTTTTTTTTTTTTAAAGATTTTGTTTATTTATTTGACAGACAGAGATCACAGGTAGGCAGAGAGGCAGGCAGAGAGAGAGGAAGGGAAGCAGGCTCCCTGCTGAGCAGAGATCCTAATTCGAGGCTCGATCCCAGGACCCTGGGATCATGATCTGAGCCGAAGGCAGAGGCTTTAACCCACTGAGCCACCCAGGGGCCTCTGATCCAAGGGCATTTCTGCATTGTGATTCTTATAACTTCACGAAGGAAGGAATGCTCAACCATTCTTTGTATAGAAAGATGATGGTATTGTGATCAAGTGAGACTATTCCAAGGAAGCAAGATGCTTCAACACCTACACACCAATCAAGATGATACATGACATTAAGGAAATTAGGGCTTAAAATCATACAATCGTCTCAATAGATGCAGAAAAAGTGTTTGACAAAATTCAACATCCATTTATGATGAAAACTGCCAACAAAGTGAGTATAGAGAGAACATACCTTGACATAATAAAGGCAATATATGACAAGCCCACAGCTAATATCATGCTCAATTATGAAAAGCTGAAAGCATTTCTTCTAAAATCAGGAACAAGATAAAAATACCCAATCTTATCACTTCTACCTAACATAGTATAGGACGTCCTAGTCAGAACAATTAGGCATAAGGAAATAAGAGACATCCAAATCATAAAGGAAGAAGTAAAATTATTATTTGCAGATGACCTAATATTATACATAAAAATCCTAAAGACTTTACCAAAAAGATTGTGAGAACTAATAAACAAATTCAGTAAGGTCACAGAATCCAAAGTCGACATACAAAAATCTGTTATGTTTTTATACACTAATAATAAACTATTAGAGAAATTAAGAGAACAAGTCCATATACAGTTGTATCAACAAGAATAAAATAGGAGATGAAAGACCTTTATGGCATCTATAAGATGTTATAGGTATCCATAAGATATTAATGAAAGGACTCAAAGAAGATACAAATAAATAGAAAGGTATTCTGCTCATGGATTGGAAGAACTAATATCCTTAAAATGTTCACACTATCTACCCAAAGCAATCTACAGATTCCCTGTAATCCCTATCAAAATTCTAGTGGCTATTTTCATAGAAATAGAATAAACAATCCTAAATTTTATATGGAAATACAAAAGACCTCAAATAGGTAAAATGATCCTGGGAAAGAACAAAGTTGGAGGACTCACACTACCTGATTTCAAACTGTATTATCTATACTAATCCAAACAGTATCTTAATGGTATTAAAACAGACCCAGATCAATGAAATAGAATAGAGAGCCCAGAAATAAACATACACACACACATATGGTCAGTAAATTTATGATAAAGGAAGGAAAGGATGGTCTCTTCAATAAATGGTGTTGGGAAAACTGGACAAGCACATGCACAAGAGTGAAATGGGATCACTATCGTTCCCATACACAAAAGTGAGCTCAAATTAATTAAAGACTTGAATGTAAGACCTGAAGCTGTGAAACTCCTAGAAGAAAACATAGGTGGTGAACTCCTTAACACTGGTCCTGGTGGTGATTTTTTGGATCTGAAACCAAAAGGGAGGCAAGAAAAGCAAAAATAAGGAAATGGGATTACATAAAACTAAAAAACTTCTGCACAGCAAAGGAAACCATCAATGAAATGAAAAGATAACATACTGAATGGGAGACAGTATTTTCAAATCATATATCTGGTAAAAGATTAATATAAAATTCATAAATAACTCATACAACTCAATAGCAAAAAAAAAAAAAAATGTAAGACCTGAAGCTGTGAAACTCCTAGAAGAAAACATAGGTGGTGAACTCCTTAACACTGATCCTGGTGGTGATTTTTTGGATCTGAAACCAAAAGGGAGGCAAGAAAAGCAAAAATAAGGAAATGGGATTACATAAAACTAAAAAACTTCTGCACAGCAAAGGAAACCATCAATGAAATGAAAAGATAACATACTGAATGGGAGACAGTATTTTCAAATCATATATCTGGTAAAAGATTAATATAAAATTCATAAATAACTCATACAACTCAATAGCAAAAAAAAAAAAATCTGATTTAAAAATGGGCATAGAATCTAAATAGACATTTTCCCAAAGAAGACATACAGCACATGAAAAGATACTCAGCATCACTAATCATGAGGGAAATGCAGATCAAAACTACAATGAGATAACACTTCATACCTGTTAGAATAGCTATTATCAAAAGGACAAGAAATAACAAGTGCTGATGAGGATGTGGAGAAAGGGGAACCCTCTTATACTGTCGGTGGGAACGTAAATTGGTGCAGCCACTGTGGAAAACCATGTGGAGGTTCCCTAAACAATTAAAAATAGAACCTCTGGGCATTTATCTGAAGAAAATGAAAACACTAACTTAAAAAAAAATATGCACCCCATGTCCTTTGTAGCATTATTTACAGTAGTCAGCATATGGAAACAACATAAGTGTCCATCATTGCTGGGTGAATAAATAGTGTTTATATGTGTGTGTGTGTGTGTGAGAGAGAGAGATAGAGAGAGAGAGAGAGAGAGAGAATGGAATATTATTTCATCATAAAAAGAAGGAAATCTTGCCATTTGTAACAATAGACCTTGAGGACATTATACTTATAAGTGAAATAAGTCAAACAGAGAAAAACAAATACCATATGATTCCACTTATATGTGGGATCTAAATACATTGATACAGAATCGTGGTTGTGAGAAGCATGGACCTGGGGTGGATGAAATGGGTGAAGGAAGGCAAAAATTACAAAGGTCCAGTTATAAAATAAATAAGTCATGGGGTTGTAGTGCACAGCATGATGACTGTAGTTAATAATACTGTATTTTATATTTGAAAGTTGCTAAGAGAGTTGATCTTAAAAATCCACAGCACAAGGAAAACTGTGCATGGTGACGGATGTTAATTAGACTTCTTTTGAAGATCATTTTGAAATAGATACAAATATTGTACACCTGAAAATAGTATAATGTTATATGTCAATTATATCTCAAATAAATAAAAGAAGAAAGACGATGATATTATGAAACCAGAATGAACTTCAAGTGGCAGGATTAGTTTTATGCCTGGTTTACCCAGTCTTTCACCCATTCTTTTTTGAGAGTTTAAATTTAACTTGAAAGGATCGTGGATGTTGGAGAGTTCTGTGAAAAGCCCAATTTGGACTTAGCAAACTAACCCTGTGATTAAGAACACATGTCTGGCTGTCATGTGAACCGGGGCTTGAATTTTGGCTCTGTCACTACAACCTGTTATGTGGCCTTGGGTACTGTAGTTAGTCTTTCTAAAGTTTACTTTCCGTAATGAAAAGAGGGAGTACAAATACCCACTTTGCAGATTTGTGAAGATTATATGAGGCAACACATGTTCAATACTCAATAATGAGATTTTTGAATTAGAAACATGACAAGGATTTCTTCCCCCTTATGATACCCGATTATTCTGGCAGGGGATTTCTTTTAGTTTCTGAGACAACAGTAATAAAAAAGCTCTGCATCCTCAGGGCAATCAGATGCTCGGCACCAGTGAGCCTGTAACACTGCATGAAGTTTGTTGAGTATGGCAGGGGTATTGAGTAGAATCAGTGGAAAATTTGGCTTGTGCTTTTGCCCTTCACCCAACTATGGAACAGTTGCCTAGCAATGTGCTGAGATGCCACTTTTAATCCAATCTTTAGTACCAAATGCAGGTCTACAATGGTCTTTATGCTCATAATGCAGCACCTCAATATTTGTGGCAAACAGAGGACAGGTGGTATGGAATCCACAGTCCTTAAGTTGTGCTAAGAACATTCTTAGCTATTTTCTCTTTGAAAAAGATTTCTCCCTGAGTTGGTGTGGATCCTGCACAGAATTTCTAACAAATAATAAAGCACCTCAGAAAGTCTCTAACACATTGGAAAAATGCATTTCAAGTTCTAATCAACCAGTGTTATAAAAAAGTTTGTATATTAACCTCTGTGCAGGCTGGGATTAGTTGTATAGTAGAGAGAGTGATGGTCTTGTTGAAAGAGTGTAGGGCATCACGGATTAGAAGAATCTCCATCTCCAATAAAAATAAAGACAATATAGAATATTTTTTTCTTGATTATTATGAGCCTTAAAGGAAGAGTCTGTTTTCTAGAAAGACATCTAGTGTTATAAGAGATCTTCTATTTAGTACCCTTGTATGAAAACCATCTCTACATTTCAGAAAAGTGGAAACAGCCAAAAAGAGAAAAGACATGGTACAAGGAGAAAAGACCAGCATTGATGATGAAATATTAGGGAAATTGGGGCTGATGGTCAGAAATATTTCCCAAGAGTGAAAAAACACTAGGTAGTTGAATATTATTGGATGAAATGTTGACAAAAACTACCAAACAGAACTCTGCATTTTGCAGGATTGAGAAGACAGAGATTAGATTTTACGTGGATTGAGACAGGCAGAATTTATGAGAGAATACTGGAGGAGGGGGTAGCTATGCTAGGAAAGAGCACCAGAAATCTGCATATGGCTCCCCTTGAGTCTTTGACTAAATAGAAATCTGTACGAGAGGAGAGTGAACCTTCTGGCAAAGAAAAAAAATTTAGGTATATGTAAGGTGAACAATTCTAAAGGCCAAACAGGACCAAGAATAATTTGAGTTTTTACCAACAAGAGAGAGAGAGGGAGAGGGAGAGATCTCATTCCACATGTAGAACATTTAATAGAGATCTTGTAAGACTTGAATGTTAGTTGGGGCGCTAAAATAACCCTAGAGTAAAGAGTAACCTAGACCCACACCTAAAATCGTAAAAATAAGCATGAGGATAATCAAACTAATCCAAAAGAGATTTTATTTCCTGTCAGAGCAGTGTCCCAACATTTTTAAAAGGGATTGAACAAAACCTAGCACTTAACGATACAAGATTTACAATGTTTAGCATCTAAGAAAAAATTATAAGACATGCAAAAAAGCAGGAAGATGTGACTCAAAGCCAGGAGAAAAAAATCAGTCGATATAAAAAAGCTGAAAGATGACAGAGGTAATAAACCTAGCAAGTAAAAACATGAAAACAGGTATTATAAATACACTCCATAGGACCAATTATTAAACTGAAAATATGGGTAGGATGAGGTGAGAAAAGGAAAACATTCAAAGAAACTAAAGGGGAGTTTTTATCTAAAATGAAAATTTTACTTGATAAAGAGATTAATAGTAGAACAGACATGATATTTTAAAAAAAAGATAATGAAAGTTGAAGATAAAGTGATAGAACCTTTTGACAACATAGCAATAGAACCTATCCAAAATGAAGCTTACACAAAGAGACAAAAGAATTAAGAAAAATAGACCTTTGGGGAAATATCAAATTGAGTAATATGTAAACTGGAATCTTTAGAAGTAGGAGAGAGAGAAAAAGAGAACAAAAATGATGTCTAAAGAAATAATGAACAAAGATTTTCCAAATTTTGTGAAAAATATAAACTCACAGATTGAGGGAACTCAGCAGACATACATAAGCAAAATACATTCTACAAAAACCACACACCAAGAGCCTCATAATCAAGCCACAACAAGCTACTGTTTCTGAGAAAAATCTTAAAGGTAGATAGAGGGAAAAAAGGGTGGACATTATGTGCAGAAGAACAAAAGATAAGAATTACATAGACTTTTCTTCAGAAACCATGCAAGTCAGAAGATAGTAGTGTATTCGTAAAGTACTGGACAAAAATTTGTCAATCTCGAATTCTATACCCAGTGAAAATACCTTTATAACATGAAGATAAAATAAAAGCTTTTTTCAGACAAAAAAAGCTATAGGGGTTTGTGACCAGCAGACCTGTACTACAAGATCTATAGTTCTTCAGGTAGAAAGAAAATGACACCTGCAGAAAATGTGCATCTACGTAAAGGAATAAGGAGCTTTGAAAATACAGAGGTAAATATTAAGAAGTTTTCTCATTATTTTAAAAATCCTTAAAAGATAATTGACTGCTTAAAGCAATAGTAATAATATATTGAGGGATTTATAACACATGAAAAAGCAAAATGTATGACAACAATATCATAAAGGACAAGATAGGGAATTGAAGGTATATTATTCCTGTATTCTTATATTATATGTGAGGCAGTATATAAAATAAAAATGCAAGGTGTTGTAAATCCTAGGTAAATCCTTAGAAAATAAAGAGATATAGTTAAGCAAACCAATGATGGTGATAAAATGGAATTTTAAAATACTCAGTTAATCAAAAAGAAAACAGGAAAATGGGGAAAAAAACAAAGAATAGATGAGTTAAAAAGTTAAACAATAGCAAGATGGTAAGTTTAAACACAACCCTGTCAGTAATTTCATCAAATGTAAATGGTCTAAACTCTGCACCAAAAATCCAGAGATTGTTAGATTAGATTGTAAAAACCCCAATTTTATGTGATCTGTAAAAATTTCTATCTATATATAAAGACACCAATTAAAAGGGAAAGCTTGGGAAAAGATAAAGGTGTTTTAACTAAAATAACAGAAAAAATAGACTTCAGAATAGGAATATTACCAGGAATAAACATGGATATTTCACAATGATAAACGGGTCAAAAAATCAAGAAAGCACAACAGTTCTAAATATGTATGCACCTATTAACTGACTTCAAAATGCTTGAAGCACTGACAGATCTGAAAAGAGAAAGAGAAATCTACAATTATAGTCGCAGTTTTCAACACTCTTTTCAGTAATTGATAGAACAAGCAGACAGAAAATAAACAGGGATATGGAAGATTTAAGTGACATTTCAACAGCATGGACTAGTTGACATTTATAAATGGAATATTCCACACAACAAATGCAAAGTACAGATGCTTTTCTAATACCTATAGGACATCTACCAACATAGACCACGTGCTCAGACATTAAAAAGCCTCCAGGAATTTTAAATGTTTGAAACCATATGTAGTATGTTCTCTGATCACAACAAATTAAATTAGAAATAAGTAATAGAAAGACATCCAAATATCCCAAAACATTTGGAAATAACGCAGCATAATTCTAAATAATGCATAGTTCAAAGCAGAAATCACACAAAAATTGGAAATGTTTTGTTCTGAATGCAAAGAAAATTTGCATTATCAAAATTTGTGAAGTGCAACTTAAAGAGAAATGTGTAGGTTTAAAGCTTATATTACAAAAGGATAAATCTCTATATGTATCAGTCTAAGCTTCAACCTTAAGCTAGAAATATAGGAGAAAACTAAACCTCAAATCAGTAAGAAACAAATAATAAATCAATGAAATAGAAAACAGAAAAATAATAAAGAACATCAATGAAATTGAAGGCTGATTCTTTGAAAAGATCAGAGTAGTAAATAAACTTCTAATTGATTTGATCAAGAAACAAAAAGGATACATATATTACTAATATCAGTAATGAAAAGGGGCTATCCCTAAGATTCTTCACACTTTGAAAGGGTAACCAATAGAATGTTATAAACAACTTGGTGCCAGTGAACTCCACAACCTGTACAAAATGATTAAATTCTTTGAAAGAATTTCTATTCTATTCTATTTCAGAAATCAATAGGAAATCTAAATATCAACTAAAAATATTAATTCACAATTAGAAACCTTCCCTCAAAGAAATTTGTGGGCCCAGATGCCTTAACTGGTGAATTGCATCAAATACTCAAGGAAGACAGGAGCCTGAGTGGTACATACAGTCAGTTAAGCATCTGACTCTTGGTTGCTCTCTCTTTCTCAAACAAATAAATCTTTTATTTTTAAATTTATTTTCAGAAAAACAGTATTCATTATTTTTTCACCACACCCAGTGCTCCATGCAATCCATGCCCTCTATAATACCCACCACCTGGTACCCCAACCTCCCACCCCCCACCACTTCAAACCCCTCAGATTGTTTTTCAGAGTCCATAGTCTCTCATGATTCACCTTTCCTTCCAATTTACCCCAACTCCCTTCTCCTCTCTAACAAATAAATCTTTTAAAAGAACCACTCAAGGTAGAAAAACTACCAAGCTTACATAAACTTGTTTTGAGAATATAGCAGGAGAAACACTTCTCATCTCATTTTATGAGGGCTACACTATCCTGATATCAATGCGAGACAAAAAAAATTACAAGAAAACCACAGACCAACATCCTCATGAGAATGAATCACAAGGGGCACCTGGGTGGCTCAGTCAGCTGAGTGTCTGCGCTGGCTCAGGTCATGACCCCAGGATCGAGACCCACATCAGGCTCCCTGCTCAGTGGAGAGTCTGTTTCTCTCTCTCCCTCTGCCACTTTCTCTCTCAAATAAATAAATAATACCTTTTTTTTTAAAAAAAGGAAAATGAATAAATGAATCATAAATCTTTAGCAAAATATTAGCAAACCAAAAATGAAATATATAAAAAGCATAATACATCATGATTAAATAATGCTTGTCCCAAGAATACAAGGTTGATTAACAAAAAAAATTAATGTAGTTCATCTTATTACTACAATAGATGAGAAAAACTATATGGCCATTTTGATTGATGCAGGAAAAGCATTAAAAAAAAATCAACATCCATTAACAATAATAATCTCCCATTAAACCAGGAATAGAAGGGAACCTCCACAATCCAATAAAAGGCTGATGATTGCACACCTCTATGAATATACTAAAGCCACTGGATTGTGTACTTTCAGTGGTTGAATTTTTTGACATGTGAATTATATCTCAATAAAGCTGTTTTTAAAAAAAAGTACAAGTTATTACTAATGTATCACTGGTGGACCTGAATGATTTTGCCCTAAGCTCAAGAAGAAGACAAGGATGTTCATTCACTATCTTCACTTCTAGTCAGCATTCTACTGGACATTTTTACCAGTGCAGTAAGACAAGGAAAAGAAATAAAGGGTATACAAATTAGAAAGCTACAAATAAAACCATCTCTATTTGCAGATGACACAATCAAACATGCTGCAAATAATCAACAAAAAAACCTGCTAGAACTAATAATATTTTTAGCAAGATCTCAGGATACAAAATCAATTTGCAAAAATCAGTTGTATATCTGTATACTAGTGATAAACAAATAGAAATCTGAATAAAAAACAAGACAATATCATTTGCAGTAGCATCCCAAAACATGAAATATATGAAATCTCTACCCTGAGTGCTAGAGATATTTCCACGAGAATTGAGAAAACCTAAGTGAATTGATTTACTGTGTTTATAGCTGGCAAGACTTAGTGTTGTTAGAATTTCAATTCTCTCCAAATTGATTTCTAGATTCAATGAAATCCCAATAAAGTCAGTATTGCTATTGAGTCAGTATTATTAAAATGTCACTTCTCTCAGAGTTGAGTTATAGATTCAATGAAATCTCAATACGAATTCTAGCAAGCTTTCTTGTAGAAATTTCCAGGGTGGTTCTAAAACTTATATGAAAATTTAAATGCCTAGAATAACCAAACAGTTTTGCAAAAGAATAGAGTTAGAGGATTTAGACTTACTGATTTTGACAGTTACTACAAAGCTATAGTTAATCAAGATAGTGTGTTATTGGTGTAAGTTCAGGCATATAGATCAGTGAAACACAATAGAGAGCTTAAAAATAGACCCATGTGTGTATGGTCAACTGATTCTCAACAAAGATGCCAAGGTAATTCAATACAGAGAGGATTACTTTTTCAACAAATGGTCTGGAACCAACTTATTATCTACATTAAAAAAAAAAAAAACACCTCAACTCTTACTTTATCACACACAAAGATTAACTTGAACTGGATCATAATCCTAAGTGTAAATGCTAAAACTATAAGACTTCCAGAAGAAACTTTGTAACCTTCATGTAGGCAAAGAGTTCTTAGGACCCCAAAAACTTAAACATAAAATGTTTGAATTGGGCGACATGAAAATGGAAAACTTTTGCTGCTCATAAGACAGGGTAAGAAAATGCAAAGGAAACCTCAGACTGGGAGGAAATATTATCAGTACATATATCTGACAAAAGACTGCTTTCCAGAATATATAAAGAACTCTTATAATTTGCTAATAGAATCAATAAAAAGTCTCTAAAAATGGACAAATTTGAACAAACTCTTTACCAAAGAAGATATACAGACAGCCAGTATGTGCATGAAAAGATGCTCAATATCACTTATCATTAGGGAAAGAAAATCGAAATCACCAATGTGGTATTACTATACATCCACTAGAACATTAGAGTGGGATCACCTGGGTGGTATAATTGGTTGAGTGTGTTGACTCTTGGTTTTGGCTTGGTTGTGATCTCAGGGTTGTGGGATTGTGCCCCTTGTTAGGCTCTACACTCAATGTGGAGTCTGCTTAAGACTCTCTCTCTCTCTCTCTCAAAAAAAAAAAAAAAAAAGAAGAAGAAAAAAGAAAGAAAGAATATTAGAGTGAATAAAATTAAAATGACAATACCAATTGTTGGTGAGATTATGAGGTAACTGGAACTCTCATACACTGCTGATGGGAATATAAAATTTTATAACCTTTTTGGAAACTTGTTTTGACAATTTCTCATAAAGTTAAACACATGCTTACCCCATGATCAAGCAATCCCACATTTAGGTATTTAAGAGACATGTAGGCATATGACCACATAATGATTATACACAAATGTTCCTCGACTTTTATCTAAAGTAACCCAAACTAGAAACAACACAAATGTCCACCGACAAGTAAATGTATAAATAAAATATTGAACAATGGGATACTATTCAGCAGTATAAGTGAAGGAACTACTTAGACTGCAACAACGTGGTTCAATCTCAGAATAGGTATGGTAAGGGACAGAAGTCAGATAAAAAGGTGTAGATATTATATGATATTCAGTGACATGAAACTCCAAAGGAAAAATGTACCATGTATTTATAGAAAGCAGATTTGCGATTGCCTGGGTACAGTGATGGGGTGAGATCAACTTGGAAGAGACCTAAAGGAATGACCTTTCGTGGTGAGGGGAATGTTCTATATTTTGATTTTAGTGTTGTTAACATGGGCATAAACATTTGTCAGAAGTCAGAGGGTACATCTTTAACATGAGACATGTAAACTATACCTTATTAAAACTGTCCTTGTGTATAGTGGTCGCTCTGTTGTATTTTTTTTAATTTTTTACTTTTTTTTAATAAACATAATAATGTATGATTAGCCCCAGGGGTACAAGTCTGTGAATTGCCAGGTTTACACACTTCACAGCACTCACCATATCACATACCCTCCCCAATGTCCATAACCCAACCACCCTCTCCCTACCCTCCCCCTCCCCATCACCCTCAGTTTGTTTTGTGACAGTGAGAGTCTCTTAGGGTTTTGTCTCCCTCCCAATCCCATCTTGTTTCATTTATTCTTTTCCTACCCCCCCCCCGGTCCCCCACACTGTATCCCTACTTCCTCATATCAGGGAGATCATATGATAACTGTCTTTCTCCGATTGACTTATTTTGCTCAGCATAACACCCTTTAGTTCCATCCACATCATTGCAAATAGCAAGATTTCATTTCTTTTGATGGCTGCATAGTATTCCATTGTGTGTGTGTGTGTGTGTGTGTGTGTACATATACATAGTATTCCATTGTGTATATATATATGCATATATATACATATTTGTGTGTGTGTGTGTGTATATATATATATATATACATATACATCTTCTTTATTTGTGTGTGTGTGTGTGTATATATATATATACAACATCTTCTTTATCCATTCATCTGTTGATGGATATCTAGGTTCTTTCCATAGTTTGGCTATTGTGGACATTGCTGCTATAAACATTCGGGTGCACATGCCCCTTTGGATCACTACGTTTGTATCTTTAGGGTAAATACCCAGGGTAAATACCCAGTAGTGCAATTGCTGGGTCGTAAGGTAGCTGTATTTTCAACTTTTTGAGGAACCTCCATGCTGTTTCCAGAATGTCTGCATCAGCTTGCATTCCCACCAGCGGTGTAGGAGGGTTCCCCTTTCTCCTCATCCTCTCCAACATCTGATGTTTCCTGACTTGTTCATTTTAGCCATTCTAACTGGTGTGAGGTGGTATCTCATTGTGGTTTTGATTTGTATTTGCCTGATGCCAAGTGATGTGGAGCACTTTTTCATGTGTCTGTTGGCCATCTAGGTATCTTTTTGGCAGAAATGTCTGTTCATGTCCTCTGCCCATTTCTTGATTGGATTATTTGTTCTTTGGGTGTTGAGTTTGATAAGTTCTTTATAGATTTTGGATACTAGCCCTTTATCTCATATGTCATTTGCAAATATCTTCTCCCATTCTGTCAGTTGTCTTTTGGTTTTGTTAACTGTTTCCTTTGCTGTGCAAAAGCTTTTGATCTTGATGAAGTCCCAATAGTTCATTTTTGCCCTTGCTTCCCTTGCCTTTGGCAATGTTTCTAGGAAGAAGTTGCTGCGGCTGAGGTCAAAGAGGTTGCTGCCTCTGTTATCCTCAAGCATTTTGATGGATTCCTTTCTCACATTGAGGTCCTTCATCCATTTTGAGTCTATTTTCATGTGTGGTGTCATTTTTCTGCATGTGGCTGTCCAATTTTCCCAACACCATTTTTTTAAGAGGCTGTCTTTTTTCCATTGAACATTCTTTCCTGCTTTGTCGAAGAGTTGAGGGTCTATTTCTGAGCTCTCTATTCTGTTCCATTGATCTGTGTGTCTGTTTTTGTGCCAGTACCATGCTGTCTTGATGACGACAGCTTTGTAATAGAGCTTGAAGTCCGGAATTGTGATGCCACCGACTTTGGCTTTCTTTTTCAATATTCCTTTGGCTATTCGAGGTCTTTTCTGGTTCCATATAAATTTTAGGATTATTTGTTCCATTTCTTTGAAAAAAAATGGATGGGATTTTGATAGGGATTGCATTAAATGTGTAGATTGCTTTGGATAGCATAGACATTTTCACAATATTTGTTCTTCCAATCCATGAGCATGGAACATTTTTCCATTTCTTTGTGTCTTTCTCAATTTCTTTCATGAGTACTTTATAGTTTTCTGAGTATAGATGCTTTGCCTCTTTGGTTAGGTTTATTCCTAGGTATCTTATGACTTTGGATGCAATGGTCTCTCTGTTTTTGAGGGCAAGTTCTTGTAGGGAAACTTTGTCATGGTGTTGACAGTTTCATTATTGTATAAAGCCTTTTTCTGTATTGAGTACTGTGTCAGACATTCCTGTGACTTTTGTGCTTATATTTAAGCTGTGATGGGGCATAGTGAATTGAGGGGGAAAGGTAAGGATTGAGGAGGGACCAAAGATGTGTAAGTTGATTTATTCAACAAATATTTATTGAGCACCTTATATGTGCCAGCATGCACTAGATACCCAACATATGCAGGGGAGTACAAATAGTCCTTGACCTCTAAGAACTTGGTCTCCGAGGGTGCAAATTAAAGTACAGTGTTGTAAGTGCTGTGATAAAACTGTGAACAACTTACACAGGGGGAGTCATTAACTCTTTCCAGTGGGTTTGGGACTGAGGGGGTGATATTTATATTTGCTTTAAATTTAATGCCCAATGGTTAAAATCATATACCTTAGAACAAGAGAGATAGAGATTGGAATTATGGCTCTGCTACCTACTCTCTGTATCAAATGAGAAGCAAAACACGGTGCCATGAATAATGTATCACAGTATCAGGCATGTGTATGCCAAAGAAGTAAAAGTATTGTATTAGGAGGATATAGACTCAGCTGCTATTACAGAGACAAAGAGGAGATGGGGTAGGGGGGTGAAATATTCTGAGTTGAAGTAACAACATAACAAAGGTATCAAAGGGCCCTATTTGGAGAACAATGAGTTCAGTGATGCGAGAGAGTAGGGAACTGGCTCAGGCCAAGGTGAATATATGACTTGAAGGTCAGGATCATGACAAACTGGAATAGGAGCCTTGAGCTCTTTCCTATGGGTGCATTCCTACTGCAAGTTCCTAAGCAAGGCAATTTCCTAAAAAAAAGATTTTTAGGAAAACTACTCTGGTGACAGTATGGAGAATGGACAGGAAGAGTCAAGTGCAGAGAGTCTAGTAACTTGGCTCTTGCACTGGTTCAACCCAGATATGGGTTGAATTCTGGTTCAACCCAGAGATAATGGAAGTATATGTCAAGGGCGGTTGCTATCATACAGAGGAGGCTCTAGCCTGAGATGCCTCAAAGAAGTTGTCAGTAGAGGACCCCTTGGATATAGAGCATTTGAAGATGACTCTGGGATAGCTAGTTTGGGTTTTTGGGTGGATGGTACTGCCATAGGTAGAAACAGGAGCTTCATGAGGAAGAGAAAGTTTCTGTAGGGAGTTAAGAGGCATGAATGTGGGGGTCGCCTGGGTGGCTCAGTGGGTTAAAGCCTCTGCCTTCAGCTCAGGTCATGATCCCTGGGTCCTGGGATCGAGCCCCTCATGGGGCTCTCTGCTCAGCAGGGAGCCTGCTTCCCCCTCTCTCTCTGCCTGCCTCTCTACCTGCTTGTCATCTCTGTCTGTCAAATAAATAAATAAAATCTTAAAAAAAAAAGAGGCATGAACGTGGATGCTTTATTTGTGGAAGGCAGTGATTTTGAAAACGTTTTGGTAGAGTACTCTACTCATTACAATATTTTTGAGTATCCTTCGTTAGATACACAATTACTTGTAAATTGCATACATGCACTGTTACTCCAACATTTATATATGTTATAAGACATATACAAAATGGGGAAAAAGATGAGATGAGATAAACATATAAATCAAAGTTGTCATTTTTTTCCTGCATACCAGTCCATTGTCTTGGGTAACAAGTGGGGTGTCTTCATTCTGCTTCGGACTCACTGGAGTATGACACCAATTGTTGGACCTGCCTGTAGCATTGTGGAGTAGAGAAATGGTGTCTCTTTCTCCCCTTGGGGGACTCTCACTGACCCATCTTTTCTTCTTTCTTTCTGGATTTTTTTTTTTTTTTTTTTTTTGGAACAGATATACAAATTATTACCCTCTAGGAGCGACATGTGTGAAATTTTCTTAACACCTCTGGTGCATAACCTGAGAAGGTCATTATAATTCAAGCGAAGCAAGATTTTAACTGTTTGACCTGTGATACAAAGTAACTTCCCCCTTACAAACTGGCTAAGACCAAGTGACAGGGGCTCTGCACCAGAAGTCCCAAGCTGGACCCAGAGGAAAGTGTGCGCGGTCAGGCCCAGCAGAGAGGATTGTGAGGAAGTTTATTTACTTCATTACCCCTCCTCCCTAAGATCAAGGTGGAGAAAAGGAGGGTGTGTTAGATTGGCTCAGTGGCTCAGACCAGAGCATCCGGGACTCTTATATTTAAAATTGATGTCCCTGCGAATGTGCTGCTTGAGTGTATGCAAAGTCCTGCCTTTCTATTTCAATTTCCTTTTTGGTTACGTGAGACCAGCTATGACAGCCCACTGTACATGGAAGGTTAGCGTTGCCAGCTTTTAATTTGGAGAATACACCACTTATTCTTGATGAATTGGTCCACTAGGACTTGGAGTAGAATCTAAAACAACTCTGGAGGTCTGTGGCAAGGAGACAGAAGGAGAGAGAGAGAGTTAATCAACCTTCACCCAGGCAGCCTGTTGACAGATTTCTAGGCAGACTTAATCAATGCACTTAGTTCTTAAGGAAGACCTGAAAATTATCTGGACTGGTTTCACCATATTTCATCCTTCTCGTGATGTTATAGCTATAAAGTAACTAGCTTGGGATTCCTTTTTAGGGCACACAGAAGAAGAGAAGAAAACCCCGTATTTTCTTGTGGTCCAGATTGAAGTGAAAAAAAAGGAATGAGTGTATATAAGTTGAGATTCTGAGCCAGCTTAAGCTTCACTAGCATGTAAATCATTTTTCAGTCTACGATAAAGTTAACAATTAAAATCTCTCTGGTATCCAGAATCAACGTTAACCACAATAGAATTGGGGCAGTGAACCAAGAACTGCATTCACTTGAGCTGTAAATCATAAACCCATCACCCTCCAGAGCAGAAGCAAAAGTGAAGAAGTCAGTGAGTACTGTAATAGGTTCCATATGTTGTTTTAAAGAGCCTTTGAGAAAAAAAAAAAACAAAGAAGAAAAGAAACGAAAACCCATAGACTACAGATCAGCATACTTTTGAGCAGAGATTTACATATGTGAATGAGAAGTGAAAGAACTAACAATGTCAATTTTTTGCTTCTGTTTTCTGCCACTTTTTAAAAATAAGGAAATAATTGTTTAAGTCTGGAAGGGTAGGGCTGGGGAAGCATGATTGGAACCCCAGCAAGTAGAAGAAGCGCAGAGGGGACTTGAAAGGAGGGAGGAAGAAGCTGACTGTCAGCTTTGGTAGATAAGGAAGCATAGATTAGGAAACACAAATTCTAATAACCCTCTTGGCTTTTCCCCTGTGACATGAGTGCAAGGAACTGGTGTTTCTCTTTAAGCATTAAAGTTACAAAGCCAAAAATTAACATGGCCACATTTCTGTGAAATTTTGGAAACGCCACGACAAGAATGGAAAGGGCAGCCGTGTTCAGAGTCAGACAGATCTGTTTTCAAATTTGCATTCTGCTGTGTGATCCTGGGCAATTCACTTACCTGCACTGGTCTTCGGTGTCATCTAATGGGGAATTAATACCTCACTCTCAGAGCTCTCACTGTAATGTATCTAACATTCACCGATCATTTTGAAACGTATCTGTGAAGTGTATCCTATCCTTTTGAAATCTTTCCTTTTCTCTTCCTGTGATTAAGGACTTCGCAGTGATTTGGATTCAGAAACCCTAGCATGTAAGCCAGTGAAAGGAGTACCTGTGTTTATTGATCTTTTGTGCCCCTGCCTCATACACACCTGGCACAATGACTAGGCTGTAGCCAAATAAAATGTTAGGGACTTCCCTTCCCTCAGTGCTGAGCAGGGCTGAAGCAGCCTGCCTATCCTGTTCCCTGGAAGTCGCCGCTTGCTGTGCTAAGTCACGTCTGCCCATGGACCCCTCAGCGAGGAAGTCAGGGATGTGGAGTAGTATATTTGCACAGTTGCTATCATGCTAAGAGGTCTGAGTCCAAGATACCATGTCATTCACTTTCTACTTTGGTTTGTTGGAAATAGCAAGGTCAAACTGTGGTCATTGCAAACACCGGAGGAAGTGGAAAGTCCTTTGAAAGTTTAAGAAGGGAAAAATCAAGGAAAGAGAAAAGAACCTACAGCCCAGTTGAAACGGAATGGTGACACAGAAGGAAATGACCCTATTTTTCCCCAGACAGATGCCTTGGTGGATTTCACAGTGGCTCTGAGACTAAAACCACACTGAACGGAGGTCTTGAGCCCCACATTCCATCCACCCCTCATTGGTTGCAATCAGAATGAAGCCATTTCACAAATGTGGCTCTCAAATACTGTTTGTGTCCGTAAAATGGAAGATAAAATTGGCCAATCAGACCACAACCACATCTGTCAAAGCTCTAACCCTTGGCCTTCGTGAAAACGTAACCTAGGACCAAACACAGAAACCCAGCAGAGGTACGCAAGGCATTTCATGCAGCCTTTGAAAAGTCGGTGACGGATGGCTGATGCTGTTCTGAAGGCCTGATGAGAAATCCAGGCTTGGCTGTGCTCAGAATGGTTGCAATTTTAAAGAAAAAGTAGGTTCAAAGTCAGTACCTATTTAATCTGTCCTGGCAAGGCCTTCCCCACCAGATGAGTTGAAAACACTCCTGATTCTCGCTATGCAAAGCCGTTTTCAAATATGTTTTGGAAACTTCTTTAGGATTTGGGAGTAGAATTTGGTTTTTAGTTGTCTCATTTAGGCTTCATATCCTTTGGTTCACTCCAAAGTAAAGTGAGGATTCTATCCTTAGTGACCATGGAGGGTAAGTTCAATAGCAGCTTCTCAGCCAATACACATACCCACGAATGTGGGACCACTCGTCTATGGCACACGCGTGCAGAGCTTGACATGAGACAAAACAAATACAGAAGGAACAGGAAGTTGAGCATCCTCACCAAGTTTGCTAAGACTGTTTGAAAACAGCTGAACATATTGAAGAAAAATATTTGAAAATAATGATTGCGTCTTTTCCGATATACGTGAAACATGACCAACATCACTGCCTTTCCTGATAGAAATGTCACGATGCTGCAGCAGCCTCAAGCCGATGGGAAGGTTTCTTAGAATTCCAGAGGATATGGCTTTGACTTTCAGTTGTGTTCGCTCAGGACACACAGATCACCAGGGGACAAGCTCGCTAGATCTATGCAAGAGTCAAGAGTCAAGAAGCAGCATCTCTAGTGATTTCTCCTCCATTTGATTGTCTCTTTAATGCATCTGTGTCTATCTGGGTCATCTTGAGTTTTTGATCCCACATGGGTTGTTTACCATGTTACATCGTGAGTGCAGACCAAAAAGCTGAGAAGAAAGTAGAAAATGTGACTCAGTGGGAGAACTCTCCCTAACACAAGGCGCAGAGATCCCTCCCTCTCCCATGCTCGATGAATATTGGATCCGTTCTTTTGGCCTTGGCCTCTCTTACAGGCATTTATGCCTATTTTAAAGGTCAAGATCAGGGAAGGCACAACATAGTTAGGTAAAAATGAAGATGCTGCCCTGATTATAAAGCTTCCTGTACTTAGTTAGCCCAGCAAATTGGTGTCTGGTATTTAGCACTACCAAGGAGATTTAATCATTACTATGTGAAACTCATCAGAGTTGTCCAAGTGGGACAAGATGTTATCTGATATAATGAAAAAAGAGTTTAATTAAGAATTTGGTGAAAAAATGAATATATGGTATATGGAAAAACCATGGTGTCCTTGCTGCTTGGAGATTGAGAAAGAATAAGGAGTGGCCTAGTGCCAGGTCACTGTCCATGCTTCTTCCGGAAGTGTTTTCTTTCCTTTTCTTTTTTTTAAAAAAATATTTATTTATTTATTTGACAGACAAAAATCACAAGGAGGCAGAGAGGCAGGCAGAGAGAGAGGAGGAAGCAGGCTCCCCGCTGAGCAGAGATGTGGGGCTCGATCCCAGGACCCTGGGATCATGACCTGAGCTGAAGGCAGAGGCCTTAACCCACTGAGCCACCCAGGCGCCCCTGGAAGTGTTTTCTTAAAAGAGATCTTCCCCCATAGGGACCTGTTGTTATCCTATAGCCTAGTAAAGTGACTATAATTAAGTAGATTAGACTTCTGTTTTTAGTCAAGTAAAAGATTGAGAACAGACTGCCCTTTAACCCGAGATGTGGAAAGGCCAGTCTACTTGGAAGTTAGTTAAAATGATGTTGTGTGTTAACTGATAACCTCAACAGACTTTATTCCCTGAATATAATATTTTCAGCTTTTTGCATTGCTCTTATGAGAAGCCCACCTCCAGATCTTTTCAAGGGCTTAGATTCCTGCAAATTCAGATTTTCCACCATTTACACGATGCTATTTTATAAGTGGAACACAGGTGATTACAGTGTGGCAGCATGTTTCCCAGGAAGGTCGCAGTTCTGGGGTCTGGAGGGCTCAACAGAAACCCCAGGCTTGTTCCCTCATCTGTCTTGATCTGAGCTTTTCCCAGGCTGCTGTGAGTGCACTGAGGCTCATGATGGGCAAGTCTAGCGCCTGGCACGGTGAACGCTACCTCACCACTGAATTCCTACAGCCATTGTTGCTACCAAAAGAATGACTCCGACCTGAGTCAGCTTGACTTCCTTCAACTCAAAGATAAAGATTAGCCTGTGACCATTGAACTGTGTGATGCTCCCCTGATGGTTTTTTGCATTTTGCCCTCATTCAGCAAGTTAAAGCTGGAATCCACAGAATTGTGAAACATTTGAGCCTGGGATGGTCATGTGATTTACAGTTTCATCTCATTCTTTTCAAGCAACAGAATCGCTGAGCCTTTTATTGTAATAAAAATGCAGGCCATAAAAAATTCAGTCCCTTTGAATTCTTTCTTTCTTACAACGCCGGGGGATTTTTCCTGATCTCGGGCTCTGTTCTGTTTAGGTATCCTCCCTCTCCCTCCCCCACGTCTGCTTTTGCAGATCTGTTTCCAGACTGCCCGCACTGAACGGGGGACCAGGAAGGGAGCCCAGCTGTTTTCCTTGTGTTGGCTTTCTTAGCTGAGCAGGAATTGCTGAGCAAAGAGCAACATTTTCTCCAGGGAGGTTCACAAGGGTAGTACAAACCCAGTCTGGGTTTTTCTTTTTTGGAGTTATTATTAAAAACTGCCAAGTACTATCAGTGGGAGGGGGAGGGGCTGGTAGCATATAAAGTCTGAAGTGCACATGGACCAGCCTTAAAAATCTATCAACTTGTTGGGACGCCTGGGTGGCTCAGTGGGTTAAGCCTCTGCCTTCGGCTCAGGTCATGGGATCGAGCCCTGCGTCACACTCTCTGCTCGGCAGGGAGCCTGCTTCCTCCTCCCTCTCTGCCTGCCTCTCTGCCTACTTGTGATCTCTCTGTCTGTCAAATAAATAAATAAAATCTTAAAAAAAAAAATCTATCAACTCGAGTGAAGCAGGAATGTCTTGCACTTCTTCAATGTTCCTGTTTAACAGGAGACAGTTGCTGTCAGAGAAAGTCCCTTATGGTTCTGTAGACTCTATTGTGCAACCTTGCTCTGTGCTCAGTAAGACAGGACATAATTAAAATTCCTTTGAAAATGGTTTCCCAATGATTGACATTTGTTCCAAAATACATCATGATAGTAAATGTTTAAACTGTTATTCCAGTGAAGTTTTTTTTTTCTTTTAGTGGAAGGAAAATAAAATGATTTTTTATAAAAGGGTGATTAAGCTTTAAAAAAAAAAAATCAAGGAATAGGATACTTTTAGTTTCAGTCTCTCAAAGAGCTGCCAATCCAGCAGGGGAGTCTGGAGTAAATCGAGAAGAGCAAAAGAAACCAATATGCAGAATATAAGTGTGTTGCCTTATAGAGACTAGAATGCTGTTGGGTTTCCAAGGAGGAGGAGATAATGATGATCTCTTTTGCTCCTAACACGTTGACATCAACTCTCACTTCAAACACACCCAACTTTTCAGTATTGCTCTGAAGCAGTCTGACCCTGCTTTCCCAGGAAGAAAGCTGCTCAGTGCTAGAAATCTATGCCATGACTCCCTGTAGTTCTTCCTGTCTGGTGTCTGTCCGCACTCCAGTCTCCGTTTCCACGCAGAGATTCTAGATTCCAGACAGCTGCTTCTGTCTCTATTTTCAGAAGGAAGAGACCACTAGGATGCACCCCAGTACCGGGAAGGCTGTATCTTAAGACCTCCTTGGTTGCCCCAGTTGATGAATACTGCAGTAGCAATTATGATTAGAGATGTCTACCTGAACCAGGATTTGGACTCTAAGGATCATTGAGCTCACCCAAACACCAGGCTTACAAAGCCTGGGTAAATTTACAGTTGACCACGCATTAGAGAATTTTGAGTTGCTCCTGAAATCACAACTCAGGTGTTCAATCTGTGAATGCCACGGCGCTGTGATAATATCCTACTGTTAGATTTTTGAGTCGTGAATGCGTGCATCCTGTGGGAATAAGTACAATTTGTGAGGGACCTATAAAAATTACAGCATTTCACCGTTGTGTTTGGTAGTATAAATCCCTCCATTCTACTGGGAAAATACTTTAGTGCACAGTAGTTTTGCTTTCTACATTTAGGGGGATGAGGGGAGTACTTTATTTTATATCTGTAGGGGGCCTCAGCGGGGTTATGGTCTCTTTATTCACATTAAAGATGAGGAGCCGGGGGCTGAGAATAGTGAAATGGTTTGCCCAAGCGTTACACAGAGAACTTACTGCAATCTTAGGGTTTTAGCCCAGGTCTTTTCCAGCGCTCTCCGTGCTGTGCCGTTCTCAACCCTGTAAATAGATGCAAAGACCGTTCTTGGCACATAGACACTCAGATGAAAGACTTGACGATAATCAGAGGTAAGGCCTTAAGTCTGTCTCATCTGCACAGAACCTGAGCTCATTCGGAGGCAGAATGAGGATGAGAGAGGGTAGGAGGAAATAAATGGCAGAAACACGAGTAATCGTGGGAACAGACTGAAACAGGGCAAATACCAGCATTTTCAAGATGAGAAGAAATCTGAGTTGAGGTAAAAAAAATATCAAGAGATGTTTTTGTTTTTGTTTTTTAGGCAGAAGCAAGAGAGCATGTGTGTAAGGGAATCAAGTGGAAATGCCGTATAATCAACGCATAGGACAGAATCTGCAGGGGCAGGAGAGAAACATGGTTCTACTGGACAAAGACTAGAAACACCAAACCATTCCAGTAAGGTTCTGAATATTAAGTAGGTTCTGAATATTCCCTTCCAAAAAAAATGGTAGGGGAACAGGAAGGGAAAAAAAAGATAATGATTTAGAAGAATGTCTCATATGTTATTTACTAAGATAGAAGGGAAAGTCAAATTCAAAAAAGTCAGGACTGATTTATCAAACCAAGTCCAACATAGGGATTAATAAAATAAATGCAGATTTCAATGAAATTGTTCCCTAGCACTGACTTTTAAAGCCATGCTTCAAAAAGGTTGTATCTGTGAGAATTATAGATATTTTTTTACCAGATCACAAGAACTGTTACTAGTAATGGCAAATGTTTATGTTCTTAGATCATCACTTGTTATTTAACTTTTTAAAAAAGATTTTATTTATTTATTTGACAGAGAGAGATCACAAGTAGGCAAAGAGGCAGGTAGAGAGAGGGGGAAGCAGGCTCCCTGCTGAGCAGAGAGCCCGATGTGGGGCTCGATCCCAGGACCCTGAGATCATGACCTGAGCCGAAGGCAGAGGCTTTAAGCCACTGAGCTACCTAGGTGCCCCAATACTTAACAATTTTAAGATTAGCCCCTAGGTTGCCTGAGAGGCTGAGTCATTTAAGCCTCTGACTCTTGATTCCGGGGGCTCATGCCGCACCAGGCCGCATGCTGGGCGTGGAGCCTGCTCATGATTCTCTCCCTCCCTCTGCCCCTCTCCCACCATCCCACTCACGCACATGCTCTCTCTCTCCCTCTTAAAAAAAAAAAAAAAAAAAAGATGATCTTTGGATTTAACCAAATTGAAGAAAAACAAAACACAACTTTAAAATTTTGTGGGAATGTTAGGGCTCTAGGATTTGAAGCAAACTCATCTTCAGAACCCTTACTTGGCTTTTATCATCGGCAGGTTGTTCTCAGGGTCAAGCGGGATAGAGAAAAGAAGCTGTTTGTATGGAAAAGCAGATACCTGATCACAGATACCTGATACCTGATCACAGAGAACACAAAAGCAAAATTAAGTGCAAAGTTGTAAACAGAAAATTGCTGGAGAAATGCCTTTTCTAATTGTAAAAGGGCTATGACTGTACACTGTCTCTACTTCATGAAATGGAAAAGAAAAGTAAGAACAGGGGAGATAAGTTTGGTGGAATGAAAGCATCTGAATTCCCTGGTCAGAAGCCGAGATGGGCTGGGGCACCTGGCTGGCTCCGTCGGTGGAGCATGGACTTTTGAGGGTTGTGAATTCAAGCTCCACATTGAGTGTAGAGCTAACTTAAAAAAAAAAAAAAAAAGAAAAGAAAAGAAAAAAAAGTTGAGATGAGGGTAAAAAGGAAAAGGAATGATCTAGTTTTCTAGGATCTGTATCAATCCCACTCTTCCCTCATTGACTCATCGGATGCACCTCCTCTCAAGTGGGCACTACTGGGCCAGTGAGCTAAGACAGTGACACTTTAACTCTAATCCGTGGGAGAAAGAGCAGGAGAGGGTGGTCTCATTCTACTAGTGACGGGGTCGGGGCTGGGGGTTGAGGTTTTGCTGACCTGACCTAGGAGAGAAAGCACCTGGGGCCTCTACGACTTTCCAGCAGTGTATTAAACTTACTTAGCTGCCTTGAGTAGAATTTGTCCTAGGAGAGGTCCTGAAGATGGGTAATAAGACCTCAAATTTCAGATGGGGTGGAGGATCTTGAAGGGCTTGAAGGGCGTCCTAAAGAACTGGCTGCCTTTCTGCTTCCATGCCTAGTTCCCAAGGACCTCATAATGGTCTAAAACTCATTTAGTTGCATCTTCTCCCCAAACAGGGCAAGGAACAATCTGTGGGAAGCCAGGACACAGTAGAGTTCAGTCTCCAATACTGACAATTTGCCAACTCTCACCCACACGGCAGCGATGAGAAAGCAGCTGTGGGCAGCGGTGGAGTGGGGTCACCGTGGGGTCACCTGGATACATTACACTTACAGATGTTCCATTGTTTGCCCTGAGATTTTGTAGTTCGTCTATTTCGTCCAGTTAGGTTTCCATGATCCGTGGAGGATAGAGCCCAAACCATCTTCTGTAGTTTTTCCACTTTGTTTTGATTTATTATTTGTTGTTTACAGTATTATCTCCAATAACAATGATGGAATTTCCTTCTCTACCAATCTGGCCTGTTTCCACTGTGCCTGTTTATTTTAATTTCCTTTTTTTGGACTGAAACCTCCACATGACTCTGCTCTGTTTATTTCCTTGGCTGTAAGTGTCGGCATCATTTATTAGCATATCCTCTCCCGTGAATTTGTTCATTAATTATGAAGGTTTTGTTTCCTGCTTCCTAGTAGGATTGTGTTCTGTGTTGCGCGTGTGGAAGGGCTGCGGGTGGTTTTGGTTAGCAACTTCCTCATCATGCCTCTCTGCAAGCAGACGGTTTGCTCTCCACGGTTTCCAGATGGACCGTGTGAGGCAGAGAAGGGAGTCAGCTGCCGAAGAAGCTTTTCTCAAATCCTCTGACCAACCACCCCTGCTCGGCTTATCAATACTCACTGTTGTCTACTTTTATTTGGGCTGTAGGTTAAGTGAGCAAGACCTGCTTTTTTGCAGACAGGCTCCGATCCTTGAAGCCATTTCCATGAAAACTAGTCCGTTAACTAATGAGCAGTGAGCTGCTTGGGGATGCGTGATGAACGTTAGACTTGGCTCTTCCTCTTGAAGACCCTGCAGCCCACTAAAGAAATCAATCAAAAAGAGAAGACGTAATTTGGCTTTTACATCTGTTATTTGAAAATATTGGCTCTGCTGCCCGATTTTCACCGGATTCTCCTGATGTCCTGAGTTAACTAATTCCTCAAACGTTTGTTTAGTACTTACTCTGTGTATGACACCATCTCTAGTGTCAAGATGCTTAAAAGACCAGAAGGTGGAAATAGAGCTAAAAGCAAATAAACGTAATGAAGTGTTAGAGGTGGTCCCATAGACACCTTTCCAGAGTATATAGAGGGAGTAGCAGAGGAGGAGGGGGGCTTTATTCCCTTGGAGTGAGGGCTGGGAGCAGATGTCCCGAAGAAAGCCTGAAGCTACGGGATACATTTGAGATGCACGTGTACCTTCCGAAGGCAGGAACGGTGGCTGAGGAGGCAGCCTGGTATGGTGGAGGAAAGGAGGGCCTGGTTGCCATTTTGAGGAGTTAGGGTTTCATTCCCTAGGGAAAGTTTTAGGTAGGTGGGATGTCATTACCAGATTTACTTTAAAAAAAAAAAGAAAGAAAAGTTACCCTGAGAAGCATAGATTCAGGGGGACTTGAATGGAGGCGAGGAGATTCCTTAGGACAAGATGGCGCGGAGCCGGCACCATGTGATTCCAGACAAGCCAGTGGCGGATGGAAAGATGTCAAAGAAGCAAACTTTATAGAATTGGTATCATTTTTTAAGTATTGGCTTTACAGCAACTGCTGATGAAACTAAGGCTCAGAAAAGTAATGCAGCCGATAAATATCAAAGGGAATATGTCTCTGTGCTTCCATTGCAGTTTGAAAAAAAAATGGTGTTATGGCATTGCGCACACAGTGCCGTAATATACCATATTGTGATTACTTGTTTATAAGCCTTTCTGGCCTGAGACATTACCCTTCCTAAGGTTAAGAGCCAAACTACCAAACGATTTGTGTATGCGTAGCATGGAACCTTGTACAAACAAGTACCCGATAGATGTTTGAAGAGGAACACGCCTCTTTCCAGTACTTTTTCCACGTGCAACACACAGCATGGACATACAAAGACATTTCTCTCGGGCTTCTCTTACATCTACCTGAGGGGGCCAGAGCAAAGAGGCAAATTGGGATAATAGGCAGATGATGCTTCTTCCTTTGCTCTAAAATTCCCATCATTAGGGGAATTAGGTGCATTTCAGAATGCACTCCTTCCTCCAGAAGCCTGCATTAAAATAGCAATAATGAATATTTAAAATATAAAAAGGGGCCATGAAGGTTGATGTCTATTGTGACACCATCCTCAGTGGTCTCATTATCCACAAATCAAGCACGAGAATTTGCTTTCATATCTTTTTTTAATGGTAATTAATGTTTTAACCTGGATCACACTTTATTCTTCCTCTCAGGTCCGTAATGCCTCCTGCCTGGCTCTTTCAAGATGGAGGACAAACCTATGGGAGAGCCTACTCAAGTGGCGTCTAAATTCAAACTTTCCAACAAGGTCGAGAGCACAGGACACTGGCTGGTGGACGATCATGCTCGGATATGGGAAGTTTTAAAGACAGAGGAGGTAGGACAACTCTAAATCACTGAGTTTGTACAATAATAGATTTTCTTTGACTTGAGACTCCCAGTTCTTAGTACGGTCAGCACCACAGACAAGCTTGGCAGATTTTTATTCAGAGGCCACCCATGAATGGAGAACAGTAAGTTAGGAGTGTGTTTCTTGGGTATTCATAGTGCCACGGTGATTTAGCCAACAGAGGTGGCACTGACAGAGAGTACTTAAAATACACAGGTAGACATTCTCCTTCTAGAATCCTGCCAGTCCTAAGTGGGAAATCAAATCAGTTGATTCCTAAGGATCAATCATAACAAGTGGAATTATATAGATTCATTGTTTGACAGGATGAGCCTCAGTGTATCATTAGGGCTCTTTGGTTGCAAGCAACAGAAATGGACCCTGACGAATTTAAGCAAAATGGGAAATTATAGGAGGATATTGGGAGGCTCATAGAATTGATGAGAAGCTTTGAAAACTTGGATTAGAAAGAAGACAAGAGTCAAGTCAATAAGAACTGTTCAGGGCACTACCCCTGGTATAAATTCCAATCTTTCCCCATCCTCTCTTCATTCTCACATGTATGTATCTGCTCCAGATGCAAAGCCGTGGAAGAGAGGGCCTCACTGCCAAGCTCAGTCACATGTCTTTTTTTTCTGGTTCTTCTGTAAAGAGAAGAAGAATCTTCCATGAGAGACCATTATAGCAACTCCTCACAGCACTTGTGTTTGGAGTCCAAGTGTCCCGTATCCACATATTGTGACCATTACAGTTCAAGAAAGTAACTTGACAAGTGCAGTCTTAAACTGCCCGAGCAAAAATGTGAACCCTCTCTGTAGGGATACTTGCCCAACAGATTTTTTTCTTTTTAAAGGAATAAATATACACACAGAGTAGTTGAAGTCTTTACAAAACCTACCTAATAGGACCAAGACTCGGGTCAGTTGAGTGAGGTGCCAAGGGCACAACATTTAAGGAAGCACTCTCTCGTAGGTTTGTGTCCTGCACTTGCATGAACTTGGGAGTCAACACATCTTTATATTTTGAAGTGCCTTGCTTGCCTCACCCTCTTGCTGGCTCTGCCACCTGGTTTTATTCTTCTCCTGTATCCTCTAGGTAATTCTTTCCCCAAATTAGGCATTTGCCATTCTTATGCATATTTCAGTATATATGGTACATACCTGTTATCCACATATCGAATATATAATATTGATTTACATCTTGTCAATTTTGTGTAAGTTATATACTCTATATCTACTTCTATAGCTTGCTTTTTTTTTTTTTTTTTTTTTTTACTTAACATTTGGTTTCCACTTTATCTGTTTTCTGTGCTTGAAACAAGTAGTTCTAGCTTACTCACATTTTACTTTTAACATTTGTTTATCTGTTCTCTTATTAATGCCAGGTTTTTTTTCAATACAAGGTAGTGTAGTACATTTCTTTAGCATAGACACCTGTAGATGGCCTGCTGGATTATAAAGTATGAAAACCTTCAGTTTTACTAGTTATTACCAGATTGATTTCCAAGATGAAGATATGAGTTTATATCCCCACTAGCAGCATATGAGAATTCTCCCCGCTCCGCATCTTCACCAGTTGCTGATCTTATCAGACCTTTAAATACTGGCTGATCTGATTGTTTTGAAATGGGATCTTGTTGTTTTAACATGAATTTTCCCATATGACTAGTCAATTATCCCAGCACCATTTTTGAATGTCCATAATTTCTTCTTAAATTGGTGATGTTCTCATGTATCATATTTCTTTACGTACACCTTCCGATAGTGTGATGCTTCCTTGACTGTTTTAGCTTTAAAGGAAACATGGGTATCTAATTGGGTATGTCCCACTGAAATATTGCTCTTCAAAATTGTTTTGGCTGTTTTTGGAACTTGCATTTTTGATATGAATTTAGGATGAGCTTGTTAGGTTCTGTGAATATGAAGAAAAAGGAAATCTGCTGGAAATTTGACTAGGGTTGAAATAAGTTTGTTGATTAGTTTGGGGTATTGTCTATCATTATGATAGTCAGTTAATATCTTGTCTAATTATTGACTTTAATGGGCATGCTTCAATAGTTGACCCTCACTATTTCACCAACATTTTATCCTATACCCCTTTGCTGTAAGATTTTTACTTCTAAAATTAAGGAAGTTTTCTCTTCTCCTTTTCTTTTTTTTGTTAAATGTTAATTTCTTTACATTGTAATATTTGATATCTACAAAATAATATACATCTAAGTTATAGAACATAATATTAAACAGACACTTGTGAATTCATTATGAACTTAAGAACTACAACTTTACCAATTTGTTGAATACATATGTGGACTCTTCCGTATCCTATTTCCTTTATTCCTTTCCCTGCAAAGTTAACCATTTTCTTGAAGGCTGTGTTTGATCATTCTTTATGTTTTTAAAATATATAGGTATCCCCAAACAACATTGTTTAGTTAAACAAACTAGTTATTTGGTCATATATATATATGATATAGGTCTTATTTCTTTGGTGACTCACTTCTTTCACTGTTTATAAGATATTTAGTAGTAATTCATTAATTTTTACTGTTGAATAATATACTATTATGTGGTTATGCTATGATTTGTTTATTCATATGTTCATGGACATTTTAATTATTTATTTTTTTGCCATTATGAACAATCTGCTAAGAATATCGTTATGCATGTCTGTGCCCTGGTGTAAGAGTACTCCATGCATAAGAATTTTTCTAGATTAATACCTATTAGGTGAATTTTTAGTTGGGTACATCCAAGTTATTGCTATATTGCTTTCTAAAACAGTACCAATTTACACTCTCACTAGCAGTGCATAACATTTATCTTATTCTACATCCTTGCCAACTTTTTAATTGTCAGATTTCTTAATTTTTTGGACCTCATTGTTATAAAATAGAATCTCATTCTTTACTCATCAATTCTTGATATATATCACTCCATCGTAGATACTTTTTTCTCTCTCTCTCTCTCTCTTTTTTTTTTTAGAATTTACTTTTCTGAGGGTCTAACTAGAGCAAGAATCTTTTTTTTTTCCTTTTTGTCTGAAGATGCCTTTATTTTGAGCCTGCTCTCAGAATGATAGTTTAGATGGGTATAGAATTCCAGGTTACTTTCTTTCAGTACATTAAAAACATCCCATTGTCCTCTGCCTTCCATTGTTTCTGTTGTAAACTAGCTAAAAGACTAATTTTTTTATTCTTTTGGATATAATGTCTTTTCTAACTTGCTAGATCTTCTCTACATTTTTGCTGTTTTGTAGTTTCATTCTTCTGTGTTGAGGTGTGGGTTTCTTTTTATTTAACTTCTTGGGTTAAATAAAACCCATAGGGCTTCCCAAATATATGAATGCTCTCTTCCATCAGTCTGGAAACATCTCTGTAATTTTCTTTTCAAATAATTGCTTTTGCTTCATTTTACTTCTGTTACTCCCACAAGATTTATATCTGATTTTCACACTCTTTGCATATGTCCCTTAACCTCTCTTTTGGAGTTGCTATCTTTTTTTCCTCTCTGTCTTATATTCTGATTAGTTTTAGATCTACAATTCATTAATTCATTAATTACAATTCATTAATTCTTTCTTCAGTTCTATCTAATCTGCTTTTTAACCCAACCAATGAGTTTTAAATTTCAGTTATTCTATTTTTACTTCTAGAAGTTCTGCTTTGTTCTTTCTAAAATTTTATAGTCATTTTTTAGTGTCTTCATTTATATTCCTGTTTTTAATTAGAAGACTATTTGTCAAGAACTGTGAAGGTTATGAGATCTTATGCTATTTGCAAGTTTTCTTGCCAAGGTAATAGATACTGAAAGAAGACATGAGACTTCTCTGTCTCAGAGACAGAAGAAACAGTAACCAGAGTGTCAGCATGTTTTTATTGGCTCCTTATGCTGTAGTTCTTCCAGGGCCTAGATACCTGCCTGCACAAGAAAGGATCACTGACTTTGGGAAACTTTCCAGTTTATAGTAGACAGTAAGTAAGCCTGCACTTTCTCCTAGTAGGAGATGTTACCTTATCCTTTAAGGTTAACAATGGGCTACCAACACAGGCCTGAAAAATGATCTGGATAAGGATCAGCCAGGCCTTGATCATTTGGCATAGAAATCAAGACATACAGAAACAAGAGAGATTCATGGAGGAGTGTTTCTCCTCCCTATTTAAATATAATAGTCTTATATTCTGAGTTGGCAATTCTAATAGCTATTGATCTTATTTTGCTATCCGTTCTTTCTGTTTTCTTTTGCACATGATGTTTTGTTTCTTTGTGGTTTTACGATTTTTGACTGTGGGTTCATTTTTCTTGGAATAAAGGGAGCTTTCTCTGTTGAGAAAGTTACTTCTGGGTGCACTACCAACTGGAAGTCGCTTTAAAGGAAATTCTTACCTTGAAGTTTTCAGACTACTCAATGTGAATATAGGCTAAAAGCCTGTGGGTGGGTGTATTTGTGATAATTAGTTCCAAGGGGAATTGACTCCTCCCTTCCCAGCCCATCCCTGCTCATATTCAGTGCCATATTTTAAGATAAGCAACTTTCCTGGTATTGCTGTGGAGGGCATGTCATTCTTGGTTCATCTGAATGCAGAGGGAATAACATTTTGGGGTCCTAGTTTGATGCAGTGGGGATTCCCTGTAGATTCTCTCTCTTGAGCCATTCCTGGGTTTTGTTTGTTAGTCTTGGGTTCATTTAAAGGAATAAAACCTATATTAGTTAAAGTAACTCTAATGCTTTCTCAAATATTGTCAAAAATTTAAGTGGCTTAATACAATAAGAGTTGATGTCTTAATCACATAATAGCCTAACACTTGAGTTCATTTTTAAAGGAAAAGCATACATGAGCCCAGCATGGGCTTCTTTCAGAAGAAGAATGAGAGAAAATATTCCTGGAAGAGTGAAAACTGTGTAAGGGGTAGTATTTAGGGAGAATATCCTGCAGTTTGGAGCATTTTTAGCAGAAAAGGGATGGCAAGAGATGAAGCTGAGAGGAACCAAGTAATGAAAAGTCTTATGTGCTCCACCCAGAATTTCAGAAATTCTCCTGTGGGCTTTGGGGAGTCAATGAAGGGTGTTAGGCGGGGCTAGTGACATGGTTGGGTTTGTTTTTTAGAAATGTTACTTTGTCAGACATGTGAAGGATAGCCTCGAGCACTTCAAAACCTCACACACTTAGGTCTCTTTCTTTTCCATCTACATTGTGCTAGTCAGTGCTCAGTGGGGAATAATTTGGGATTGTTCTTTTTTTCTGGATGGGAATTCTCTCTCTCAGCTAGATCCTTTGTCCTTGAGATCATTTCCTTAGTTTTAATTCTATTACACTATAAACCCAAAGCATGAGGATATAAACCTGATGACTGATTGACAAAACATTTTCATAGTCTTTATGTAATCATATAATCATTATTTTACACTAATACATTGTTTCTATAAATTGTTACATCCACCAAAATATTGCCAGCTGTGGGTACAAAGGCAATTCATTGGATTCACCATAAGATAGCACTTAGTGGTGATGACATTTTGTTTTTTTGCTCATTGCTGATTGAATTTGCATTGAGTCATCTGCTGTGCCACTGGGCTTATCTGTGTTCAGTGTTTTACATTTGTGAGAAGGCTGCCAAGATAAGCAACATTGTCTTGTGGCTATGGAACAGAGATGTTCTCTGTGCGAAATTAAACCAGTGAATGCCTGTATGGAGATTGGACATATGACCTCTTCTTCTCTATCCGGACCGGGACTGGGACCCCACATTGTAACATCACATTCTTGGAAGAAGAAATAGTAATGTGGTCATTATGCATGCTTTGGAGATTAAATCACACTCATCATGGAATGAGTAAAGTAGTTGTATCATCAGAAGTGAGAAATGGAATTTTATATATTCAGTTGTGGCCTGTAAGCGAGGGAAAATACCATTGATCGAGCACTTTCTCTGGGTCAAGAACTGTATTTAGTTGGCACTTTCATATTTATCAGTATATCTGTCACAGCTAAAGATATTTTTTCATCAGGATTTTGAAGGTTGGAGGTTAAGGCACATACTCAAAGACACATAGCTGGTAAGTGGCAGAGTAATGTTCAAACTCAGGTTTGTCTCTCTTCATTTTTCTTTCTTTCTTTTTTTTTTTTTTTTTAAGATTTTATTTACTTTGCAGAGAGAGAGAGAGAGATCACAAGTAGGCAGAGAGGCAGGCAGAGAGAGGGGGAAACAGGCTCCCCGCTGAGCTGAGCAGAGAGCCCGATGTGGGGCTTGATCCCAGGACCCTGAGATCTTGACCTGAGCTGAAGGCAGAGGCTTTAACCCACTGAGCCACGCAGGTACCCCTCTCTTCATTTTTCTATGCTTATTTTCTCACAAAGTTGTCTACCAAAATTATTTAAGTCAATATGATTCTACATTTAGTTTCCTTGCCCAGACTTTAACTAATCCTGTCCAGGGCAGGACCCTCAGCTCAATAAATGGTACCAGTTTTGCTTTCAGAGGGCGTGGCTCTGCAGTGTCTGGTATGAGTAAACACCAGTGTGCCCACTGAGTCCTGACTTTCTTCCACTCCTCAAAGCACTGGCCCGGTGTGTGTGGCTGGAATTCCATCGCTCTCTCTCATACAGTATACCAGTATCTCATGGAGAACTGCACCCTGCCCTTAACACTGTTCTATTTAAATGGGTCCCTAAAACTCTGCTACATTCTTGGTAGCTCTCTTTTCTGCACAGCTGAGCTCTAAGTCACATCCCCCAAGCTGTTGATTGGGGTCCAGCTGTGAACAGTCTGATTGTTTGGAACCTGGATATTTTTATCCATTTCCTGAGCACTTGTCACTTCCTTGGACATTAAAACCTGCCAGAATCACATCAGTGTTTTCCTGTGCCCATGAAACACTGTTCACCAGTCTGTTGTTACCAGGGGGCACACTCTTGTCATCAGGAAGTCTCTCCAGTTCCAATCGGCCAACTTTATATCTTCTGATTTTTTTCATTGGCTCTTGTCACCAGAGTCCCAAGTTGCCCGGTATAAGATCATGTTACGGTAAGACCAGGGCATAACATTTTTAATAAGTTTCACAGTCTAAACCAAAAGGGGGTCTTTTGCATATCAGATCTTAGTTCTAGTTACATTTCAGCCTTGGTATGAAAAGGTGCTTGTGTACCACCTCTTCAAGGAAGACCTCCTTGACTCCTCTGGTCCGGGTTAGTGACCACATTGTGTGGTCTCATAATACGTCTGCTTATCGATCTTATAAAACTCATCACGTGAGTGGGACTCATATGTTTATGTATTGCTTTCTCCTAAATTAGAATGTAAGCTCCTCAAGGCCTCTGTCCTATTCATCTGTATATGTCCAGTAATATTCATGGTGTTTGGCACATAGTAAGTACTTGATAAAAATTTACTGAATACAGAGAACATACAGAGTGCCTAAGAGCATGGACTCTGTAACCAGACTTGCTGTGTGAATTTGTCAAATTTCTTAACCTCTCTGTACTTCTGTTTCCTCCTCTATAAAAATGATATACTTATAGGGTTGTTATGAGAATTTTTTGAGTTCTAATATGTAAAGTGCTCAGAACAGTGCCTGCTACATAATAAGCAATAGAGGCAGACTTTTATTATTGTTGAACAAATCTGTGATGAGGGAAGAGTACAAAATGTTACACCATATCGGCCTCTCCGTTGGACAGCAGCTGCTTTTAATCCCTGCTATCTGGAGTTAGGATTTCCCCTACCATCTGGAAGGCCCCACACTCCAGGATCCTTTCTATGATTTTAAGTGACTGTAGAATTGGAACTGATGGTCACAACTGCCTGACTGTAATGAGACTTCCCTAATTTAAAAAAAAAATTATTATTTTATTTGACAGAGAGAGAGATCACAAGCAGGCAGAGAGGCAGGCAGAGAGAAGGGAGGAAGCAGGCTCCCTGCTGAGTAGAGAGCCTGAAGCGGGCTCGATCCCAGGACCCTGGGATCATGACCTGAGTGGAAGGCAGAAGCTTAACCCACTGAACCACCCAGGTTCCCCTCATTAAAGTTCCTACAGAGCGATCCCTCAGGCAGGAAGACAGTCAAGCCCAACTAAACAGCACTGTGTTGAGATACACAAATATCCGTGGTGTAGTGACCAGATAGGGGCTTTTCAGAACCACTCAACTCGACTGCCCCCTTCCCTGTGTGTGAGGTGGGGTGACAGGTTAGCAGTGTGCGTACTCGCTCCTCAGGGCCGTGTTCGGGGATCAGAGTGCACGGGCGGTGTTCTAAACCTCGTGGTATGCTGGCTGCTGATTCAGGTGGTGCAGGTGATGATTTGAATGGGACGGCAAACCCTTCTAGAGGGTAAAATTAGTCAGGATTGAGAGGAAGAGAACTTTCTCCTATAGAAAGCTCTTTTGTAGTAATCAATTTAATAGCAGTTGTGATCAATTTATCCTGCTCTGTTGGGGTCCAAGTTCTAGAATGAACCCTGCCTTTACCATACCAGATATGAACATTTCTTCATATTTTAATAGAGAGAGTAAAGGAGACTGCAGGTAAACTTAGGCAAAAAGGAAGGAAGGGAAGGGGAGGGAAGAAAAGAAAAAGGAAGGAAGGAAGGAAGAAAGGAAAGGAGGGAGGGAGGGAAAAGAAAGACAAGTTTCTCGAGGTCCGGGAAGTCATTCCTTCATGGGGCTTGCATTCATGGGCATCGTAAGTCTCCAGGAAAAAGTTAACAAAGCAGTTCTGTTTCAGCCCATTGTTTTCCACAGTGTGTTCACCGTAAACCTCCGAATCTTGTTGTTCCCTTGAAACCCCCATTATGTCAGGAAAAGCTTGGCGTGAGGCAGTCAAGAGGCAGGGGGTGAGGGGTGGGGGAGAGGAGTTTACAAATGGAAATCTTTCCCATGAAAGGGAAAGGAAGTGTCTTCAGTCCTTTTTAAGCGGGTTTCCCCTTGAAGGGGGCACACATGAGGAAGAAATGACATTATTGACATTTGTTCGTGGGTTACAAATGCAGGGTCTGTGGGAGAGTTTGCATGTCTTCCCACAGCAGTGAGTGGCTATTTTAAAAGCCCATCCTTTCTCAGGGACCCAGGAGAGGAAATAGTTGAAAATCTTCACTACAAACTCTCTTCCTTTGTGACCCGGCATCTGAGCAATTCACCTGATCTACGTAATGGGAAACCCTGATCTAGGAATCCCAGGAAACTTTATAGATGAAGAAAATATCAGTGAGGTAAAGACTGGTGGAGGGGTGGGCTTTGCTGTTTGGAAAGGGTTAGCATTCTCTTTTTTCACCTCCTTGAGAGAGAGAGAGAGAGAGAGAGCTCGAGTGCTCGAGTAGGGGAGGGGCAGAGGGACAAAGTCCTAAGCAGACACCCCGAAGTGCAGAGCCCTATGTGGGGCTCAGTCTCGTGAGCCATGACGACCATGACCTGAACTGAAACACTGAGTTGGAGGCTCAACTAGCTGAGCTATCCCGGTGCCCTAAGGGTTAGCATTCTTTAAAAAAATGCATTCCGATGTCAATAACCCCAGTGTCTTTGCACATCACACTGTTCTCTCTGTTTAGAATGCCCTTCCTTCTCCTTCCTTAGCTAACCACTCACCTTAGCTTCCTTACCTAACTACTCACCACTCACACTCTGGGAATCTTCCTTGTTCTCCACACACTGTGTTACGTGCCCTTGTCATTTTCCCCTAAATTTTTTTTGAAAAGCACTTTGTGCCTTTTTTATGTATATTTATCACATTATATTGTAAATGCTTATTTTATCATCTTTTCCACTGTACTGTGAGCTCCTAACAGGAGGAACTATGTTTTTTTTTCTTTTTCAATGGAATATAAAACTATTTATTGACCACTGTTTACCAGTATTTACAATAAAATAAATAATATACAGTTGGATAACATTCTGACTACAAAGTTATTGTTTTTCCTGGTTTCTGCTGAGCTAGTAACTCAAATACTGGAAAGATTGAGCCTACATGTCAAGAATGGGTGACGGTTAAGAATTTGGATTATAGAAGCCTATAATCTACCCATTTATTCCAGCAGGTGCTATGTCTGTCTTGTTCAAAGTTACATCACTACACTGTTGAGGTGTTTCTTGAATGAATGAATGAATGAATGAACAAAGGAAGGGACAGATAAACAACCATTTTCATATGTTGATACGAACACCTGAGAACACCCAAGTGACAGAATTGGCGGCGGCTTGTGGGGGGATGGGGTTGGGTTAGTGGTGGTTTCTCTGACATCGTAAAAGGGCAGACTGAAGATCCAGAACTGTATGTTTTATTCTGTGGCATGTACTTGCCACTAAGAGGAACTATTACAATTTTATTGGAATTCTGAGAAATCAACACCATATGTGTATAGTCAACATACAGCGACAATAAAAACAAATTGCCTGATGAAAAGAGTCCTCAGTAAGCACATAACCCCTCCACCCACTCTTGTTTACCCTTATGGTCAAATCATGCTTGTAAACCAACTCATTGTTGCCTCAAAACTTTCATTTTAAGTAGGATGAATACAGGGCGAAAACAAATCTGAATTGTTTCAAAGTAAAAATGTTGATCAAGGGAGCTAAAAATGGCAGAGACTTGAAACATTGTGTTGGAAGGATCCTGCCTATCCAGGTGGGAGGAGAAGTTATTTTTAAGGAATAATTGAGAGTAGGGGATCTCTGAAAGCAACACAGAGCTAGGATCTCAAACTGGAGTCCCAGAAGTCGTATAATTTACTAAGTGAAATGCAGATCGCTGACAATAGCATCACAGAAAGTGAGTGATTTCCAAACAGCAGGACTTCTCATAAGAAATGTAGCAAGCTCATCGATACAAAGTATACATATAAGGACACACCATCCCTTTAGGACAGCGATCAAGGTGTCACCCCTTTTCTGAAAGGAGGCAGGAACCACAAGGAAGAGGATGCAGAGGTTAACTAGATCAGACTTGGACTTGAGAGCCACACAGATGGGACCATTAAGCAACCATCAGATTTTGAACTGAGAGCTGAGTTCTATGGAGAAAAGAGCCAAATTATTCATCCCTTGGTTTCATTTCTTTTTAATTATGAAAACAAAAACACAGGACACTAAAGAAGTCATAAGTGACAGGCCGTTTTTCAGTATGACTCTTAAATATCTAGTCACCTTGTAAAAGCTTTTCATATACATTTGCAACATTGTAGTCATTGTAGGACCAGGAGAAACGTTCAGGGGCCAGTCCCATCAGAATGTAGCTTGTCTGTTTGTCATCCCTAGCCCCCTTGGGGTCTCTGCAGTCTTTTGATGCTATTTTCTCATTACTCCCATGGTTGCATATTTCTTGTGTGGTGGAGAAACATCCATGGCATTGGCCCACCACTTAATTCTTATTCTTTAGCTAAATTAACCAGAATGCTTATGAATGCAGTGCCCTGGTTAACTTAATTTTCTGCGCATTTGTGAGCTAGCAGACATGACATAGTAAGCCCTTAATTGCCGTTTCTAAATGATTGGATATATAACATATGTGAAAGTACATTTCTCACTCAAAAAGTGCAAGTTGTGGGGCACCTGTGTGGCTCAGTTGTTAAGCGGCTGCCTTCGGCTTGGGTTATGATCCGAGGATCCTGGGATTGAGCCCTGCATGGGGCTCCCTGCTTAGCGGGAAGCCTGCTTCTCTCTTTCCGACTCCCTCTGCTTGTGTTCCCTTTCTCGCTTTGTTTCTCTCTGTCAAATAAACAGATACAATCTTAAAATAAAAAAGTGCAAGTTCCTTCCAAGCATGAGAGGATTTGAGGTTGTAGGCCATAAAGGGGAAAGCCTCATGGAGTTTTGGATTCAGCTAGAATTTGGTTTGAGCATAGATACATCCAGTATTTATTGTAGTTAATCCTCTTAGCTTCAGTTTCTTGGTCTGCAAAGTGTGGATGATAATATTCTTTTGGGGAAGGTTGAGTATACAATGAATATGAACCATTCAGGACAATGACTGGCCCATAGCAAGTGCTTGATTAATATTATTTCCATTTTTCTGTCTCTAGTTAACTCAGGATTGATCACAAAACCGTTGAGTTTGGGCCCTTTGAAAAGTCTTGAATAGAGTGAAAGTAACATACAAAACTATTAACATTTGTCAATTATAGATAGTGGTAATAATGAACATGATTATATATGTTTATGTTTCTGTGCGCATGTTTTACAATTCTAAAAATTAAACATGTCAATGGGGCACCTCGGTGGCTCAGTGGTTTCAAGCCCTGAATCAGGCTCTCTGCTCAGCAGGGAGCCTGCTTCCTCTTCTCTCTCTCTCTCTGCCTGCCTCTCTGCCTACTTGTGATCTCCATCTGTCAAATAAGTAAATTAAAAAATCTTAAAAAAATTAAACATGTCAAAAGTGAATAAATAAAACTAAATCAAGTGGCAGATATCATTACATGAGCCATCTAAAATAAATCAATTTCTACTATAGTAAATATGGAGTAGTGGACTTGAATCATTTTGCAATCAGTATTTGTTGAGTAACTACTAGGAACAGGATTGATAAAACCCCTGCCTCATGGAGCTTACAGTCCAACGAGGAATACAGATGAAAACTAACAAACATAAAGCCATCACACATGGGATCAGGTCAGTTAAAGGAAAGACAAAGGTTGTAAGGCAGCACAGAGGAGTCACATTTTACCTGATTTGGGGGAGGTGAGGAAAAGCTAAGGATGACTATTGATGTGTAGGGGGCATGATGTATAAGACCTTTTTACATGTCATTGGAGAATGAACAGGGTGAATGACATCAAGAGATGCAGGTGCGGAAGGAAGTCCTTGGCACATGCAGAAGGAAAAGCATGTGCCCAGGTGTAGTGCCTAGAGGGATGGAGAAGGAAGAGTAGTTCAATGGGGTGGAAGATGGGCTTCAAAGTGGAAGGTGTAGGGGGAGATGGAGATGAGTCTTGAAAAGGGCCGATCAAGAAGGGCCAGAGAAGTTTCATGCTTCTTGGGGAGGGTTCGCCCACCAAAGTATCAAGACCATTGTCTGCCCCTGTTGGTGGGGTCTCCATTTTTGTACCACTACTGTTGGTGCTCAGAAACTGATAATTCAGTCTTCAAGTCTGATGGAATGCTGTGTTTTCTGGGAGAGGCTGAAATCATGTCACTTGCTATTTTTAAGTGGACAGAAACATACTCTAACTACTTCCGGGGAATAAAATGAGTATGGAAGTTCTGTTTTTTACATATTGTTTTTCCTACATATTTTAAATGTAGAAACTTTCACTGATGGACTGAGGCTGTCCTGAGCTGCAGCCCATTTCTGCCTGCCATCAACAGATTACGGGCAGTGGCTTGTTTAATGTCCTCTTGGACTTAACAGAAAAACAGACTTGAAGATAGCCTTTGGGAACCTAACTTGTAAGTAGATGAGCTTTGTAATAAAATGTTAACTCTATCACATTTTTCCTAGCCTGCTGGTATCCTCTCGAATCATATGGATCAATGTTTGTGTCCCCAGTCTTGAGGTTAACTAGAGTTTTTGAAGTCAATACAAAATCTTACAACCTGCTAGACTTTTCTTTAACAAAAGCAAAAGCATTTGTCCGTTATCCTCTGGAGCTGGGACAAATAGCATTTGGTTTGAAGAATCTGAAACACCGTTGCACTGGGGCAGAGATGAAGAAGGGTGATTACATTCTAATGACAGTCATTCACAATATCTGATCATGTTCAAACACAGGACCATTACACATGGTTTCATAATGGAAAATAAATGGGCCAGACGATTCAGTATACACAAACCATCTGGTGACCTTGCCCGTGACTCCTCGGGGAGAGAGTTGATAGGAAAACTGATGATCTGATCTGAGATTGTGATTTGCCCAAAGTTAGAGAATAACATCATTATCCTCTGATTACCAATGGTTGCTCCCTGCACTTGGTTTTCTACAATTGTGTGAGTCTCAAACATCCTTCTCGCAAACTCCAGTTACATGATAAATTTCCTGGCTACTCTATTTTAATTTGGGAGTATACTTTCTATTGTCACTTGAATTCTTCATGATGACACTCTTCCTTTCCTTCACTCTCTGCCCTGACCTACCTTCCCCCTCATTAATATTGAGAGAATTAACATTAAATCTAGAACTGGGATGTTTGAAAGAGTAGATCATCTTTATAGTTGGTTCTATGTGTCCAAGAAAAGTCTTTAAGCTACAACTCTGGGTAGCATTTTTCTTTCCTCCAGTTGCATTTTTTTTTTCTTATTTAATGTGATCAGTAGTTCAAAGCAGAAACTATTCTTGGCTCAGTTTCCTCCCCACTAGTTATGACTTTTAGATGTATATGTGGAATCTTGTTCTCAGAGGAAGATCTAAGGAGACCCTGTTATAAGTATGGGGTTAGCCACCATAAGGCACAGCTGGTACAAATCAGCATGATACAGCAATAGCTCAGGGTTATTGGCAGAGCCTGTGTTTAGGATTTAATAGTAAAGAAAAGGGGCTCTGTACTGTGGGACAGAGAAGAAGGGAAAAGCTAGGGGGGGAGGAAGGGAGGATATCAAAGATAAACAGAAGAGGGAAGACATTAGAAGACGGGGGGGGGACCGTATAGTATATAAAGTTTATTAAATAAAATTATATTCATATATAATCCTTCCTGGTTTAGAGCGATTTGGGGGCACCTTATTTTATATACTATATTCCAGTCCTTTAGGAGGGTAAACAGAGGAACTGTGGGGTAACTGGATAGCCCATGAAGAACTGGGAGAGATTTTTTTTAAAAGATTTAATTGTTTATTTACTTACTTATTCATTTGATAGGGAGAGAGAGAGGGCACACACACAAGCAGAGGGAACGGCAGGCCGAGGGAGAGGGAGAAGCAGGCTCCCCACTGAGCAGGGAGCCTGATGGGAGACTGGATCCCAGGACCCTGGGACCATGGCTTGAGCCAAAGGCAGATGCCCTGAACCGTTCAGGAGCCCCGAACTGGAGAGATTCTTGAAAGAGATTGGGAAGAACAGAAATTCTAAAATGAGAAGAGAGTATGGATTCAACAGAGTATGGATTCTCCGTCCACAGTCTGCTTTGATGTATGTCGTCCCTAGTTCAGTCATGTCTCAGATTTTGAATAAAGATATACATGGTCAGCATAAATCTCTCTGAGTAGGGTGACATACTTTTTTAGATCATTAAGAATAGACTCAGGCTCCAGAGAATTAGCTGTATCCTTCCCCAAGGCCTGGCTTCAGTGCCTTTGAAGGCAATTGAGCAGTGATAGGAGGAGCAGTTTTTGAAACAGCAGGTCCTCCTGTTCCATCCCCCTGGCAGAATTATACACCTCGCCCTGTGGATCCGAGAGCCTCTTGTAGATTCTTTTCTCGGTCTTTCAGGGGATACCTGTAGGTGGCTGAGAGGAACAGAGAAGGCAAGACTCCCTCCTCCCCTAGCAGACAGACAGTAAGGGGGCAGGGTAGCTGCCCATTTTCTGGAATAAGGGATTCAAAGTGGAGATTCTTATTGGTGGTGCTGCAAACTTTAATTATCTTGAGATCAGAGAGCTTCCAGGTGCAGATGTGGTCACATATCAAGGTATGTCACATGGCCCCCAGGGCTAATTCCGGGTCAACACGAGTGTTCGAGATAGTCCCCAAGGCTAATTCTGGGTCTTCATGTGACTGGATTCCACTGGAAACTTCAAAAACAAGGAGATAGATAGAAGCGTGAGGAAAGATTTGTAAGTTTGTTTCTTTTTATGAATGCTGAAAAGGTATCACTGCTGGGTTCTGTGACCTAGCTGAAAAAAAAAAAAAAAAAAAAAAGAAGGTATTTTATGGTCTAGTATGTGGGCGAAAGAACATATCTGTGAGGGGAGGACTGGGGTAATTTGAAGAACTATCAATTTATAGAAGAAAAGAATCAGTATCTAATTAGTATGAAAAATGCTCAGATCAAATAGTGACTAGAATGTTCATCCGGTTTAGTTTTTACACAAAATACTCCGTGAGTTATAAAGGTCTAGAATTTGGTTCTAATTTCCTCTCTTTGGGAATCCCTGTAAACAGGTAGTGTATTCTTAACATGGTAAAATAAATAATTTCCTTCCTTCCTTCCTTCTTTCTCTCTCTTTCTTTTTTCCTTCAAGATTTTATTTATCTATTTGAGAGAGAAAGAGAAAGCATGTGCTTGGGGGATGGGAAGAGGGAGAGGGAGAAGCACTCTCCACTGAGTGGGGAACCCAACTGCAGGGCTCCATCCCAGAACCCTAAGATCATGACATGAGCCGAAGTCGGACACTTCCAGGTGAGCCACCCAGGTGTCCCAAGAAATAATTTTCTTTAAAGAATTATCTTAGTGGAAGATGAATTCATAGTAGGGTAGCCTTCTTAAGAAGATATGGGATCTCTCTGAAGATGTAGCTCTTTTCTGTATGATAACCAGTCTAACAGTTTTGTGGATCATTGAAGTTAGCTTGGTGTTATTAATCTTGATCTCTTTGGAACAAATACTAGGTAATGTCATTTTAATGTTTTTAATATGTTTTGTGTTGTTTTTTCCCAGAGCATGATAAATTTGAACTAACACATCTATTTTATTTTGGACCAGTACCCTTTGCTATCAAGAGCATCCATTTTTGAAGCAGCTGTTTGGGTTGAGGGATACAGAATGTGGCCATGAAACAGATCAAAGCTGATTGGCCCTCAGGGTAATTAAGCTCATGACCTTGGCCTCATTAGCCCTGTGCTGTAACTAGCTGTAACTGCCCTGAGGGGAGGTTCACTTCCCTGAAGAAGCTCCAGCATTTGGAAATTATCCAAGAAGGCTTATAATGCTGTTGACCCACTCTTTTCTGCCCTAAGGATGAATGACTGGCTGGTTGAGGGAGAGATGGGGAAATTCTGTGCTTACTCTGGGACTGATGGTCCTGGGATCACCACCAGATAGAAAATAATGCTAGAGTTGGGCTATTTCGTAGGATTTGTATATGGCCAGTGCCAATGGATATTTTACTCAGCTAAATGTTGATGAACTTGCTCCAGAATGAAAACCACTGAGGTGGGTTTTGACCAATAGAAAACCTCCACGTGTGTCACAAACGTTGTGTGACAGGTGAGGCTTTCTGTGCAGGAGACTCTCTTGAGTCTTAGCCTTGCCTTATCTCTTCACACCACTGGGATGAACAATTGTGTGTGCACCAATGGGATGTGGAATGGATTGATAAGTACAACCTCCAGACTGTGTGCAGAAGCCAGAGGTTTTCCCAGGCCCAGGAATACAAAGGAGTCATGTTGTTCAGTAGCAACAGCAGCTCTTAAAGTTCTGTCTCTGAGGCTGGTTTATATTCCTCATCCTTTAAGGCCTATTGCTAAGTAGCTTTGTCAATATTCCCTCCTAAAACCCCTCTTCTAGCCTTCTGATTGGCCAGTGGGGTGGGGACGGGGGATAAGAGTGCTCCTTCTGACTTCTTTCTGGAGAGCTGGGACAACATTGTGGTCCCTCATATTTGTGGTCTCAGGCAAGGTCTAGTTCCTTGTAACCGAAGTCCTTTTCTAAAGCACAATAAGAAAAAATGAAATTCAATAAAAAATCCAGATGGAGCAATGATTACCCTTCTTCTTTCCACTTCCCCTCCACTTTGACACCCAGCGAACACGTTCTGCAGAGGCCAGCTTCCTCCTTAGTGTGGGCTAGAGAGCTTCCTCTTCAGGTCAGCTGGCTGGGGTATTATCGATCGCTCTGTGGACAGTCTCTTTTTTCTGTCCTCATTAGCCACATAACCAGTTGCTGTTGAAGACGCTAATTTAGAAACCCTGTAAAATAATAATTGTTATATTTTTAATAGTGGGGGGTACAATTAAGAAACCCAAACTGGTCCCTGATCTCTCCCCCAGATGGTCCCTATCCTGGGAAGCCATCTTTTCACCCCATCTCAGAGACTTTTCCCAAGTTAGCCCCTGCTAACCATTTGAGAGTCTTTCACACACATTCCTGTATGTAACTATGTGCCCATCTCTGCAAATGTGTGAGTATTTTCATACAGAAGGGCTCACGCTATACACACTGTTCTATAGCTGGCTTTTTCTCCTTAATGATATATCTTAGAAATCTTTCCATATTGGCACACACGATCCATCCCAATTTTTTAACCAGTCCCTAGTAATCTGTTATATGGATGTGCCCCCCCCCCTTTTTTTAAATCTAACCAGTCCTTGTACTGGTGGACATTTTGATGTATTTTTAAAACCATGAGAAATAACACTTTGGTGGCCAGCCTTGTACATATGTTTTGTTGAAATATTCCTTGAATATCCACAGATAAATTCCTAGCAGTGACATTCCTTGTTCAAAGGGAATGAATGTTCTTAATATTGACAAGTATTGCCAAATTGTGCTCTAAAACGGTTATGCCTGCTCATACTCTTAAGATGTCAAATATCTATTTTGGGTAGAAAGAAAAATCACATTTTCTCAGACTTATGTAGCTGGTTTCTGTTTATGTTCTTAAAGTGCCCTCTATGTTTCAGCCTCTGGACATCTGCTACACAAAGCAGGGATGCCCCCGTCATCTCCCTTCACCACTGCTCCCCTGGAGGACCCACCCCACTCGGAAGCCATCAGTAGAATAATTCTTGTCCTATATCTTAAGAATGTGCTGGGCCAGAAAAGGATGTGAGTTCTAATTATAAGGACTGCCCATTGATGGTACTACATCCAAGTACCTGCCACAAGGACACCAGGGCTTCAATTCCAGCGAAGCATCTGGAAGATAAGGCTTAGCCATGTCATGTCAACCCAGGCACACAGCATTTTGAGAGGTTATCACCAGCTCTGCTCCCCATCAAGTCTGTGAGGCAAGAGAGAATCTTCTTTGACGCTTCTAAAGGAAACGTAGGACCTATAGCTTCATCAGGGGAATGGAACTCCTCACCCAGTCGGGGAAGCAGGGAGGAATGATTAAGCACTTGAAAGCACTTTGAAGAGTGTTTAATCACAGTTAAATGCTTCTTCATAAAAGCTGATATTTTGATGTCTGGCTAACATCACGAGACTCCTGACCACGGCCTAGGATTGGACACTTTGCATTTTTACAGTGGAACAAGAAAATAAGACATGGAAGCCACTAAGATGGCTAATACTAGAGAATAATGGAGGTAGTACAGACGTCGCGGTGGGTGGATTACAATTACCTTATTTTTGTTGGTAATGTGCTCTGATTGCATACAGGGATTTGGCGAGATTGTTGTCATATTTTCTTTAAAAAAAATTTTATTTATTTATTTATTTATTGAAAACATATAATGTATTTTTATCCCCAGGGGTACAGGTCTGTGAATCGCCAGGTTTTCACACTTCATAGCACTCACCATAGCACATACCCTCCCCAATGTCCATAATGTTGTCATATTTTCTAAAGCGCCTGGAGTTCTGAGGAGGAAAACTGGAAAATGAGTATAAATAATGATGCTCAATCCGCTTAAGTCATCCCCATCACCCTGTGGCATAGACCTTGGCAAAATAAGAAGGCCGTAGGATTTCCATGTCGAGATGTACTGCTATACGGGGAACCAGAGCCTGAGTTTTCTACAGGGTGCAAGAAACCACGTTGCCCACTTTAATCAGAAACAGAAACACCCACTGGTCAGTCTGGTTTTCCTACCAGTGCCTTCTCCACTACCATGGAATGTTTAAAAGACAACCAGAGGAGGGTGCAGCTGTGTTCCCTGGTCCTCGAGTTGCCTTGTGTCAGTAGGGAAACTGCTGGGCCTCCTTAATCACACCTGTGGACCCAGTTGTTGCCCGAAGGAAGGACTGAAGGGATTGGAACTGGTGATTGAATGTATTCCATCTGTTTTGGGAAGCCATGGAAATTTGGGGTTGGGGGAGGGGGAGAGAGAGAGAAAGAAAGAGGGAAGGAGAGACAGAGGGGAGATGGAGAGTCTTACGTCCAAGAAGAGAGCTAAGGGAGTGTCAGTGAATTTCCTTCAAGTCTGTAGGGACAGGGGTCCTTATCCCCTCGGTTTCAGGAATGATTTGATTCAGGATGCTAAGCAGACACTTGAAAATGTGAACTGGTTCAGCGTTGATCCTGGATGGACCATGACTCATTTTGCAAAATTAAGCCAAATCTCTCTTTCCTGCTCCCCTGTCTCCTAACAGTTTTGCTTTGCTAAGTAATCAGACATGGATCTTATTCCCAAGATGTGTATATATAGCCTTAGAGAGATAAGACATTTAAAACAAGTGGGAATGCAATAAAATCCGTAATCAAAGTCCAGATACTGAGCCACAGGTGTTCAGAGGGGGAAGATGTCATTTCCAGTCAGGGTGGGCAGGAGATCATGATATTCATATTTTGGGGCTTAATACTTATTAAGAATTCCTCAGTAAATGGGGATGTGATGGGAGAAGGCCCCCTCCAGGCTGAGCGGTTGGCAGGAATATATCAGGGAGGTACTGTAAGTGGGAGGCATGAGTAACAAAGGCAATTAGATTGTTTTGACCGGAGGAAAGGGCACACAAGGGTAGTGAGAAGGATGTTTCCATGACAAGGCGTTGAATGTCCATTGTGACAGCTCACAACCGTGTTAGAAATAGCCTGGTTCACTGCAAAGGATGGTGAACTGGCAGGGGCTGGCTCTGCCCCCAGCGCTGGGGCAGGAGTGGAGAGCAGTATAGGACGACAGGCGCAACATCGGAAGGGAGAGGCCTGGCGATATGGAGACAGATGACGCGTAGTCGCCTAGGCAAGGAGAGCTGGTATGGCAGGGTAGGTGACAGATCTCTCGGGAGGCGCTGGGACTGAGAAACGGAGGCACAGGTGGCACTGGGAAATGTAATCTGGAGTGAGGGAATAAGAAAGTGTGTCAGCAGTTAGAAGGCTCCAGCTGCCGCGCTCAGGTTTATGGGCAGACTTCCAAGCTCTGGAAGGAGGAAAGAGGGGAATGGAAAGCAAGAAGTAGGGCCCCCACCCTAGAGGGACGGGGCAGATTTCCAAGCCAGGAGTCAGACCTGGAACGGGGGGCCGGCCTCGCGGTGGGAGTGGCTCGTTGCTCCGTTCCAGAGCGCTGAGCAGAGGGCTTCTCATTCCTTCTGCATAAGGTTATGACTGCTCTGCGACGTGGGGTGTGCAGGGGGGCGCGAGGAGGCCCCGCCGTGGGGAGGGGAGGGTCCAGATGCTGGGCCGCTGCTGGCTCCGGAGCTGGGGCTTTCCTTGGTAGGCAAAAGGGGAAGAACGGAGAAATGAAAACAAGTGGCGATCTCAAACAGAGCTGTATTTCAGGAAGATTCATTTGAGGCTAGTGCGTAAAATGAATTTAATGAGTCCTTACTGTCTCAAATTTCTTCTCTTCCCAAATACTTCTCCAGTGTGTTCACGTCTCTCCACACCTCTTTCTAATGCTGTAGGTTAAATAAACCATGGTGTGAAAATTAGCATATTAAGTTAATTAATACGATATTCATTTCACCTGTTTATTTTTACATTTTTAATGTGGCTTCTAGAAAACTTGAAGTTATGTAACTAGCTGACATTATATTTCTTTCTTTTTTTAAAAAAGATTTTATTTATTTATTTGACAGAGATGTCAAGTAGGCAGAGAGGCAGACAGAGAGAGAGAGAGGGAAACAGGCTCCCTGCTGAGCAGAGAGCCCAACGCAGGGCTCGATCCCAAGACCCTGAGATCATGACCCGAGCTGAAGGCAGAGGCTTAACCCTCTGAGCCACCTGGGCGCCCCTAACATTATACTTCTATGGGAGAAGTGTCCCTTGAATCCTCTCTCCGTATCACAGTCAGATCTTTTGAAAATACAAGTCTTCTGTAACTGTGCTGTGTGGAGGCTTTCGATGGTCTCCAGTGCCCCCAGGATTGAGTCCAGACTCTTCAACATGGCTCGCAAGCTCTTGTCATCTGATGAGGTCCTCATCTCTCAACTACCCCTCCTCATTGCACTCATCCTTGGGGCAGATCAAACCATACAGAGCTCTGTCTGTGAAGTCACTCAGCATTCATGCCAGTTGACTTCCTGAACTGACCATTTCTCCCCCTTCTCATTGGCTAACTTTTGCTTCCTTCCCATTAAAGTCCCTGACTCCTCAACTCTAGAATATGTGCCTTTCCTTGATGCTAGGGGGGCCCCGCCATGTGCCTGCTGCCTTGTAGCCTTCTCACATTCTCAGTAAGGTCTGATTTACCTGCTTCTATCCTCCCTAGAATGTATCTTTGAAAGCAGGGACTCTCTGTTGATCCCCGCCTCACGCCCAACACTTAGCACAGCACCTGAGTCACAGCAGCTACCTGCATGACTGTGTGAATGAAGAAATGGGGCCATGATGCCAGCAGTGGGGTCCTGAGCCAGATAGTGCTACCAGGAATGAAAAGGATGAGATGCTCGGGAAAAAGCCAGTAAGGACGTAATTCTTGAGTGCAGGCCACTATGTGATGCGCCTCTGATTACTAATGTGTATGAACAACTGATGAACTTCATCAGGTGCCAGAAGGTCCTATATCATATAAGCAACAGCAAAGAAACAAACAAATGTTCTAAGAACAAGAGTGTATTCTTACTTTATTTTTTTAAAATTTTAATTCCAGTGTAGTTAACATATGATGTTACATTAGTTTCAGGTGTACAATATAGTGTTTTAGTAATTCTGTACATTACTCAGTGCTCATCATGGTAAGTGCAAAAATGTCTTCTTTTATTTATTTATTTATAAACATGTAATGTATTTTTATCCCCAGGGGTACAGGTCTGTGAATTGCCAGGTTTACACACTTCACAGCACTCACCATAGCACATACCTTCCCCAATATTCATAGCCCCACCCCCCTCTACCGGCCCCCCTCCCCCCAGCAGCCCTCAGTTTGTTTTGTGAGATTAAGAGTCAAAAGTGTATTCTTTTAAAAGTAGCATGGTTTTGGGAGCCAAAAGACTTGGGCTCAAGACTTGGCTCTTGGATTTACATTGTCTCTGTGGTCTTGACATTTCATTTTCTTAGGTTATAAAATGGAGCTAGTACCTCTGCTTTGGGGGTTGTGGTGAAGATTAAGGAGACTAAGACACGTAAAATCACTTTGTCAACTGCAGTGACAGAAAGCGTTAGCCAGTTACCAATGCAAAAACACTTATGCCTTCAAGTAGGTGATATTCATGCGATGGTGACTAAATTGTACATAATCTTGACCTACCCCAAGGCATGTAAACCTCAAGAAAAGCACCCTGGTACAGAGGAACTTAGGTAGTCTGCACCACGTGAAGTGCCCCATTTCCATCAGTATGATTCAGGGAGTGCTCTGGGGAGGGAGTGAGCCGGGTGGTGCTGCAGGCGCAGGCACCTGGGTGGTGTGGCTGGGCCAGGCGGCCTCCTGCTCTCTGCCTGGTCTTTGACGACCTCCCGTTTGACCTATGGGCTTGGGCTCATGCCTTTCCCTCTGCTTGGACTGCTCTCTTCTCCTCATGGGCCCGCTTCCCGAAACCCCTTCCCCATCATCTGGAAATTCTATTCCTACTTCAAGTCTGCAGGAGGCTGACAGTCTTTAGTATCTAAAGTTGCCTTCCCCTACCCGCCTCAAAAGAGAGCCCACTATTTGATCTTCTCTCCCATTCCCTGGTTGGGTATAGCACTGGACAGTCTCAAGAAGCCCTTCCACCAAGCCTGTATTCTTGCCCCCAGAAACATGCCCAGCTCTTACGTGGGGCGTGCCGGGATGGTTGTTCTTAGTGGGACAACCTGCAACACTAGCATTCTGACTTGGAATTTAGTCTGAGTGGTTCCATGCCGGGCCGGGGTCACACCCTTCCCTCCTGCCTGCTTTGTTCTTCTGCGTGTTGGCCTCCCTTACTTTGGATCCATGGCCAGTGTGTGTAATTCAGTGCTTTACACATAGTATATGCTCTGGTAAAGTCATTAAAATAGTTATTTATTTACCTGACCCTCATAGAGGATTATGTGAGGGATTATGGGATTACATAAACTAAAACAAAAGCTTGCCTTTTGTTTCCAGGGGACATACATTCAGTTGGTACAGTATACTATTACGATGAATTAGTGCTCACAAAGTGAAGATACAGCATTACTTCTTTTTTAGGAAAAATGAACAGCCCACTTGGCACGTTTTGTGAACTAAGGGCCATGCCTAGGATTCTGTTTGATCTGTGATTCCTCTTTTGGGGCCTTCCCTTACTCTGTTCCCTCTGCCTGGATGGCTCTCTCCTCCTCACCCCACCCCCTTTTTTTTACTACTTCTAAATCCATCTCGACTTCCAGGTCTTACCTTAGAGCCCATTTTCTCTAGGGATAACTCCCTCAATCTTATAGACACAGCCTGTACTGCCCAATGGCAATCTTTCTGTTGGCATTTATCATTCTGTAATGTACATGCTTTGTCTATTTCTCCCTTCAATCCATTAGCACCCCGAGGAGGGTACTGCAACTGTCTTGATGAAAGCTATTTCTGCAATGCCTACCTAGCACAGTGCCTGATAAATAGTAGGTGCTTTATAAATATTCGTTGCATGAATGAGTTAATAAATAGCTCAAGGAATCCCTTTTAGAGCCCAGAGCAGTATTTGAAGCAGAGTATATCAGAGTAATCTTAGAATGTTATATTTTAGCCTCTAGAGAAATGACTCTCTTACCTTTACTGATTTCTGTTCTGTTTCATGGGATATAGGTTGGGCTGCTTATAACAGAAAGCCAAATTTATAACACTTGAAACAAGAAGGAATTCTATTTCTCTCTTACAAAACAGTCCAGAGACAGGCAGTCCAGGACTGGTCTGGCCACTTTGTTCCATGAGATAACAGAGCCAGGCTTTTTCCATCTTGCTGCTCCCCCACCTGGGATGACAGCCTTGTCCACATGGTTCCCTGTGATGACCTCATCCTGGGAGGTCCGCTTTTGTCCTGGAATCCTCAGATTCTGTACCCATAGTGAACTTAATCGCTTTTCAGTACCTGGAACTGATTCTAGGGCCTTCTGTACCCTATTGGGGCAGCTTGAATCTGGTGTAGATTTATAGAACTAACCCAATTGAGGAATTTCTCACTACTTGCCCAGTCCCCACTTTCAGGTGGGGAAGACCAGGTTGGGCCAAGAATGCCAGCTGGTCTTCATGCTAAGGTCGTGCAGCCTTCAAGCAAGGCTGGTGTGGTTTCCTGTGGCACAGGGTGTGCTCATTTCAGAGGACGGCATCCTGGCAAGTTACAGGAGAGAAATTCCTTTGAATAATGTAAAATATATGACCTATTTGGCTATAAGGAAAAAGTATATTATTTATGTAGTTATAAGGTTGCCACGTAACTTGCAGTTGCTCTATCTTTCCTTACAGTGGCTTTACGTTATTTTGGAGCCGTTATTATCTTATATGATTAGGGTTCAAGATGAAGGCCACCTTATAGATTCTCCTTCCCCATGTGCACACATGTGCTCATGGGCATGCACGTGCACACACACACACACACACACACCCAATGTTCCACCTTGCACTATGTCCAAGCCAAATTCCTCATACAACACACACACACACACACACACACACACACACACACACACACACACACACACATTATCTTTGAAGGAAAAGGAGGAAGGGCAGTATGCAGCTTTCTAGAGCAGTAGCTATTCACCTATCTAAAAGATCCTGGATAAACCCAGGTAATGACTCCACCCCATCTCCTGCCCCAAATTAAACACATTTTCACCCTATAAACCTTATTTCATTCATGTCTTAGACACAAGAGGATCAGTATGGGTTAGCATGAGTTGATTCTGCCAGTGTAATAGGCAAATAATAAGAACCAAAGATCTGCTAAATTTGTTCCTGGCAAAGGCAATGTATGAGATATTTTCTGGTTTTTAAAAAGACATTAGATAATTGATATGCAACCCGCAATCAGCTCTCCAAAGTGGTAAAATTCACTTTTCTTTGTGTTCTTCTGTGTTTCTGTGGGAGGAGTTCCCCTGTTGCACCGTACTGGTTAATTATTATTAAAGTGATACTTCCATTATATATGTTTTTCTTTTCTTTCCACCTTCTCAAAAGTTTTCCTTTAAGGCAGAAACTTTCCATTCTCAATTTCATCCAAAAGACAAATATTTCTGGGAAAACACTGCATTTAAGCTATTCAGCAGTTCTAGTGTTATGTAACTGACCACACTAAGACTCTCAATTAACTTTGGTTACATTTTATTGAAGAGTGTCACAGAACAGAATAGTCAGTGATAATTTAAAAAAAATTTATATGTTTTTAAACAGGAAAAATCCTCTTAAAATATGCCTAGCATCTTGTGATAAGGACAGGAGAAAAACCGCTTGTCATTTGAAGTATTCTAAAGTCTACTTGACTGTATTCCAAGACTGACTTGAGTGTATTTGAGAATTTTTAATCACAGTGAGCTTTCCTGCAGCATTAGTTTCCGTAACTCAAACTCTCCTTCTCTTGCTCTCCTCTCTGGTTATTTTGTTTGGTATCCAGTTGTGGGTGCATCTTGAGACTTGTTTATATTCTGCTTCTCTTCCACTCAGGAGGAATCATGTGAATTCATGGTTTCAAACAACTTCCTGTATACATAGTAACTTACAAGTACTTTCTTCTAGTCTTTATCTTTCCTTCCTATCCCTCTTCAGTATCTTTTTCTTTCTCCCCAGAACTGAGCTGATGATATCTTCCAGAAAGCAGAAAGTCCTTCCCATTTTCTCTTTATTTCCACGTCCCCTCGACAATCCCAGGCTTAAAACCTTGCAGGGTTTTTCTTTCCCCTCTCATTTACTGGCAACATGCTGCCTATCATTAAGTTGCAACATTTACTTTTCCAAAATGTCATCCCGATTCCTTCCTTTAGTTCAAAACCCTGTCGCAGCCTACGTGGTAATTGTTTGGCACGTTCTGTATTGTTTCCTATCAGGTCACTCTAACTCTGTGTGGTCCCCCTCTGACTAACCTCTGGACTTATAATCGTTTTGTTCACCCTCTGTTTTATCATTTCGATCTCGTCTTAAGAAAAATTCCAGAATCTCTGCCCTTGAACCTCATGTCCCTTGACCGAGCTTCTTCTCCAAAATACCATCCTTTGACCTGCTACCTCTCCTGCTGGAAGTCCATCTTTTCTTCCTCCTAGTCCGTGTTTCTCTTTCTTCTCAAAGGTCGTGGTCGACACAATCTCCATAAAAACTCCAATGATCTGCAAGTCCTTTAGAAATGCGTGCCTCCTGTTGGAGGTGGCCGTGTCCTCTCAGTGGCACGTTGCTCTGTTGGTCCTGTTTGTCTTCACCTGGACTTGCTGACCTGTGGCTTTTTGAAGTCACTTTTCAGTTTCTCCCCTGATGTCCTTTCCTGGCTTCTAGAGTACAAACAACCTTAAGGTAGAGACAACATCTAAGATTTATTTAGATCACTCAACAGCCATTACAAAGCACTTACTGAGTGTACAGCATGGCTTTATCTGTGTGCCTGTACCTATCAATCGATCATTCTTACTTACTGAGTATCTCCCAGAAATGCTAGAGAACCATGAAGAGAAAAAAAAAAAATTAAATTGCTTCTGCCCTCATAGAGTTTGGGGAAAACAGAGATTTATCAAATAAGCATACAATGATGGGGCGCCTCGGTGGCTCAGTGGGTTAAAGGCTCTGCCTTCGACTCAAGGTCATGATCCCAGGGTCCTGGGATCGAGCCCCAAATCGGGCTCTCTGCTCAGCACGGATCTGCCTCTCTGCCTACTTGTGACCTCTGTCTGTCAAATAAATAAATAAAATCTTAAAAAAAAATAAGCATACAATGAAATGTAAAATTATGGCTGTGGTAGAGTTACAAAGAGAAGGTCATGGTGCCAGGAGAGCACATAATAGGGGGATTTAACCCAACTGAGAGAGGAGAAGAGGAAGGGATGTCCCAAGAAGGAGAATTTTAATGGACATGGGCCAAATGTAGTGAAGACATTGAAAGCAGACCAAGGTTTCTGAAGCCCAGAGAATGTATGTGGAATGGGGTAGAAGGAGGCTGGAGAGGCAGGCAGGGGCCAACCTGGGCAAGACCCGGTGGAACGTGAAAAGAATTTAGGTCTTTATCCTTCGCAATGGCGAGCCATTGGAGGGATTTAAGAATCGGAGGGGATACTGTGGTGATTTGAAACTATCACTCTGGTCACTGTATGGAGGTGGAATGAGGTGGGCAAGAATACCAGGCACCGCATCTTTCTGTGCTACGTAGCAACTCAGTAAATGTTGCTCATTGACTCAGCAGTCTGTGGGGCTTACAGTTCTTTCTGGGTTCACTGCATCATGAATTTTTGGCTTCAAGCTGCAAAATCTTGAGTTACTTGATATAGATGTGTGTGTTTCAATATAGGTGGTCTCCTTTAGCTTTTGAAAATTGTTGAACTGACTAAAAACCACAAGAGACAACATCTGCTGAGAATTTACCTTGGTGCTGGATGCTGTGCTAATGCCTTGATGTGTATCATTTCATTTAATTCTCAGTGTGGGCCAGTGAGGAAGGAAGGTGTTTGTACTCCTATTTTGTGTGGGTTTAGGGATGTGAAAGTTCTTGGTTCAGAGAGGAGTGAGGGATCTGGGACTCCCATCTAGGTATTTGTGGCAGCAGCCATCAGCCTTAGCCACAACGTTCTAACAACTGTGGTTCATTCAAGCTTTCAGTACAATTTCAGTACCATTATAATAGAAAAAGGATGTTCCTTTAGCCCAGAAACAAGATATGATGTGGCTAATTGCCCCACAGTTCCTCCCAGAATCTTGGTCAAAGCCCTTCATGGCATCAGGTCACCCATCCTTCCTTTTGCAGAAGGTTTAATTATAAATCCCACATACCTGGCATCATGTCTGAGATGACTATTGGATGTTTTGATCTTTTCAACCACCTGAATAAATCTCTGTCCTTTTTTCTTTTACAGAAATCTATAATTAGATGAGGTAATAATGCTCATTAGCCCAAGTTACAAATAGTATTCCAATAATCAACTGTTTCCTCAGGCAAGGATCATCTGCATCAATTAAGAGTCACTGCCAGCAATTGGTAAACTATTAGTTGAAAAATGTTTGCCATCATGGCCAGAGGAGTACTTCCCCTTTGGCCTTCCATCTGTCTGGTGCTTTTTGTTTATGTTTCTTCTGTCTTCATTTTCTATCTCCTGTGGCCGGCTCTTCTTTAGCTCTAATAGGTCCATCTAAAATTGGCTTGTAAGTCGCTTGCCTAAATAAGAGAATCTCATAACAGAGCATTGGGAATTTTTAATTTGTAGTATCTCTATGATAATTAATAAAAGCACTGTGGGCCCTCAGAAAATGGAAGCAAGTCATCTTTGACCAACCCTGACTGGTCTTTACCCTTTGCAAAGACAGGGCTGAGAATCCAAGCAAAGAGGAGGTGAATGGGGCATTGCTGGTCAGCAGAGCTGGGAGCAACCTTAGTGGGATGCCCAGCTGACTGTGGGAGGCCGAATATGGAAAGTTCGTTGAGGAATCACCCCGCCTGCAAGACTGGAAAATAGGAAGAAGTGTCTTGTAGGGATGCTGAAAGGATTCAGCCATTTGCAGTTTGACAGTACATTGATATTGTTGGAGGGAAGGAGTCTAGAATTAGCTGATTTATTTGCTTCTGCCCTTCACCCAAAAGCTGTAGGAAACTACAAGTTGCTGAAGATGTAACTTATGGATAAAGTATTGCAAAAGGAGCATTGTTGATTTCACTCAAATTGGGAAAGATTTTCAAACTCATCTGTTCAGGTAAGGGCTGTGGGCAAGGAGGGTGGTGTGTGTTCTGCACTGCTAATGTGTGGAAGGAGAATCCTGACCTCTGTCTGGCTTTTTAGTTTTTTTCACATATTTGTTGTTGTTGTTGTTATTCTTACTGCTCTCTTAAGACTGTTTTCCTCTAAAGTTTTGACTGGGCCTAAGACATTATAGTCCAACATTGAGTTTGAGGTCAAAACCAAGGCCTTCCCCTCACGCCGATGTTGCCATTTTCCAGACAAGTCTGTAAGGACTTATTTCCAAGCACAATGGCCCTTATACCTGCACTGTCCTTATTTTTCTGTCATGATTATCCAAGCAAACAACCAAACATGCAAAGAACATGCTGGGAAAGAGTGTGGTGGGTAGGGAGGGGAAGGAGATATATTTTTATTCAAGGCCTCTTATGTTCTAAGAATTCGATTTGGTGCTTTATATAATAGTTTATTTAACACTCCTGATAAGCTTGAAGAGGAGATGAGGACACTCATCTGTGATGGTCAGCAGTGACGGTCAGAACCTTGGGTGGAAGGCTTCTAGAACTGAGATTCAAAGTCTGGCTCTCAGATGCCAGAGGTCCCCTCATTCACCCAGGCACATAAGCATTACTCTATGTCATTCTGCCTATGTAAGTACTCTCTATCATAGTTTTATATTTTTCACTTTTTCTTGCAGTCAGAGAGATAGAATAAAATCTAGGAAGGTGTAGTGTCAGAGAAGTCAGTGACTAGATAAATGAATGAAGAATATGGAAACTACGTATTTCCTCTCGTAGGTAGATTCTCTTAAAGAATCAGCTGCTTATGTCTGCTCTTAACCAACTAGCTCTTTATTGGCTCTGGTGAAACTGTCAAGTAAGAAAGTTTTTCCCTCCAGTTTGGGGTTCTTCCATGTATCTGTCCTCTTTCCTTTGAAATCCTAAGATCCTTATTGCTTATTGACTTATCAGTGACCACCAATTATGGCAACATGAAACGATTCCTAGCAATATCCTATGCTTTCAGGCTAAGATCTTTTCTTCCCTCCCCACATCAGATTTGTAAGTGAACAGCACATAATGTTAACTACAGTGTTGTATGATAGATCTCCAGAACCTTTTCATCTTGAATAACTGAAACTTTATACACAGTGAACAGCAGCTCTCTGTTTCCCCCTTCCCCCAGCCCCTGACGACCACCACTCTACCTTCTTTCTTTCTTTTATTTTTTTTAAGATTTTATTTATTTATTTGTCAGAATAAGAGAGAGAGAGCACAAGCATGGGGAGCTGGAGGCAGAGGCAGAGGGAGAAGCTGGCTTCCCACTGAGCAGGGAGCTGAATGTGGACTGGATCCCAGGACCTTGTGATTGTGACCTGTGCCGAAGGCAGATGCTTAACTCACTGAGCCACCCAGGCGCCCCGTGTACCTTCTGTTTCTATAAGTTGGACGACTGTAGATAACTCACCTCAGTGAAATCATGCAGTGTTTGTCCTTCTGTGACTGGCTTATTTCACTTAGCATTATGCTTTCGAGGTCCATCCGGATAGGACGCATGTGACAGGATTTCCTTCTTTTTTAAAGGTGAATAATATTCCATTTTAGGTGTGTCCATATCACATTTCCTTTATTTGTTCATCCGTTGATGTTCCGCTGTGATCATGGAAATGCAGGGAGCTCTTCGAGATCCTTGCTTCAGTTGTTTTGGATGAATGCGCAGAGGTGGGGTTGCTGGCTCATGAGGTAGTTCTATTTTTAGTTTATCAAGGAAACTTGGAACTCTTTTCCGTAGTGACTCTGCTAATTTATATTCCTACCACCCGTGTACAAGGTTTCCCTTCCCTCCATATCCTAGCTAACATTTTTTTCTTCGTTTGTTTATAATGGCCATCCTACAGTTGTGACGTGATATCTTACTGCGGTTTTGATTTCCATCTCCCTGATGATCAAGCACAATAAGCATCTTTTCATGTACCTCTTGGCCATTTGTATCTCTTCTTTGGAGAAATGTTTATTCATTCTGTGCCCATTTTTAAATTGGGTTGTTTTATTTTTTTGCTTGGTGTGTTCTTTCTTTTCTGTTGAGTTGTAGAAATTCCTTATATGTTATGGATATTAACTCCTATCTGATATGTTGTTTGCAGATATTTTCTCCCATTTGGTATGTTGCCTTTTAACTCTCTTGATTGTTTTCCTTTGCTGTGTAGAAGAAGCTTTTGAACTTGATCTTGTCTTACTCGGCTATTTGTGCTTTTGTTGCCTATACTTGCAATGTCATAGTCATGAACTCAATGCCATGACCAATGTCAAGAAGGTATCCCCCTATGTATTCTTTTTTTTTTTTTTTAAGATTTTATTTATTTATTTGACAGACAGAGGTCACAAGCCGGCAGAGAGAGAGAGGAGGAAGCAGGGTTCCCGCTGAGCAGAGAGCCCAATGTGGGGCTCAATCCCAGGATCCTGGGAGCGTGACCTAAGCCAAAGGCAGAGGCTTTAGCCCACTGAGCCATCCAGGCACCCTCCCCCTATGTATTCTAGAAATTTGGTGGATATCCAGTTTTCCCAGTACCATCTTTGAAGAGACCATCCCTTCCCCATGGGGAAGGGATGTCCCTTCCCAAACTGTTTATTCTTGGCACCCTTGTAGCAGTTGACTGTATGGTTTGAGTTTATTTCTGGGTGTTTAGGTTCCATTGTTTTATTTTTTGTCTGTCAGTATGCCAGTTGCATGCTGTTCTAATTACTATAGCCTAGTAATATATTTTGAAGTCAGAAACTGGGACACTTCCAACTTTGTTCTTTTTCAAGATTGCTTTGGCTCTTCAGTATCCTTTGCGGTTCCATATGAATCTAGGATTTTTTTTTTCTATTTCTGTAAAAAATGCTATTGTAGTTTTGTTAGGAATTGCATTGAATCTGTAGATTGCTTGGGGTAAGCATGGATATTTTAACAGTATTAAGCCTTTAAATCCATGAAAACAAGGTGTCTTTCAGCATTTATTTATGTCCTCAAGTAAATTGTTAGAACTAATAAAGTTTATTAAAGTTGCAGGATGCAAAACTCAATATAAAAAATCGATTGCATTTCTATACCCTAACAATGGACAATCCAAAAGTGAAATTAAGAAATCAATCATATTTACAATAGCATCAAAAAGAATAAAAACTTAGGAATAAACTAAACCAAAGAGATGAAAGACTTGTACACTGAAAATTACAAAACATTGCTGATCTCCTTTTAACAAAACTTGACCTGTCCTCTTAGGACCATGTAGGTCATAGGCAAGGTAATCTGATAAATAAATTAAAACTTAATTATAAATGGCTTACTGGTTTAGCCTTCCCACATATTGGCCAGGAGTATTTTAACCCAAAGGTATGTGTAACAAGGTCATACTGTCTGAGCTGCCTACAGGTGAAATATTTTTAAATGAATATTTTTAAAATTGTAAAATACAACACTTGATTGCACTATCTGGTATAACTAGATCTGAGTGAGTGTGTGTGTATGTGTGTGCGTGTGGTTCAGCATTGAGCAAAGTCACATGCACATTATCAAGTATGAATACAAACAGTTATTCTTGGAAAACCTCTCTGAAATTATAATGTAATTTAGTAAGAAGACATGATTTCGGAGTTCCCCACATTGCATATATACACAACTTTTCAGTGAGTTTGGGAAAATACAGCTTGGGAGGAGTGCAATGATATGGGAATGGAACTTTTTTGATCACTTACCATGTGATAATTTGCCTACATTTTTCATTTACTCCTTCTTCAAACTTATGAGATAGATGTTTGTCCCATTTTACAGATGAGGAAACTAAGGCTCAGGGAGATAGCAGCCAAGTTCACTCTTAAAAAAAAAAAAGATTTATTTATTTATTTATTTGAAGAGAGAGAGAGCGAGAGAGAGCACAGGGAATTGGGGAGAGGAGAGAGAAAATCCCAAGCAGACTCCAGGTTGAGCACAGAACCGGATGCGGGTTCGATCCCAAGACCCTGAGACTACTGCCAGAGTGGAAGGCAAGAGTTAGATGCCCAGCCGACTGGGCTGGCCCGGCCGCCCCACGCCCGACTTCAGTCTTAATGTAAGTGTGGATTTGAAGCTGGATCCACTTGCCTTGAAGCCTATGTTTCCCCTTTATACACCAGGTGGCCAGCCAGGGAGTTGGTGGAGTAGAAGAGAGGGTGATGAGACCTGAAACCCAAGCGAGGCCTTGTGAGCTGTAAGCTGCTCTGTCTGGGAAGGCTTCCTGTGAGGGGCGGGGCTGAGAAACTACCTGATACCCCTGAGGTGAAAAATTTTCAGTAGTCTCCAAATTTACAGCCCCAATTTGGGTTAGAGTAGTGGTGAGGTTAATTTTGAGGGTTGCTTAACTGTCCTCAGGTGCATCTTGTGGTCTTTGAGATCACTGACTAGGCAGGTCCTCTAGGGGTGGACCAGGGGACCTGGGGGATGGCTTAAGGAGGGGGAGGGTGGGGCCACCACGTGATTTTCCTCTAGGCACTGGGGACACTCTCTCCTGGTGATCACAGGAGGATCTAGTCTATGTGCTTTTACTTTTTAAGTTATAGAAACAACCACTTTGGTTTTAGAAAAAAAAATATGCACTCTCTCCACAGTTACTGAGTAGGGTAGTTCTGGTTGTCTGAGGGAAACTTGGCCGAGTTACTTCAGGATGGTCTCAAGTGTCCAGAATCCTTTTGCCTCTCCTCGGAATCCTTTTGCCTCTCCTCGATGTGCCCTCGCTGTCGTTTAGTCTGCTCTTCTGGGACGAGGAGTACACAGGATTTTCTAGCTTTTCAGCTCATGATCTGTTTATCAAGAACCAAATCCTAGCCTTATGCCTTAGCATGGCAATTAGTGAGAGGTCTTTAAAGACAAATTTGAAGGTGATTGAGGCCAATTAGGGGGGATAGTATTACAGACATGAACTCTAAAGTTTCTTGTAACTGGTGTGGAATTCTGTCATGTGCTGAAGTGTGACTACATTATCATCTGGTGCCGTGCTGTTGGTTTATTAAGATGGGTTCTAGAAGATGTTATAATCTTTGGTCCTGGTGGCAGATCGATCTGTTATGACAAAACTCCCTTGGGCAATCTCTTCATGAAGGGCTCTTTCCTTGCTGTTGTTATCCCGCTGTGTCCCCTCAGTAGGAAAACTCAACCCGTGGCTGTCTCACTGAGATTCACACAACCTCTGGGGCCAGTGATGGCCCACTTTTCAGGCTGTTAGTCCCAGCAAAACCCTTTCCTGCTTCGCCCCTTCCCACCCACAGTGGCCGGTTACTAGGGACGAGCTTTATCATAATGGGTGGTAGAAAAAAGTCCAGAGCAATTTCCTGTTGGCAGCATGCTGATGCAGGAGCGGGGACGGCCGCTGGGCATGGGTTTTGGAATATCCTCCGACCACTTCTTTTTTGTCCTAATGAAAAACTTCCTGGCTTGGAGGGCTGCTCTGATTTAATCTAAATTCAGGAGGCAACAAAAGTTTTCCCGACCCTCTCCTCCCATCCTTTTGGCACTGCCCCCTCCCCCTTTATCCCTTAGCAAAGGAAGAAGACACACACTTGGATCCTCCACAAGCCCATACCGCACCCGGTCCCTTTTCGGCACCTGGTGACCATGCAGGAAACCCGAGCACCTTGAAAGGGTTGTGTCCCGATCGCCTTCGGAGCTGGAGAAACTATTGCTCACTTGATGCACGGGATCTGTGCAAAGGAGAGTGTGCTCCGAGCACAAACAGGAAAGCCTGACATCACGGAGCGGCGGAGCGGCGCGGGGAGGAGTCTGCGGCGCCCTCGCTCGCCGCGCTCCCTTTGTGGCCCGAGTCGCGCGCACCGGCGGCGGCGGCGGCGGCGGGGGCAGCGCGCGGGTCTGTGCTCGCTCTGGGCGCGGCGGCCGCGCGGGCCGTGGGCTGGGGGCGCCGCGGCCGCGCCGGCCGACACTGCGTGGGCACCGGGAGCAGGGCGCACCATGCCGCGGCCGCGGACCGGAGAGAAAACTGAGAATGAAATTGCTTTGGCAAGCTAAAATGGTAACGAGAGCCCTGCCTTCTCCCGAGGCTTCTCTGCCGGGGAATCTTCTCCCGCTTTCTCTGGGCGCGTTTGGACTCCTCGGAGCGGACGGAGCCGCCCGACCCCTGCTCGGGAGCCGCGGCGCTCTCGCTCGGCTTTGTAAGCCTTCCTCTCCGCGTTGTCTCCTCCCTTTCATCCACACTGACTCTCTCGCCAGGAGCCTTTGGTGTGTCTGGGGCAGATGTTTGCGGGGAAGAGAAAACTTTTCAGGACGGGGAGCTGTTAGGCGGGGCGGCCCCGGGAGCGCCTCTGCGTCCCAGCGGCTCTTTAACGCGACTTCAGGTTTCGCTGCGGACGTGGACATCCCGGCGCTCGCCGCACGCGTTTTCCGTGCAGTTGCGTGATGCTGTGTTGCCTTTTTTCTTTTTTTTCCTCCTTTAACTTCACTTGCCAGATTATTTTACGGAAATAGAAACTTTTTAACCCCCCGACCGCGCTAATAACTCTTTGGGTCTCAACGCAGCAAGAGGAGAAAAAGACACGGGAAGCATTTCACTTCCAAAGGAGAGAGGACTCTTGGCATTTTAAACACTTGTTTGTGCCTGAGTATGAAATGTAGTGTGCTCCAGTGACTGAGCCATTATAAAAGTAGTACCGACTCTTGCTACCAGCGAATGATTTTTTCCTTCAACTTATGTGGGGCTGGGGGAGGGGTGGGGAGAGTTAACCAGGAGTAAATCACAGTGTCTTAAGGAGTGGGGGGGGGGGGGGAAGACTTAAAAAAACAAAAACAAAACCCCAAACCCTAAGATACGTGAGTGAGTCAAGGAAAAAGAACTACATGGAAAAGTCCAGGGATCCTGATACCACAGCAAAGGACGGGGAGCCAAGAACATTTCAGCATTCCCTCTATCGCAATGTGTCTTGTGTTGCTCTGATTGTAGTATTTATTTTGAACAGCCCATCTTGTGCCCCGAGTGCTGGTGTAAGCAGGAAAGCCGCTGGGATAGATTGTGGTTAGCGGAGAGGAAAAAAAATACTCTTTTTCTTTCTCTTTATCCCATCCCCTGGCAGAGCTCGATTCAGGACTGGGGTGAAGAGGTAGAGGAAGGCGCTGTTTACCATGTCACCCTCAAAAGAGTCCAGATTCAACAGGCTGCCAATAAAGGAGCAAGATGGCTAGGGGTGAGTAAAGCCGGAGAGACTGTGAACTTTGGAGTTGGAGTGTCTGTTGTTCTGTGAATGTCATCATTATTTAGCAGAGGCAGGCTTTTCTTTGCCTTCTCCTTCTCCTTCTTCTCCTCTTTTGGCCTTAAAAAGGAAACTGCCAATGGCTGAGTGTTTGCACTAGCTGTACAGGTCTGTTTTTGTACTTAATGTTTTCCAAAGCATCTTCCCTCCGTTTGTCAATAATTCAGAACCTCTTAGAAACATCTTGAGGTCTTTGGCAAACAGTGGGGGTGGCGTGGCAGAAAGTGACACGCGGTAACCGGACCAGAAAGCAGCACTCTCTCTGTTAGACAAGAACCATAAGCACTTTGGCCCAGATGGCACCCATTTCTCTCTCCGTCCTCCCCCTACTGATGCTGACAGCCCCTCTGCTGCTGTACCTTCACCAAGTACCCAGAATGCTCAGGGGACAGACCATTCGGGATCTGCTTATCTTCTTTCGGCCGGGTGGAGGGGGAGTGGCAGATTTCCCATTTCTACGTCCTCTCTGCAGCCAGTGAGGAGACATATGCATGTATCGTGCCCACGATTTCATGTGTAGCGGACACAGAATGTTGCGTCTTTGGAGAAACACTGCTTCCATAAACAGGACTTTTTCTACCGAGGTTCTAAAATCTTGGTTGGGATCATGTGACTTATCTGTTATCACCTAGTGGCTCCTGCAACACATCCTGGGGAGAAGTGGAAAGCTTAGTGACAGGATCACTCCTTGGGCAGATACCCACATGTGGAAGAACGAAGGGATTCTCGATCTGGAGATAGAAGGAGTCCTCAGCAGTGAGAGGTGACACAGAGAGCCTTGAGAAAGAAAATCAGGGTGGGCTGAAGAGAGGGGACGGACTGTGGTTTCACCTGGCCTCATTTGGGCCACACTCAGGCTTCATAGGGGATGGACTGGAAGGCGGTGATGATTTCACACTTGTATTCAGTCTTCACTGGCTTTGCCTCTCCCAGAATTCAGTGCTTGAGCAGATTCAAAGGGAGGGTGTGAAGGCGGACAGGAAACAAAACTGCCCAGGGCCTCACATGGAGACTTCAGGCAACATGTGACATGTAAGTCCTGAGTTTCAGGTAGGATGGCTTGCAGTGGGGGCCGCTGCTGGGTCCACTGTTCTGCTGACACAGGCCTTCGCTTATCCAGCTGCCTCAACTCAGGCGTTTCCTCCTCTGTACTTTGGGCCGAGGTACCACCCACGAGGGCTGTCACTTGTTGGTGACATCTGCAGGTGTGGCCTGGAAGGGCAGGGATGTTTCCTTTGAAAACCGGAGCCCTTCACTTATCAACCAGGTCCCTTCTTCAGAGTAGGACTTTCAAGTGCATCATGTGCATCCCCAGCAGACCTGATAGGGAAGGAAGGCAGATCCAGAATTCTGACGAGTCATCCCTTTGTTTTGGGCGGCTGTGTATATGCATTTTATTTGACTGTGGTGTTGATGTGGTTTGGCCTGTCTTGGTGTTTCACAATGATTCACAAGTTCTAAACCAGCTGCCTCGGGAAGGGTCATTACGTTCCCTGATGCTGAGTTGTTCCTCTCTTTCTAAGGACACTGATGTTGCTTGGGTGACAGTTTTAGTTTTTAGCCAACACAGCAGCCATGAATGGAGAAGTCATGGGGAAATGGAGGGGTTAACTCTGTAGGCCCCAAACCACAAAGTGTGGCTCTTTGAGATGTTCACAGTTATTTCGTGATTCTCACTGGCTGTTCTATTTGCTGGACTCGGCCTCTTTTCTCTCCCCGTTCTTGGTGTTCGCAGATTTATACAGAGTTCAGAGTTGGTTCACCTGGGCTTAGCAGTAGAGCTGAGATATTGAGAGATGTAAAGATTTCTTCTGGTTGGTGGAAGAATCTGTCTCTTCCCTTCTAGTGCCACAAAGTGTGATTTGTGGCCACCACCCCAGTCCTTAAGAGCATGTTCTTAGGAACTTTCCAACTCTAATCCTACTTGTTTTCTTGTCATAGGTGTCCTGTCGGGAAGCTCTGTTTTTTGTCCTTGGAAATTCCAGACTTAATTAAATGTGACTCAACCAATTGAGCCATAGTAATTACAAAACCCTTCTTTTTAGGACCAAGTGGCTTCTCCATATTTGTTTTCCTACATTCCAGTAGCCCTTTCAAAATTCTCCAAAGCAACTGGTTTTAGTGTGAATTAGAGATTGAGGGGAGGTGAGGGTATTACTGAAATATGTCAGTAATCCTATAAGGAAGGTGGTGGTGTTGTGATTATCTCCCCCCCCCCCCATAAAGAAACTAATGCCTAGAGAGGTTAAATTGCTTGCCAGTTTCACACAGCTAGGAGGTGGTAGTGGTTGGATTCAAACCCAGTTGGTTAGTGCCTTGCTGTCAGGAACTGCCTGGAGCCTTCTAGCTGTTTCCATGAGAGTAGAAGAGAACATTGGCTCAGAAGACCAGGGATGCATGGGGCTTACTTTTTGCCTAGATGCAACACCTGCCACGGGACTGGAGTGGTGGGGCTTTCTCTTTTTGACGCCCTGAATGATAGTTTGACCCACAAATTGAGACATTTGTTGTGAAGATCTGTATCTTAGTTAGAGAGTCTCTATTTTGGGTGTGTCAGGTGTGGAGCCCCAAAGAAATGTATGAGGTTATGCAGTGCACGAGGGTGGACATAGCTCTCATTACAGGTCCGTAAGGCTTTTTCAAAATGCCTTAAAGCCTGAGTAGTACAAGCTTTGAATTTTCTGCTACTGATATCTCAACATGTATTGAAGATTCAATTTGGAAAGGATAGTAAAAATAATTACACATCCTTGGACGGGCAGTATCATACAATCCAAAACATTAGAACATTCTTTTTTTTTTTTTTTTTTTACTATTTGTTTGCTAAATTTTGTGTTTCATTGATCTTTTGAAGTAAAACCCTCCACCTTTGGTTGTAAAATATACAACTGAGTATGGCCCAGGCTGCATTTCCTTCTCTGTGCAGCTGTGGCCTTACCTGTTAACAGTGAGGTTATGTTGGGCAAACTTTGAAAAGCCAAATATTATTGAAATACTGACCCGATTCTCCCTTTACAAGAACTTCTTAGACTGGGACAACTTTTCCTAGCCCTCAAGGAGAAATGACTGTGGTTATGTCGTAGGATCATGAAGTCCCCAGATTGGAAGGGGCATTAACAAGTAATTCCATCCAACCATTCAGTCAGCTTGTAGAATGGCCAGTGATTTCTGGAAGGGCAAATGGTCAAAGCTTGTTATTTTTCTTTGGCCTCAGTGTTGGGTTTTATGTTGGCAGTGATATATAGAGATGATTTAAGAAAACATCCATATTCTCTGGACTCATGAAATGTACCATTTTAGGAAGAATACTCAAATGGACAGAGGTTGAAGATCCAACTGTTAGGGAAGGGGCTTTGGGGTCAGGAGCCGGTCTGCATCTTTGGACTATAAAAGATGCAGGGTACAGAGAAATGTGTCCAACCTAAGATAAATTCAAAGTGGGGACATTTGTTTCGCAAGGAGCATTGGTAAGCGCTAGTGCAACGCTGCAAGGTTTGTGGGGAGTGGCTACGTGGCTTCTCTCAGTTGTATGCTTCTGTGGTTATGTGGTCTTTGAGGTGGGGCCCCTGTTCCTCCCTTCCCTGTGTCTTCTACCTATCATTCTGTCTCCCATATAGGCCTTGGTTGGGTTGAGTTGAAATGCTTGATAGTTGGGAGGCTGGTAAAGATAGTGAACCAGGATAGGAAAAAGCAGAATATATTTAGAAATAAAGAGAACTGGAATCCCGTTACAGAACCTAGTGTTTGGGATGAATTGTGGCCAGTCCGTGAGTTGTATGGGTACAGTGACAACGTGACTACTTGTCCCATCTGGATGGAGAAGTTGACTCTCACTGGATACACTATGTGGATTGGCTCCATCCGGTGTTTTGGTGGCGTTGCTATCATATTACCTTCAAATAGTCTACGGTTCCTCAAGTTTTCAGCTAACTTCACTTATGGGAAGCTTCTCTGATCTCCCAAGTCTGGAGGAGATGCCTCTTCTCCAGGTTCCATAAGCATTCTCTATTTCTCTGTCATACGTTTAGCTCACTCTGTTGTAATTATCTGGTTATTTGTTTCTATCCCTCACGAGACTGCTAACTTGGTGAAGTGGGAACGGTGGCCATCTAGTTGGCAGAAACTCAGTGTGTGTTGAATGAATGGATCCAGCTTCCTTCCTTTCTGGGACACTAATATTGTCTTGATACATATGAATGTGTGGTTGCTCCGCGTTTAAAATACAATCAGCATGAAGATGTTAGCTTATAAAGAAGAGGAGGGGTGTGTGGGAGCGAGAAAAATCAATTAGGTGATGATTATAGCTATCTTGCATTCTCTCCGGAACAAAGCGGGGCACAAACAAAGGTAGTGATTATTCGTTTTAAGAAAAAAATTCACAGCAGTGAATTAACGAGACTCTTCCCCAGTACCTTTCAAAAGCAAGAGACCCTATTGTACTTGTCTCGCTGCTGAATGTTGAAGAAAGAAAGGCAATGCATGAGTTAAAAAGTGTTGGCAAGCATTATAAATATGTGTGGTTGGAAAGCTCAGGAGCGGGATTTTAGAATGGTAAGGAACTAAGCCCTAGAGGAGCCGTTAGTTTACAGTTGGTCATCCTTGTTTTCATCTAGGAAATCAGGCCTTTGGGTTGCATTATTCCTGTCTATCAGAATGTTGAATTTAGGCTTTAGAAAGTCAGTTTCAAAATTATCAGCCATTGGTAGCCAAATCAACTGATCTTTTTCTTTTTGACCTTGGGAACATGTTTCTGAAATAATCTGCTAATATGGTAGCTTGCACCAGTAGAGAAGATGTCAGTTTCAAGTGCCCAAGATATCCTTACGGTGTTGGATCCTTTCATTTCTTGTAAAATCCGTTGTAATCTGAGTCAGGGATATTCAGTCTGTAATTAAGAATATCCAGTTCAGTTCAGCAATTTGGGGACTACTCAGCTGAATTCCAAATACGTGTCTACCCTTGTCACATACATGATAGTACAAATGTAAGAGTACGTTGACTCTGTATGCTTAAAGTATACATTCTGTTAAATCAGTCTCATAAACACATCTTACTCTTATTTCCATGAAATTATAAAGAGAAAGTTTAGTGATGTTTTCAGTTTAGAAAGAAAAGGAGGGCAATACAGTCAATACTATGCTTTTCTCCTTGAGTGCCTCGCTGGGATTTGTCCCTGCCCTATCCTGCTTGTTTGTTTCCTTTGTCCATGGCATATATTCCTTTTACACCTCCCCCTTCTAAATAATTAAAATCTTGTAGTGACTATCTTACACATTTTAAGTTAAAATACACAATAATAAGCTGAATTGAGTAAGACATTAACATTTCTACCATGGTATATCTCATGATATGAAAAAAAAAAAAAAAGATTTCTGTAAATAGAGCAAGGAAAGTTCTGGTTAAATGGGGGAAGATACCAAATGCGGCTTCACTCCACTGGAAAGGCTCTCCTAGCTCATGTCTTTTGCTGATGGGTGGGGCTATCTCCAGAGTTGATTTGGAGTCTGGAGTTTTTGGCAGTTTCTGGGTCCTTTGCTAGTAAACACATCCAGTATGAACTTCCTCACGGCTGCTCCTTGTCTGTTTGTGGGATTCTGTCATCTGTGTTTGAGTCAGCTAACGTTGCCTTCAATAACATTCCTTTATTCATCCAAAACCGACATTATGCCAAGCACCATGTTAAGTCTTGGGAATCCAAGGTAAAATGAAACACAAGTCGTTCTGAAGGAACCTACAGGGAGTAGGGGAGACAGAAATGTAAACTGATTATAGTATACTGAGGTGAGTATGATCAGTGCCATGTGAGAAATCTGTGTGCTAGGGGAGCCCCAGAGGAAGGCATGTAAATTAGGTGGTAGGTGGTAAGTGGGGAGTGGATACTCCAGGAAGGCTGCCTGGAAGAGAGGGCTCTTTAGTGACGAGTTGGGTTGACAGATGAGTAGGAGTTAAAGGAGGTGTGGGCGCTGGAGGCAGGCTTTCCAGTCAGCACAGGTTGGGGAAAGCATGGAGGCCGGAGGTGAGAGCACTGTGAGGGCTCAGTGTAGGGAAGAGGGAAGGATGCCTGGTGGGAAGGTGACAGGAAAGAGGCTAGAGAGAAGGGTTCAGTCATGTCCCTGGGAGTCCGGAATGCTAAGCTATGGGTTTTGCTCTGTCCTGAATGTTGGGTAGTCACGGAAGGGCTTCAGGCAGAATGGCATGGCCGGATCTGCATTTTAGAAGATGACTGACCCTTGAGGGGTGGACGTGGGAGGGGGCGGAGGCTAACATGGTGGTGACGTGAGGAAAGGGACAAGGACCTGAATGGCAGCAGAACAGAGGGTGGGGTGGGGGGATGGCAGTCAAGGAGGGAGGAGGGTGGGAGTGGGGGAGGGAGGCCTGGCAGGCGAGCATCTTGGCACCTGGCTTCAAAGAGCTCGTCAAAACTGGGCCTTCTGGGATCCGCGTCACCCTGTGCTCCCTGGGTGAAATGTCCTGGGGACTTCCAGTCAGCCTTCCTCATGTATATGCTAGCAGAGGCCTCCTTTCTTGTCAGAAGGCCCTGCAGAATAACCAGACCCCGGCGTGCTTGAGAAGTCCCATCCAGAGACCCGACCTCAGGCTCACCATGAGCTAGGCCACGGGCTGTGCGTGGTTCTCAGATTCCAGAGAACTTTGAAGAGCTGGTGGTTTCTTTCTCTCTCATTCTCTCTCTCTTTCTTTCTAAGTCTTCTGTTTCCCTACAAACTAAACAAATTAAATCTGTAGGCCACAGAGAGAGACAGTAAATATGGGACCCACAGGACTATGATTATAGAGCTGTATTTTAGACAACAGCAGTTAAACTTCTAATTGTCATGTTAGAGACACAAGAAATTTTATGGTTGGGTGTCTTGGCCTTTTTCCTCTCCGCCTTCTCTGTCTTTAACCCCTCTCTGACACTGTTTGTCTTGGTTCCCTGCATTTCTGGTCTTGGAGGCTCAGTCTGATTGCGAATTCCACCCATGTAAAAGAAAAAAATCTTTCTCTCTTACACACACACACACACACACACACACACACACACACGGCCTGCATTAAGATGTCTTTTCACATTTTATTTTTTAGGATTTCCCACATCTTTGGAATGTCACTCCGTGGCCTCTTCTATATAATTATTCAAAGCCTGACTTTGTCATGATTTGCTTGTTTTCCCTTAATTGTGTCATTTTTGGGATGAATTCGCACTGTCTAGGAACCGTCTTCGGTTTAAAAAAGAGTAAAAACAGAGAGGGAGGAAGGAATAAAGGCAGGGCAGGCTTCCAACATGAGGAAGAAGACTCTGCCTTGGAGAATCTCAGTCAGTCTTGTGAAGAGAGAGGCTCACGCCATTTATTGCTGATCCTTTTGCAGAAATACCTGCGCCTTTCCACAGATGTGGCTGTATATTGTGTTCTGAGGTTAGGGTTCCTGCCTACTTTGCTCCCACCGGGCCATCTCCTTCATGTCCTGTAGTGTGGGACTTCTAAGGGTAATAACAGTGCTACCTGGGGGTGGATCGTGGGTTGTCGGTGGTTCTGTATATTTTTCCCTCCTCACAGACTCATTACCCTACATTTTCCAGTATTTAATTGCTTGTGCCATCTGTAGGCCGTTCATTTAAATTCGTTTCCACACAGTTAATCTTGTCCCATGTAAACTTTCCCAGACGTTTTCTGTTTGTTTGCTCCTTTCAGCAAAGAATTGAGCAATTCAACTTTTTCCTTTATTTCGTTTCCTGCTGATTTAAATATCCATTCTCCTCGCTTATAAAAGCGAAGCCAAGGCTGAGTCCTTCCAGTTTCATAATTCTAGAGAAAACTGGAAAAACCAAAACCAAACCTTTTCTGCTAAAAGTAGAACGTCTTTGGTCAGAAGCGTCAACTGGGGCCCTTCACAAGCTTCTTGCTAACACTTTCCCTACTTACGTGCCCTTCTCGTGCCCATAGCTTCTGCCACTGCCGGTGAGGAGGCTAGAATAATGGAGACAGTTGTCATCTAACGAAAGAACATTGAATGGATATAAATAAAAAAATCAAAACTGGATTATATATTGGCTTAAAATGCTTAATAGTCATGACTTTTCCAATTAACATTACAACACTCGAAATTATTTTCTGAGATAATGGGCACTCCTAACTAGAAAACTCGGGAAATTGGAAGCATTGCGTTAGTTTGTGAAGCACACAGAAGGCATTTGCTATCTTCTGTCCCCACTTTGCCTCCTCCCAATGGCACAACACCATGAGAATATCTATTTTAAAAATGACTTCCACAAGTATTGACAAGGCCCGGCGCCATCAGGGCCGGGCTGGGGAATTAGCACATGGTTCTTCCTTTTCAGTTGGAGCCTTGGCAAGGGGCTGACATCTTCTGGTCGCTCTTCCTTCTCACGAGCTCGGTTGAGGGAGGTCCTAGGGCACTGGGGAAGAGCCCCTCGTCAGTCGTATTGTAAACTCTGTATGGGGACAGACGGCCACTACACTTTTTTTGTGGTGAGCATTTTCGAACTGTACAGAATTGCCAAATCACGGTACTGGACACCTGAAGCTAATGCAATATCGCATGTTGGCTGTCCTTCAGTTAATGATAGAAAAAGAGAGAGGCTGGGCTCTGGAGCCAGGCAGACCTGAATTCAGAACCCGTCTCTGCCACGTGTTAGGGGTGTGGGCTTGAGCTGTGATGCTACAAAACTTGCACTTGGAGAGAGGATTCTAGTAGTTCCGTCTGATGGAAAGACTGGGGGGGGGGGAGTGAATGAATTATGTATATAATATGCTTGGCACAATGCCTGGGATATGGGACGCCCTCTGAGTGTGGGGCTCTCCTCAGGACCATACTGTCAGGGCCCTCTCTTGAACTTGGCCGTGGAATCTTGTGGAACCTTGTGGAAGCGTGGGTGCCTTTCTTACCTGAGTCCCCCAAACCTGGGGTAAACCGGATTGTGTAAGAAACAGCTTTAGCAAGGCTTTAAGGCATGTTCCTGACATCACTTTCTCCTTTTGCACATCTGGGAGGAAGGAGCAGGGCAGTGTTTAGTAACCCTTGTTTATTAGAAGCAGCATCTGTTGTGTTCTCTCCGTCTGGCTGCCTGTACAGTGAAGGGCATTATTGCTTGGGCTCCAACATTTCGCATTTTCAGTTTCTCCAGTTTTCCTGTAGAGTTAATTCGTTGCTGTGCTCATTTTAATGCCTTAAAAATATTTTACTGCGTAAAAATTATGTTTGGTATTTCTAACTGAAAAACAGGAGGGTAGGAAACCACATCTCTATGGTGGTAAGCATTATGCTAATCATTCTTTGTCGGGCGTAACTTAGGATGTCAGGCTGCTGTGCTTGCCCCATAAATTTCACATTCTGGACTAAACTTCATAAGTTCAGATGAAGATAAAAATTTCTCACTGTACCTCACGTCAATTAGCTAATGTAGTACTTGAACCCCAAACTAGGAATGAGCTGACTTGCTCCTGAGGTTGTAACTTTCAGACTGTCTCATGACTTTTTAAATCTTCGCTTTCCTTACAGGTGATGTAGGGCAAATACCTGCTTTTCCTTCTGCTTGTAGGTTTTGTGAGTTAATGTATGAAAGTACTTTTTAATATGTGAATACAAGGGTATTCTTCCTGTTATTTAACCTAAAGTCTTTTCTTCTTTCCTCTCTTTTTCCTCCCCACCTAAGTGCTTGATGGGCATATGGTCTGTTCATTAGTCCTCCCTTTCTTCTTCTATGCAAGAGAGAATCTTTTCTGTATTTTTTTCTCCCCACCTGCTGTTTACCTAATGATACCTTCATGTTCAGCAAGGAGTAGTGCTTCCTCTGCCACCACCATTGATATTCCTAGAAAATGCAGGCAGGGCTTCTCTTTGTAGATTGGATGTGGGGAAAAAAATACCCCATATTCATAGAAGTCTAAAGACAAATGCAGTAAATATCTTATAGATGAGGGGCGCCTGGGTGGCTCAGTGGGTTAAAGCCTCTGCCTTCAGCTCGGGTCATGATCCCAGGATCCTGGGATCGAGCCCCACGTTGGGCTCTCTGCTCAGCGAGGAGCCTGCTTCTCCCTCTCTCTCTGCCTGCCTCTCTGCCTACTTGTGATCTCTGTCTGTCAAATAAATAAATAAATAGATAAATACATCTTTAAAAAAAAATCTTACAGATGAAAACTTTCTTCTTTCTCTTTCTTTCCTTATTCTCTCCAGTATGATTTTTTTTTTTTTTTTTTTTTTTTTTTTTTTAGATTGTGGCTGTTGGTTTTCTTTGATTCACCCTTTCTTTCTGGTACTTTTAATTTGGTGCAGAGCAGGGTGGTAAAGTTAATGCGCCAAGGAATGGAAAGTGCTTCCAGCCTTCCAGAGCTGTTGGAAAATCAAAGCTTGGTTTGGGGCCAAATCCTGATGTGGGACTTGAACTCATGACCTAATGCCAGAGGCAAGAGTGTTACCAGCCGACCCATACTGACCCTCATAAGATGTAGGCATTTAAAATACTTCCTCTGAGTAGTCCTATTGTTACTTTCTGTTTTTTCTCCTCTTTCAGCCTTTTCCTACAGCGTTCCTGGCTTCCCTGTTAGGAATACAATTTTAGTTTTCAGATCTTTTTTTCTCACTTCCTTTCCATTTGCTTGTTACTGTTACTTCCTTCTTGCTTTCCATTTCTCCTGGGTGAGTTCCTTTTTTGTTGTTGTTGTTCCTGTTCCTTCCTGTCCTTCTTCTGAATTAAAAATAGTCTTCAGGGTCTCTGGCTGCTTGCCCATGAAGCTGGCCTTCCTTCTATTCATATAGGGTTCCCCCTGAGCCTCTGAAGATCCTTTCCTATTCTCTCAAGATACTCGCTAGCACCTATTCTCAGCGGACTTATGGGCTAACTGACCCTTGTCCTCAGAGCTGTAAATGAAAATGAAATCTCTTGTACAGAGATGCAAGCGGGTGCTTTGCTCACGTTAAGTGTCACTGACGAACGCTGACTTCCGCCCGCACCTGCTGACTCTGTGTGTGGTGCTAAAGGAGGAAGGAACTCTTGGGCACTGACTTGGGCACCGACTTGGGCACCGACTTGAGGAGCACATTTCATGTTCATCTACATGAACATGACCGTGGCTCCACGGTCAGCTGCGGCCCAGGAAGCAGCTTTCCTTCAGCTTGCTGCTGTGGGCATCCCGGAGGGACCGGCGGTCCTTGTGCTCCCTCAGAAGTGTTTCTCAGGGACTTAAAATTGATGCAGATGTTTCTTCATGAACATTGTTTGGTTAGAGTTGGAAGGTTATAATATTCTTTACAAGAAATGACTTTCTACCCAATGTTGACCTAGACTGTCCACAAATGAGTGTCTGCTTGAGGTTTTTTTTTTTTTTTTTAAAGATTTTATTTATTTATTTGACAGAGAGAAATCACAAGTAGATGGAGAGGCAGGCAGAGAGAGAGAGAGGGAAGCAGGCTCTCTGCTAAGCAGAGAGCCCGATGCGGGACTCGATCCCAGGACTCTGAGATCATGACCTGAGCTGAAGGCAGCGGCTTAACCCACTGAGCCACCCAGGCGCCCGACTACTTGAGGTTTTATCCCGTGTGCAACTTCGGGATGGCTGGGCCAGCGAGTGCCTATGGGTCCCAGCTCTGATTTCAGCCACCAGCCCCAGCCAGAACTCCATGTTGCGCTGAGAGTTCCAGCAACAGGCTTGATGAAGGGTTAAAAGCGTTCCTTGCATCTGTCCCCCAAGCTCCCTGTGTGGTTATGTCTTCAAGAAGAGAACTAGCCATATCCTTCCTGGAGAACCCAGGGTTGGTGGTTTCATTATCCCTAGTGATGTCCACGTTTCTGCGCAGCTCTGTCACCCGCCTGTCACTGCCTATGCCACCGAATAAGCTTGTAGTGCTTTTCTCTTCCCTGATTGACTGATGAACTCCCACTTACCTTTCAAGTCCCAGCTCAGATGTCATCTTAACTCTTCTACCCTTCCTGATCCCTCTTCTGGAATAATTACCCTTTCATCTGTGTCTCCTTAGCACTTTACCGAAAGCTCAATTACAGCGCTCATCACAACATATCTTTTTATTTGTTATTTTTTTTTTTCTCTTTGCCCTGTTCCTTTGTGTGCTTCGGGGGTGGGGACCCCATTGAATCAATCTTTGTACTCCATGTCTGAGCCCCATGTGGTACCCAGTAAGCACCTTATAAATGGTTTGGCCTTATCTCTATTATAAAACATGTATTTTTATGACTTTTTTTTTTTTTGCCATTTGGTAATATTATGAATCCCATTTTTGAAACAAAAAGGAAAATATTGAATAAGTAAGCTAGATTTAATTAATTAATTATTTTTTAAAAGATTTTATTTATTTGACGGAGAGAGAGACAGCAAGAGAGGGAACACGAGCAGGGGGAGGGGCAGAGGGAGAAGCAGGCCTCTCGCTGAGCCCAACACTGGGCTGGATTCTGACCCCAGGACCACGACCTTAGATGAAGGCAGATGCCTAACGACCAAGCCACCCAGGCGCCTCTAGATTTAATTTCTATTTTGTATGTCAGCGAATGACACAATGAAGAAGGAAGATGTTGCTTTTGCTGAATTTTTGTTATTATTTATTTGATCGACATATTTCACGATCTCAGAAAACTTGACTTAACTGTGATGGTGACCTCTATAGATGGAAAGACATGGTATTTAGAGTTCATCCATAGGCTTTGTGGTGACATACAGGTTTGAGTCACAGGTCAAAGACAGACTTTTGGGAACCTAATTTCTGCTTTGAATTTCAAAGTTATCTTACTTAGGGTTTTCACGTATCTTTTTATATCTTAATCTGATGGCTCCAATTTGCTTTAAGCTTGCATTGACCCAGTGTCAAGCCAATTTGGCTGTGCTCTGTGCAACACATTCTTGTAAAAGGATCTGACACCCTCCATATGCACATGACCACTCGGGTTATGCACATCCCAGTGAAGGCCCTTGGAGACCTCCGTGGCAGGCCTGTGGTGTAGGGCCCTCTCTCAGGATGTGCTGTTCCTCACTAGGATTCACTGGCAAATGGGGAAAAATATGTGATGTAAATTATATGTTATTATATAAACATATTATTTGTATATATTTCAGTTTTCACGAGTAAAACTCAACTCCCTTTGCTCTCTTACCCTCGCCAATGTTCCTCTTCTCTATGGTCTTTCATTCTTAACTCTTAAATTTCTACTTCAAGCAAAATGCAAAGCCCGTGCTGGAAGTTTTCAGGATTCCAGCTGTTGTTAGGTGCTTTCATTCAGACCGTCCTGATGTCTTTGGTTCTGGCAAGAGCAGTTTTCTAACTGTGTCTGATCTTTCTTGCCTTTTTATGGAACGTGCTTTCTTCACCTTTTTTTTTTTTTGAAGATTTTATTTATTTATTTGACACAGAGAGAGATCACAGATAGGCAGAGAGGCAGGCAAACAGAGAGCCTGATGTGGGGCTTGATCCCAGGACCCTGAGATCATGATCTGAGCTGGAGGCAGAGGCTTAACCCACTGAGCCACCCAGGCATCCCTTTCTTCACTTTTTCTATGTATAGGGATTCGATGGCATCTGTATTTGCTTTGGATAGAAGGAAACACCTTTTTAAGCAGTTCTTAGAGTTATTCTTCAAAAAGCGATGCAACAACATTATCTATATATATATATTTTTAAAGAATCCCCATCCTGCCGCTGCAACACAGTTGTTTATACATTGGTTCTTTATCTTCTCGTCTTTGTCCACATAGTTGCTGTCTTGCTATTTGTTCAGTTTTATAATCAGCAAGATATATTTTTCAGAACAAATTCTCTAGAAGTTACTTTCTAGTTTGAATCTTTTGTGACATTTGTTGTATTTCTCATGTCATAAAAGACTGCATTTGGACTTTGAGTTGGAGGAGTTTCAAGGTCATAGTGCCTGTTACTGGCTAATGAGCTTCATTTCTGTCCTTTTTCCTGTGAAATCTCCTATCCTTTATCAGGGCTGTGGAACTTTTATGGGGAGCCTGATAGTACAGTGAGGTGAGGGCATGTGAGGAGTAGAACACACGCCTTTCTTCTCTGGGGTGTGGGACCAGAACTTTCTAGGGCTGCGCTGTTCAATATGGTAGCTACTAGCCACATGTGCCCATTGAGCATTTGGACATGTGACTAGTCCAAATTGACATGATTTGCAAACCCATTGTGTTAAATAGCTCAGTGAGTTTCTGTGGTGAGCACATGTTGAAATGGTAATAGTTTGATATAATGCATTAAATAAAATATATTGTTAAAAATTCATTTCATCTGTTTCTTTTCACTTTTTTAAAAAAAATGTGACTATTAGCAAATTTGAAATTACATATTGTGACTGACATTTTTCTGTTGGTCAAGGGCAGGGTGTAGTTATTAGTGGGTTCTGAAATCAGTTCAGTGGGTCAAAATTGGTATTTTAAGATTGGAACAGAATGGGAATAGAAAATATCAGAATGGTATTATTGTTTTAAAAACGTGCATATGTGTACTGAATCACTTGTAAAATACATCTTTTCTTTTATGAATTGTCATGGAAAAGATTGAAAATCATTGTTGTAGGGGTGGTCCAGCTTAATTTAAAGCATGACCAGGAGGCCTGGTCTGCTCTGTAAGAGGACAGGTTGGTACTATGAATACCGTGTAGATTTCAGGTCTGGTTGGTGGAAGCTCTTCCAGAACTCTTCAGCTAAACCAGACCCTGCATCAAAGTAAAGGCCTGAGCACCAGGGCTCATCCTAAAAGCAGTATCTTCTCAGGACCAGCTGAGAAGGAAGGGTCAACTAAGGACGCTGCAGATCTGCCATCTGAGGTCAGGACCCGTGTTGCCCAGCACTAAAATGTCCCCGGAGCTGGAAGTGACTTTGTCTGATTAGTTTGTTCTAGAAGCTTCCTCAAAATGGTCTCCTGGGTGGGTGCTGGTACTTTCTAAGAAGCAGGGTGGTTTCTTAATTATCTTGGAGTCAAGCTGGGTTGGACAAGTTTCCTTTGACCCTTAGGTCCTATTGAAATCAGAAGAGGCTGTACTCTAATCTAGGACCACACCAGTCCTTTTCCCTTCTGAGAGAAAACATGTCCTTATGGTACACAAGTCCCTAGGGTGCTGCCTGTGACTAGCTTCTAAATAAAGGGCCCCGAAAGTCACAGAGAGAGGGGTGGGGGAAAGGCTCCAAAAATGAAGTTTATGGGGTTGCATGGGCCTTGTATTTATTCTGAAAGTTGTAAAAATTCTTTGGGGCTGACCCATTTTTCCTTTCTTAATTAAAAAAAAAATTTGGCAAGCATGAAGAAGAAATGTAAGACACGTGACTAATGCTTCAGCGTTTTCTCCTGGAGCCATATTCTTTAAAATTATACCTTACCCATGCTTAGTGTTTTAAAAACAATTGCCCACAAAAGCCACCAAACATTTGTTTCTGAAACTTGTAGACTTAGATGGCATCACTTCCAGGAAAGAGTCCAAAAGCACAATATTTAGGAGTTACTGAACCGAAATCTTCTTTGGAGATTTTTGCCCTGGTGAATTAGATTACCGTAGGAACTGGCAGAAGGCCAGGCAGCCTTTTGCCTTTATTTTGCTTGAGTATTTCCAGTCCTGTTGCTAGTCACCCAGAAATTTTGAGGGAGTTAGACGAAATGACCTTCAAGATGGAAAGTACTGTGATTCCAACAATGGACTGAGTTGGTGGTAAGGAACAGTGTTTATGTCAAACTCCTGTTCTGTACTTTTCACCATTCATTCATTCATTCATTCATTCAGTTTTTCATTTAAATTTGAGCCCATACTAGGTGCCAAATATTTTCTCTTGGCCTTTGTGCCAAACTCACAGGATTTTAGAGCACTGGTCATGGTGCATTGCAGGGCCTTTAAGGTCCAGTTCCACCCCCCTAACGTTATTTCCTGCGTCCCACCTTTGCGGGCTCCCCACTTTAACCTAACGAGGCTACTTCCCTTCCCTGGGGTCTTCTCTCCCCACTGCTGCCTCTGTCTGAAATGCCTTCCTTTCCGCAAATACTCCTCTGTTTGAATCCCAGCCATCTCTCAGATTCCAGCCCCCCCACCCCGTGCACTGCTCCAGTCTCCCGAATGGCGGCAAATTATCCTTTTCTGAACCTCAGCAAACTCAGCTCTGCTCTTGTGAAATCACATGTCATCTTGGATTAGGTCAGACCAGATGAGATTGCCATATTTATAAGTTTAAAATGGTGGAATACTGACATCTTTCTGTGGTTCTTTTTAACCTTAGGGCTGTTTTCTAAGTCCCTCCAGTTAGATCTCTGCATTATCCTCAGGACTTACATTGAGCTAAGATTCAGCGAAGAATGCTTGATCTTTTTAGTTTTGTCATGTTAATTGCTGTTAAACTACGTCTCCTTTAACCTGTACTTGGAGAGTTGATTTAAGAAAATCTAAATGTTGGGCTGCCTGGGTGGTGCAGTGGGTTTAGCCTCTGCCTTTGGCTCAGATTATGATCTCAGGGGGATCCAGTTGGGCCTCTTGCTCAGTGGGGGGCCTGCTTCCCCCTCCCTCTGCCTGCCTCTCTGCCTACTTGTCCAATAAGTAAGTTTAAAAAAATCTTTAATTAAAAAAAATCTAAATGTAAAAAACACAATTTTGTTAGTTGTTTTTTTCTAGCTTTTTAAAAATCTTCTAAAATTCTGATTTGGTAAGGCAGTGTATCCGTTATAACTTTCAATTCATTTTAATAAGGTTTTATATAATTACGTGATTTAATCAACATGGCCAAAGACAAAACTGTGTTCTCTTCCTGGAAACAGTCTCCCGTCCTAGCAGTACCCCAGAGTTCACGTTGCTTCACCAGTTAGCATCCCATGACTATCTGGTTTGGATACACTTCTAGCCAACTCTCCATCTGTTCAACTCACAGAGCGCCACCGTATCTATAAAGATCTAAGGGGAGAGTTGGTGGAATGGTGTTTTGAGTCTGTGAACAAGTCTGGAGCATTCCATGGTACTTGCCTAGGACCTGAACAAGATGGGAAGTTAGTTTGATATGATTTTTTCCTCATGGTTTATGTTTGCTCCTAGTGATCACGGCTTGTAAACCATCTGGGATATTGGCAACAATGGTTGGCAGGCCAACCGGTCCACTGTTTGCAGTCTACCTTAACTCCTCTTTGAAAATTGGTGTGTTTTCTTATTGCCAGTCTTTAGACACTTTTGTGAGTCTCTGCTTCTGCGAATATTCCACTCATCAATATTATAATACCTGTTGGTTCTTTCAGCGCCCTTTTAGGACACTTACTGGCTCTGGAGACACGAAGTTTCTTAAAGGGCTAACCGAGTGCTTTCTTAGTATCACCTTTTCTATCTTCGACTCTAGTTTCCTCTTTACTATGTAGATCCTACCCTTTCCAGTTTGAAGATTATTTTCCTTGATAGCAAACATAGAAGCATATGAAGAGTGAAATAGTTCTCTTTTCTCTGTTATCAGTTAGCATTATCCGCCCTCCCCCCATCAAGCAATGAGCCTCCTCCCTTCCTCATTCTTGCTCCCAATACAGCTGAAAAAAGCTCTTTTACTTGACCTTACCCTTTTCACAAGACTCAGCTTATTATGACTGTTATCTTTTCCTGTGGCCATGCTTTTCGATCTGTGCTACCGTAAGTAGACAGGGTTAAGCCCAATGCCTTCTTTCTATGTCCAGTCACTTGGAAATCCTTGACCTATTTAGTTGCTTGCTTTCTTTTATTTCATATTTGGAATATTTGTCCTACCTTTCTTGAATCCTCTTCCCTGGTAGAGAAGGTTTATGCTAGCTTTGAAAAAGCATTCTTTTCCTAACACCTGGCCAGCTGTCTGACATTTCTAGAACAGGATCCCTTTCTCCCAAGGTTTCTGTGTATTCTGCGGCGATCACTTTTCATTAGCGATCATGATCTTGTCCAGAGTAATAGGTGTTTTGACTTCCTTTAGCAGGGCAGATACAAACCTTGGGGAAAGCATCACTAGCCGTGGTGCCTGCTTGTACAGCAAGAAGGGGGAGTCAAAGGCGGTTCTGAGAGAATCATTGCATCATCAGCAGAAGTAGGGATGCTGGGAAGAAGAACTTATTTGGGGTGCTGGTGGGGCACACTGATTCCAAGTTCAGACATGGCATGCTTGGGCAGTTTTCTGATAAGAAGAGATTCGGGATCACAGGGATGTGTTTGGACACCACTCACCTGTATGTGAGTGAAGCAGTATGAAAGAAAATGGAAGGAGGCTGAGGGCCAAGCCTACCGTCACACTCAGGAGGCAAGAAGGTGGAGAGCAGTTAGTCCAGGAGGCAAAGAGGTAAGGTGTCAAGCAGGCTGGTTGGTTACCCTAAGAGAAAGGGGAGGCCAACGTTTTCAGATGTTTAGAGGCCTGTGCACCCTAAGAAACAAGAGTAACACCTGCTTGCTTTTGGTTATTTCAGCTTTCCAGAGTATATTTGAAAAACTGAAAGTTCATGAAAAAGTTCTTAGAGTAACCCAGATGGCGCACTATGGAGGGAAGGCCACCATTCTTAATACATACCATGTTAATTTCTTAACAAAATTGGCTATTTATGTATCGTCATAATGAAGGTTTTTGTTTACAGTTGGGTAGATGTAGCGTATTTGAAGAGAGGGAGGCAGACGTGGTCATAAGATGAAAACTGACTATCCCAGTGGTAGGTTGTGTTCCAATGTCACCTCTCAGCGAGGCCTTCTCTAACTACTCATTAAATTGCATCCCCTTGTCCTCCTGTCCTGTCATGGACCCCTTCTTGCCTCTTAACAGCTATCTGGTATACCCTTTTATTTATTGTTGATTGGTTGCGTCTCTCCTGCATTAGAACCATGCATAGGGTGTTGCTGGTTCCTCCCCTGTTGCCTTCCTAGAGTCTAGAACAGCACCTCGCAGGTAGAAGACCCAGCACGTATTTGTTGAATAATTGAGTATAAGAAAGTAAAGATGATTATACATGCATGTGAACTAAAAAGGTGTAGGTATTTGGGATGATTTAGTTTGTAATAAGCCCTACTCTCTAGGTCAGTGTCTCCAGGGACAGATACTGTAGTCCCTTGCAACATTGGTGGCCTACTGAGCTATGAATGAAACGTTAAATTATGCTCAGAACATTCTACTTCTGAAGACAGAAAAATAACACATTTCAGAAACATTCCCAGCAAATAAATAAAGCTTTTAAAATACTAGTGTTTAAAAGGCTCCACATTGGGAAAACAATTCCTTCTGTGTTGAACATTGCATTTCCCTGTGTAGGATTGCTATTATGTGATTTAAATGTTCAGCTGACCCTTGAACAGCAACAGGGGTTAGGGGCGTCGACCACCCACAGAGTTGAAAATCTGTGTATAACTTTTGACTCTCCCAAAACTGAACTACTTACAGCCTACCACTGACTGGAAGCCTTCCTGAAAACGTAAACAGTGGATAATGCATATGTTGTATATCAGCTGTATTATATACCGTATTCTTCTAATAAAGTAAGCTAAAGAAAAGAAAAACCTATGAAGAAAATCACTTAAAACACTGTATTAGTCAAAGAAATCCACACAGCAGTGGACCCACTCCCGCTCAGACCTGTGTTGTTCAAAGACCTGCTATACGACTTCCTTAAAAATTGCATTTTTCCTTTTCCACATTCACACCTTGAACAACTTCCTTCCAGCTCAGCCAGCAGTGAACATGAAAGGTACGGCCTCCTTCCTTCCTAGTCTCAGAGGCCTTTGAAAGAGGTGTGGAATTAGCAAGAGCCTCGGCTTCGGAGGAGTTTGTGGTGGCTACGCTTGCACATGACTGAACCAGAAAGTCTCTCCACTGGCTTTTCTTCCACACCAACCATGGCTGTTCTGAGACATCAGTGGCCTGTTTGTGCCTCTCATGCTTCCTTGGCAAAATGAATGAGTACAGACTTCTCACTCCCTGCTAGGTGCCCATCCGATCGCGTAACTAGGTTTGAAAGATGCTCTCTTTCCTCTCCAATTAAGACACAGCTACAAAGCATAGCTCTTCAGTCCAGTCCTAGCCTGGCTGCCGCCTGCACAGTCGTACCCTCTTCCAAGTGGCCTTTCAGTCCTTGAAAAAGCATTTCTTTCTGATTCCCTTTGCTCGTTATTTACTTGGGGCACAATAACTGTTTACGCGGTTTCCCGGGGAATGCGTCTAATTTTAAGTTTTTTAACCTTACAAGCTCCGGAAGCGAGTGAAGAGAGCTTTTCAAGGGGAAAGGGAAGCCCCCTGCCCCCACTTTAATTCGAGTGACCACAGCAGCCTGACAGCATGGTGGGTATCCACACAGCTCGGCACATTACATAATGGAATGGTCCACCCGTGGCCAGATCCTTAACCCATCCCCATTCAGGACCATTGTGTCCACTTGGGGAGACAGGACTTCCTTTGTTTGCATGAATAAGCAGCTAGTGATTATTAGCTTAGCTATGAAGTTAAATCACATTCCTGGAAAGGGAAATGTTGTAGCTTTTTTTTTTTCTTAAATGGGAGAGGATAATGCATTTTCGAAAATCCAAACAGACAGTTACCACTAACGACGTGAGCATTACACCTCTTTGACAAGAGAAGTTTATCTTTCGTTTGATTAAGACAGTTACACATGATCTCCTGTAGTGACGGCTTTTCTGATAACACGAGGTCTAAATATTTGCCTTTAAGCTGCTGTACTGACATAGATCAGCCATGTCCTAGCTGGCCCACACTCTGGGGTTTTTTCCCTCCCAGTAACTCACAGAGGGAATTTGGACTTGCTGTTGAGTGTAGGACCTGAGAGTGTGTGTTTCATTCACAGCACCCGACCTCGAGTTGGCTCTCATTGTTTGCCGTAAGTGAAATGTGAGGTATGTGGGGGACCTTCAGGGAGCACATGGGGGCCTTACCTCTGGAGTCATCTGGCATTGCTCCTTTGGAGCTTTGTGTGGCTTTGGAATGCAGGGGTCTGGGTTTGACTGTGGCCTGTCACTTACAAGCAACATGACTGGGTAGATTACTTTGCCCTTTGAGCCTCAGTGCCCTCATCTTTAACTTGAGGTTGAGCTTCTTTCCCACAAATCCCACTTTCATTCATTTATTCAAAAGTACTTGAGCTTGCCGTATGTTCATGGCACTATTATAAGACAGCGTGATACAGAAATGAACACAGACATGCTCCCTCACCGACCCAGTCACCATTCAAGCAGAGAAGACAGATATTAAGCAGATAATTCAATAGTTCGTTATCTAATGACAGTAGAGATCATTGCTTCCCCAAAAAGGAGCTAAAAGAACATATAAGAACAATAAGAGAATGGGGTCAGATTTTGTCACAGTGATCGGGGAAAGTTTCACAGAGGAAACAGAGACCAGGATAATCAGTAGCTGTTCATCAGGTAATGGAGAGAGAGAACATTTCAGGTGAGGAAACTGCAGGTGCAAATGACACGAAACAGAAAGAAACTGGGCGTACCAGAAGGCTAGAGAGAAGTCGATGTGCTCAAAGGAGAGGGAGCCGCAGTGGCAAGAAATAAACTTGGCCAGAAGAATTCTGATCCTTAACCTAGCATCAGTGGAAAGCACTAAAAGGTTTTAGGCCGTAAGTACACCACGATCAGATATAATCTGGGTCTACATAAAGAACGAACTGTCTGAACGCAAGAATGGATTCAGTTAGAAGACTACTAGAGAAGGCGAGGTTCTCAAAATGGGGACCATCCTCCACCAGCATCAGAACCACCTGGGAAACCTGTTAAAAGCAGATTCATGGGCCCATCCTCCAAGCTAACAATCCAAATCCTTGTAACTGGGGAATCTGCAGTAAGTCCCAGATTATTATAAGAAACATTAATGATTAAAAAGCACAGTAACACCACCAGAGGCATTCCAAAGATCATTAAATGAAATAAACCATGACTGGAATAAAATAATCTGCTTTTACTTAGGCAAGAATTCCCTCTTCTAAAATTTTGCTGTTACCACTCTCCTCTCCGACTCCCTTTCTTCCTTACCTTAGCAAGAGACCACTTAAGTTTAATGACTGGGGTTGCAAATGGACTTTGTTATAAGGTGGAAACCATCCTCACTTTAGAATTCTAGAATGAAATGTTTTGAACACGTACTTGTTTCAGTAATAAAAATTATCATAAATAGAGGCCTCCAACAGTGGTCTTAGTGTTTAAGGCTTAGAACCTGGCATGGGAGAAAGGGGAAGTTAAAAGACTTCAAATGAAGTCCCGGCTTACTTTATAACATATCTTTCATGCAGGAAGTATTGGAAGCTTCTCGGTTGTCTAATAACCCTCCCCCCACCCCACTGCGAGCCGTGTCACCTTTTTACAGTGTATTTACCCTTATGTCACAGAGCTGGTTGATTAGTTCATGTATTCATTTTCTGATACTCCCACTTGGAGTTGTAAAATATGAAAACAAATGCATATTCCCACTCTGTGTTTTCAAAGCGAGCAATTGGCTCAAAGGCTTTTATGTCCGATAGAACAATGAAAGCAATGTCAGTCTCAGAGAGTGAGAGATCCTTGTTCCATGTGCTTGATTCCGTATCTCAATCGTGATGGGAAAGAAATTCTGGAGAAAAAAACCAAAATCCATGATTTCAGTAATTTTGAAAATCATGATATTCAAGTATGGAACTGAGATTTAAAAAAAAAAAAAAAACTCAGAATAGTCATTTTGATAAATTCACTAAAATTCCCACCTGCTGTGAATAGATCTTTGTACATAACCTCAGATTTTTAGTTCAGAGGACAGAGTTTTTTGTATGCTTCAGTACATCTTTGGAGTTTACTAAGCTTTTAATTCAGATTTCTAAATCATTTGCAATTTACTTGCATTAATTTGTTTTTCACTCATTACTACAAACATGCAGTCGTTGTTACACATCGTTCCGTGTGCCAGCGACACGGGAGTGGACAAGGTCGATAAGGGCTCGGCTGTTGCGGGGTTGACGGAGAGCAAACAAGGAAACACGTCAGTGCTGTTAAGAAAGAAACCTAGATCATCTGATCTGGCCTGGCGGAGGAAGATGGGTCGTGTGACGCTGAGGAGATACTCCACGTCCAAAGAAGTAAATGAGAGGAGGGACCCATCATGAGAAAGTCAGGCAGAGTAGAATTTGAGGCAGAAGGAGCAAATGCAGAGTGGATTAAGTGTGAATGGGCTTGCTGTGTTTTGAGAACTGAAAGATGTGTGTCTGGGGCTTAGGGAGGGAGGTGGTTTTGGTGGTGAGGTCAAGGAGGTAGGCAGAGGGGCCTTGTGGGCCATGGTGCAAGTCTGCATATTATTCCAAGTATTTGGGGAAGCCAGTGAGAGGTTTTAAGCAGGGGAGTGACATGCTCTGATTTGTGTTTTTAAGAGATCACTGTGGTGGGGGTCTGGCTGGCTCAGGTGATAGAGCATACGACTCTTGATCTTGGGGTTGTGAGTTCTAGCCCCGTGCTGGGTGTAGAGATTACTTAAAAATAAAGTCCTTAAAAAAAAAAAGGTCACTGAGGGTGCCTTTATTTAAAAAAAAGGCATTTGCTTTAGCAGTCCAGCTAAGAGGTCATGATCAAATATTACATACTTGCATTGTTTCTGTACACACTTTTCTTACTTACATGTACAGACTTTCTTATTTGACGGAATTTAGAATAATTAAGTAAATCTGGTTTAGGGAACATAATGTTAGATTTCTTAGATAAAAAGCTCATTCCTATCTTAAAAACATTCATTTAATACTCATGAAGTGCTTGTTGGTGTGGTTATAGGCTGATTTCTGGAATTATAAATACAAATATGACCAGTCTTTGCCTTTAAAGATTTCACGGTCTACTGGAGGATGCCTGGAAGTAACCAGATACTGACAACATACTGTGGAAAATGTGTGATTACCACAGATGTTTCTGTCTGTCTCTTGGTAGACATGCACAGTCATCTCTTTTGGGAAGGTACGTAGGAGTGGAATTGCTGAAGCATAGCATAGGCTTGTTTGGCTTGAGTGAATACTTGGGCTTTATTCTAAAAGTAGAATTTGTGCTTTGGAAAGAACATTTTGGCAAGACTGGAGGCAAACAAGCATCATTAAGTGCTTGTTACACCCCCCCAATTAAGAAATGAGGTCTAAATTAAGGCAAGACCATAAGGAGGGTGCATAGAATGGGGAAGATAAGGTGGAGACAAGGATGACTGGCAGGTTTATGACTTGTACCATCGACTAAGTCAGAGGGTAGAGAAGGGGTGAGATTTTAGAGGAATGAAATGAGTTGAATTAGAGTTCCTTCTGGAGTACCCAGAAGAAGAAAAAGTTTGAAGGAAATTAAGAACTCAAGATAAAGATCTGGAAGTTGATATGCTTGTGTTAGGCAGAACTGTGGGATTTATGTATGAGGTGGCTAGAAAGAAGATGCAGACTAAGAGGAGGCTGGATGTTAGAAATGTCCCCATATTGGTGCTTAAATGAAGAATCAGGAACTAGCAAGGAACCTGTAGTATGGAAGGAGAGCCTTGAGGGCCATGAGCTGGAATTCTGGTAAAGTGTGACTCTGGGTCCAGACCACCTAGATTGACTCCTGGCTCTGGCTCCTTTTTAGCTGTGTGCCCTGGGACAAGTCATTTAGCTTTTCTTTGGCCTTTGTCTATAAAATGTGTGTAAAATGCAGATAATAAATGTATCTGCTTTATAAGCGTATTATGGGATACATAAAAAGTGCTTAGAATCATTAGTTGTTATTGAGAAAGGGATGTTCATAAACTAAAGGGGCAGAGATTTCCAGAAGGGAATCAGTGGTTGCCCGATCTGTAGGGATACCGCCGGAGGGGAGTGCAGGAGCATTTTCACAGGGTTGACAACCAGGGGGAAGAGTACTGAGGGCAGAAGTAAAGTCTGTAGGCTAGTCTTAGTACCTTCCCTTCTTGTAGGAATGCGCATTGAATTTCAGAGCATATACATGTCAGAAAGATCACATGGTTTGCTTGAGAGCATCTCAGGTCTTTGACATGAGTGTTAATAGCTTGGTTTATTATAGAGCTCTTTTATCTCAAGCAGTTCAAAGTGCATCCCACTTTTTTTTTTTTTTTTTTGAATCATCCTCACAACATCAAGGTGAGTTAAGAAAGGTCAAGGTAGCATTATTCCAAGTTGACAGATGAGGACCCTGAGACTAAGCGAAATCCCATGGCTTTGTCTAAGCTTATATTAGTCAGCTTCTCCTTTATTCTGTCGATGGAGTGTACCCCTCTCTCTTCTCGCATTGTCAGGCACAGGATTCCTCAGAGGGTGGTCAGGGAATCTTCTGCATTTAGCATCACGTGGGATGCTGGCTACAGTGCAGATCCCTTGGCTTTATTCTAGGTTGACTGATCAGCGTCTCTGCAAATATGGGTTCAGGAATCAGTGATTTTGCCAGCACTCCAAGCGATTCTTTTGAAACTGTTTAGTGTGTTCAAGGAAACAGAAATAAATCCCCAAGTGCACATTGTTCTTAGTGACATTATTCACACACACAAAAAATCTTGAAGTATTTTATGTTTAGAAACTCAAACTATTGTAACTAAAACTTTAGAGCTGTTTCTGAACATATTGCCTGATTTATTATCTTTGTGAAATGGCGTAGTATCTTTGGACTCGAAAGTAAAACTGATTTGACCTACACACATGAATAGGACAATTTATTGGTGTGTTACCATAGCACTGCTGGGTGTGTCACAGAGAAGCTATGGCCAAGAATTCTTCATATTTACTTCATTTTGGTTAATGGTTCCATCTGCAATTACTGTATATAGTAAACTTATATATATATATAAATTTATAAGTATATAAATGTATTTATTAGTTACTATATTATATATTAATTACTATATATTATATATTAGCTACTATATATCAATGTGTATGTTAGTTACTATATATATAGTAAGCTCATATATATATATATATATATATATATAGTATTGATCAGAAAGAGTTGCTTTCTCTGTATTCATAGCTTCTGTTTTCTTTTTTTTTTTTTTAAAGATTTTATTTATTTATTTGACAGAGAGAAATTACAAGTACACTGAGAGGCAGGCAGAGAGAGAAGGAAGCAGGCTCCCTGCTGAGCAGAGAGCCCGATGCGGGACTCGATCCCAGGACCCTGAGATCATGACCTGAGCCGAAGGCAGCGGCTTAACCCACTGAGCCACCCAGACACCCAGAGCTTCTGTTTTCAAGTGATAATGAAATCACCATATCTCTCTATGGTACTTCCAGTGGAGCAGCACAAGACTCTCAGGGTCAGGTAACTTGAAGACTGATGCTAGGGGATGGACTTCATTACACAAGCCTAGGACCAGGCAGTGATGGCTCATAAATCACTTTCTTCTTCTTTAGTTGTAGGGGAGGTGGATTTTTCTGGGTGAGTTGGCGGTCTTGTCTCTCTGGTTCTCTATTTTTACTTTTGGCTTCCAACAGCCACGTAGTAGGGACTCAACAAGTACATGTTGAATGAATGAATCCACTCAAGTGTATTTAGGAACTACCAAACACAACCAAGCGAAAAAGAGTTATTCTAGCCCACTGCTGAGAGGAGTAGAAGGCACTGACAAGTACTCGATGATTAATTGAAGTGGAGCTAGAAACAGAGTCTGGTTCTGTGGGATTCCCCCAACCCCTGCTCTTCTTACCATTGATTGTCCTCCTTACCGTTGACTCAAGAGGTCTTTATCTGAAATTCTCACTGGAAGGCCTCTATTATTTACCTGGAATTATTTAACAAAAATATGCCCTAATCTTAAGTTCTGTCCATCCCTTCCCTTCCATGCCATTAAGGGAGAAGATTCATATTCATATTAGATAATCTCCACCATAGGTTTTTAAAGAATACAGTCCTTTTTTTCCTTATAGATACCCTTAGCACCTCATTTGGGTTCTTTGTACAATGGAAGTTCTTTTTATACTGTTTTTACTGACTTGAGATCAAGAATGGGTCATGACCCATGGGAATGATGAGCATATTATTAGGAAGATAAATATTTTCCTTATGACTGACATGCCTATATTTTTACATATATTTTTGACACATTAAATCTATTGAATGGAATGGTTGCTTTTTCAGTTTCTGTTCATTTGAGAAGTTGGATCTATGTTTTTGCCAGCTATCAGTCCTTCTATAATCCATCTTCTCCTTTATTTTTGTTAAGTGTCAGCATTTACAAGCCTGCCACTTTGGCTGAATCTTACAGTCAATCACATTGTCATTCTTCTTTCATTTTCCTTTCTCTCTAAAGCTAGAAGGAAATCAGCTCTTGGCTAGAGAGATTTATAAAACTAGCAGGTAGGAAAATTAATTAATAATCTGGAAATTAGAGGAGAGCATGCGTGTTCCCCATGGGTTCTTACTCTGTGTTATCCAGTAGCTTCTCATATGGCTTACTGACATTTTTTTCCTGGCCTCTTTGGAGCCCTTGGGTGAAGTCATTTGTCTTTCTTAGGGTTAATTTACTCATTTAAGAAACTGTAATAATGAGGGGGATTTTTGTTTTCCTCTGGAGAGGGTGTGTAGCACTAAAACAATATTTTCCCCCTTAGCTGTTAGAGATCTCGGTCAGTGTCAGGAGGAAGGAGGCATTTACTACAATAAGACCCAACTGTTGGTGAAAGTAATTGAGGTAGGGGAAAAAAATTGGAAAGAGGATGTTAGTATAACATACAATATTTTCTTTTAACTATAGAATCCTGAGTAGTTCTTACAACTGTTCAACAGGCCTTCAGGTCTGTTCTTTCATTTTATCTTTCTTAAAACAATGGTATAAAGTATAGAGATTCTGGGCTATTGATGGTTCTGATAGCCCTGGGTACGCAGATATGGAGATGGAATACCCAGTACTGTGTTGCTTTGTGTTTTAATGCAACACACTATATAGAAAGACAGGGCTGGTTTTATATCCTGGTTCTGTCCATTATGCTAATGGGCTGGGTACCTTTGGGCCAGGCCTCTCACCTCTCGAAACCTCAGGTTCCTTTATTAAATGAGAATATAAATGAGAATAATTATTGTTCTGGAAGATTATTGTAAAGATGGAGTGTCTGACCCATGCCCAGTAAATACCTATGAACCCTCTCTTCTCTTCCTTTTCATTTAGGGCATGAGGATGGTTTTCTTAGAATCTATTTATAGATTATGAGGAGGAAAATCTCCTGCGGAAAAAAGGCAGTTTATTTCAGAATATCTTTCAGAGTGATGTACTCAAGATAAACTAAATTGTTCTTCCCACCTTGCCCTGGATTTGATCACCTGAGAGCACGTTGAAAGACACCTGCTTGCTCTGTACGTAGCCATGTCTACAAATCCCTGACCTAGGAATATTACCTTGTCAAATTCAGCTCTGAGGACTCTGTCCTAGAGCTTTGAGGGAACAGTAAAGTTAAACTGTACCTTTTTTTTTCTTTAAACAGGTTTTTTTTTTTTTAAAGATTTTATTTATTTATTTGACAGAGAGAGATCACAAGTAGGCAGAGAAGCAGGTAGGGGGTGGTGGGAAGCAGGCTCCCTGCTGAGCAGAGAGCCCGATGCGGGGCTTGATCCCAGGACCCTGGGATCATGACCTGAGCTGAAGGCAGAGGCTTTAACCCACTGAGCCACCCAGGCGCCCCTAACCTGTACCTTTGAATTTGTAAGTCCGCATAGACTTTAAAGACTTAGTTTTGGAGGGGAGAAGAAGCAAGTTAGACAGTCATTACTTGAATTCTGAAATCCAGGGGAATAATGATTTGTTGGCATTTTGATAATGGCGCTTTGATTTTTATGCTTTATCATTATAAAGGGGATAATAATAGTGGGAAAGAAGTGTTTACTTTGCTTAAAACGGAACTAATCCCATAGGGGAGGAGAAGGGATTCTTTAGTGTGGTATGTAGAAGAAGAATCAAACTAAGGACTATGTTTGGGAACATTAGGCAGTTGCCACCCCTGCAACCTACCCCTGCCCCTCATGCCCCAAGGATTGGTGAAGGAGCCCTTTAAGTCTGAGAAGGAGATAAAGCCCCATGGAACTGTCTATGGGCTTTATGGGGGGCTGGGAAAGCCTCCGGGCTGTGGAGAAGCTTTTCCATTCATAGCAGGCTTCATTCACAGAGAATGTTAGGTCACACGGAAGCTCACTACCCCCTGCTGACCTTTCCAGACAGAGGTTGGCTGGGCCGCCCAAAAACAGAATGAGTTCCAGAAAGCCAGGACACCTGTTAACCTGTGACCTCAGGATATGATGACCTTGGCTATTTGAGGCTCTGAACGAGAGAGAAAGAAGGGAGTCATACATTTTGCAAATTCATCCTGGATCCTAAACTGTCTGTGACTGTGCCATGATTTGGTAAATGCAACAGACTATTTCAGTTCAGACCTCCCTCCCCTCATGCAGCTCTAAATCCTTGAACTTCTCAAAGTAACACGTGATTTCTAAATTTTATAACACAGATGGGCGAGACATGGAGGCATTAAGTTACTGTCTTAGGCTCCGTAGTAACTTGGCCTCGGAAATGGGGATGGAGCCCAGGTTAATTCAGAACATCTTTATCATTAGCATTCTGAGTTTTAAGCACAAAAGTAGCATATAAAAGTGAAATTATCTTTTTGGGAAATGTGATGTAGCAAACTCCCTGAAATCCATCTGATTTTTTAATTTGGCCCCTGTAAAGACTTTGGGGTCCTGCCAGGAGGACCGGAATGTCAGATGTGGGGATTTGCATCAGCAAGATGGAGTCTGTGATGGGCTAACACTGGACTGAGCAGCAGGAGGACTACGTCTTCAGGCGATGGAAAACACAATTTCCTGTTTCGTCCAGGACAGTTCCTGGACTGAAGGGGGATCTACGGAGCCCAGTTAAGACAGGATGGTAGCGGGAGCTGGGGTTTCTGTGTGATAAAACAATGGCCTTTGTTTGTTGTCACAGCTCTCTTAGCATTTTCCCGAGGATGAAGGGTACTCATCCTAGAAGTCTGACCACACTGTGACATGTGGCTTCAAGTAAAGTCAACTCTTGGGGACCCTGTCATTGTTTTGAGAGCACCTTCATGCTCCGCTACTCTGCTTCCTTCACATACCTACATTTATTCTTAGCTCAGAGGCATCATTTCTGCCTTCCCCAAGGTCAGAGATCACAGTGACAACACAGATGCCTTAACCGGAGTGGACACAGATTGAGAAAAATATTCAGCCTCCCCGTGTGAAGGTCCCTCCTGCATTTACTATAGCATCATCTGGGAGGGGCTCCTGGGCAGTGGCAGGCTGGTAAATAGCTCTCCAGAACAAATGCCTCAATTTGTGCCCAGTGTGCCAATTTCTAGGTGTAAATCTTTCCACAATGACCGAATTTACAATACCAAGGCGGTATCATTGAACATGGAACTGAGAAAGGGTGTGCACAGTTGGCTCTTCCAAGCAGGGCATGCCGGTTCCAGCACATCACTGGCTGGACCTTGTGTGTTTTTGCATAATTAGATGGAAGGTTGGGTTGGCCTGTGTCTAAATCTGGGAATGAAGACTTCTTCTGAGTTCTCCACCTAGAAATGTTACCAAGGATCAGGCGATGCATACGTTTGCTGCTTGTGCAGGTGCTTCTTCTGGTGCTTGCCATCTCTGCCCTTGGGACCTTCTGAATTTTGGTCTTCTTCCAGATGCCCTCCTCAGTCCTCTGTTCTTCCTGTTCTACACAGTCTGCCTGTGACAGTGAAGCCATTTTAATTGACGTAATGTCTACGTATTTCCATCTTAGACCCTGTCCCCAGCTTTGATATTCTAACTGCCTTTTGGACTGTCCTATTGGAAAAATCCCCAAGATACTTTGCGTCCTAGGTCTCTAAGTTGGAATTCAGTACCTCCGTGCCACGAAAATCTGGCTTCACTTTCTCAGTTTTCGTTCATATGGGTGGCGCTGTTACCATCTCAGGCATTCACACTAGAAACCAGGGAAATGTTCCTGGTTCTTTTCCCTTAGCTTCATCCTCTGCATCCGACTCTTCAGCACGTCCTGACAATTCCTGACTAGCCCCTAAATATGCCCCCTCCCACCACTTTCTCTAGCTCTGTCATCATTAACGCAAGTTGAGGCCCTTCCAGTTATGTACCCCAAGTATCAACAACTTTCTTACTGATTTTCTCAGCTTTGAAACTTCCCATCACATCTGTCTTCCACACTGTGATTTCTCTGACCACACTTGAAACTAGAGGAAATGACGCCTAAGCTCTAGAGGATTTGACCAGCATCCTCCATGATCGGGTAGTTCCCTGCTGACTCTCTAGCCAAGCTGTCCATTCCTTTGGTCTTATTGCTCCTGTAACCAATAGGATGTCAACTCCTCCCGCCCCCCCCCATATCTCTTTTCTTAATGCCTTTGTGCTGGTGTCTCTGCTACATCCTCCCCAACGTTGTTAACTCCTACTCATAACTTAAAACCCACTGCAAGCATCCCCTATTTAGGATGTCTTTTCTGATGCCACCTTTAGGCTCTTCCATGGTGTTTGTCTATCTATCTCTGCTCCATTTTGTTTTTTTTACTCACTTTGCATTATAATGGTTTCTTTGAGTCTCTTTCCTCCACTAGACCCAGCAGCCTGGGTGTCAGAGCTGCACGCTCTTTACCTTTATGTCTCTCTTACCTTGCACAGTGCCTGGCACATAGCACGGTTAGTTCACTGGGGCTGAATAAGTAAGAGAGAGATCCATGCTGTACTCCTCGTATGCACTTAGCCCAGCCTTCCCAAATCAAGATAAAGATACAGGATGCTAAGTTGAATTTGAAATTCATATACATAACAAATACCATTTTAGTATGAGTCCTAAATACTACAGAGGACATACTTATGCCCCCAAAGTATCCTATTATTCATTATTTATCTGAAATTAACATTAAACTGAGATTCCGGCAACCTTAATCTAGAGAAAAAATGAGCTTGCTCCCAGAGTAGTTCACCCAACACAGAAGTTCAAACTGAGCTTGACATCACTTGCCCTAGGGTTTTGTGCGGGACTGTGCCTTGTGTCTCTGAATGGCTTATGGGTGCATAGCTCATAATTCTCACAAGTACTGGCTTTGCTATAACACTGTGCTGGCAGCCATTACCTACATGCATGTTTTCCTTTGTATGGCAAGGACATTTAATCTATACATACATACATACATACGTACATACACCTACATGCATACATATACAGTCCAGACAGATGGTCAGAGCGTATTTGTGTAGTGTCTCATGACATTTCATGTGGCTAAATGATGCGTTTCTCTCAAATGGGAATATTACACACAGAGCTAGCAGTGTGTACCTTCTTAAAGTCTATAAAACCCTCAATGTGGCTTTTAGGTTTTGTTAGAGAGTTATGACTGGAAAATAACTCGCTGTTGACATTCCTGCTGAGGCCAAGATGCCCCAGAACTGATGTTCTGAAGGTTGAGCATGGCTTGGAGAAGGACTTCGTACCGTCTCTGTTTTAATGAGGTTGTTTACTTAGCATGTCCACTATTAAAGTATCAGATGACTGAAGTATTATTTTGATTGAAGGACTTTTTTTTTTTTTCAAGTCAGAAACACCCAAGTTGTTAACAGTTTATGTTTTCAGAAAGTGAAAGAGTGTCTTTCTCCATGACTGGAAACAGGATTGAAATATGGCACATTTCATCTCTCACATTGTTTTTCTCCCGTTCTCCTTGTGCCAAAATGGATAATTATGGAAATTCCTCAGCTAGGACAGTCGAGCAGAGTTTTAGATATTTACCCCATAGGAGTCAGACATGTTCTCTCAGGAAGTAGATTCTAATGGCAGAGAGATTGCCGCCCTACCCCCCACCCATAAAAAAAAAATCCTGAAACATTTTTGTGGCCTCAGTATCATGATCTTGTCAGTAAAACGATGGTCTCTGATTAAATCCAGATTGAGCTGTTTCCTGTTAGCGTGCTAACCCAGAGGGCAGGCTCCGCCCTCCATGTATTCCTCTCTGAGTCTGGGGTATTAAACACTTGTCTGCCAAGGCTCTCCTCCTGCCTCCCCCACTTTCCTTTTAAACTAGAATTCAAAGGTATTGAGATACTACACACAAAAACAGATCCTAAAGTCTCTTGAAAGGTTTCTGAAGCTAGAGAATATTTTGCTACAAAAATTAAACAAAAATTCTAGCTTCTCCAGCGTGAACTGTACAGCAGATTTGGGTTTTCTGTTTCACTTTTGTATAATTTTATTTCCATGTAATTCCAAGAATAAGTGGATAATTTCAAAATTTTTGTTTCACAAGAATGTACTATGTGAGGGTTGGTAAATTTGAACTCGTCTCCAAGAACCTTCCCCCCTGCTCTGGCAAGTTGATATTAGGGTGTTTAGCGAATGGGCAGAACGGGACACGAAGCGAGGGCTCTGATACCTTAACACACATTGTGAATTCTTGTGAGAATGATTGTAGGCACCAGACCAGTTCCTGTACCTAGAGAATAATTTTTAACATCCAAATAGTCAAAGTATTTTATGAGCTGTTCTGTTAGCTCCAACATGGTTCTTCCTAATGCACAGATGCAAACACTGAGGAACAAAAACCATCACCAGGAGGTATGGGGGACAGGCGCGCATATGGAGATTTTTTTTCCTCCAGAGGAAAAGGAGGACTAAAGGAAGCGACTGGGTTAATGAATAGCAGGACTCCATTCCCAAGGGAGAGCCTTGGCTTCCTGCCAAATCTGCTTTCTGGCAGGAAAGGGGACCCCCTTCATCAGGTCCCTTGACAAGTATTTTTCTCAGTGTTTGAATTTTTGGCCACAGCAGTGCTCAGGGAAAAATTAGTTCTTTTAAGTCGTTTTTACTTTCAAGAAGAACAGATTTAAAGCAGAATTTGCGTGGTGAGTAAAATAAGAATCCTCAAATTACAAGATTGTTTGGTAAGGAAACAGTGTCTCAAGGTAAGGAAGTTTGATTTAGAATTAGAGCTTGAATATCCCTGGAGAATGAGAAGCCGTTCTTTTCATGGTTGTTGTTAACATTTGACATCGAAGCACGTTTTTTAACTACTTTTTAATATCATTAGGCTGATCATTTTTCTGGAACCAGATTGTCTGAAGTGATAAAGGAAAACATAGAAAACGTCCGTGCATTTTGGTATTAAGGAAGAGGTCAAGTGGATAAGGATATTGGAAGATCAAAATTAGACCTTGTACTTTATCATGCTTTTTTTTTTAAGTGAAAGGTAGCAGAAGTGAAATATAGTTTAAATGCATCACAGTGATTTACTTAGTTAACGTTTTTCAAAGTAGGTTCTTTCTGATGGTCTGCAAGATGCTAAGACAATACAGGGAAGCCCATTTGAAGGGATCGTGTATCATATCCTTCTCTTGGAGTTTCATAACACGTTAGCCTGTTAAAGACAAATTCTGCAGTAAAGAAATACGCTTGACTTTACTCTGGAGTTCCCAAACTTGACCATGGGACCTTTTGTTTTAGAACTTGTGTTTACAGCACCCATGTTGGGCAACACTGTACTAACCAGTAAAAAAAGTAATTATATCCTTTCCACTTGCTGTTTCTGCTTCAAGTGGACTGTCACCCCTAGGATGACAGACGGATACTATTAGGCCCGTTTTGAAACTACATGTAGAGTGATAAAGGATGGTTACTAAGCCATGATCTGAGTCAGCAGGCCAAAGAGGCTTACAGACAGGTTCGGTATTTTGCCCGACCAGATCCTGTTCCTTCGTAAAGCAAAAGTATCCTTCGAGAAGTCAATAAAGAAAATCACCCACCATGGAAGGTGGGGTCTTACTATTCGTTCCCACTAGCATTTAGACATCATGACGTTGAGCTACCCTTCCTCTTCTCTGAAAGTAATAACTACCGCTTTGGTCCTACTGGACGCAGTCTTGTCAGCTAATTTCCTTCCACTGGTTGAACATGGGACAGGCCAGTTGAAGAAAAAGAAAACGTGCAGCCTCGTGAGCGCAGGCTTACCATTCAGAGATCCAGTTCCCTGTTCTTTGCTTCTCTTCCTCGATGTTCACATGGCTGGCTATTTCAGTTTAGAAAAATCTAACATGCCACGATTTAAACTCACCATTGAGGAAAACGGCCTAGCGATTGTTTGCCGCATCGGCACTCACTGATGATTTATTTTAGAAAAAGATCCTCTTGGTAGGTCATCTTCGTGCCTGTGAAGGACACATTAAGCTGAAAATTGCATCTCTATAGAATTTGTGAGGCAGAGATTTATGGCAGGAGGTAAGGCACATTCTTATTTTTCTTCCTTTTAATTCTCTCCCCTCAGACTCAATTTTGAGCTCTGCATATCTTATCCATAATCACTTGTTATGTTTTATGTTTCCCAAGGGGCGGTCATACCTGCCAGTACTATCTGCGGCGTCATTCTTGTGTGACAGCTACTTCTCAGGAGCCCATGTCCTTTGTTGTTGGGCACAAGTCTCCAGGAGGCAGGGATCATACACCCACGCACCCTTTCCACTACTCCCCAGGGATGAGCACAGGGCTCCCTGGTCTAGCCACTTCCTGGTCAATTCCACTGACTGCTGATGACATTGAATCAGGAAGGCTGTTGCTTCTTGTGGGCTGAAGAGTACCAGACCGTGGTCAGATCTCCAGAGATTTCCATGGAGGACACACTCTGGCCATGGCTGGTCTTTCAGCCCAGTAACACGATGTCAGCGGGGCTCATGCAAGTCCTGAAAATCTCACAGTCGCCTCTTCAAAGCCAGTGTGTGTCAGCCCCAGCACACCACTGTAGGAGATGTCTGTAAGAACGAGCTTGACAACTCACCATGGAAAAACACAAAGGAAATGATTGATTAAACTTCTGCTGAGCTTGATTCTGGGCTCACGGGAAACATCCTTGGCCAGTTTAGCCCAGCAGTCAGGTTCTTGATAGGGCATCAAGGAGAAGCAAGTGTAACCACCGTGAAGTAAAGTAGCGCCCCCCCACCCCATCCCCCACCACCTCACTATTACCCTCCCAGGTGGGAGAACTGCCTTCCATGGCTCGTCGGGAAATGAAATAAGAGCAAGGAAAACGTGACAGGCTGTGTTTCAGCAGTCTCAGCGTTTTGGGTTTTACTTTGGGGAGCTCTTTCGCCTGATCCTCATCATGAATTTATTGTACAGGTTGAAGGGGACCAGCTGCCTCCGGGACATACCGTCAGTCAGTACGAAACCTGTAAGATCAGGACCATCAAAGCTGGAACCTTGGAGAAGCTGGTGGAGAACCTGCTGACGGCTTTTGGGGACAATGACTTTACCTACATCAGCATCTTTCTGTCAACGTACAGAGGCTTTGCCTCCACTAAAGAGGTGCTCGAGCTGCTGCTGGACAGGTAAGAATCCAGCGGAGTTTGCGAGAGGAGAGAAACAGTGGGGGAGGGGGGAGGCTTTCTGCGGAGGGAGGGCGTGCCTTTCAGATTCCCCTGCACTCGGGATGCCGAGTGGGATGCGTGAGGAAGGAGTACCTGGAAGGAACAACTTCTGGAACAAGTGGCACAGAGGCTATTCAGGAGCCATTTTATGGTCTATTTCTGGTAGAAATACCTTATAAAAAAATCTATAAAATATTTAGGAGTATATGCTATAAATCTAGGTTCAGTTGCCTGCGGATTTCAGTTTCTATTTTCTCCATATGTTCATAATTTTATGTTATTCTAGTAAATAATCAGTCACCAAGAATCTTACTGGGTTGTTTGGAGAATTAAATATGCTAATAGAGGGTCACCTGGGTGGCTCAGTGGGTTGAAGCCTCTGCCTTCAGTTCAGGTCATGATCCCAGGGTTCTGAGATCAAGCCCCTCATCGGGCTCTCTGCTCAGTGGGGAGCCTGCCTCCTCCTTTCTCTCTCTGCCTACTTGTCTGTCAAATAAATAAATAAAATCTTTTTTAAAAAAATGCTAATGTATGTGAAGTGTGGAGTTCAGCATTAGACCCGTAGGAAGAAGCTAGTGGATGGGAGCTTCAATAATGATGGCGGTGATACTGTGAACAGTCACTGTGCATCGACTGCTCTGCGGACAGGCACAGAGATACTATCCTGGGTTTATGTTGTCAAGTCCCATGTTACATATGGCAGAGCAGGGTGTATTGTAATTCACATATTGATAATTCTATTTCCCCCCTCATTTTGGCTTTATTTATAATTAAGCTTGACCTTTTAATAAATTATTATTAAATTGACTTGATATTGGGAGGAAGAAAGCCATCCGTCAGTTGTTCTAGACACATGAGAGCTTTCATCTAAATCCTCACATTCTGGGGGTTCCTGCCTAAGAAAGAATGTGAGATAGGACATTTTTGTTGGAGTAGTTGAATGATGACTTTTAGGTAGGTTTTTAAAATATTTTGAAGGTACTATACACTCATGTGCTCATAGAAGGGTATAAAAAGGAAATATTCATGTTTTTCTCATATTGCTACATTGTCCCAAATATCTTTTATTAGGTTTTTTTTTAAATTTAGAAGTAGAAAAAAAAATTAAATAGACCATAATCTAGTTAGGCAGATAACACATATTAACATTTTAAGAATAGAAGTAATAGAGACTCTTGGGTAACTCAGTCAGTAAGCGTCTGCCTTTAGCTCAGTCCTGGGATCAAGCCCCACATCAGGCTCCCTGCTCAGTGGGGAGCCTGCATCTCCCTCTTCCTCTGTCTCTCTCCCTCTGTTCATTCTTTCTCTTGCTATCTCTGTCACTCTCTCTCAAGTAAATAAAATCTTTTTAAAAATGGAAGTATTCCATATATAGTGAAAAGTTCAAACAATTCAGAAAATTATGAAAGTAAACATTTTCTTTTCCCCCAAGTCCCATTCCTCTTAGGTAATCACTGTCTACCATTCCTTTTGTATTCTTGCCCAATTTTTCTGGGCATATATACATATATATATATATACACATACACATACGCGTATATAAATATATATAATATTTGTTCATATTTGATATTTGTCAAAAATATATTTTTTATATGATACAGATAGAATCATAGTACACAGTCTGTTCTGCAACTTTTTAAAAAAAATTTATCTATCTTGGAGATTTTTTTTTAAAGATTTATTTATTTTATTCAGGAGAAAGCACAAATCTAGGGAGGGGCAGAGGAAGAGGGAGAATCTCAAAGAAACTCCCCCTCTGAGCCCAGAGACCAATGTAGGGCTCAATCTCATGACCCTGAGATCATGACCTGAGCCAAGACCTCGAGTCCAACACTCAAATCACTGAGCCACCCAGGTGTCCCGTCTTAGAGATTTTTTGATGATGGCGGTGATACTGTGAACAGTCACTGTGCATCGACTATGTGAAATAGTCGTATGTGAAAAGCTTAGAATAGTGGCTAGCATATTGAAAGCTCAAGAGATGTAAGATACTGTTATTTCAGAATCACATATGGATGGATTTACCATATTCTTTTTAGTGGCTTTATAGTATTTATGGAATAGATTATTCTGTGGGTGCGCAGTTAAGGTCTCTCTAGTTTTTTAGTTGGTTTTTAAATTTTTTGAGCACTGCAAAGAGTGTTTTTGAATATATATCTTTGAGAATTCTGTAGGATAGTTTCGTAGAAGAGTGATCAATGGGGCAAAATATATAAACATTTTGAAGTGTGAGAGGTATTGCTAAGTCCCCCTCCAGAAGGCTGTATCAACCACGCCCCTGTCACAGAGAATGAGAGTTGCCTGTTCCTTCGCTTTCCCCACACCCGTGTGAACTGTGGATGTTTTCACCGCTGTCATTGAAACCATCTCTATTATGATCTGTCCATTGAAAAATAGCTCATTGCTTTTAAGTTTATGTTTCTTACATTTGTGACTGAGGTTTAGCATCTTTAAAACATTTACTGGGCATTTGCGTTTTCTGTTTATGTCTGTTCATATTCTTTTCTTATTTTTGTTTTGAACTATTATCATCTAATTATTGATCATCTAAGTGTAATTCTTTAATATTATGAAATTAGTTTTTTGCCGGTCGTAGGTTAGACATATTTTTCCTAATTTGTCCTTTTGTTTTATTTATTTATTCATTTATTTATTTAAGAGAGAGAGAGGGCATGAGCAGTGGGGGTGGGGAGCAGGGAGGTGAGGAGAGGGAGAAGCAAGCAGGTTCCCTGCTGAGCAGGGAGCTGAACGTGTAGCTAGATCCCAGGATCCCAGGATCAGTACCTGAGCCGAAGACAGGTACTTAACTGGATGAGCTACCCAGACACCCCTGTCCCTGGTTTTAAAAGTTCTTTATTAATGGGTCACCTGGGTGGCTCGGTTGGTTGGGTGTTGGACTCTTGGTTCTCAGAGCCTGCTTAAGTTTCTCTCTCCCTCTGCCCCTCCATCCCACACTCACTCACATGTGCTCTCTCTCTCTCTCAAATAAATAAATATTAAAAAAATAAAAGTTGTTTATTAATATTTTTCATGGAGACATTTAAAGCAATTTTTTGGGCGGTCATATCTATCAGTCTTAAGTAAGGCCTGTGATAATAAAGTTCTATTCCAGTGTGATTAAGGTTATTGATAACTGAGTTTTTCTCAAGATATTTTCCTCATCGGTGCAAGGCAGAGTGACATCATTTGGACCGATGGTTATTCATATGTTGTTCATATTCAGGAACATTGGCAAAATGTCTCTCTGTCCTTTGTCATGCATTGATCTGGATATGATAATTCTGGACTTCAGCACAGAAAGTTCTGTAGTGTTTTTGCATGGCAGCACTTACAACGTTAAGCCTGGTTTATGAATCTGCGGGATTAGTGAGTCATATCTTTCATGGTTTGTTTGCTTGTATAGTATCTCACACCTATAAATAGAACTTGGAGAATTATGTGAATTTTCTTCTGGCTATTTCATGTGTATATAAAGAATGAAGTATATGGAGTATACAGTTGGCCAGCAGTATGGGGAAATAGGTCAGCACTTCAAAAACTCCTACAAGTTTCCTTTGGAATAGGCAACCTCTTCTACTTACGGGGCAACTCCACTGATAATAGGCCACAGATGTCTGTAGTCAGTAAAAGAACGCACATGAATTCCAGCTGTTCATCATAAATAGTGGACATACACACAGGAACTAGCGTGTTTAGTCTGTGACTCACGTACATCCAGCTTTTATTTGATGATTTTTAAAATCTCCTCTTTGTTCTATTATAGGAGATACCCAATTTTGGATTTTTTAAATTTTTTTTTTTTTAAAGATTTTATTTATTTGACAGAGAGAAATCACAAGTAGGCAGAGAGGCAGGCAGAGAGGGGAGGAAGCAGGCTCTCCCTGTGGAGCAGAGAGCCCGACGTGGGGCTCGATCCCAGAACCCTGGGATCATGACCCAAGCTGAAGGCAGAGGCTTTAAACCACTGAGCCACCCAGGTGCCCCCCAATTTTGGATTTTTAAAAGATGAACCGGATAACAGTTAACTAAGTAACACAATCAGCATGAATTCAGATTTATAATTCAGAATTCAGAACTTGAATTCAGAATTCAAATTCAGTTTACTTCAAATTATCATTTAAGGTGTAACTGAACAAAAGAGTTAAGATTTATCTTGACCTGCTTGGCTAGGCCATGGTTGGCCTTAAATTTCATCTCCTAGTCCTATCCTTTGCTTCCTTCTGAAATGAGTGGAATCAGTGAGCGCTCAATACCTGTAAAATACCCAGTACTCTGCAAGACAGCATTTGTATGAAACAGAAATACAAGACTTGGTTGGTTCTCACCCTTGTGAATTTACTGTGAAGCCATTGGTACTTAACCTTCAGGGTCACTCACTCACTTGCAATACTGCTTTACATAATTTGTATTCACAATTTCATATTCTTTTTCTTAGAGAGGACCCTTCAAATTCCATATGCTCTGTAAAAACCTGGATCTACCCCCGAGAACTTAATATTTTACTGCAAAATAAGGCTTACACTCATAAAACAAGCAGGCAACCACTTAAGATGGTGTAAAAATCAAACTCCAACATGTTCTGTAGAAGTTCAGAGAAGTAAATCTCATTCATTGTGCTGCTTCTGTGAAAATCTGATTTGTCTATGTGTATACAAACTTCGACGTGAATATTTCTTTCTCCCCATTTCCTACTCACTTAGATCGTGTGACCAGATGTTTATCTTTGTTTAATTTTAACCAAAATGCAGATACTGTGGAACACGGGGTCCTTACATTGGTTGCTGGGAGTTCTAATGTCTGTAACTGGGAGGTAAGCAATTAAATTGCACAGACTTACCTTCTCTGAAGATAAATTCAACACACTCTTTTCTTGTTAGTAAATCGTGGTCGGGTTGTTTGTGAGTCTCTGATGTAACCTTTTTATGATTTCTCTTGGTTTCTTAATAGTAGATTGCTTATCTTTTGTGGAATCAGTACTGAGAAGTTATTATAGGATGTGCTAATCCTAACCAGTCAAGAATGGATGGAAGGCAGATGCCGCAGTCTTTGTTTATACTCAGGGGAAAGCTTATTTGTTTCTTGTTTTTTGTTGTTGGAGAAAGCTTATTTGAAGTCAAGCTTTGATTTTCCTTAAGATTTCCAAGCCTGTGGCTTTTCTCATATGGAACTTTATGTGGTTAAAAAAAAATTTTTTTTTATAGTTTTTTTCATTCTGCTAATATGAGTCTTTGTGATTGACCAATAGACAGTGGTTTGAATTCATGTATAGTAATTCCATGTGTTTGCTTTTTCTCTTGCTTGGGCTTATCAGCAGTTTGCCAGAAATCCTGTTTTCTGTGCTTGTCACCATGGCTCAGTTAATTCTAGGGCTCATTGGCTTCCTTTTAACCTAAGAGAAAGTTTCAAATTGTGGCTCAGCTATTTGTGTTAATGCTTTGAGATTTTATTTTCCCTAACTTCAAACATACATGCCACTTAAACATACATTTTTCCCACCATACCATTAAAAAATAGGTAAGGGAGTTAGGTCCCATTGAAAATACCCAAGCTCAAATGTAGGGAGAAATCTACCTCAACTGGTGATCCTCAAGGAAGACCATGAAATGTTTATACCCATACCTAGACTTTTCTTTAGACACCTGTCCTATTAGCTACTTTGGGGCCACTTCCTGATCATTCTCTGATCTGTATCTCTCCTATCAGAAGTAATCAGAATGCCAGGGACAAGCAGAATAGGGGTGAATGTGTCTCCAGAAACTTTTGCTTAGCCACTGTTGGCTCCCAATTTGCAGTTTGGAAAGAACTGAGCACGTGTGAACTACCCCTTCATTTCCAGTGAACTCTCCCAGTGGAGGCCTTTTGGAGAGGATAAAGGTTAAAGGCATCCATAAACATGATACTTCAAGATCAGTCTGACTTGAATTTGCTTGCTTAGGTCACAGAGACGACACTACTTCCGGAGGTCTTTCAACTTATCTCTTCTTTTCATGTTTTCTTGCCATGCATTTACGCAGACTTCGTCTCAGTTTGTCTATCATCGCGTTACCTCTCTGTTTACAGATAAGAAAACAGGCTCAGAAACATTGAATCAGTAACTAGCAGAGCTGGAATTAAAACCTACCTCTTTCTGAGTTGGAATCTTTTTCCAAGCATACCATATTACTTCCCATGATCTGTTAATGCCATTTTAAAAGAAAGGGTGATTTGGGGATCCCCCTCAATTCTACTCAGTTGACTTTCCTTGGAAACTACATTACTCTCTTCACATGCACATCAATATTCCTGTGTGTTCATCTTTTCAAATGATAGTTACGAGATGTTTAATATGTACTGTAGAAAGTGCCTTGTATATAAAGGTGGACAAACTGGTCGTAACTCCTGTACTCTTCATATTTAATGGCTAGTGGGGGGAAAGTAACATTAAATTCCTATACAAATAAATGCATATAATCAGACTTTGTACAATCCTTGGGGTGTAAGAGCTAGATTCTGTGACAGAGACAATTAAGAGATGATTTGGGGGCTGGATATTACCCAAACAAAACTGGATGTTGGCCAGAGATGTAGGGGGTTGAAAAGGCCACGGACCATCAAGGTCACTCTTGGGTCTGTGTGTCTAGAGTGTTTCTGTTTATTTGATGTGCTCAGGTCAGAACCACTGACCTGACTCTGCTGCTTCCCAACGAGGATTCTTTTTGGCGGACAGGGGTATAGTAAATGAGAAAGCTTGGGAGGATTTATGCAAATATATTATCACTATGGCGATAGTAATCTTAAAGCCATGCTTCTGACATCTGGTGTAGTAACACCTGGAGTAGTAACGATGTAAAAGATGCTGTTCCAATAACCAGCAAGAATGGAGCTGACCTTGCTGAGTGAAGAGAGGAGTCGATCAAATGTAAAGCTTGGCAAAATAAGTCAGAGAAAGACAAATACCATTCGATTTCACTCATGTGTGAAATTTAAGAAACAAACAGGGAAAAAGTGAGAGACAGACACAAATCAAAATATAGACTTAACTGGAGAGGCAAACTGATGGTCACCAGAGGGGATGGGGTGGGGGGATGGGTGAAATAGGTGGTAGGGGTTAAGGCGTGCACTTGTGAAGAGCACAGGCTGTTGTACAGAAGTGTTGATTCACAACATTGTACACCTGAGACTAATATAACACTGTGTGTTAACTAAGTGGAATTAGAAACTTAATGTAAAGCTTGAAAACATTTCATTAATTCCATAAACTTTGTTGTAAGTGCCAAATATGCTTTCGTTTCCTTTCAGAGTTTTAGAATATTTATGGAAAAAGCGGTCTTTCTGTCTTTCTTTTAGGGGATTCATGGAATGAATAGAGTGAGCATGAACTCAGAAGTAAGAAAATGAATTTGATTACAGTTTTGCACTTCTTACTTGCTGCTCAACATTGGGCAAGTTACTTTATCTTACTAGCTTCAGTTTCCATGCCTATAGTGTTAGAATGAAAAATAACCCTAATACTTAGAGTTATTATGAGGTTTAAGCTTGATGGTACAAAGTTCTTAGTATAGTGGTTGGAGTGTTTAAGAAATTGCCGTCAGTTTTTCTTTCTTCATGGAACTTTCTACTTTTGGAAATTCCCTTTTTTATTTATCTTGCTTATTTCTTGCTGTCTCCATGCCTCTGCTGTTCACAGCTGTATCCTTAGGAATGGTATCAGCCATTGGTTCTTAGGAACTATCTGTCCAAGACGGCTAAATAATGGTTTATGTATTATTTATGCCTATTATGAGCCCTTGCATTGAAAGGTACAACCATGAACATACCCAGCATCTGCCTCCATTTGGTGGGACAGACAAGTAAATCTAAAGACTCGTACCATTACTGTCAAGGCAGTGAGGAGGGTTCAATATGTACTTTAAAAAGAGAGACTTTTTTAAAAATAGAATTTAAGGTTCGTAGCAGAATTGTGGAAAGTACCAAGAGTTCCCACATACCTCCTGCTCACCATCAACATCCCACATAGAGTGGTACATTTGTTACAATTACAATGACAGACATGTCATTATCACCCAAAGTCCATAGTTAAATCGGGGTTCACACTTGGTGGTATACATTCTATGGGTTTGGACAAATGTATAATGATGTGCATCCATTGTTACAGCATTATACAGAGTAGTTCCACTGCCCTAAATAGCCTCTGTGCTCTGTCTATTCATCTTTCCCTCTTCCCACCCAATCCCTGGAAATCACTGATTTTTTTTTACTGCACCCATAGTTTTGCCTTTTCCAGAATGTCACATTGTTGGGATCATGCAATATGTAGCCTTTCCAGATTGGGTTCTTTCACTTAGTAACATGCAATTAAGGCTCCTCTGTGTCTTTTCATGACTTAGTAGCTCTTTAATTTTTAGTGCCAGATAATATTCCATTGTCTGAATATGCCACGGTTTACTTATTCATCCACTAAAGGGTATCTTTGTTGTTTTTACATTTTGGCAATTAAATAATAAAATAAAATGAAAGTGTTGTAAACATCCATCTATAGGTTTTTGTATGGACCAAAGTTTTCAACTTCTTAGGATAAATTTATCAAGGAGCAAAAATGCTGGATCATGGGGGAAGAGTATGTTTAGTTTTGTAAGAGACTGCTGAACTGTCTTTCAGAGACAGAGAGGTGCATTCCCACTAGCATTCAACAAGAGTTCCTGTTGCTCCACATCGTTGTAAGCATTTGGTATTGTCAATGTTTTGGATTTAGGCCATTCTGATAGGTGTGTAATGGTATCTCACTGTATTTTAGATTTGCAGTTCCATAATGACATATGATGCTAAAAATCTTCTCATGTGCTTATTTATCATCTGTCTATCTTCTTTGGCAATGTATCTGTTTAGGTCTTCTGCCCATTTTTAAAAATTGTGTTGTTTTCATATTGTTGAGTTTTAAGAGTTCTTTGTATATTTTGGATAACAGTCCTTTATCAGGTGTGAGTTTTGCAAATGTTTTCTCCAAGTCTTTGACTTGTCTTCTTATTTCTTAACATTATCTTTTGCAGTGCAGTAGTTTTTAAAATTTTAATTATGTCCAGTTTATCATTATTTTCTTTCATGATTTCTGCCTTGCTGTTGTATTTAAAAGGACATTGTTGAGGCACCTGGCTGGCTCAGTCAGTGGAGCATACAACTCTTGATTAGGGATTGTGGATTTGAGCCCCACATTGGGTACAGAGATTACTTACAAATAAACATGGAGGACATTAGGAGAAGGAAAGGATAAGTGAATTGAGGGAAATCGGAGGGGGAGATGAACCATGAGAGACTGTGGACTCTGAGAAACAAACTGGGATTTTGGAAGGGAGAGGGGTGGAGGGTTGGGTGAGCCTGGTGGTGGGTACTAAGGAGGGCACATATTGCATGGAGCACTGGGTGTGGTGCATAAACAATGAATCTTGGAACACTGAAAAAATAAAATAAAATAAAACAATTAAATCTTAAAAAAAAAAAAAGAAATAAAAGGACATTGTTATACCCAAGATCATCTAAGTTTTCTCCTATGTTATCATCTGGAAGTTTTATAGTGTCATCTTTTACATTTAGGTCTGTGACCCATTTTGAGTTGATTGATGTGAAAGGTGTAAGGTCGTGTCTAGATTCATTTTTTTTAAGTGTGAATATGCAGTTGTTCTATCACTCATCATTTGTTGAAGAGACTATCTTTGCTCCATTGTATTGCTTTTGCTCCTTTGTTGAAGATCAGTTAACCGTATTCATGTGAATCTATTTTTGATAGATAGATCTGCTCTATTGGATTTATTCCAAGTATACCAAACTGGTTCAACATTTGAAAATCCATTCATATAATCTGCTCTATTGATCTCTTTGTCTGCTTTCACCAATACCATATAGTTTTGATTATTATAGCTTTATACAGTTAAGTCTTGAAGTCAGGTAGCATCAATCTTATGACTTTGTTCTCTTTCAAAATTGAGTTGGTTATTCTGGGTCTTTTGCCTCTCCAAATAAACTTTAAAATCCATTTATCAATATCCACAGAATAACTTGCTAGGATTTTGGTTGAGAGTGCATTGAGTTTATAGATCAAGTTGGGAAGAACTGACATTTAGACAGTGTTGAGGCTTCCTATCCATGAACATGAAACATTTCTCTTTTAGTTATTCTTTGATATATTTTATAAGGGTTTTGTAGTTTAGCTCATATAAATCTTTTACATTTTTTTAGATCTATACATAATATTTTATTTTTGGGAAGGTGCTATTGTGAAGGGTTTATGTGTTTTTAACTTCAAATTCCACTTGTTCATTGCTAGTATATATGAAAGCAATTAACTTTTGTATGTTAACCTTGTATTCTGTAATCTTACTATAATTACTTATTAATTCCCAGAGTTTTTGGTCAATTTTTTTTCAGATTTTCCATAGATAATTATGTTATCTGCAAACAAAGATAGTTTTATTTCCTTCTTCCCAATCTGTGTACCTTTTATTTCCTTTTCTTCTTTTTTGTTTTTGCTTTTTGTATTAGCTAGGATTTCCAGAACAATGTTTAAGTGCAGTGGTGAGAGGGGACATTTGCCTTGTTCCTGATGTGAGTGGGAAAGCTTTGAGTTTCTCATTGTTAAGTATGATGTTACCTGTAGATTTTTTTGTAGATATTATTTATCAAGTTGAGGAAAATTTTCCCTATTCTTGGTCTGTTGAGAGTTTTACCATGCATGAGTGTTTGATTTTTGTCATCTACTTTTTCTGTATCTATTGATTTGATCATGTGATTTTTCTTCATTAACTGTTGATGTTATAGATTACATGAACTGATTTTCAAATGTTGAACCAGGTTTGTATACTTAGAATAAATCTAACTTGGTTATGGTATATAATTCTTTTTTATATTGTTGGATTTAATTTTTTTCTTTTGATATTTTTTGCATCTATATTCTTCAGAGATGTTGGTCTCTAGTTTTCTTCTAATGTTTTTATCTGGTTTTGGTATTAGGTTAATACTTGCCTTATAGAATGAATTAGGAAGTAGTCCCTTTGATCCTATCTTCTGAAAGACATTGTAGAGAATCAATATAATTTCTTCCTTAAATGTTTGGTAGAACTTACCAAGGAATCCATCTGGACCTGGTATTTCTGTTTTGGAAGGTTATAGATTATTGATTCAATTTCTTTAACAAATACAGGTTTATTCAGGTTCTCTATTTATTCTTGTGTGAGTTTCATGTAGATATGAATTTCTGACCTATATCATAATCCTTCTCTTTTTTAAACCTTTCTTGCAAGGCAGGTCTACTGGCTAAAAATTCCCTTGATTTTTGTTTTTGTTCATTTGAGAAAGTATTTCTCCTTCGCTTTTGAAGGATAGTTTCAAAGAGTACAGAATTTCAGGTTGGAGGGTTTTTTTCTCAACACTTTAAGTATTTCACTTCACTCTCTTCATGCTTGCATAGCTTCTGAGAAGAACTTGGATATAATTCTGATTTTTGCTCCTTTACAGGTAAGGTGTTCTTGTTTTGTTTTGTTTGCTGTGATTTTTCCAAGATTTTTTCTTTGTCTTTGATTTTCTGAAGTTTGAACATGATACACCTAGGTGTAGTGTTTTGGGCATTTATCTCTCTTGATGTTCTCTGAGCTTCTTGAATTTGTGGTTTTGTGTCTGACATTAATTTGGGGAAATTATCATTTATTTCTTCTTCATTAGTCCTTTAGATATTGTTTCTGTTTCCTTTCCTTCCGATATTCCCATTATACATATGTTAAACCTTTTGTAATGGTCCCATAATGCTTGATATTCTATTCTTTTGGAGGAGGATTTTTTAAAATTTGCTTTTGTGTTTTGTATTTGTTTATTTGCTTCTCAGTTTTAGAAGTATCCATTTTCATATTCTCAAATGTAGAGATTCTTTCTCTACAGAATCTACTAATTGGGTCCCTAAAAGACATTCTTCATTTCTGTTAAGATGTTTTTGATTTCTAGCATTCTTTTCTTATTCTTTATTTCCATTTCTCTGCTTACATTATCTATTCTTGTATGTTGTCTACTTCTTCCCTTCAGTTCCCTAAGAAGCTAATCATAGTTTTAAAAAATTCCTAATCTGATATTTCTGCTCTGACTCTGGTTCTGATGCTTGTTCAGTTTCTTCACAGTGTGTTTAGTTATTTTGTTTTGTTTTGCTTTCTTGCCTTTTAATATGAATTGTAATATTTTCATGAAAGGTGGATATGATATACCCAGTAAAAGGAAATTTTACTTTGGTCTTTCCTAGGGTACTTGAAATGTAGGGGAAGGGAAGTTTTCTGTAATCCTATGATTAGGTTTCACTCTAATGGTGAATATCTGCCCCTGGACTGAGCTTCATCAGTGCTTAGTTGTTTTTTTCTCTCCTCCCTCTCTTAGTGAAAGGATAGTGGGGGGGGGGGCTTCAAGATGGGTATTTCCCTTCCCCCACATGGAAGGCTAGAGAACTGTAGAGCAGACTTTTTCCTTTCCCTTTACCTAGGGTCTGGTAAAATAGTTTGTCTTGAGAGCAGGTGTTCTTAAAAAGAACAGAATACTTGGTGTATTTCAAGATGGTTCCTTTTCACCTTCCCTTCCTAGAAGTACCAGGAGACTTTATTTTTAAAGATTTTATTAGTTTATTTATGTAAGACTTTTTAAAGAAAGATTTTATTTATTTATTTGAGAGAGAGAGAGTGTGAGCATGAGGGAGGGGGCAAACAGGGAGAGAGAGGCGGACTCCCCACTGAGCAGGGAGACTAACATGGGGCTTGATCCCAGGATCCCAAGATCATCACCTGAACTGAAGCCAGACACCTAACTGACTGAGCCACACAGGTGCCCTTGTACCAGGAGATTTTTCTCTGATACTTACTGTGGGAACCTGGTCAGTCTCCTGGAGGTAAAACTCAAAAAAGTGTGGCAGTACATCTGTGACTGGGTCCTCCTATAGTTTGTCTTTCTTAGTTGTGTCCACACTGAGCCACCAGCAACCTGTAATTGCATTTCAGGTTTTCCTACTCTGGCGCTGGTTTCCATGGAATGTCTGCTCTGATAAGTTGTGATTCTTTGTATCTGCTTGTCTGTCTCTTCAGTTATGAAGAACAGTGGTTTGCCCATGACCTCACTTTTCTGATGGATCTAAGAATAGTTGTTCATTTTTCAGTTTAGTCAGCTTTTCACTTGTTGTTAGGATGGAGTGGCTACTTGTAAGCTCCTTACGTCCTGGACTGGAAACTGAAAGTTCTTTTCTGCCCATTCTTTAATCATGTTTTTCAGTTTCCTACTATTGAATTTTAGGAGTTTTTGTATATTTTGGATAATAAATCTTTATCATATATGTCTTTGGACAATATTTTTTCTACCTCTCTATGGCTTTCTTCTCATTTTCTTGAGCAAATGTACGCTTTGAAGAAAAATCTTTTTTGCCCCGGGAACTGTGAGGTGGTCATAGTAAAACACCTTTCAAAAGATTGTAACACAGATACATTCAGCTCTCCAATACCTTCTTATCATGAGCATTTTGAGATTTTTTTTGAGATGTTAAACCTCATTTTAAAATAATTTTTTAACTTAGTTCTGGAATAGAACTATGCACTTGCCTAGTAGTCCTAAATTTGTGCTTCCATGCAGTGCTCATGAGACTCTATTACTTCCTTCTTTCTCTTATTTTTAAAAGATTTTATTTATTTATTTATTTATTTGACAGACAGAGATCACAAGTAGGCAGAGAGGCAGACGGTGTGGGGGGGGGAAGGCTCCCTGCTGAGCAGGGCTTGATTCCAGGACCTGGGATCATGACCTGAGCCTAAAGCAGAGGCTTTAACCCACTGAGCCACCCAGGCACCCCACTTCCTTCTCTTTTAATGGGAGGCAGAGTCTCTAATATCTTCCCTCTGCTCTTTCAGGTGCAAGGTCAGAGAGTTATGAACAGAGAGCTCTTGGGAGTGGATACTGGAATCTAATTTCCTTAGACTAGGGCTCCACAGCATCTTACAGCAGTAACCATAAGTCAACTCCACTTGCTGGTCTCTTACAGCAGTAACACATGTATTAAATGTTACTATTGAGCTCATAATGTGATTTTTCCTATACTTTGGCTTCTTCTGAACGTTTTTTATATCTAACTTCCATCACTTACATAGGAAAGTTTGTCAAAATAGTGCCGTGCCATTCTCTTTATTTATTTTAGTAACTCCCCTCTCCGGCTCACCACAAAATCAAGAGGAAACAAACAGAGTGGTTCACTTATTGAGGCTTTTGTTCTAGAATCTGTGAGAAAGTTGAGCTTATTGGTCAGTTGGCTCCAGGATGCTCATCCCGTTCATATAGTGGGAAAGCTTTCAGGAAATCCTAACATTTCTTTGTTTCCTTTTCTAGCTTAAAATACAGACATACTGGATATCCCCCTAGGGTGAGAATTTCTTAGAAAATGAAAGCCATTTCTCAGATTTGTATTAAATCAGATGAGTTTAAATATATTTTCTCTAGTATTGAGTGTTGATGACCCCATAGGCAAGAAAACCCTTGGATGGTATAGATGTTATGGGTTTAGGGGGAAAAAAAAAAGGCAGTTTGTTGAAAACCACATTGGACTCATATCTTATTTACTGTGACTGTATGGAAGATAAAAATATTTGAGAATCTTTTGGTTTCAGTGCTTCTGACATTGAAAAGAGCATTGAAAATTTTTATAGGGCACGTCCTTCACGAAAGGTCCTATACTCTTGTTGGTTCATGCTTTGTCAGGTGGAAGAAAATGGTTCAGCTCATAAAATTATAAAGGATACAACATTTACAATAGCTTACATAACTATGCATGGCAGACAGTATAATGCCCCCTGGAATATGAATAATCGGGTTCCGGGCAGAGCAGAATTAAGGTTGCTGATTAGCTGACCTTAAAATAAGGAGATTATCTTGGATTATCTGAGTTGATTCAGTGGAATCACAAAGGGTCCTTAAAAGTGAAAGGTAGAGGGGCATCTGCATGGCCCAGTTGGTTAAGCGTCTGCCTTCAGCTAAGCTCAGGTCATGATCCCAGGGTCCTGGGATCGAGCCCCTCCTGGGGCTCCTTGCTCAGTGCGGAGCCTGCTTCTTCCTCTTTCTCCGCCTGCTGCTCCCCCTGCTAGTGCACCCTCTCTCTCTCACTGTCTCTCTGTCTAATAAATAAATAAAATCTTTAATAAAAAAAAAGTGAATGGTGGAGGCAAAAAAGAATCAGAGAGAAAAAGATGTGAGGACGAAAGCAGAATCAGAGAGATGCTGTGTGGCTGGCTTTGAAGCTGGAAGAAGGGGACAGGAGGCCAAGTACTGGCAGCCTCTGGAAGCTGGAAAAGGCAATTAAGTGGATTATCTCCTAGAGCCTCTAGAACGGAACACAGTCCTGCTCATACCATGTATTGGACTTCTGACTTATGCAACTATAAAATAATAAATTTGTGTTGTTTAAGCCACTGAGTCTGTAGCAATTTGTTATGGCAGCAATAGAAAACTGATACAACATCAGTAAAATTTTAGGCTGCTCCAGGAAGCTGAAGGTCAGGTGTTTATTCACTCACCTTCACCTTTGTTCTGGACAGAGCATCATGCCCTGATGAGCCATGGCTCCCAGGCAGAAGCAGACTCCCAGGAAACAAAGGGCTTAGCCTCAACAAGACAAACACTGTCCCTCTTTACTCTCTGTGTCTACACCAGTGCTTGAGGTTAACCGGAACAATTTCATTTGGTACTGTTTTAGAATTACACCCAGCCATAATTACTTGAGGGAAAATGAAAATAAGTTCTCTTCCATGCTGGGTTGTCATTCTCTGGTAAACCCCCCCCCCCTTCTTTTTTCCCCCAAATGGACCCAAGTTAACTTCTCTGGGAATTCTCTGTGGGAACATGTGGTGACTGTAGAACCCTAGCATTCTGGGGCTCTTGGTGATGGTGCTGTTAAGTGAAGGGATCCTGTTGAAGACTTCACCTCTAGTCATAACTAGGCTAGCTTTCTTTCTTGACATGAGATAAAAGTGTTTTCTGTGAAGTAGCTTTCCTCTTCTTCCTTTCTTCCTTTTCCTTCCCTCCTTCCTTCCTCCCTCCTCTCCTCCTCTCTCTCTCTCTTTTTCAAAAAGATTTTATTTATTTATTTGAGAGAGAGAGAGAGCATGAGAAGGGAGGGGTTAGAGGGAGAAGCAGACTCCCTGCTGTGCAGGGAGCCCAACATGGGACTCAGTTCTGGGACTCCAGGATCATGACCTGAGCTGAAGGCAGTTGCTTAACCCACTGAGCCACCCAGGCGCCCGCTCTCTCTCTCCTTCTTCGTTCTTTCTTCGTTCTCTCTCTCTCTTCGTTCCTTCCTCCCATTTAACAAAGGGAGAGAGGACGTGTAGTTATCCTTCTTTTGTAGAAAAGAATACCAAATTGCTCAGCAGGTTTTTTGTTGTTGTTGTTGTTTTGTTTTGTTTTAATGTGCATTTGTTTGGAAACCACTAAACAAAATGGGCAGAAAAACAGAAAGGCAAAGTACATATATCCTGAACAGTAACTGGAATGTGTTCCAGTTTTCAATTCAGCTTTGATACTCTAAAGAAGTGGTCTCTCTTTTTTTTAATGTTATGTTAGTCACCATGCAGTATGTCATTAGTTTTTGATGTAGTGTTCCATGATTCATTGTTTGTGTATAACGCCTAGTGCTCCATGCAATAAGTGCCCTACTTAATACCCATCACCAGGCTCATCCATCCCCCACCCCCTCCCTTCTAAAACCCTCAGTTTGTTTCTTGGGGTCCATAGTCTCTGATGGTTCATCTCCCCCTCCGAGTCCCCTCCCTTCGTTTTTCTCTTCCTTCTCCTAATGTCCTCCATGTTATTCCTTATGTTCCACAAATAAGTGAAACTGTATGGTAACTGACTCTCTCTGCTTGTCTTATTTCACTCAGCATAATCTCCTCCAGCCCCTAAAGAAGTGGTCTCGACCGTTTTCCAGGAGGTGGAGGCAGGGATTGATCACAAGCCTCTTTAGGAGTTTGCTAGAAACTGTGGATCATCCATACAGAAAAAAAGCACATCATCAAATTTTCCTACTGGTTAGGGATTTCCAACCTTCTATAGGTTCATCCAAGGACCCTCCAGGGACAGGCTTTCTAGCATGGACGATGGGACATGACATATAGGTGGCCATTATGAGTTATATCATGGTGAAGCCGGGAAGTATGGTTCTTGAAATTAAATTCATTAAAATAAATTAAATGGTCTTAAAAAGGCATAGGACTGTTTTTGAGTTAGTTTTAGCTTATCTTATCACTTTATCTATCTTACCATTTTTCTTACTTGATATTTGCCTTTTTTTACACATGTATGTGTTTGAGTAAAGGAGAGAACTTAGCCCTTGAGAACAACATATAAATTGATGTGATATTGAGTTTTTGTAAGCTTAGGGGAGACAAGTAATCCTGAAAATGGCGATTCTACCATTTTTAGTCCTACGCTCCTATGTATGAGGTTCTGTGTAGCCTATTTCATAAGGTCCTTGATGGGATCTACAGTAACACCTTTTCGTGGTTGGGGAATACTGAGCTTCAGGCTTGTACTAATTTGTTAATAAAGTATTAATTCATTTTAAGCCTAAGACAAATCTTGACCCGCTAACAGACTCTGTGGTTGTCAGAGCATTTCCTGCTCACCACCCCAGATGTATCCCCGTTTCTTCTGTTGCCCTTCATGTGACCATAGCCACTGGAACATACTAGCAAGATGTATATGCTGTTGACTGGAAGGAAGAGATACTGATGGGCCACCAAGCTGTGGTGGCGTAAAATGGGCCAAAGAAGAGAAATGGATGACAAGGACTTGGAGTGGAAAATAGAAGAAACCCTGTAGCTAGGGTGTAAAATCCATCACACTTAAGGAGTAATCTTAAATTTGGATGCAAGCAAGTTATGGTGTGAGAAACCTTTTGGGTTTCTTGTTCTGGAAGAGCAGGGATTATAAAACCTTTGTCCTTTTGGCCTCTTCTTCAGACTGTTGTGGGTTGGGGCTAGGCGTGAAGATTTTCTTCTCAAGGAAAATTTATAACTGTGAAGGATTTTGTAACTGTGAAGTACCACAGGAAGACTAGGCACTCTTTGCTGTTAATGTTGCCTTACCTGTCAGGGACTACCATGATGGTAACGTGGAGAATGAAAGCACAACAAAGATGGAGGGCCCTTCACAGCAAAGGCCTAGAGTGGAGGATGGCATCTCTTTCTGGATCTTCTAGCTTTTTCTAATTGTGGTAAAAGTGCCTGGAGTTCCACATCTTATGAGTGGAAAGCACATTCTGTGCTCAGCATCACTGGCCCCTTGCAAGAGAACAAAGAGTCTTTGACTTTTGTCTTCTCCTTGAATAACAAGCTCCATGGAGGTAACAAGACCTTTCCAAGGTAGGCTTGGTGGCAGCGACCCAGTTCTGAGGTCAGACTTGGGTGGAGGATATTATTTGGAGTGATTAAAAACATCCTTCTTACTGATCTGTGGGATACAGTCCATAGTTGTAATCAAAGCTTCCTTGGTGTTCCAGACATCTGCCGGCTCTTTGACCCGTATCATTCTCCTGAGTCAAGGTCAGCTTCTGAACATTTTCCTCATACCTGACCTGTGTTCCCATGGGTCAGTTAAAGAAAACCGCCTTGAATGTTCATGGGCTGGGGTTTATTAGAGGAGCAGAGCCTCCCAGAGGTCCAGGAGTCAGCAGCTTCATGTGAGGTCCCGCTTTTCGGTCCTTCTTCCTCTCTGTTCTTTCGTCCATCCCCAGTAAGTGGCTTCCTCCCTTCTCCTCTTTCCCCAGCCTTTCCTTTCTTTCCCCAGGAGATAGTATTAATTCATTCATTTAGCAAATGTATATTGAGTGTCCACTAAGAGCAGGCTCCATTGCTGCCTCAGGGGATGGGACAGTGAGCAAGGTAAGAGAATGAAACCCAAGTCCTCGCCATGGCCTGTCAAGCCTCATGATCAGTCCCTGTCACCTCCGTGCCTCATTTCCTTCTCTCCCTTTACTTACTCACTAGTGTTCTTGATGCTTCTCAAGCACATCGTTCTGCCACTGTGCTACGGCCTCTGCCACGGCTCCTCGCTCTGCGTAGAAGATGCTTTAGAGATCTGTAGAGCCCACTCGCCCACCTTCTAGAGGATGTTACCTCGTCGTCAGGTTCACATCAGGCTTTGTCTGAATACCTCATGGGTGGGAGCCACTTTAGACTCCCCTTATTGTGTCTGATCACCCCTACCTGTTTTATGTTTCTCCATTGCACTTTTCACTCTCTGACTTATTATGTGTTAATTGATTATTATTTTATTGTCTACCTCCACCAACTTCAGTGTCCACTTCCTGAAAACAGGGCCTTTGGTTTGTTCACAGCTGTATGCCCAGTGCTGGGAATAGTACCTGAACATAGGCCTTAATGGGGACTGAATGAGTAAAAGGATGAAAGATTGGTAAATAAATGCAAAGAATAAAGTTTCTGACCTCAAAGAAGCTATAATCTAGTGCATTGGGGCACATAAAATTAAGATAACTCGAGCTCATGTGATCTGGTAGTGACTCACAAGGAGACTGGGCTGTAAAGACTGACTGTCACGGTTCAAATCTCTGCTCCATGTATTAGCTGAGAATTGAGGGCAAATTACCTCAGTCCCTGGGCCTCACTTTCTTATTTGTGAAATATGAATAATAATATCACATAGGATTCTTGTGAGAATTAAATGAAACCATTCTTATAAAGTGCTTAGTGCAGTACCAGGCACTTGGTCTGCACTCAGTAATTATTATCTGCTGTCGTTACTGGATTCAAGCGGAGCCGGAGAAGTTCCTCAGGATTACCGCCATCTTGGTCTGGAGTTACTGAGCCTTTTCTGTCAGGGAGCAAAAGTTCAAATATCTCCCCCAACCAGAGAGACTGTCCCCGAGGACAACTTTATCTTAGGATTTCTTTGAACTGCAAATACCCTGTCCTCCCTTCAAACACATATTAAACATTTCATTTGCTCAGATAGACTCCAAACAATAATATCTGTCCCCTCTGGAAATAACTGTTTCCTGTTTAAATATCAGCAACCAGTTAAACGTTGTGGTTTTGTTTTTCTTTTTCCAGCAATTTTTAGGCCACGGTAAATAATTGCTGAAGACTGTACTTTAAGAGGCATCTGTAAATCTTTCTTTTGCCTCGTGATACAGGGGAAACCATGTTAAAAGTCATTCTGACAATCTGTATTTTAATTTAAGTTTTATGAGTTACCATTTAAAGAAGACCAGTTGCTCATTGGCAAGCCTTTTTCAGAGATTGATGCTTTGATCTTAAATCCTGGGGAGACTTTGCAGAAATTGGAGGTGACGTTGTTGACAGGTTCATCTGTGGCTATTCTATTGCCATTAATTAAACATGCACACACACCCCTTTTATTTACTCCCCTAGAGTAAATGAATTGAATTTGACTGTGGTTTTTGGTGGGAAGCTATGAGAGGGTCCGGGAAACATCAAAGAAATGCTCTTAATCTAGTAAACTAACTCTCAAATGACCTAGCTTGAACATTAAAGAGTTCTTGATTCCAGTGCTGGTCTAGTTTCTTTTCTGTAAGGCGTTAATTCTCTCTAATGATTAGAAAAACGCAGGGGCAAATATCCATCCCCTCCCCATGAAATTCCAGAGGGTTACAGGCTCTTTAATTTTATCTTGCTTCTGAAGGTCTCCTTTGTAAAACCTTATATACATTTTTTTTTTTTTTTTGCCTTTTCATACTGCTTATATTTTCAAGATCTCAGCTTTAAGATCTTAAAACTTTATTTCGTTTACATTTCAGTTTTAGAGTTTTGGATCACAGCTATCCTAAAGCTTATTTTTATGATCCCAGAGTTGAGGAATGAAGACACAGACAGGTTAAGACACCAGTATAAGCAAAAAGCCAGATGGTGCCCTTGCAACAACAGTTGAGACGTCTGTTTTCATGTCTGCTTAGGGAACCCCACCAGACCATTCATTTGCTCCCAACAAGTAGCCATCAGTGTGCCTTCTGGGTGCCCAGCATCATTGGAAGCACTAAAGAGTAGGAACAAAGTGGACAGGGATCCTGTTCTCATGGAGTTTATGTTCCAGCGCACAGTAAACACAGTAACTTAATTATACCGTATGTGAGAATGTGCAGTACAGGAAAATAAAGCAGCGCTTTGAGTGTTGGTCTTTTTTTTTTTTTTTTAAAGATTTTATTTATTTATTTGACAGACAGATCACAAGTAGGCAGAGAGGCAGGCAGAGAGAGAGGGGGAAGCAGGCTCTCCACTGAGCAGAGAGCCCGATGCGGGGCTTGATCCCAGGACCCTGGGATCATGACCTGAGCCGAAGGCAGAGGCTTAACCCACTGAGCCACCCAGGTGCCCTTGGTGTCGGTCTATGGAGGGTGGTCTGGGAGACCTCACCAAGAAAGTGACATTTGAGCAGAGCCCCGCAGGAGCCGCAGGAGCAGAGGGAGGTGCTGTTGGCCCCCCCGGGGGCGGGCAGGAAGAGGAGCACCGAGATTCTGAGTCAGGAGGATGCCCCGGTATGGTGAAGCAGCAGGGGGGTGGGTGAGGCTCAGGGAGGGTGAGCAGGTGCAGTAGATTCCATCAGAGGTATCAGAGCAAGTCCTTTAGGGCCCCGTGAGGCAGGTGTGACTTTTGCCTTTCTTCGGTGTAAAACGGGAGGGTTCTGAGCTGAGTGGTGACGTGATGGGATGCACATCGCACAGGATCGTGCTGAGCTGAAGCCGGGAGACTGATTTCCCACTGAAACAGCAGTGGCTGTTTCCCTGCTCTAGACTAAAGGTGGTGGTGGTTTGAGCCAGGGTGGAAGTGATGAGAAGTGTTTGGATTCAGGGTATGTTATAAAGGCAGAGCCAATAGGATTTCTCAGTGGATTGGGTAGAGACGGGACCATGCACGCAGCCGCACGTGCCTTGTCTTCTTGATGGTCCTCACTGGTCTCCAGAGCATCATCATCCAGCCATTCTGGTCCTGATTAGGGATCTGTGCTCCACTCTGGCGGCTGAGAGAAACATCCCTGGGGTCTTCCGAGCACACGCTCTGAGCAGATGGTGCCGGATTAATTAATGAGAGCGAATATCGCTCACCCGCATAAGTTGCTTGGTCCGTCTCAACAGCATCTGACTGCACCTGTCGCATCCCATTCTTGGATGCGACCTGGGATAGGTGCTCCTGTCATCCCAACCAGCAGCTCAGCTCCAGAGTCTGAGAAATGCAGAGCAAGAACAGCCGTCCCATCGTCGGATGGGCGGAAGGTGCAGCGGCTCCCCCAAGGCCCGCTCTTCACTGCGCCTGCCCTAATCTTCCCCACTCACATAAACCACAGATGCTGTTGTGAGAGGAGATGGAGACTGGTTCCCTGTGATGGTGGCCAAGGAGAGAGCCAGAAAATCTGTTCGTTTAGGAGAAGTTTCATTTCCCATCCCTGCCTTGCTCACATGGGGCTGAATAAATCTTAATCTGACTAAGTTCTTATCTCAGAAGAAGCGAAGGGTGGCCCTGGAAGCCCTCTAAGTAGCAGGTGCAGGCAGAATAAGAGGAATGGGGAGGGTGGAGGCCAGTGGAAAATAGGCTGGAGAGGCCAAGAAGTCCATAAGGCTGATGAGCTCAACAGAGGAGCAGGTGGATGGGAGGGGGCTGGTGCCTCGGGGTGCGGACTGGAACCTACCGGCATAGGGCGATAGGGAGACCAGATGGGCTGGCACTCAGTCAAACCAGATGGTGGGCTTTTATCTCTAAAAGGATTTGTAAATCCTAGGAACACGGAACATAAGGGTACTGGGGCCTTTAATCCCATTAGTAGAAGACAAAAGTGTTCTCTTTAAAAAATGTAAACCCACCAATTACAGAATTTCTATGATCAAAACTTAGGGACAGAGTACCAGCTTGCGAAACGCCAAGGCATCTCTGGATTCTTCACTGAGAGGAAGAGAAACTGCAGAAATCGTCAGGGTCAGGGCATTCATTATAAGTTAATAAAAAGACACCCCTTCGAGCAGTTCAAGTGTATGCTTGGAACCAAACAAAATGTGATGCATTTGTATGCAGTAGGCTTGCTTACATGCAGAGCTGGAAGAACAGCTAACTGCAGTTGGGAACTGATTAATTATTCAGTAAACTTTGAGAAGAAGACACATTTAAAAATTTAAGCACCTATTGCTTTCTAAAAAGTCATCCTCCTGTGTCCCCTTGGGGTCTCCTTGGGGGTAAGTCCAGGAGGAGAAGGGTTATGGAAGTAATTCTTGACCCTCAAGCAATGGCTGAAACAAGGACTGAAGAACAGGATTTGTCTACAAACAGGAGAGCAGCTGTGGGGACGGGGAGGCCGGCAGCTGGGCAAGGTTTCCATTTCAAACACGAGATGACAGTTTCCATGTTTCAGGAGTAATTAAGGAAAGAAATATTTATGAAATAGCATCAAAAAGTGATATGATGGGATATTAACTTAATGGTGTGGGAAAGCAACTCAGTTCCATTTCAAACATGAGATAACGGTTTCCACTTTTCAGGAGTAATTTGTTTGTTTGTTTGTTTTTATCTGTAAAGGTATGGAAACCTGACAAGTCCAAACTGTGAAGAAGATGGAAGCCCAAGTTCATCAGAGTCTAAGACGGTGATCCGGAAGTACGTATGCTTTTTCTGTGTATTATAAGCTTTCAGTCAAGACTCATTACCCTAAAAGAATGTAATTTAGTAGAGCTTCTCTTTTTTTAAATTTCTTTTTATTGTTGCCATTTTCCCCCATAATGCGTAAAACCATAGAGTTATTTTTTGACCATCCAATGATAGTCATTTATTCATCCGGTAAAAATGTTTTGGGCACCCGTCATGTGCCAGGCCCTGCACTAAGGGAAACAGCTACCAACAAAACTGACTTAGGCCTTGTGAAGTGTGGATTTTAGCCGAGAGACGGCGCGTCCACACAGAAAGGCGGTGAAGGAGGGCAAAGGGACTAGATCCTGACGGAGAGGTTGATTCACGCAGGGTGCCAGGAAGGGGCTCTCTGATCTGGTGACACTGGAGCAGAGGCGTGAATGGGGTACAGGCTGGGCCTGGTGAATATCCGAGCAGAGAAAGTGTGGACGAAGCTGTGAGGCAGGAGCAGGAGGCAGACGGATGAGTGAGGCTGGAGCCGAGCGCATGAAGGGACCAGTGCTAGGGAATGCGATCCGGAAGGTGGTGGGGGTTCCAGATCACATGGGGACTAGAAGGCCCTGGGCAGGATGTTAAATTTTATCCTAAGGAAGATAAGCAGCATTTAGAAGGGTTTTGAGGAGAGCAGTGCTATGGCCTGATTAATATTTCAGAAGGCTTTCTCTGGCTCTACGTGGAAAACAGACTCTGGCAGCGGGATGGGGGACAAGAGCGGCAGCAAGGAGCCTGGTTAGGACCCTCGCAAGGATCTGGGCAGGAGATGCTGGTAGTGTAGGCTGGAGGAGGAGGTAGGGGAGGAGGTGATGGTAGTGGTAGTGGTGGTGGCATCCACCACAGTAATAGTAGTAATAGTAGTAAAAGTAGGAGTAACTTGTTGTAAGAAGAGCTTCTGCGGAGATCTTGAAGGTATTGCCGGAAGGTTGTACTGATGAAGTGGATGGGGCATGTGAGAGAAAAAGAGGCGGCATGGACACCTCCGAGGGTTGTGGTGTGAGTCACTGATAGAGCAGAATTTAGGTTTTATGAGATAGGAAAGGCTGGGGAGGAGGAGCAGGTGTGGTGGGCAGCACGTGTCAGTAATTTCATCGTAGACATACTCACTTTGAGACGATTGGCTAAATCTAGAGTTCAGGGAGAAGTCAGAGTGGGAGGCATAATCTGGGCATCCTTAAGTTAGACATGGTAGTTAAAGCTATGGGGTTGAGTGTGCCCCCCCCACCCCGTGGGAAAAAAGGCTGTCAGAAGAGGAAGGTACAAAGACTGAGCCTTGGTTCCTTCCAGTGTTCAGATTAGGAGGATAAAGGTCCAGCAAGAGGAGGCTGGGACAGAGAAGCTAGCGGGGAGCGAGAAGAAAGAAGTTGTGTCCAGAAGACAAGTGAAGAAGGAGTTTTGAGGGGGTGTGACCAGCCATGTCTAAGAGTGCTCAGATATCAAGTAAGAGGAGCCTGGGGAAAGACTCCTGCCTTTGTAACACATCGGTCCTTGGCCCACTTGACAAGTGCAGTTTTGGTGGATGGCGGTCTGGCTCAAGAGAAGACAGAAGTTTGGAAGAGAAATGGACTGGAGGATGATCTGGGGCAAAGGAGGGTTTTTTTCATCATATATGTGTTTGTTAAACCTGGGTGATGGTTTAATCTGATGAGAATAATCTAGAAGACACTGACAAAAAATCCATGGTGGGGGTTGCAGGCCGCTCTAGGAGTGATGTTCTTGAGTTGATGGGATATATGCCAGGGTTGCTTGAAAGGACTCTTACTAAGTATTCATCTTGGGGTCTGACTGATGAAATCCTTTCTTCAGAGCCAGGGATGGGAAGGTAAGAAAATTGAGTATCTTTTTAAAGTCTTGAGTGAGGCAGTTTTATTATTTTGTTGGATGGACTGTAACCTTCTAGAAAAGCAAACACATCTGTGTAGATATTTGAATGTCAAAGCAAGATGTGTGGTGAGTAGAACTAATACTTTTATTCTTAGAGGGCTTGGGGAGGCTTCTTGGAGGAGTTGACATTTCCAGGAGGGCGATGGTTTTGGTGGTAGAGCCATCCAAGCAGGGGAACAGTGGGACCGAGTCACGGAGATGCATTTTGGGAACAAGACAGATGCTATGGCCACTTCCTGATGGCGTATGTACCAGGTTGAGGGGAGTTGTAGAGCCAAAGCTATTGTGAAGGGAGGTTCATTCTCCCAAGAGAGTAAGGGCCCTCCGTGGTAAGCAGGAGTCAGTCAGCCCTGAATAGTTTCTGCAGGAGGGAAACAGTATCATCAAATAGGTGATGTGGGTTGGGGGGTGGACTTGATTGATAGACTTCTTACCGAGAGTGTGGTACATGGACCAGGGGCATCGGCACCACCTGGGAGCGTGTTAGAAATGCAGAATCTCAGTCCTCACACAGACCTAGGTTAGAATCTGCGTTTCAGTAAGATCCTTGAGTGATTCCTATGTACTTTAAGGGTTTGAGAATCATAGGATTAGAGAGGTTTTGTTGTTAATTGTGTTTATCCCTGAAAACTTACTGAAATAATAATTTTTTGAAAAAAACCTTTTTATAATGAGTCTTTTTAAGCATCTACAAAAGGAGACTTGAGTCGCTAGCTTGTCACATGTAGTCTCCCCCTGGGACCAGATTCAGAAATAAGTGTGTTGTTCTCCACAAACTTTGGAATTGAGTCAAATCTGGAGCTACCATTTAACCAGCCACCTGAACGCTCCAAGGAGGGTAACGGTCTGAAAAATATCCAGAGCTTTTCTGTTTCCCAGGGGGTGCTTTGAGATTAAGCAGGTTTCTGGGAAGTCGCACATTAAAGAAAATTGGTTTGTACCTTAGATGTGAAGAATTAAGCTCGTTATTTGAAAGTTCTATTATAAAACTTTATTCTACTTCATTGTACACCAGGAACAGTGTGATGTGGGTGAAACTCCAGGATAAGCTGTTGTAAAGGGCTTTCCAGTTTTAAGCATATGAGTCCTTAACAAAGAGCTTCACATAGAACTCCCCGGAGGGGGTCCGTCATCTGGGGACAATGGTCCTTTCCTAAAGCCTCACAATGAATTGGTAGAAAGTGCTTGACCCTTTTCCTCAGACCGACTTTGCTTTTTATAAAAAAAATTATGCCTGCTGAAAATACGCCACTTTATCTTATAATGGGCTACTCTGTCCTACAAATACTGGAATGCTGAAATCCCTTCTCTCAGCTGACCTCTTTCTTCCCTGTGTTTTCCTTCTTTCGTATTGCTTCCTCCCCATCCTCCCCCATTTCTCCTTTTATTATTTTTCATCTCATTTCACCATCATCTGTTTGCTCTGTCAGAGGTTGCCCTTCTCCTCATCATTTCTGCGGCTGGCTAGGGTCAGTGCTCTGTCTTTCTGAGAGGAAATCAGGGTAGCACCTTCTTCATTCCATATGTAACGTGTGGAAAATTCCTCCACCAATCCCAGAGCTCTGGCATCTGACCTGGAGCCATGACCAAAGGCCTCCTGATGGCTGATGTTTGTGTAGGAGATATGGCTCTATGGCCGTTCTCAGTGGGCTGGTTTTGTCCCCAGAAGATGTTTGGCAATGTCTGGAGAAATTTTTGTTGTCTTAACTTGGTGGGGGGATGCTATTGGCTTCTGGTAGATAGAGGCCAGGACTGTTGCCAGATAGTCTACATGCACAAAATACGGCCCTCCCGCAGAGAATGATCTGCCTCAAAGTATCCGTGGTGTGCAGGCAAGCTACACGGTGAGGACTGCAGCCCTCAAGTGAAAGCTGTCTTTACTTAGGAATACTAGATGTACATAAAAATAGGACCCTGCTTATTTGTGGGGGTGGGGGGGAATCCCAATGCAGAGGTGGCCTGGGAGCCAGCTCAGAGAAGGCGAAGGGCCTTGAGTAAGGAGCCTGGAGAACTCAGATTCGAGTCCCTCTTCACTCACTGTCACTTTCTAGCCGTATGACCTGGTCACTTCACCTCTCTCTCACTTTCAGTTTGTTGACCCGAAAACTGAGTGCTCGGAATATAGGATCCCTGGCGGCCTCTCAAGTTTAATGGCCTCCGGGATAAAACTTGTTTAGGTTTCCTCTTTTCCAAAGTGAAAATGAATATCAGAAGCAGGGATCTTGGGGCGCCTGGGTGGCTCATTCGGTGAAGTGTCTGCCTTCAGCTCAGGTCAGGACACCAGGGTCCTGGGACCCAGCCTTGCATGGGCTCCCAGCTCAGCAGGGAGTCTGCTTCTCCCTCTTCCCCTCCCCCAGCTCTGCTCTCTTATTCTTTCTCTCTCTGGAATAAATAAATAAAATCTTAAAAGAAGGGGAAAAAAAGGAATCAGAGATATGGCCCAAATAGTATACTGAATTTTTGAGAAGTCTCCTTGACTGCTTTTTTCAGTTGGGGGAGTGGGGGCTGTGCCACTAGTTTCGATAAACTAGAGAACCAAAAGGGCTTCTTTGGCCTGCTCGTGAGTATTCGCGACATCATGGCGGCTCACTGCGCTTCTCAGTCTAGAGATGAGCTAAAGCATTGGATTGTGGGGTCAGGTGACAGGGGCAAAATGCCAGTTGTTTTCCTTTGCCGTGAGTCTGTCTTCTTGTGATTTCAGGTGGGAAACAGGCGGCAGGAATTCAGTAACTTTCTAAGAAGTAAACATCCTGTTTTAGGGCAAATGCCTGCAGGGTTGCAGATGGGGTGCGGTGTGGGTGGGGAATCACTGGGAGGCTTAACCCTGACCAGAAAAATCCTCAACTCTTGTTTGGTTTTTCAGTTTTTAATGTAAAGCATAGAGCAAGGCTTACATTTCATACAGGGTCCCAAATACCAAGATAACAGTCTTCCTTGTATTTCTAAATATGGATCTAATCAACCTTTCAGAGGATAAAAGAACTAAGAAAAAGGAGAATGGGGAAGTACAAATGGAACTGCCCAGATGAAAGATTGGCTTCTGGTGTCTTGGACCACAGCTGACGAGTGTTCTTCATGAATTTCAAAAAGTGTCAGATTGTGCTGTGACTCCCACTTGTAATTTCAGGCCTGAGTGTGCCCGGTTCAGGCTTTGTGCAATATCAGGGACCTTTGAAGTCATCTAGCCAAAATAAGAATTCCTTAAGTTGCTAGGAATGCAACTTCCAAGGCCTCTAGATGTTGGAATCTGCCACACAGTGATCTCTGATGTTAGCGCGAGACTGTTGTATATAATAAGGCATCCCGTGTTTATTTCTACAATCCCTAAACTTGCCACTATTTGGAAGTCAGGAAACTGACTTCCTGTGACAGGATAAAACATCTCTGCCCACATCCATTCTACCTGTGCCCCTTTGCTCTTTCCTGCTAACACTTTTACATGATAAAATGCTGTCTATTTAGAATAACAAAATCAGAACCAGATGGAAAAGGAAACTTTCCTTCCTGCAGATTTATTACAATCATTGAATTCAGAAGTGAGGAGAATGTAAAGGGATATTAACCATGCCGAAACCTGATACCATGAATCTTCATACTTTGGAATGGATCTGAAATTAGACTGTCTGTCTGTCTATCTTAGATACTTTAAAGCGGTTTAGGAGGTTTAAGACTCATCAGGAAATGACACTTTTTTCTTTCCTTTAATACTATTATTATAACGTTGAAAGAGTTCTATTTCCTTTTCTTTTATGGACTGTCTTCACTTCCCTTCTGGAGCGCTGTGTTTTGTTTTCTGAAACTCTTTACCACCGCAGTGCTTTCAACTGTTGAAATCATTCTGCTTTCATCTCTGTACATTCAGACGATATGAATGCCATTCTCGTAATCTTTTCCCAGAAGTTGCAAATAGTGACACTAGATTTTAGTCTGGTAAGGAATCAAATAGTGGTAATCCAAGACATTGGAACCACTTTAAAGGAAAGTGGGGTGAGTTAAAGAAGCCTGGCTGTGATTCCTTAATGCCCGAGAAACTTGACGGTGGAAAGTACTAAAAAAATCTTCCCAGAGAGTTTGCAGTCAGTATTCATTCCAGCGAACTCAAATACCCTACGAAGGCAGTGGGAGGAAATTAATCTGGCTATTTTAACAAAAATGGGGCAAAGAAGGGGGTAAGGAACAGAGCAAAAGTAAGATCTAAAACTTGAAATTTATTTATTTTTAAAGATTTTATTTATTTATTTGACAGAGAGAGAGAAATCACAAGTAGGCAGAGCAACAGGCGGGGGCCAGGGGAGGGGAAGCAGGCTCCCCGCTGAGCAGAGAGCCTGATGCAGGGCTCCATTCCAGGACCCTGAGATCATGACCTGAGCTGAAGGCAGACACTTAACCGACTGAGCCGCCCAGGTGCCCCTAAAACTTGAAATTTAGAAGAATGAAAGGCTATAAGGTGAAAGGAGCATTTCTAAAAAGTTAAAGTGGGATGGAGGAAGAACTGGAAAAATTATACACAACGTAAAAGAGCCTGGCATTGTCTTTAAAACGCCCATACTGGACAAGGAAAAGTGTAAATTATCGTCCTAAAAGTCATTGAAATCTTGAATCAGAATTGCGTGTTTAAGGGAAGAAAGTAGGTTCCCAAAGCAGAAATTCGTTTTCTAAAAATTCCGGAGAAGTGAAACGTCGATGGTCAGTGGTTCAGAAAGAAAAATCAGCGACTTAAGAATCTCTTGGGGTTCTTGAAGTGTCAGAGAAAGGCAAACAGGCCACCCAACCGGACCCTGTCATTGACTGACCCTGCAGCCCAGCAGGGGATGACAAGGTGATATCGCTGTCACCAGCCTGGCCTGTGCCTTTGGCTGCAGTGTATGGTGTGCTTACTAGCGTGAGGCCTTCTGCTGGGGGCCTTGTGTCTTCCTTTACCGTCACAGATTTGCTGTGAGATGTTGGCCTCATTGTATCAGTGTGTAAATGGAAGCTCCAGAAAAGTATCATACACACTTTGACTAACATCAAGCTGCTGGTTAAGCAAACCCTGGTCAGACCAGGGTTCAAATACCAGCGAACTCTGGTATTTGAACTCGGGTCCAAGGCGTGGGCTTCTCACCATTTTGTTCTTGGACGTCCCATTTCACAAGAGCATCAGGATCTCAGGTGCCTTTCCAGGCCACATCTGTCTAGATCACAGTTCCCAGTCGCCACCAGAAGTCCACGAAGAGCTAAGGCATATTATCACCATCGTGACGGGTGTTGTAGTGTGTTAGCCTCCTGACATCTCGTAATTTGGGATCATTTTCCTTGCCCTGTGTTGTTTTGCCTGGCTTTACTACTGAATGAACACCCTGAGCCAGGTCCCTAGACAGCTGTTAGAAATGGGGAAGTTGGGCTTGTTTCCTGGGGAAGGAGATGGGTTGTAGGATGTGAGGAAAGAAGAAGGAAGACCGATGGGTCAGGCCCGTGGGTCTCAGTGCCTGCTTCCTGTTCTTGGAGCCTGGCCACGTCTTTCCTTCCCAACTTCCCAACTTCCTCCATTCTAATGGTGCAAAATGGAGAAACCCTCAGCAGTTTTTTCATTAGAGGACCATTTATAACATAAAAACGCCTGCCTCAGATGGTGAGGAATTGGAGAATACAGAGCTACAGAGGTCCTTGAGAAGTTGTTTGGGTTGGAGTGGCAGTACCCTTTGTAATAGCAATAGCTAGAATTCACTGATGCTTAGTAGGGATAGTCTCTGTATATCCTTTCATGATTCCCATAATTACATGATGTATCTTACACGTGAGGGGTCTGAGACAGAGGTTAAGGAGCATGTCCAAGGTCGCACAGGGAATCAGGGAAAACTGGGATTTCAACCCACGCCTTGCCCTCTACACTCTGGCCTCTGCTTCTTTTCCCTGTGATAAAAATGAGATATTTTCTCTTAAGAACTTAGGTCAGACTCTCCTGGTCATGCTTTTTTCTTAAAATTAAGATGTTTGTCTTTTCTTTTCCTTTTTTTAAAAAAGATTTTATGTATTTATTGGAAAGACTGAGAGAGAGTCTGAGCAGGGACAGGGGGAGAGGGAAGGGAAGCAGGCTCCCCACTAAGCTGGGAGCCCGACACGGGGCTCAAGCCCAGGACCCTGAGATCATGACTTGAGCTGAAAGCAGATGCTTAACCAGTTGAGCCACCCAGGCATCTGCTTAAGATATTTTCCCACGACAGTTTTAGATTTGTGTAAGGACTAAACAGTGAGTACAGCAGAGTGCCCGGATGTCCCCCTCACAGATTCCCCTGTGGTTCTTACGTGACTATAGCGTGTTTGTCACAATTAACAAACCAGGATGGCACATCATTAACTGACGTCTGGAGTTTACTCACATTTCCCTACTTCTACCTCATGCCTTTTTTCTGTTCCAGAATCCCACCCAGGATACCACATTACATTTAGTTGTCATATCCACCTGCGTTCCTCTTGGCTGTGACAGTTTCTAAGACTTTTCTGGGTTTCAATGACCTTTACGGTTTTGAGATCAGGTATATTATGGAATACCCCTTTATTGGAATTTTTCTCATAACTACACTGATATTTTTCTCATAATTAGACTGAACTTATGAGTTTTTGAGAGGGCTATTACAGAAGTAAAATGCCACCTCATCACATGATATCAAGGATTCCTACTGTCAGTATGATTTATGACTGTCCTTGGCCTCGATCGCCTCCCTGGGGTAGTAGTTTTGTGATTTCTGCATGGAAGACATCGTCCTACACAACCGTGTTGTTGGAAGGAAGTCAGAGTGTACAGCCCCTGGTTAACGAGTGGGGGTTATACCCCCCCCGGGAGGATAAGCTATCTAATCAATGTATTGGGGAGACTTCTGCATGGGAGATTTGTTTCCCTCATCTATTAATTTATTTAAAGATTTTTATCAGTTTAGACTCGGTGAGTAAATTTTTTTATGCTTTGGATCATAATCCGATGCCAGTTTTTTGCTCAGATTGTTCCCGTTTAGGCCGTTGGGAACTCTTTTGATTGAGTCGTATGTCACTTTGAGAGGTGTTTCTGTCGTTGTGGGTATGTTCTGTTGTTCAAGCCCTTCTGACCTTCCGGCACAACAAGGTGCTCTGGGCTCATCTTGTATGTTTCCGGCCCCAGGCCCGGAACCAGCCATTTCTTCAAGGAAACCTGATTCTTTTCATGGCAGAATGAACGGTACTGGCAACCAGGATCCTAGGTGCACTCAGTGCTGCTGAGCTGTCATTTCTTCTTAGCCCTCTCTGCCGATAGGACTAGGAGATTTATGTTTACTTGAATTATGAAATACACATCTCTAGGAGTATTTATATATAACCATCTGTATCTATATCATGTTAAACACAAGTTCTCGCTGATGTCTCCAGCTCTAATCCATGACCGTATAGATGGCTCTAGCCTGCTCCCCTTGCTTATTTGGAAGTTCTCTCTGTGACAGTGAGAACAGTGGCGGCCCCCGTCTGCCATGCATTTGCTTAGTTGTTCAGCTCCAGGAGACTTGGTGGGCTGTATTGGGGTTGTCGGCTCATTACCTGTGGGAAACAACTCTATCGAGTAGAGTGCGGTGCTTATGTGCAGTTCCGTTCGCCTCTAGTCCTTTGATAGAATGCCCTTCTTAACAAAAGTAGCTAGTATTTTTTGAGCACTCATCGTGTCCTAAGAACTCTTCTAAATATTTAGTATGTATTAGCTCTTGGCCTCCCAATCCTATGAGGAGGCATCCATTATTGTGCCCATTTTCCAGGTGAGGAAGCTGAGGCATACAGAGGCTAGCTCGCGGCTAGTGAGCCACAGAACCAGGGCCCCAGCTGGGCACTCCAGAGACTGTTCAGCCACATTGGCTGAGCTGCTCATGAAAAAGCAGGCATTTCAGAGCTCCCTTAGTTTCTTTTCCTTTTCTAATGGAGCGCAGACTCTGGCACACCAATTAAGGTTGGTGATACGGGGTTAGGTCTGTGCACGATGAATTCTCTTCAGTTTCTGTAAATTTGCCTTCAGATGCCAAGGCCCGCGCATCTAGTGTGGGAATAAAGGACAGGTGTGTAAACACTGCTGACGTTGGGTGATTGGTTTCGGGCTCATCTCCTTCCCCTCTGGGCACTTCCCGACCCACATGTACTCGGTGTGTCTGTGTCCTCGCTATCACGGTCTTCCTCCTCCTCCTCTCCTCACCTCGGAGCTTTTTCCCTTTCACTGCCTCCTGGCCCATCACTGGCTTCTGTGCTCTGTCCTTGCTGTTGCTTTGCTCTGATTCTGGTCCTCTCTGCACCGATTTCCCTGAGCCTCTCGGCATTCCTCTCTCACTTTTCCTCCCAGCCTTCTAATCCCTGCTCAGCCTCTGCACCAAAAAATGCACAACGGACAATGTAAAAGAAAGCACTGCAAGATGACCTTGACAAGAGCAGATAGTCGTATTTCCATCTTCTCCAGGCTTTTTCAGAAAAAAAAGAGACACTGATTCTCTCTGCCTCCCTTTGTTCTTTCTTGTCAGGGAAACCATCTTTCCAAGGGTCTCCGAGGCAGCCTCGCTCCGGCAGCCTTCTCTGAAAAGGAAAAACTCCGTGACTAGGAGAACAAGGTGGAGGGGTCTAGCTCAGAGTCGGTGTCAAGGTCACTTTGCTTCCTTCCCCTGAAGAGCAAGGTGCATTGGCTCTCACCCTCCGGGCTTGGCAGTGTCACCTGCCACATTAATTCAAAGGCCCACCCTCCACAAAGATTTTCTTATCATCTATCTGTATAGGAAAAGATCCAGTTTTTGGAGAATATCTTAACATAGAAAAAAAACATTTTGCTGCCTTTGAAAAAAAATGATCTCAGATCGATTTCTGGGGAGAGAAAAGAGCTCTAAATGGACAGGGTTACCCATTTTGTCCTGACAGTCCTATTTCTTGGCTTGGAGGTTACACATCAGGGGAGAGATGACTTCGTATTTTGAAAATTTCTAATTAAGCCTTTTACCAGTTGTAGAATATTTTACAATGGGATTTTAATATGATTTAGTACCTGTGCATTCAGATCCCTGTATGTATTTTAAAATCTGTGGTTCGAGCATCCTGGCAGCCTAGACACTTACCTCGGGCAGCCCAGTTACTCTGCACTCAAGGCCCCCATGGCAGCTCGTAGTTCTGTACTGGTTCCTTGTCCCTCTCAGCGAAGGCATCTGTCTCCTGTTTTCCAACCAGGTATTATTAAGTGTGATTTCTGTTTGGCTAAGAAGTCAGATGAGTATAGCAAATCTCACCGTGGTGCGTTCCTCGCCTCTCTTCCTGTTCGTTAAACAGGGCTTCTGTGTGTCCCTTGAAACTGTTTTGCCCTCTCTCACCTCAGGATCTTTGCTCATGCTGTTGCCACTGAGTCTTCACCCCAGTAACTCTTTTATACCTAAAATCTCACTGAACATTGTCTCCTAAATCCTTCTGTGGGATCCCTGTTGTGACGTCCGTCATATACATGGTTCTTGTGAATATGGAAACAAAGGGCACTCAAATACTGTTAGTGTAATTAGTGAATTAATTCTCCCCATGGGTCTGTTTTCTTAGAAGTAGAAGCCTTAGACACTGTATCTGTCAGTTCCACACATGGATGTCTGAGCATGTCCTCCTGTCCCTTAGAGACCATTGTGGTAGGTTGCAGACAGTGGCCAGGATGGCCTGGGGTAGAAAAAGCAATCCTGGTCGTCCCGTTGGCTGTCATTTTTGGGATCCTGCCCTGGCCACCTACCCAGCATGCTTCCTTGGGACCGAGGGTGTGTGGCTGTGGCTCTGTAATACATTAAAGATGACTTCGGAAAAGGAGGTCACGTACTGCCTTTCCTCCTTGCTGAGTTTAGATTAGTTCGCAGTCATGATCTTTCCGCTTGGTCTCAGAAAGCACTTCTTCAGTCGTCACAGGTCATTCAAGAAGCACGTCTTGCAGTTTGTATTAGAGTTTGGGGTCCCTGAGTTGATCTGTCCCAAGGAGGGTGCCTTAGGTGGGGTGTGTGTTCGTGTGTGTGTGAGCACACGTGTGCGTGTGTGCACAAGTGCAGGCTCTGTTCCCAGTGACTGTCTTCTTTCAGCAGGCCTGGGGCCACATGTGTTGTACCACAGTGCGGATTCCGAGTCTTCCTTTCTGTTCTAGGTAGAGGATTCTTTGAGTGATGTCCGTGAGTGCTGACTGATTTTCACTGAGCTCTTTTACCTTTAGTCCCTTCCTCTCGTGATTATGGCAAGTAGTTTTAAGACTGCCACAGCCACGTTTCTCTTTAGGTACCTTGAAATGTCTGCATTGCCCTGCTGTCAGGTGAACGCACTGAACAGTGTCAGGGAGCTGCAGGCAGGTGTTGCTGCATCTGTCCTCCAGGGAGGGGTCAGTGGAGTTGAGGGACCCAGCCAACTCCCTTTGTTCACAGGTGGCACAGCTGGGACCCATCTCAACTGGTTTTTCTCCTTCAGCCTCCTTCCTCGTTCTGGTGCAGAGCCAAGGAACCTCTCTAGCTTACCAGTCACACCGTTTCTGTAAATTTATGATCTTAAACCAGATTTCCCTTTCCTTCCCAAATAATCAATTCTGGTTGGGACCTAAGTTCAGTCTCAGGGGTGGAGCCACAAGGGGTGAGATGGAAAGGCGTTGGCCAGCAGTCCCGTTGGCCGCCATGATTGTGTGATGTTGCTTTCCTTTTTGAAATCTTAAATGTTTCACATTTTATCTGCCTTATAGTCTCTCAAGAACGGGAAGTTTCTTCCCAGGACTGGTAAACATAAAGCTACTGTGAGCTTTGGGCATGTGTCCAGACCTTTCCAGAAAACCTCCCTTCCTGGCATGCTGATAACCACCCTGCTGATAGGAGGGCAGGGGTCTGCCGCGTGTGGTATTATTGTGCTGTTTGTGAGTTTCTTTCTCTTCCTTCTGCCTCCCCTCTCCCCTCCCCTTCATTCCTTCTTTTCTGTGAAAATGCTTTTTCAAGTCAAGTCAGTGTCTGGGTCTGTAATGAGCTCCCAAAGTCCTCTTAGGGTAAGCTGTGGGCACTGTCGCAAAGGGTAGAACGAATAGATTACCAGAGCTATTAAAAACATCAGACTGAGGAGGACGGAATGTGCGCCTAAAGGCAAGTCTGATCTGGACTCGAGTTCCTCTTTAGAACTCCCCCAGCCCTTCCAGGCTGCAACTTTCCATGAGGCCAAGCTCTAAATACTGTGTCCCATAGAAGGAATGGAAGTACTCAGAGATGTAAACAAGGATACACATTTTGTAATCGTTTGTGATTGTGAGAACATGAAAATAACTTGAATATGTGCATGCTAGTAGAAGAACGCGAACATTAATGATGATGTGCCCATGCCGTGGAATAGTACATGTAACTCTGGGAAACAGGTAGATCTCGAGGCAGTGAATGGTGAGGTGTTTCATACTGTTTCATCCTATTCAGTGGAGAAAAGAAAATCCATGTTGGCTTATAAATACATAGTACATTTATTAAAGTATATATACATATCCACTGAAAAGTCTAGAAGGATATAGGACGCCTGGGTGGCTCAGTTGGTTGGACGACTGCCTTCGGCTCAGGTCATGATCCCGGAGTCCTGGGATCGAGTCCTGCATGGGGCTCCCAGCTCCATGGGGAGTCTGCTTCTCCCTCTGACCTTCTCCTCGCTCATGCTCTCTCTCACTGCCTCTCTTTCAAATAAATAAATAAAATCTTAAAAAAAAAAAAAAAGAAAAGAAAAGTCTAGAAGGATATACTCCAAACTGTTAATAGATAGTCCTGGAAATGGGATTAAAATGAAGAGGATGTAGGTATTTTGTTGTTTTAGTTTATATATATTTGCAATATTTACTTTTTTGCAATAAAGAATCAGCTTTGTGATTTTAAAACTAATAATTATGGGAGGCCAAGAAAGCAATGAATTGATATCTTTTCCTGTCTGACTGTTACTTGTGATTCTGGACTTCTGCCTTGGTTTTCTTTTAAGTTAAGAAACCGAGGAGTCACTAGGGTCATCGCATCGCCGGTCTTTTCAGGTGGAGGCTCTTTTTTAGTTTTATTGATTGATACGAATTATCTTCCCTCCATGACTATTCTTCCATCGGTATCATTGGAAGAGTATCTTCTCCCTGAAGTATTAAATATTAAATGAGTAGTTCTTCTCATGAAATCAATTCACCCTTCTTTTGAGCAGGACAGAAGTGTCTGTGAGAATCAATGTGATGGAGGTAGAGATCAGGTTTTCCTGCCCTCCCGGCTGTGCGCAGCTGCGTGCCTACCCCGGTTCCGGGCTCGGTGCTTGCCAGTCAGGAAGAGAAGGAATTCATAGAAGAAAGTCTCCTTCCTTATAAAAATGATTAGAATGCCACTTCGTTGTCTTCTTTAATTCATGATATTCATCCTTTGTGAAGAGAAATAATGAATGCTTTGTGTGGGCTCTCAGAAAGGAGAAGTCCATCAATTTTTGGGGGGAGGGTGATGAGGATTTCACTGGGTGAATGGCGAGGGGACACAAGCATGGATACGTAACAGATAAAGCAACAGGCAAACCAGGGATCGCAGGTCCACTGACTAGAAGTGGTTTTCATTTACTTGGGTTTTCCTTTAATCCCAGAGCCCATATTAATTTCTTCGAACTTTTTGGAAGGGAGGGAAACTTTTGTTTGGCTTCTTATTTAATCTGGACTAAAGATTAAGAGCGTATTTTAATCATTTCTGTGGCTTTAAATTCCAGCATTTATTTGATGGCTTTATGTCCCCTGCTTCCGATGTACACATGTGACTATTACGCTTCCAGACACCTTCATGTCCTCGTTAGTAAAGTGACACTATCCATAGCAGTGAAGACAGTTAGTAAATTTATTTTTCTTCTCTTGGCACTCGACTTCCAGAAGTGGAGCATTGAATTGGCTTTAGCTGTACATATGCCTGGATGGTTGTCGAACTCCATGGTGGGAAACTGGGACGTGTGGAATTTAGACACGCCCGCAAAAACCCGACCTGCAGGCCCACGTACTTGGATAATATCACCTCGTGGTCTCTTTATAGTTTGTTAACTAAGTAAATAGTTTGTTTGAAGTATGCTTAAGTGATCATTTAGAAAGGTGCCAACATAGGGTCTTCAGCTAAAAGGAGGTGTCCTGTCACTGTCAGTAACACCTGGGTTAATTTCTAGCCCCTGTCACCTGCAGCCATTGTCAGTGCATTCACCTTAGCAGTGGGGGCGGCTAGTCAGCACAGAGGCAAAGTACTGTGTTTGCGTCTTACACAGCCCAGCACGTCCTCTTTAAAGATGAAACGTAGAGTCACAGCACTCAAGACTTTTATCCTTTTTGCCAGTCAGTTGTTTGTCTGTTCCCCTGGATGAGGGGCTGCCCCTCACATAAAGACAGCATACCCATGTTGTTGGTAGCGCGGCGGGGCGGGAGTGGTGGGGGGGGGGGATGGCCCTGGCTCGTCGTGCCCCGGCCCTTGTCTCATCTGACACAGACCCCAATGAGCCATCAGAGGGAATCACCTTCATGGGGTCTGTGCATCTCCACATTTTCTCCCTTACCTTTTGGAGACCCCCCCCCCCCAATAGGGACTGTTTCTCCTATAGTCTCCTCTTGTAATTTGAGAAGCAAAAAGATAATTTGAGGAGGATGTTTTTTTGGCACTTAGACTGAAATCCTGGGAATCTTTGTAAAATTAAATAAGTTGCTTTTATCTTTTCCCAACGTAGGCACTTCCTGTCAGTAGACAGATTTCAGGCCCATTGTCACTCAGTGATTTCCTAAAATGTTAGTCCGGTTGATTTTGTGGTCACTGACTTGAGTGAATCCAGAATTGGAAACACATAATCTCACTCTCACAGATTGCTTTGAAGTCCCTTCAGGACTCACTAAATCTTCTTCCACATGTCCCCCCACCCCCACCCAGTGCAGTGTTTTCCAAAGTTGATAATTTGATGGTCCTTTGTCTTTTTGGAACTTACCGGGCCACTTAAAACAATAAAAATGGAACCGGCTTGTTTTCTAGTGCTTTAACTTCATTGACATTGCCAGTGAATTCTCTGTTGACCCCAAGTCCCATGGGGTGTTTCTGGGTGAGGCCACAGTATCCAGGCCCTGTTTGGAGTCCCCATAGCCCAAAGGTGGGTGAAGTGACTGTCCCTTTCTCTTTCTCAGTGCCATCGCCTCCATCCTGAGGGCCTGGCTTGACCAGTGCGCAGAGGACTTCCGGGAGCCCCCGCACTTCCCTTGCTTACAGAAACTGCTGGATTATCTCAAACGCATGATGCCCGGCTCTGATCCAGAGAGAAGAGCACAAAATCTTCTTGAACAGTTTCAGAAGCAAGAAGTGGAAACTGACAGTGAGTACTTGCTTGGTTCCAGAGAACCAAGCTAGATTCTGATTCTGCAGCCTCCGTGTTGAAGATAGGTTCTCTTTATTTTTTTTTTTTTTTGAGGCTTTATTTAGTTGTTTGAGAGAAAAAGAGAGGGAGAGAGAGAATGCAGGAGGAAGGGGGAGAGGGAGAGAGAATCTCAAGCAGACTCCTCACTGAGCGCAGAGCCTGATGTGGGGCTCGATTTCATGACCCTGAGATCACGACCTGAGCCAAAACCAAGAGTCGGAGGTTTAACGAACTGAGCCACCCAGGCACCCCACGCTGTTTTCCCTGTACTTGATGAATGACCTCAGTTTGTCTCACAGAGACGAGTTGCTGGGGAATTGGCGGTGGGTAAAAATTCTAAAGTTTACCAAAGTGCTAATTACAGAGCCTCAGACTTTTAGAGCCAAGAAGGAGATTTTCAAGACCACCTAGTCTGGTGCTCTCCTTTTATAGAAGAGGAAGCTGGCTCTGAGAAGCAAAGTGATTTCCTTGGGTTTCTCCTAATACCATAAAGAGGATCTTTTTACCTTCTCTTGTCAACATGTCCCACGCTGAACTTGATTTTGCTTTTTATTCTCTGCCTCCTGGCTCCCCAGCTAATTAATGGAAACCCCTCACAGCCACCCCATTCAGCAGGCAAAGAATGAAATCTGGTTGTGCTCCTGCCCTCAGAAGAGCTCAAAAAGGCCCGAAAAGGTGTTTCTCTGTCAAGCTGGAAGACATTGCCGTCACTGAGCATCGCTGATGGCCTCCTCAGAGGAAGTTTCTGTGGCTGTTTTTTCCTATTGGAGGAACTGACTGCCTGGTTCCAAGGACAAAGGAAGGGCCACCACTGCGGGTCGTGGGCCGCTTGACATTATCTTTGAAGAAAGTCAGAGCGAGGTTAGGACAGGCTTTCAGCCTGACGATTTATTCCCCTCGCTGGCCTGCTGGGTGTTGGTTGCCATGGCAGCTGACCCACTTGGAGCTTTTGACAGGCATTTCCCTGAAGTGACACCCGATTTCCTCGGTGAGGGAAAGGAAGCGGTTCCTCACGACCGATAAGGGAAGCTGCATCGGTGCCAAAGAAAATAACCTTCCATTCCCAGCAGTACCTGTGGAATTGTTTCTCATTTGGGGGATCCGAGCAGGGGGAAAATGCAATCACATCATGAGAAGCCGACTGCCGAGTACTCTGTATCTCAGATGACTTCATCCGCCGGGAATGTTGGAATACCAGGGGCTCTGCTCCAGCTGCCGGACCTCCGCTCCCTTCAGGGCCTCCCTGCCTGTCTTTGAGCCGGAGTGGAAAATGCTGTGAGAGAGCCCAGCTCTCCCCACTGGGGCTGCCCCTGGCTCCGGGCCTAATTGGGGAACCGGTGGGACCAGTCGTTCATTGTTTCCGACCCAGCGACTGGAAGGCAGAGCGCGTTTGGCTGAGGCAGGGGAGAGGGAAGTGCCTGACTTTGGAGAGGCTTTCAGGCAATGCTCACAAATGAGTTTGTCCTGAGTTTGGAAAATTTTAATCAAGAAAGCTCTAAACTTTGTTTATTAAGTCCAGGGGTCGTTTGTGAAAAGGGGTTTCAGGAGCTTGGTTCTTTGGGGCACATTTTGCCCAGTTTCATGCTGGCGAAAGCAAAAGTTCGCCTACCTTGTTTTCGAGTAGTAAAATTGTGCTCGGAGTTTTTACTTCCTTACCTCTGGAAGAGAGCCAAAAGCAGAAACAGTGAAGGCGTGGCCTCGGGCCCAGAGAGAAAGGACAACATAATCTTCACCCACAGGCACATCCCGGACACATATAGGTCACTGGGAGCGTTCGTTGGGTGGATGAGAGGATCTGACCTTACCACACATCCTCTTGGGCTGAAGTGGGTCAAACCTCTGCATTCCAGAGCCACTGGGACAGAGCAGACAGCAGCTAGCAAGAGGGATGGGCGGCCCATTGTGAATATTTGGGATTTCAGATTTCTTCCACCGCTGAATCAGAGAGTACCCCCAGAGCTGTGTGGAGGCAGAGTGGTGAAGTCATAGGGTTTTAGCTTCTTTAGCTTGTGCCTGCTTGTGCTTTAGACTCCAGAGGCAGGCAGCGACTCCCTCCTGCCTTCTCCAGTCATAACCCAAGCCCACTGGCATCAATACCTTTAGCTCAGCCATGGTGGGGAGGGGACTGTGTGTGGGGGCATCCTTAAATCCCATGCCTGATGCTGGAGTTGGCAAGCACCCCTGTGGTGTTCTGATGGGGGATGATGTACGGTCACTGTCAGCACCCCTTTCCCCCTGGAAAACCAAGAAGAAAAGGCCATCCCAAGATACGTCAAAGTCTTACTCTATAAAGAAAAAGAGAAAAAGCTTAAAATGTAAACATCCTAGGGGAGTAGTAACACACTGATTTACATTTCTGCCAAGATATAACTGAATGCAGCTAGGTTTTTTGCGCTTTTTTTTTTCTTTTCTTTCTTTCTTTTTTTGGCGAACAAGGAGTGTGAAGGGGATGAGATAGGGGATGAGGTTGGAAAACAACCCGGGAATTGGGAAAGGTTCCAAGGAAGGGAAGCTCGGGTTCAGGTTCAACGTCATCCATTTCCACAGTCTTTCAGAATGGAGCCTGGAGTTCCTAGTCCGTGGGCTGAGTCCTTCAGCTTTTGGTTTGGAATCCTAGCAGTTATTATAGTGATTTTTTTTTTCTCAGTTCTTCAGTCTATGTCCTGTGTAATTGGCTAATTGTGCATCTTATTGGTCATAGGGCTCAGGTGAATTTAGTTTCAGGCTATTCTACTTCACACATCCTTAACTTTAGGTAGGAGAGTGAAAGCTGCTCCAAACATCTTGAGAATTCTAACAACTTTCTTAGAATTCTGGGGACTTCATCAGCATTTCTGAAATCGGCACGGCCCGTTCTACTTCCCATAGCCTGGCCTGCTTTCATGCCCCGTCCTTCCAGGCTTCTTGTTATAAATGGCCAGTGATTATGAATGGCACAGTTGGGACTTAGGAAGTGGCTTGATGGGTCCTTAAGCTGAGGGGAGGGTATGAGAGAGCCCAAGATGAGAGGAAACCCCCAGAATGTAGCCCAACTTTGCTTCTCTAGACTTTGCCTAATCTGGCTATGTCCTGGGCCTAAGAATCTGGTTTATCAAAGGCATAACATGAGGCCTCTGAACTTAATAAAGAATCTACAAACAGAGAGTAAGCAGACCTCCATTTCACCCGGATTCACTGTGCTTAGCAGCTCTCCCTGTGGGTTTTCTGAAGAATTAGCCCTCTTTTTTCTAAATGCAGGAAATGCAGTTTGACTGTACTAACAAGGTCATAAACAGTGGCACCAAAATACTAATTTTTTCTTCTTCCCATCTGTGAACAGATGGGTTTCCCAGCACCATCTTCTTCAGCCTGGAGGAGGAAGAGGAACTGGAAGTTGGAGGGCCTGCAGAATTCACGAGCTTCCCAGAAGATCTCGTGGCAGAGCAGCTGACCTATATGGATGCAGTATGTGTTCTCTTGGTGCCCCAGACGGGCTTCTGCTTAAAATGTGGGGACTGACAGACAGTACTGGTGGCCTGGGGAGGCCAGTGGGGTAATGTGATTTAAGTCTTTTGTGATCCTTGAGAGAGGCCATGCCTGTAAATGCAGAGTGAAGATGTGACTTGAATCGATCATCTGAATAATTCAGGCCCAAGCTCTACTTGCAATTCTGGGTGAAGGTGTTTTCTCCTTGGTACTCGATACACAGAGGGAAATAAGAATTCTAATTCTCGTGAAACAAAATCCACCCTGTTCCATGGGTATTTCTCTCCCTCCAGACTCATAAATATTTCAAGATCTGAACTGTTTATCTGAAGGATGGTAAAGTGGCCTAAGTATAAATTAGGAGAAAATAAGTTTGCTGAATCCACATGTGGCTCTGTCTGGCAGTTCATGTCTGTGTGTGGTTCCCATACCTTTGAAGTTTGAATATGTTTGTTAGACGTTCATAGTTGATGACATCGGTCACATGTCTTAGTGCAATGTTAGCTGGTAAATATCAGTTGAAGAAAAGAGGGCTGTTACAAATTATCATGATGGTTTTAGCTCTTTGACACTTAGCACTTTGAAGAAAGCAGTGATGGAGTTTCTGTGTAGGGAAAGAAAACGTGATGGAGTTTCTGTGTAGGGAGCATGCAAATAAACTGTCAGAAACAAATCCGAGAGTCTATGTAGAGTAAATCCTGGTGTTCTCTCTTTCATACAAACCCTTGTATCTAATTGTCATACAGATAAGAATCTGATTTGGCCAACGAATTTGCTTTGATTTTGTTCCACAATTGACAGCATCAGAGAAAGTTAGGAAACCTCATTGGTGATGACTTTTAGGCAAAGACCTAGAAACCAGGCTGTCACTTCCTTTCTTCCTTTTACTCTGTGACGTTGAATGGTATTTCCTTTCACATGTGTACATTCTTCATTTTAGAAATCCTGTAGAACGCATTGATGATAATGCCACATGCCCTGTCCTTCTTTGGATCACTTGTCACGTAGTCACTGGGCGTCCATATGCATTGTGCCCTGTTCATGATTGTGAGTGCCCAGAATAATACCCTTGATAGGATTTTGAGGTCAAAACCCTCTCCACCGCTAGTATAGATTTGTACCTGTCTTTTGAAATAGAGAAGTCAAAATGTGGCCCGTCATTTAAAACTCTCGTTCGATCATCGTGTTCCGTTTGTGCAGTTGAGCAGATTTAGAAGGAACATGTCCAGTTAACATATTAATTATTAACTTTTGTCCATTGAAGTGGACACAACGAGGCAAGTCAAATGGGAAAAGGTGGTTTGTCCAATTCACTGATGACCCAGATGATGTGCTTTGCCAAATGAAATGTCTGTGTGGTCCTTAAAATCAGTTTCTCTTTTGTTCTAGCAACTGTTCAAGAAAGTAGTGCCTCACCACTGCCTGGGCTGCATCTGGTCTCGACGGGATAAGAAGGAAAACAAACATTTGGCTCCTACAATCCGCGCTACCATCTCTCAGTTTAACACGCTCACCAAGTGCGTTGCCAGCACCGTCCTGGGGGGCAAAGAACTCAAAACTCAGCAGCGAGCCAAAGTCATCGAGAAGTGGATTAACATTGCTCACGTAATTGTCTTTTTAAAAATATTCTTTGTATTTAGTAGATGTCGGAGACTACTCCATCTCTGTGTTGAAAGGGGTCTACGCGTTCGATTGCAAGGCAGCCAAATGACCATTTGCAAGGGACTCTTGGGTTTTTGTTGCTGTTACTGTTCCTCCAAAGTAAGGAGAAAAATTGCCTTTCTTAACTTAGGAGCTTATTTTTCCTCTTTAAAGAAAATTGGTCCCTTGCACACTTCCTTCTTCTCAGGGGACTGCTCATTGCTGTGTCTCCAGGGTAAGACTACCATCTGCTTTTCCCCTTATTTTCACCAACTGTCAGTTCTGCCCATGTTCAGTAAATAGAACTTGAGAGTCTAAGTAAGTGTCAGACAGACTACTCTTTTTTTTTTTTTTTAAAGATTTTATTTATTTATTTGACAGACAGAGATCACAAGTAGACAGAGAGGGAGGCAGAGAGGGAGGAGGAAGCAGGCTCTCCATGGAGCAGAGAGCCCGATGCAGGGCTCGATACCAGCACCCTGGGATCATGACCTGAGCCGAAGGCAGAGGCTTTAACCCACTGAGCCACCCAGGCACCCCAGACAGACTACTCTTCAATGCAGAACGATTACCTACCTAAAGCATCCTTCCAGAACCCTGAAGCATGACATCTTCTATCGATAGAAAGAGCTGGCATGTTCTCAGAATCCTGAATCTCTTTTCCAAAGGACTGAGATGTACAGATTTCACATTAATCTGGGACTTTTCAGGAGAGCCTTCTGTCTGAAGTCGGACGGACAGAGTTTATTTAGGCCTGAGTTACATTCTGCTGAGTGTCAGTCTGGTCTCTTGGGTCAGCTGCTTGTATGCCGTATGACCTTCGCTTATCAGTATCTTCATGATCCGGAAGAGGTGAACGGTATTCCCTTGGTCACCAGGTATTTCATGAGCTCTTAAGTGCACGTGAGCTACAGTTTTATGTACTTTGAGGACATCATTAGGATAAGCACAATTAATGTGGTCTTACAGGAGCCCGTAGTCAAACAAGGAAGCTAAGATAGCCTGGAATGATCTCAGCCGAGGCAGAAGAGGAATGGGGCCCTATGAGATAAGCTATGGTTGTGGAGGAGGGAGAACTCGCTTCTGGCTGGAGGGATCAAGGAAGGCTTCACAGATGGGGTGACATTTGGATTTAGCTTCGAATACTAGATAGAGTTTTTGGTATTTGAAGATTGGACAAGTTGTGTTGTTTTTGTTTTTTGGTTTTTTTGGTAGGCAGAAGTTACATCAGCAAGAGCTATGCAATTAACAACGACTTTGAAACACAAGTATTATGTAAATATCTTATTAGTGTTCTGGGTTATATGGGTCAGCCCTCCACCAAAACCCATTTTGCTTTCTATGCTAATATGTAATTCTTTCATTAAGCCTTCATGTTTAGGGCATAATGCTTAAATTTTCACACGCACTCTCTCCTCTCTGTCTCTCCCTCTCCCCTTCTCTTTAACATTCTCTTTTGTTATCTTTGATTAAAGAGCAGGGCCCTGATTGTGCTATGGAATTTGCCTCATTTTGAATTTTTAGGTGGTCTGTTACCACAGATGTTTTAGTATATGAAAAAGGAAGGAAAACAGTATCTTACAACGTCGGTTTCTCCTATTCTGAATTGAGCTATTTCTCAAGAGCTAAAGAAGAAGTTCTGATAGAGTGGAGCAGAGCATGGAATTTCTGTCTTCTTAAGATGATAAGAAAATATATATTTTTTGCCATAAATGCTATATCCTTTAATCCATTCAACTGCTTAGAAAATCTATAGTGAGAATACAGCATCTGTGTGTTTGACAGTGTGGTTCAAACAATGACTTTTGGTCCAAATTAAATATAAACTGTGCATTTATGTGATAATAAGAAATACAAGTTGAACAATTTGAGGTCTCTTCCAAATCCCATAGCACATGCTTAGAAGTCAGGGGTCCTTGCTCTTGGCAATGTAGTTTCCTAATACTGAGCATGTTGTGTCCCTTGAAATTGTGTGGAGTAATTTAATAAAATAATGAAACTCTTAAGTGGTTTCCTGCCAAGATTTATTTTACTTTTCCTGCATTAATCACAGTTAATTTCTATCGAGAGGATATTGGAAAAACGATAATAATTTTATACAGAAAGTATTTGTGACCTAATGTGATCATATTTTCTTGGACTGGCTTGGCTGCTGTGTTTGTGTTTTACTTTTGCATCTCCTGGAAGATACCTCCCTTTCTAGAAATGGGGCCAAATGTCTCTTCTCTAAACCCATAACTGAAGCCTCTTTCTGGATAATGTGTTCCATATGTCCATTGCAATTTGCATGAAGTATCTGTGCCCGAGTTCCTTTATTTATTGCAAGTTTCTTGACTTTTGGAACATGACTTTTGGATTCTGAACCTTTGTTGAACCGTGCTCTTGTGGACTTGGGTTTCCAGACTGACCGTATTTCAGAGGGCTTTCTCTCCCTCTCGCTCGCTCGCTCACACTTTCTTTTCACATAAGGGGAGGGCATTGAGACATTTAAAAAGAGTGGGCATGACTTTTGTAAAATACTTTGGCACTGACTCTAAGAAAAAAAATGTTTGGAGGTTGGTTTGTTTGTTTGGCATAGTTTTAAGTAGCCAGATTTGGCAAGCTAAGTCGGAGAAGGCTGTTTTCCCTTCTTATTCAGGATTAGCATGACTTCATGAAATGACCTTCGAAGCAATGTGCCTTTATGTCCAACCACCCTGGGGTCTTTTGCTTCCGACGCTCTGCACAGAGCCAAACCCGGGCTCGCACAGGGTCCTCCGTGGGTAGATTACACACCCCAGTGCCTCTACATGGAAGCATCTCCCTTGACGTAGGGCATAGCCCACTCTCCCCGTGTTGCCAAGACTGGGACTCTCTCCCTTACGGTTCTGCGGTCCCTGCTGGTCACCCACTGCCAAGGCCACAGATGCAGACTCCATGCAGTAGCTTGGGTTTCAGGATCACAGAGCCTCTCTCCTTACCCAGAAAATGCCATCCAGAATAGTTCCTGTTCTCTTTCTGTTTTGTTTTCAAATGCTGCCAAGGCGAATTTCATTTCGAAAGCCCAAGTTATTTTGGAAACACCGAAGGAACCAAGGTGTTTCTGAATGTTTATGATCACGGCCCAAGCCAATTTGAAACCAAATGAATGTGTATAAAAATATTCCCACTTGGCAAAGAGCATAAAAGCCAAAGTTCAACTGGTGGTGAATTTTTATTGCCAAGTTGTATACACTTCTCTGGGCAGGGTTTGGCCGTGAGATGTTTAATACCACCTGAGCTCACGGAGGCTGCTGCCCAGCTCCCTTTGGTGTGTCTGAAGGAGATCGTGATCTTCCACATGTGTTTTCAGGGCATCTGTGTGCTTTCCGCAGAAGCAAGCTTGTGTTCCCGAGCACAGCCCTGCAGCCTCCCCTCCATTCGTTGTTTTTACTGGGAAAGCTGGAAACCATAAAACTGTAACAACAACGCGAAAAATATATTAAAGGGAGAAAAACAAGCGCATGCTGCCAAAACCTATAAAGTGTTTCGGTGACTGGGGTGGGAGTAAGGAGCCACTTTTTGATGTTCAGTATTTATACAGCTGCCTATTTAGTGGTAAGAATTCATAGCAGCTGTGATACCTCTAAAACAGGAAACCACCAACTCACTGTATTAGTGATATTTAAATGCCTTTTATGTTCTAATCACTCTCCGCACAGGAATGTAGGATCCTGAAGAATTTTTCCTCCTTGAGGGCCATCATTTCTGCACTGCAGTCCAATTCCATCTATAGGTTAAAAAAGACCTGGGCCGCCGTCCCCAAGTAAGTTCCCAAGTGTCCTGCTCTGCTTTCTTTGGCTGGGGTGACTGGTCGCTGTATCAAGGGTACGGGTCCTCACCGTCAAAGCTCATATTATGTAACTAGAGAAACATATTTGAAAGCCTCTGTGTGTCCCAGGCAGAGCACGTGTTACACGGAATCATTAGTAAGTTTTAGGCGGGGCCACTGCAGGAGTCAAGGCACATCAGGCAAAATGTGCTCGAGCGGAGGTTATTGGCTTCGGGGAGGATTTTAAGGATGTGCTTATGGTCCAGATTCCGAGGGGTAAGTCTGTGGAATGATGAAGTTGTAGTAGTTTGCTGTTACTTCTGGTTATTTCTTGGCCACATTCCAAAACCCTGAGCTGTGTCAGAACGTGTGCGTAGATGGGACATTAGTTCTTGCCATTTGGCAAGAATCAATTCTGTTCCCTTCTGTCTCAGCATGCTAGAAGCTACCTGAGTGATATTAAAACCCCCCCAAGTGTTCCTTCCTAGGCACCTGACCAAAGTTATCAACTGGCCACATTTTATATTGGTTTTCATTTTGTATTGTTTCTTTTTTATATTGTTTTCATTTTATGGTGTTTTTCCTATTTCTTGGTGGAAACTTTGAAACAATTAACAACTTCTTGTCCTTATTATTTTATTCTCTTCCTTCCCCTATTTCCAGAGCTTCCCTTGTGGACCGGAGAGCTTTTTGTAGCGGAGGGAAGGGTGAATGAGGAGGCAGCTCTGGTTTCCTGTCAGTACAGATTTAGAACCTGGGGAAGGTGTCATGGCTACTAACGAGGCCACTTACATTCAGCAGGTCTGCTGGGGTTGAGCTAATCAAGAAGTCAGGCTGTATCAGGGAAGAATGTGTAAACTGTTTATAGTCTATACGTGTGTGGTATAGTCTGTTTCAGCCAGGAGGGGCGCCAGCTGGTCCCCCAGGCAGGCCTGCCCTTGTGGGATTGGTGGCTTCAGTCCTTAGGAGTAGAAGGTCGCGGCATTCGGTTTCATCGGTTCACTCAGAGCAGATTAAGACCTAAGGGACCAACACTATCCAAACTTGCAAGAGACTCAGATTGGTACACCAGAATTTCCTCAATTTATGCTGAGAAACGAGCGGCAGAGTACTCATACAGACCAGTGGACTCCTATTCTCAATCAGAAGAAAGGAGACTCGGGGGAAGTCAAATTATTTATTACACAAGGCTTTGATGAGTCAGTAGACAAAAACTGAAGTAGCTGATCGTAATGCCTGGTGTTACAGAGCCATAGAAGCTACAGCCACTGGGAGCCTCCAAAGCTCGTGCTGTGCTGACAACACCGTTATCTACCAGGAGAAAACCTGGCAGAGAGGCTTTCCACAGTCTGATGCAAGTTTTTTGATCTTCCTCCTCTTCATCAGCTTGAATAACCCAGCTGACCTTGTATGTGAAGGAGAGATTAGTTGATTGGTTTTCCTGCATCTAAATCTGACGAAAGAGAGGGGCCATATAAAATCACGAGATGATAGGCCTTGGTAACATGCTAGGGGGCAATCAGATGCATACAGAGTTCTCATCCTCAGTAGCGCAGACCTTCTCCTTCCCCTCCGCGGTGCTCCCTGGTCATGGGATCAAAAACAAAAAGCAGGGGTTGCTCGAGGCTGCCTCCTCTTTTGGCAGCGTAAGGCTATCCTCTCTGTCTTTGGTGGGGGATAGGTAGCACACCGTGGAAAGTCACCTAACCGGCCAAAGATTTCTTCCACAGCTCGTTTGAGGTTAGAACACTAGTGAAAAAAAAATTAATGGAGTTGTGTCTTAATCTCTTGGTCGCCCTCTGAGTCCCATTCTTCCAGCTGGCTTTTTAAATGATTCCACCTCAAAACAAACCTCAGAGTCTGCTTCTGTACCATGTGGGTGTCTGGTTCTTTTCTTAGCTGGTCGGTTCATGTTTTAGCAGAGATGCTGCACAGGGGTCATGAGGAAACGCTTTCATATCAGTTTTCCATAGTTTTCATTGCTAAATTCAGGGACAGGTTAGGATGCCTTATTTGGTGATCACTTTCCCTAATGCTAATCACTTTCAGTGCAGAGAGAAGACGTCTGTTTATTCTCTTTATTTAGGCCCACATATAATTAAGTTCTAAATTATTTTTCCCAAAATACAAATAGCTTTACTGGTTTTCTGTATTACAATAATATTACCCTCATGGTAAAACAAGTTAATAATGGCTTTCCCGTGATCATGACGTGCTGCCTCTGGAATGATTTGGCCCCATTAATTCTCTGCCTCCAGAGTCCGCCACTCAGCAACCCTGGGAGGCTGGAGAGAAAAGCCTGAGGCCGGTGGAGAGGGACAGGAGCCCCAGAAGGGACAGGGCAGAGTAGGCGCTTTAGGTAGATGATCCTGCTAACCTTCACAGTGGTCCCTCAAGGGGACTCTTAATATGTTCCTTGTATAGGCAAGAAAAATGGAAGCTCAGGACCGTTAAGCAGTGGGCCCAAGAGCCCTGGTGTTTGGGATTTGAACATGGGATTTGAACCCTGTCCCCTGACCAGAGCTCATTCTGCTTCCATCTACTCGGTCTCCAATTTGAGAATACTGGCCTGTGACTCAGAAAGTTTGGCTTCTACACCTGCCGTGCTCAGCGCTTAGTGATGGAAACGTCAGCAAATCTCTGACCCTGGCATCTTCATCCCTAGATGAGGGGGCTGGCCAGTAGGATTTCTCAGAACCCACGGGGCTCTGTGTGGGCATTGCTAAGACAGACTTTTTTTTTTTTTAAATAGAACATGTCCCAGTTGAACAACTTGATGCCCCAATTTAACTCTCTTTATTTATGATTATAACATCTGTGGTTAGGAGCACCCCCCCTTTCACATAGGTGACCATGTGTACCTTTTAAAAAACAAAACAAACAAAACCAAAGCCAGCCAGCATGAAAAGTCGTTGGCTTCCTCTCTGCTCCTGAGATGAGTCCAGTTCCTCTGTAGCCACAGGTAACGGAAGGCAGCACAGCCAAAGATGTGGGCCTTTCACTGACTCCGTGTGAGTATTTTCTTCATCTCTCTCCCAGGGACCGGATGCTGATGTTTGAGGAACTTTCAGATATCTTCTCAGACCATAATAACCATTTGACCAGCCGGGAACTTCTGATGAAGGTGAGCTCTGGGTGGGGGTGCCGGGCCCCGTCGCTGGTAGCCTACAGTGACGAGAAGGCAGCACTTTTGTTCTCGAGGGCAAATTGAAGCAGCTCGGGGCTGAGAAAACCCAACGTCTAGCTCTGTAGTTTCACGGCTATTACAACCAGATTGTGGAACTTGTGCTCATCAGTGTGTCCCTTTAACAAGCCGCTCTGCGGATGCCAAGTGCAGGCGGAGAGGTCAGTGAGAGGCCCTGGAATATTCCTTCTCAGCGAAACGTCTTCTAGAGTGACAGAGGCCAAGCCTGCAATTCCACATCCCGTCTGTGGACCAAGTTGCATGGAGCCATCAGCAATATTTATTGAACACCAAGTGAGCACTGACTTCCAGAACCATAGGAAGGTAGAAGTGTAGCTTGGGTTGATTTTATTTCTCCAGACGTTTGTTGAATGTCCAATATTCGTGAAGCATTGGAGCAGCCTCTGGGAGTATGAAGGTGACGAACCCAGAACCTGTTCTCAAGAATTCACCCTCTGGCTGGTGGTTAGAGGCACTCAATGAGAATAAGTAGTCAAATAAGGGTACAAATAGCAGGTTGTAAATGGTCAGCAGAGGGGCACATAGGCCAGATATTATCTTCACAGCCTTTCTACAAAGTAGATTTTATCATCCTTGTTTTGCACATGGCCAAGACTCAGAGAGGTAAGTGGCATGTCATAAGTTACACAGCGGGTAGGTCACGGAGCTTGAGTGTGAACCCTGCCCTACCTGGCAAGACTCTAAAACCTGTCCCTTCATCACATGGGCATAAAACTGTTTCTTCTGGCCACTTGGGAGTAAGGGGCAGGGTCGATCAGAGAAAACTTCTCAGAGAAGGTAAATCGGTAATTGAATAAGCATCAATTGAGCATTTGCGATGTGCCGCTTAGTGGCCAAGTGCAGAGTCTCTGATCAGGAAGAGGTTGCATCTCACTGGGGAGGCAGGGAAGTAGACTATTATAAACTCATAGGGCAATTAGAGGGTAAGATCCTTATCCATAGTCTCTTTTTCTGTAAATTGGGGGTAATAGTAATTAGTCCACTGACCTCAGAGAATTATTTCGAAGCTTGACTAAGATAAAATATCTGAAAGCAAAGCCAAAGGATGCCTCACAAATGAAAGTGAGTGAGGGACGAGATACGGACACAAGCTCAGAGCACACTTGGAGTAGAGGCGAAAGTCCAGTGGAGGTGGGGGTCCTAAGAAAAGGCATCTACCTGACACCTGTCAGTCCTTCCTGTAAGGGCATCTGTTCTGGTCTTCCTGACCGTTGCTCTCCTGAGTCCTACTCTTCCTGCCTGCCTGTCTCATCGTGGGCTCTGCCGGGTACTCAGCCCGTCTCCCTGCTGGCCTGCAAGCCTCTTGCCGGCAGGAACTGGGTCGGTTTTGTCACTGTTCCAGCCCTAATGCCTGACACGGCGGCTGGGACGCAGCGAGTGTTCAGAAACTCTGTTTGACTATATGAACTGGTGGGCTTTCGGAGTCATGGGATTTGAGAACCAGCCCCCTCTTAGCCCTTCTCCGAGCAAGGCAGTTTGTGCTGATGTCTAGCCCCGCATCTGGCCTACCTCATTAACTGCACACTAACCAGTGCTCGCTGAGATCGCGTTACTCCCTGCTTCACTTCCCCCTGGACTGCCCGACTTGAAATGGAAACTCATCTGGCTGGGAGGAGATGGCTTAGTGGTCTCCTTGTCCGGAGCACAGAGCTAGACTAACCGGAGCCGTATATTCAAATCCCGATAGCTCTGAGTCACCCTTCCAATGCAGATAAACTCAGTGCCGCGCAGCCCATTGCCTGGTGGCGGTGTTCTGGCCAAAACCCTAGAAGCAAAGCCATATCTAGACATTAAAGGTCCCATAAACCTTTCTTAAATGTAGAAGTTGGCCCTTGTGCTCTAAGTTAAATTTCTTCTGCATGGCTCCCCTCCCAAAGAAATGAAAAACTTGGCTATAAATTCCTGTGGTCTGTGTATTATCATCATGAGGGTATAACATTCTGGGCAGGCTGTATGTATGTGTAGGTCCCTTTCCAGTCACCTTTGTTGATCATTCTTCATATGACGCCTGTAATTCTGAGTGTTAATTTTCAGCATGTTGTTTAAAAAAGGAATCAAGGTAGTTAGGGTCTCAAAAGAACCACTGAGAAAAACTGCTGGTCTCTGTTTTTAATACGCCATTCATGAACTCACACTGATTTACAGTTGGATAATCTTAGTCTTAGAGACTGGTCTTCTCCTCTACTTCTGGGTCGATGTAATGTTCTACTTCTGTGATGTGCTAGCTGAGGCAACATAATAATTAGCAAAAATCTAAAACAAAAGAAAATGCAAAACAAAACAAAAACCAAGGTTTTCATTTTAATTGTTGGGGAAAATGTTTTTTTTTTTTAATTTTTTTGGTTTGTTTTTATTTTTATCACAGGTTACCTTAAACCTGTGATAGTGAACTTAGATAACTCTGAGCAGGTGAATTGTAGAGTCCATAAATTTTAAAGCAGCAGGAAAGCAGAATGCCACCAAGTTGTTCTGGTCCTTGGGACTCTTGGATGAGAACTCCCCTTGGTGGAATTGATGTAAACAACTGTGAGAAAGGCCCAGGAATTTGGCTCTGGTGGAAACGTATGTGTAGTGAAGCCCTAAAACACAGTCAGGTTGCTTTTGGAGCAGAAGGTTGTTAGGACTCTGAAGGCCCATTCAGATCATTACCATTAACTTCTGGGCAGGAAAGTACCCAACACTGAGAAGAATCCAGTGCCGGCGTCCATCTGAGGCCCGGGAACAGGATGGGTGAGGGCACCTGAACTCACAGAGGTAGAGCAAAGATGGGACTCCGGTAAGAAATTTTCACTAAAGAGAGAGAGAGGAGGATGGCGGAGGGGAAGATACCGGAGGGGAGCAGGAGGTTGGTCGAAGGAGAGCGAACAATTTGGAATTCATCCAAACATAGGCATTCGTTAAGGGTGACGTTTCCAAAGACCCAATTATAGCAAAAAACAAGAAGGTGACTTTGGCGGAAGGAAGAGACACTAGGAGCATGAGTGGGGCCAGAAAAGGAGTCAGAAGGAAGGAACAACGTGATGCTGTCAGAAAATTTCCAAGGGGTTTCAAGGGATTGGTGGTGTGAGAGCTGCAGAGCAAAAGCTTTACGGCCAAGGAAGGAGAAAACGGACACCTTGGATATGAGGAATCATGGGTTTTGGGTTGCCACCTCATCTGGAAGCACTGCCGCTGGGCCGTGTCTTCAGTGACCCAACCAGGAATGGAGTCTCACTCTCTCGAAATCATGAGGTCATGGAATCCACAAGCCTGCGAGGCCTCACCTCAGGTCTTCAGCCCCCTCCCAGCAAGGAGGCTGTCCCGAGTGCTCTTCCTTTCCTTTTCTGCTATTTCTTGGTTCTCGGGAGCCTTTTAACTGGTCAGAAATCCTTCTTAAGAATTTGAGATCTGTCTTCTGTGACTTCCACACATGGTGCCTCTGCTAGTGTCCGAAAAGCTGGAAGGGAACCGGAGGGACCCACACAGGAGAGAGCTGGACACTTGCCTTTAAATCAGAAGTGATTTCTCACTCCAAGCAAATTCTCAAGAACGGGGGAGGACTCGCCATCCCTTCGCTTGTGAAATGGCTCGTTTTAGGTGGCTTTCATTCATGCCCAGGACAAGCTAGATACAGGAGGTTACACCACAGTACTGCTCCTTATCATCATTTGTGACAGGGAGACTTGAAGTAGCTTGTGAGTCATGTGGGTCCTGGACCCAGGTGAGGGCTGCTGAACGATACGAGGTCTTGGGGCCTTGCTCCGTGGGGAAGGCCAAGTCTGCAGATGACGCTCCTGCGCTGTGTGGTTGGCAAAGGTCACGGGTTCTGGTAACATCACGGACTCTGGGAAGAACTGACCGAGGAAAAGCTACCAGAATGCTTGTCCCTAACCAAGTTGTGAAACATGCCTCCCGTCTATACAGTTCCTGGAAAATGAGAACTTGAAAGACCCTGAAACCACAAAACCCCAAAGCACCGTGTTCAGTCAGCAGACTGGAGTTTAGTCACCATCGTGGAAGAGTTTGTTGTGACAACAGACAGGAGCAGACAAATGGGAGCCATCCATCCCCAGGCCCCAGGAGGAAGGATTGACTCGTAAGAGTCCCGGGTCTGAGAAAAGTAACTTGGGAGGATGGGTTAGGGGAGGAACATGGGGGAGAAAAAATAGGCAAAGGTCTGGCCTTCGTAGATTCCTGTTGTTCCACAATACAGGACTTCCTCAGAAAACTTCCGGCACAGAAGTTTCATTTAGCTAAGAAAGAACCACAGAAAGAAACCCTTTTCCTTCACAGAGTGCTGGCACATGTATTTCAGGCCAAGAGCAAGAAATCACAACATGTCCCGAGGAAGAACTCTTCACTTCCGGGGCATGTGATCAGTCCCAGAGAAACATGGGATGTGCAGAAGTGGCCTCTGGTTCCTGGAACTGCGGGCCTGGTATTGACCATTGATTTTATCACCAAATCAGGGGTGGTTCTAACAAAGCAGGGGGAAAACAGGATCCCCTGAGGCCACCAGATCTTACTGCACACTGATGCCCGCACCAAGCCCGCCAGACATGGACATAATTCAGCCCGAGACCACTGGAGCCTCTTGGTTCCGCCTGGCACGCAGGCCCCTTCTCTTCCTTCTGCTGCCACTCACCATCGCTCTCCTCTGTGTGCGCTTCTGTTTCTTAGGAAGGAACCTCAAAGTTTGCAAACCTGGACAGCAGTGTGAAAGAAAACCAGAAGCGGACCCAGAGGAGACTTCAGCTCCAGAAGGATATGGTACGTATGGCCCTCGGTCTTCCCTGAGGACCCATCAGAAAGCAGCCCTGTGTGGGCGGCGGGGTTCCTGCATGGCCCCAGCACCTTCGATCTGTGCCCCTGCTTTCAAGAATGTTCTCCGTCCTTTATTTATTCTCCACAGCATTGCGGGGGCTGTAGGGGCATCTTGTCACTCCCATTTGACCCAGTGGGAAATAAATACTTTGAGTCGCAAAGGATAGTGTTCTCTGGAACATTTTTTTCTTCTAGAGGTGAGGGGCGAAGTCTGCGGGAGGTAGATTTCCTTCCCTCTTGCTGCCTTCCTCCATCCACTCCTGTACTTAGAAGCTGCTGCTCCCTTGGCCCTGAGACGACCTGGGGCTTCAGTTCCCCATCAGGAATGCCTCCTGTAGCCGACTTCGGACACACGGCGGCCTAGGACATGGGTGCCGAGGAGAGAGCGTCTGTCTGTTCCCAGGAGGACTTGGTCTGAGTGCTGATAGACCTTGTCGCTTGTTCCCAACCCGCTCTCTATTTCCCAGCTTTCCACACTGATCCCAAGGGCTAACCAGCCTTTTTTCCTAGTTTTTCAGTACTTGAAGGAATACTGTACTTCCTTCCTTAAAGATAGTGACTATCTTTGGCTTTAATCTTAAAGCTTTATTTTAAAAATTCTCCTTTTAGCATGGGAGGGGGGAAAACCAAAGAGAGAGGAAATTAGAGACTGACAACCTCTAGATCTTCTCATCCCTGCTTTGGGAGGATTTTCTCCTTCTTTGGAAGGCTGGACATAAATCAGAAATGTTGGGTTTGAATGATAGGACTCTTCTGTACCAGAAAGCCTATGAAACGTTTCACAGCATTTCAGACTTTTTTTTTTTTTTTTTTTTTTTTTGGTTGTTCAAAGATAAGTTAAAAATAGCTGCTAAAAAAAAGATTATTTTAGTTCAGGATGAGACCTTGTGCACATAACAGGGAAGGACAGACTGCGCCTGAGCATGGGTCCTCGGGGTGAACCTCTCCAGTCAGTTCTGGCCAGCAAGACAGCTGGCCTCCCGTGGAGCAACCTGGTCCTGCCCTGGCTGTGTTTTCTTCCAGAATGTCCTAAGTGCCTGAAGGGAAGTGAGGAGAAGGTGTCCACGGAAGCCACTATTTATTTTCTCTTTAAAATGGTTAGAGCCTCAGTGGCCTTACAGAGAATTGAGATGATCTCAAAGGAAATTTGTGAGATGAATACTATATATTCATGCAATTAAAGTGATTCTACCTTCATTTTCAAGGGACAGTTTAAAAAAAAAAAAAAAGAACTTTTTATGATGCCCTCAGCCCGTGTCCCCCATTGTCAACACCCCCTCTAGCCATGGCCCCTCTGTCAAGCCTGAGGTACCCACACCAGCCTGTTACTGTGAACTGAAATCCACACTTGATTGGGATTTCGTCACTTCTGCAAGAGAACCCTCTTTCTGCTCCAGGAGCCAGGCCAGGACCCACACAGTAGGATGCTATCCTGTCTCCTCAGAGCCCTCTGCTCTGTGAGAGTTTCTCAGTCTTCCTTGTTTCTCCTTATACACGGTCTTCTGGAATACTGTCCTGGTATCTTTGGAATGTCCTGCAATCAGAGTGCATCTGTTGTTTTCTGGTGAACAGGCCGAGGTTATGGGTTTGGGGGAAGCATATCCCAGAAGTAGAAGTGCCATTCTCGTCACATCCTGTCAAAGAGTCACTGGTGATGTTAACCTTCATCACTTAGTTAAAGTAGTATTTTGCCAGATTTTCTACTTCAGAGTTACCATTTTTTTCCCTTTCCCATTTCTCTCCTTTGGAAGCCTAACCCAAGAGGCCATTTTTTAGGAAGATTTTATTTATTTGAGAGAGAGAGAGAGACAGAGAGAGAATAAGCAGGCAGAGAGAGAAGCAGGCTCCCCTCTGAGCAGGGAGTGGGATGTGGGCCTCAGTCCCAGGACCCTGGGATCATGACCTGAGCTGAAGGCAGACGCTTAACTGACTGAGCCACCCAGGTGACCCCCCAAGAGGCCATTTTAATAGTGACACCCCATGCTTTTGTGGTAACATTCTTCCCCAGTGTACAGTTGCCCACCCTTAACCAATGATGAGGCCATTCCAAACCCCAGTGGTACCCACACACTCTGAAAGAGAAAAGCCAATCCTTGAAACTGCCTAAGCAAAATATGAATCCCCCGTGAACACTCTTGACCATACTCGTATGATCTGGATTTGGGGCCTGTTTTCATAACTTTGGAAGTTAGAGATTAGGTGGTAGAATTCCCATCCTTTTTAAAAATCTGAAAAATTTCATTCATGGCGGTTAACACTGACGGTCTTCTGTGGTCCTTCATTTTCTCCGAATGCTGTTAAGGCTTACCTGGCCATTCAAAGATGGCCGCCATCATCTATGAACAGGCACTTGGCAAATCTAGCCAGCAATATGCGCATTTGCTCTGGCAGGGAGGCTCCTGAAACCCTTCCACTTTTTAGTCATGACAAAGGCCGTTTGGCTGTGCTTTGCTCCTCAGGGTGTGATGCAGGGAACCGTGCCCTACCTGGGCACCTTCCTGACTGACCTCACCATGCTTGACACTGCTCTTCAGGACTATATCGAGGTGAGTTGTTTGCATGGGGTGACTTGGATACCCAAGAAAGAAATTCGCTTTATTAGTGTCTGTCGAGCACCCATTACGTACGCGGCATTTGTTAGATGCTGTGAGGAATACAAATCAGAGTAACACCCCAAGTGACTCACAAGCCAGCGGAAGCTATGTATCAAGGCTGGCAGTGACTATGGGAGTACTCGGAATTCAGACAGAAAGGCAGTGAGAGATGGGGGAGGTCACAGTCTGTTCCAGGTGCGGGGATGGGGAGGCGAGTGATGGCAGGGCCTTGTAGACGAAGTTGATTCCAGAAAGTCCTTGATGTTGAGTAGCACTTGGGCAGGTAGGGCTGAGGGGGTGATGTGCCCTAACATTCTACTTGGTGGGATAGGGAGGTGGTCAGATTTGTGGATTTTTAATTATTCTTTTCTTTTTTTCATATAATTACCTGCCCTGAGGCACTTTTGTGTTTTCTGTCATGTGCACGCTCTTTCTCTCTCAGAGGGAAGAGAAGTGAAAGTTAAGCTACCTGTCAGTAGCTGTAATAAAATACTAACTGGAAGAAATTTGACATTTGAAGTGAGATTTAAGGATTGATTGTACATCTAAGTTTCCATCTCCTCCCTGGTTCTCACATGCGACGAGTCTGCTTCTACTCTGTCCGAGTTAGCAGGCCTGGTGGTGGTTCTGCATGTGCCTCCCTCCAAGCTTGTCATAATGCTGTGGGCATTCATTTTGCATTTCCCGAGCTCTGTCTCTTCATGTCCTCTGCCTCAGCTTATCTCAGGAAACACTCATTAGCACTGGGGAATTTTGGGGGAGTGCCCAAGGATTTAGAAGTTATATTCAGCCTACTGAGAATAGGAGATAGGGGATGAAGAATTGAAACTTAACTTTTCACAACGCTATGTAGAAGCAACTTCCCTTTTGATAAACCATTGACAGTATGGTTTCCAGTATGAGTCAATGACCATCTGTTTTTGTTGCTTTGGGTCAAGAAGTAAAGTGTAAATGGAACATTTACTCAAGCTTTTGCCCTATTGGCTCTACAGATGTATTTGGATTCTGAATTGTAACTTCGTTATCATTACTATTTTAGTTGGTTTTGGACATCTCATGGGAAGGCTGTCTGCCGATCCTGTCCTATTAGAATTCAAAGAATGTTTTTCTTGAAGCAAACGGTGCTTCTCTTCGCCCATATTAGCCAGAACTGTAGTGTCATTGATCACTGTGACTTCAGCATCCCTGTGATCTATTGTAATGATTCATAGAACAACGTAGGGCTGTATTTCAAAGTGCTTTGGTTTGTCACTATTTTTTTTTTAATTTAATTTCTTTCAGGGTGGGCTGATCAACTTTGAGAAAAGGAGAAGGGTAAGTAAAGGTCTTGGCTGCAGTGTTCCATTTTACTTCATCTGGGCACGAAAGAAGACAAACAGGGACTTAAGGCTTTCTTTGTAGAAGCAAAAAAAAAAAAAAAAAAAAAAAAAAAGAATTTGCGTTTATCAAGCACTTATATACGATTGTGCCTTGTGTGAACCTGTGTATTAGTCCCCCCAGAGTGCTGTGAAGTAGGTTTTATCTTCCTCAATTCCCGGATGTGGAGACCTGGCCCCAGGGACCGAGGGTCACCTGGTAGTGGAGCCAGGCTACAAACCCGGTCCTGCTCCTGCAAAACTCACGATTCTTTTAATATACAAATGGTGTGTTTAAATACATACTTAAATGACACAAAGGAAAACGAGCGAACAAAGGAATGACTGAGGAAGCTTACTCATTCCTTCTTCTTTGATTCTTTCATTTCCCAAATATTGATGGTGTACCTCACATGGGCCAAGCACTCTGATAGGTTTGGGGGTTGCTGCAGAGAAAACCCAGCGCTCCCCACCCTCATGAACTTCACACACCAGGAGGAAGGTAGACAGGTCAGCAGTTATAATACAACTGATAAGGGCTTATGAGCGGAAGTCGTGGGTATCCTAGGAAGATGGTGGAAGGGCATCTATCCCCGGCTTATTGGGGTCACTAGGAGGAAGTGACAATGGGTTAAAACCAAGCCTTCGGGAGCCCACTAGGCTAAGCTCATTACTAACTAGATATGCTAAGATAGACAAATGTAAGTCTTCTGTCCCTGGTAGCGTATACTTTCTTCTTTAGCATGATCATAAATATTCCTTGAGGATATCAAGACCAAGAGCTGAAGTCACTGAATGGAAAGCTGATACCCACAGAACCTGGCTATTGTTGAGTTTCTTCTGCCGTGTCCTATAAAAATAAAACAAGGTCACTTACTGGCCTCCAGAGTTACCCATCTTTGTCCTTTAACGTCAGAATCAGAGAGTACTAGATGGTGCTCTCTTCCCTTTTAAGACTAGCATTTTAAACTTCTGGAAAATTTCAGCTTCAAACTTAAAGCTAAGGCTTATACCCTTTGCTGACTTAAAAAAAAAATCTTTACTGAAGCATCTAAGGATGAATAAATAATTTTGGACATGATTATATACTTGCTTCTCTTGTGAGCTTTAAAAGATTTCGTTAAAGGATTTACTGGAGTAGTAAAATCCCAAGGATTCGGGAAATCCAAACATTCAAGTTTATGAGGCTCCTGACTATTTAGATATCCAGCCCTACCCAAACTTATTTACTGAGGGGTAAGGCTTGAAAAAGATGGTGATGGGCAACGTAGGGGCCTCCTGACTTAAAGTAGCTTTTTTCTCTCTCTCTTAGGAAATAGAAATGGAAACTTAAAATATACTTTAAAAGTACACAACTTTACAAACTTAGTTTTCTGTCCCTAGAATGAAAACATAAAAGAGAAAAAGGGAGCCACTGTGGCCTTGGGTAATAACTAGTTTGGGTTGCTCTGCTAGCCTGTTTCAGTTGCATCAGTTTGCTTTTTCAAGGAGAATGGGAGGATTGACAAGCCTACAAAGCCTTCAGGGATTTGGAGTTAGAATTTTTAAGAGTTACTCAGTTCTCTTATTTGTAAGAAAGGCAGGACTTCAGAGTCATCCTAGATGGTTTTCTCCATTGTGTATCCTAATGTGGTGTGTCTTCATGTTGAAAAGAGAGATATTGGATCGGCCTTACTATGTACTTTCTCTTTGGTGTTCTGTCTGCTGTAGGAATTTGAAGTGATTGCCCAAATCAAGCTCTTGCAATCCGCCTGCAACAGCTATTGTATGACACCAGACCCAAAGTTCATCCAGTGGTTCCAGAGGCAGCAGCTTCTCACCGAGGAGGAGAGGTAGGCACACGTGTTGTCCATCAGGGTGGAGCTACAGTGTCGGCGAGAAGAACACTACCGCCATTTCCTCATTGGCCCATTTTTTTCAGTAGCTATTTAGTGAGCAGCTCCTAGATTCTAGAACCTCAGTTTTTGAAGGAGAGTGGTGTATCAGGAGAGGCTGGTTGGATGGCATTAGAAGGTGTGCTTTCAGATTCTTGCTCCACCATCTGTCTTTGTTACCTTGTACAAGTCACTGATTGTGCCTGGTCTTGAGAATACTCATCCATAGTGTGTGTTTGTAAGGATTAAATGAGGTCGTATTTGGAAAAGCGTTGTTCAAGTGCTGATTATCAACGTCTTCATCATCGCCACCACGGCCACCTCCATCGGCTCCTAGTTTGTCGTTTTTGTTCATTGATACCAGCTTACCAGGGAGCTTTCAGTTGGGAAGGAGAGACAGATTCACGAAGAATTGAAATCTAGCAGGTAACAGAAGTGCTACAGGATCCATGGGCAGGAACAATGTGGCCAAGGATGGGGGAAGTAGGGGAGATCATCAGAAAGCTGTGGACGTTTGGACTAGGCTCTGAAGAAAGATAAGATATCACTGGGAGAACCGGAGAAGAACATTCTAGACAGAGGGAAGAACGTAAGCAAAGGCTTTGTGGCCTGACATGGTTGGCATTTGGAAGAATGGTGAGAACTCTGTTGTGGCTGGGACATAAGGGACAGGTTTCAAAATCCTGGTTGACAAGCACAGAAAAGTACATTAACTCCAGTGCCTTGAATGTCCACCCAGCAGGGGGGTAGTCTTCCCCTGCGGTCTAGCAGATTAGACTCTGCAGGCCTTATCCGGCCCACCGCATGTTTTTATATTTTTAAATGGTTGGAAGAAAAAGAGAGGGAAAGGAAGATTATAATATAGAACAGATATTTGAGACTCAAGTTTTGGTATCCATAAATAAAGTTTTATTGGAATACAGCCCATTCATTTACATCTTATTTATGGTTGCTTTCGTGCTTTAAAGGCAGTTTAAGTAGTTGGAAGCGAGACCATATAGCCTGCAAAGCCTAAAATATTTGCCATCTGGTGCTTTACAGAAAATATTTGCTAACCCCTGCCATAAGACCAGGGGATTTCCTTGAAAGTTTATCATCGGGGAGAGCAAAGTCGACAGCAAAATAAGTATTTTGCCAATGAGGAAATTGAGATTCAGAGAATAACGGAACTAGCCAATGATAGAGTTTGGATTTAAATTTTGGTCTTCTCGACTCTACAACCTCAGCCCTCAATGTGGTTCATATAACCTCTGTATAACTCAGTTCCCTCATTGGAAGAGAGATGATTTCTGAGGTCCTTTTTTTTTTGTCTTTTTTTTTTTTAAATCCCAGAGTGGATTGGTTCTTTAACATTAAAACAAAATCTGTGATTCAGTAGTCATTGCTTGATGAAGACTTCTTTCTTTGCCATGTAGAAAATAAGGCAGCTACTGCCTCTCCATTTCTGATCTGATGGTCGGTGTGTCGGAGTGAACTTCCTCTCATGTGTCCATCCTTCTCACATGCGGAGCCGACATGCCATGACTGGGGATCCTGGATCAGAAAGTTGAGGATCACGATATCAGCTGCAATAATTAACTTTTTGTCAGTTGTTTTAATTGACTTTTTAAAAAAGGATTTTATTTATTTGACAGAGAAAGATCACAAGTAGGCAGAGAGGCAGAGAGAGAGAGAGAAGCAGGCTCCCTGCTGAGCAGAGAGCTCGATGTGGGGCTCAATCCCAGGACTCCGGGATCATGACCTGAGCCGAAGGCAGCAGCTTAACCCACTGAGCCACCCAGGCACCCTTATTTTAATTGACTTTTTAATGATTAGAGGAATCTTGCTAAATATATCCCATTTTTTTCTTCCTCTTTATAACCACATCTAGAGCTTAAGTTAATATTTGAAAAATTCGTTTATCAGTGAGTGCCCACACGTGAGCAGGATGCACATGATACATCATTAGGTTTCCACATAATTCACAGCTTACCACGCTACTGTTGACCACACTCACCCTTCCACACCACCCCAAAGCCAGATACAGCCTCTAGTCAGAGCTACGAGCTTTCATAAAAGACATTTCAAGTCACATATAAATCCCTCTTGTGCTTAGGGAAGTTCTATCTGCCTGGCATTTAGATGTCTGAATTTGGAGTCTTTTAAATTTAGGGTGTTTTAGCAAATAAAAATCATATTCAATTATCTTTACCAATAATATAACTGACTATATCTCTTCACTAAAGATTAGATAGTTTGCAAAAGTCTTGTCTTCCATTTCTCTTAGATAAAAAGTTGAGCACATGTACACACATACACAGAGTAACGGGGGGAAGTAGCAGTTAAGAAATAATCCCCCCCACCCCCGGCTTAGTAGTGGGATGAGAATGGTCAAGAAACAGAGCAGAGTTGGTCTTCGGTGCTGCCAAAATGCACAAGTCCCTCTTTGAGGCATGCAGCACTAAAGGGGCTCAGTCCGTAGGCCAGGACGGGGATTAGGGCAGGAGGTGTCCAGGTAAATTTGTAAGGTCTGGTCATGAAGTCCGTCCCCTCTGACATCGGTGTGGGAACAACATGGTGTAGACGTCTTTACTTCGAGCCGTCAGAGACTTCCTCTAAAACAGAATCAGCAAGTTATGTGACTTTCAACCCGTTCTCAAGCTCTGACCTCATCCCCTCTCCTCTTCCCCAGCTACGCCCTGTCCTGTGAGATCGAAGCAGCTGCTGACGCCAGCGCCACGTCGCCCAAGCCTCGGAAGAGCATGGTGAAGAGGCTCAGCCTGTGAGTGTCGCCCCGGGGTCCGGGGCCCCCAGATGGTCCCGTTCGAGTGGGGGGAGGGAGGACATTCAGTACCACAGCCCTGAGCCAGGCCAGACGTAAAGACTGTTCACTCACCGGTTAAATAGTTGACCTTTGTGTCGTGAACTTACTAAATCTCTTCCTTCTTCTCCACTGTTCTCTCTGGTATGAACCACTGTCATCTCCCGGCCTGGACCACTCTCGCAACACTCTTAATGGGCTTCTGGCCCTGGCCTTGCTCAGTGATCCATTCTCCCCCAAATAGCCTGATAGTCTCTTAAAACATATACCAGATTATAGTTCCTTGCTTCGAAACTTCCCATTGGTTTATTTGAATATAGCACCCAAACTCCTTATCCTAGCTTAGAAGGGTTTTCATGATCTTCCCCCAACCTTCTTGACCACCTTCCTCCCATCCAGCCTTGCCCCTTGTTCTCTAGGATCCAGCCATACCCATCTTGTAGCCATCCATCAACCACACCAGACTCGTTCCTGCCTCAGGGCCTTTGCACCATACATTTCTTTGGTCTGACATGCTTTCTCTGTGGCTGGCTCCTTCAGGTGTGGACAACAGTGCCTCCTCTTGAGAGAGCCCCCCCTCTGACACTGCTGGCTTCCCCTGTCACACTGGTTCTTTCCCGTGGTGGAGCATTTGCCACCAGAGAGCAGGAGCCTTGTCTATGACACTCATGACTCTGTGCCCTGCTACGTACTAGGCATGCAAGAGACACTCCAGGTCTAACTTCATAATACCTTCCTCCCTTTGAGTAAAATCAGGACTCTTGGTCCTCAGGACTCTTCAGAAACTGCTGTGTCATCCCAGGCCTGCCCCCACGCCCCACTGTCCCATACCTGTCTGTCCTTATCTTTCCCGGCTCGCTCTAGTCTGCATTCCAGCTGCACAGACCTTGCTGAACATGTTCAGCTGCCATTTCTTCTGCTGAGAACACTGGTCCCCTGATGGCTGGGGGACTCACTCTCACTCCCTTCAGACCTTTGTTGAAATACCGCCTTCTCAGTGAGCCTTCCCCCAGCCACTTTATTTGATACTCTAAGGTATGTGCCCTAGCCCATGGCACCCTCTCTCACCTGCATCTGCTTTGAATTTCTCCATTGCCTTTTCCTGCGCGTGACATGTACACGAGATTTATGAGCTTGCAGATTGACCTCGATAGAATTTTCCATAGTGTCTTGCTATCTTTTCATCACTGCAATTATGGTGGAGAAAAGAACTCTCTTTTGAGATAACCCAAGGGCCTGACCAAGCCTTGTCAGCTGGTAAGATCGACACCTCCACAGGGAATCAGGCTCCCTGCGAGGTGACTCAGGGAATGCCAGGCATCTCGACGGTCTTCTGCATCAGAAATAATTGGAAATTTCTGGACCTGCTCTGGCAGTCAGCACAGGTAGATCCAATCCTAAGTGCTACGACTTTTGCCCTCTTGCTTTTCCTACCATGCCCTTATGCAGTAGCTACTGCAGACACATTTTTATTTAACTGCTTCCCACTACCCCCTCCACCCCAACCATCCTTCTCTACTGCTCTAGGACCCCTGGGTCCTCTCTCTGCACCACCTCTGGCTCATGCACAAACTGCAGGGACAGTCCCATGAAATCTGGAGGGGAGCAGGGTCGTCAGGGCGCAGTGTGCTGCATGAAGTGTGGTTGACATTGAGTACGTGTCTGTCCTTGGTGATATCTTGCTGAGATGCTTGGATTTAATGTTTTTGCTATCTGCAGTTGAGTTAGAACATTTATCATGAATAAAGCAGGCCACCATGTCACCCATCGTATTTCTTATACATATAAGGGTATTTGTATACCTGTCGATTTCCAAAATATTATGTCATCTTAGCATTTTTTAAAAATATGGTAAATGTACTTTTTGCTCTGCCCACATTTAATGACCCATCTTCCAAAGAGCTGGAAAGATTTTGGGGGCCTTTGGGGAAGGCATGTTTGGTCTGAAGGTCATAGATGCCTAGTATTGAGTTAGAATTAACCTTTACGAAGCAGAACTGACCTCATAGAGTTTACAAATGGAAGAAGGTTCTTCCGTCTTTGAGCACATTCATTCTAAGCTAGACTCTCAGATGACGGGCTGAGGACCAGGCATCCACAGCCTTCAGAGGTCTACTCAGAATTCACGGAGGAGTACAACAGCGGCATTATTTTTTCTCCTATGAACTGTGATCAGAGTTGAGCTCTTTCTCCTCTAGCCCCAGTAGTGCTTGGAGGTCCCAGAAAGAAGACAGCATGGAAAACGGGACAAGAGGTGGGAGGGTGCAGCTGGAGATCAGCTGGAGATGAGGCAGAATAAAGATATGCTCCAGGTCTTGGATCTTGAGCAGGTAATGCCTGAAATAATGAAAAATCAAGCGCATCATTTCTACTGCTATTTTATACAGTCAGTACGTGTTTGGGGTTGGCTGCATTTACTAGTTTCTTTACATGTGTTGCTCCTTCCCTCCTTCCCCTTCCCTCCTTTTGCTCCTCTCCCTGTCATCTGATCATGTCAACCCTCTCCGTTGCTGAGAATGTCTTTATTCTGCACTCACTCTCGGAACTCTTTTAGTTGGGTATAGAATGCAAGGAGGCGCATTCTTTTCACTCAGCACTCTGAAGACATTATTCCATGTCTTCTGACTTCATTTGTTGCTTCTGAGATGTCTGGTATCTGTTTACTTCCTGTTCCTTTGTATCACGTCCCCTACCCTGTTGCTTTTAAGAGCTGCTTTTGTCTTTGATATCCCCTTAGATAGATGAAGTGAGGATTGGGTCTCATTTTTCCTGTTCAAGGTGTGGTTCCTGGGTCTGAGGCTTCATGCAGTTCATTAGGTCTAGAATCTTCGTAGCCACCATCTCCTCACTGTCCCACTCTCTCGATTGTCTTCTCTTTACACACATGTCTGCATTTCTTATTCCAATCTCCATGTCTTTTAATCTTTCTTATTTCCATGTCATGTATTTTGATGCTGATTTCTGAAGATTTTCTTCACTTCTCTCATCTAGTTCACAATTTTTCTTTCCAGTGGTTATTTAATCCTTCCACTGAGTTTTTCCCTTAAATCACTACATTTTCACTCTAGCAGTGAAATTTTTTCAAATTGTCTTCCTGTTCTTTTGTCAAATTATCTTGTTCTTAACTCCTGTTTTCAATTTCTTTTGTTACGTCTTTAATATCTTAAACATATTTATTTTATAGCCTGGCCCATGGTAGTCACTCAAATATTTGTCAAATTAATGACTCAATTATTAGTTTTTTTCTGAAAATTCTTGTAGGTGAGAAGTTCTGAAATTCTCAGGAGTCTAAATCTGCTGTTTGTTGTGCTTGTTTGACTCCCTTTGATATTTCCTTGTGTATATTTTGTAATTTTGTATTATGAGCACATCTCTATCAGAAAATCCTCTGTATCCTGGTTTGAATGTAGATTCCTCCAGAAAGTTTTTTTTTTTTTTTTTAATTTCAGTTTGCACAAGATTATTACTGAGAGTTCCTAGTTCCTACTCACATATGTAGCAAATCTGAGTGAGGTGCTGGTCAGGATCACAGGTGATTTCAGGGGAGATGGTTTTCTTTCACCCAAGCTCAGGCCAAGACAGCTAAGCTTCGTCATTGTCTCCCTGTGCCAATAGGATGTTATTTTTCTAGACCACTTTTTTACATCTTTCTACAAAGACCCCTTTTCAAAACCCCTTTGAGGGTCTTGGCTCTATAGGAGAGGTTTCAGCTTCAGCGCCCCACCAGAAACAGGAGGCCTCCTCTTCGGGCCTGTGTCTCTATTCAAACCCCTGTCCCTCATTTACCAAGACTGGTACTTCCCGCTCCGCACCCAGAGCAGCTGCAGAATTAGCTCTCATTGCTTCCAGTTTTCAGTTCCCTGTTTATTTGTGGCCTATAGGGATTTTCCTTCCTGTCTTGCAAGCTCATCTTTAAAACGAGTTTTTAATATTTCTCGTCTAGTTTTATAGTGAAGTGGTTTAGCTTCCTGCAGTTCACCAGATGTTTGGAAACAGAAGTTGTCCTCTTTGGTTCCTTGACCAAAGCGGTGCCATCCTCCTTCCTTAGCCTCACTCGTGGTTCATTTCATGATGGGAAGTGATGGGGGGTGTGGCGACGGTATTTTGACCCAGCCGGAGTGGTCTATAGCATGTTAAAAAATAAAGAACCGTTGTTCTAGAGGGTCCTTAGATTACGGCGGCCCCTCTTCCAGCTAAGCAATCTGTGCGTTCTTTGAGGTTGGAAATTACCTGTTCCGATAAGATGTTTACTATGATCTGTGAGACACTTTACAGGAAACATTGTCCAATAATGCCAGCGCGTGCAAGATTGACCAAATTTGGCTTAATTTGGGTTAATTAATACAAAACATTTGCTGAATCATGGATTCCAGATTTGTAAGAGCCCAAACACCTGGTGTCATGTTTCTTGCAGACTCTTTCTGGGGTCGGACATCATTACCAGTAGCACTCCCACCAAAGAGCAGCCCAAGTCCACTACCAGTGGGAGCTCTGGCGAAAGCATGGACTCCGTCAGTGTGTCATCCTGCGAGTCTAACCACTCGGAGGCGGAGGAGGGCTCTATCACTCCCATGGACACTCCTGATGAGCCTCAAAAAAAGGTATACGTGTATTCTCTTCGCATGATTCCTAACAGAGACACCTGACGTAGTGTTTGCCGCATGAGAATCTCTGTTTTCAGGTTTATCTCTCTTCAGTGTTTTGAAAGTCGTGTTTATAAGAGCTGTTAAAGCCAGTTCAGTCTGGGGACCCATTCCTTATAGAAATAGGTCTAAACATATCTGGCCTTGGAAATACTGTACTGGACCCATATCCAATGGTGGCTGAAGGATTGTGGCCTGTACATGAGTTATGGTATGCTTTATTGAGGAGGTGTAGGATTTTCTTAGAGGTAGTGAAAAGTCAAGAGGCAGAGGTCTGTCAACCTCTTGATGTCATACCTTGTCTTAGCCATGCTTCTACCACAATCATCTTAACAGAGCAAACCACTCCTAAAAAGTCAGTGACTTAAAACAACCACCACTTACTCACTCTCATGCATCTGCAGGTTGGTTGACGTGGGTTGGGCTTGGCCCTAGGCCATGGGTTTGGTCCAGGTCTGCTCTCCCTGCCTCTCATTCTTCTTGGAGTAATGGGGCTCTCCAGGCCATGCCATTAGTATGGCAAATGAGCCGGAGAGCAAGCCCAGCTCCACAAGTATGTTTCAAGACTCTACTTCAGTCATACCGACCAACATTTCATTGCCTGAAGCAAATCATGTAGCCAAATCTCACCTAAATAAATGAGACAGACTCCTTCTAATGGGAGGAACTGTGGGGTCACAGGGCAAAGGGCATGGATGCTGAGGAGAATAAAGAATTGGTAGCATGGGCACCGGGGTGGCTCAGTTGGTTAAGCATCTGCCTTCAGCTCAGGTCATGATCCTGGAGTCCTGGGATCGAGTCCCATATCAGGTTCTCAGCAGGGAGTCTGCTCCCCCCTTTAACCCTTCCACCACCTCGTGTTCTCTCTCTTGCTCAAATAAATAAAATCTTAAAAAAAAAAAAAAAAAAGAATTGGTAGCAATTATGTAATCTGCCATGGCCCAAAAAAGAGAAAATGATGAGAGGTGATAAAGCACTCCTGTTTCCGCAGAGAGGTTCCATCTACCGTCGGCTTCCTAGAGAAGTAAAAAGGAAACAAGATTTGTCTTAATCTTCTGTATACAGCTGCCTCAATCTGTTGGTCAGGAGGCTTGGGTCAGAGATGTCAACTGTGACATGACTAGAATCTGTGCCATTTCGGGGAGATTTTTGGTTAGCCAGACCTGCTGTGTGCGTGACTATTGGCCCCTTAGCTTATGCGTAGGCCGGTGATGGGGAGTGTTGGGAAGAATGTCCCCATTTTGTTTGTGTCTGCCATTCCACAAGGGGATTGGTGCCCGGTTTCACATTGTGTTGTGAACAACAGCAGTATGGGAACCCTCAAGTGACCTTGTTGCGGAGAGCCAACCCCAGACAGACTTCACACTCAGGAGTCATCAGGCTGCGATGTCTCAGGTGTTGCCCCTGCAGGATTTCTTACCTTCCTACTTGGAAATCCAGAGACACATCCTCCAGACATGAAGGAAAAGCTGTGCAGACTCTTAAGAATCTGTTCTCCATTTTCTCAGGTGTATTTCCTAAACCACTGATGTAATCATTTCCCATGACTTGATACGTAGTATTTAATTTGTTAAAATCTGGAGTGAAGCTTCATTATTCACCTATTGACAGGTTCTTGTGCTTCGTTCGTGGCCCGCTTTTCTGACGGCAGACATTGGCAGAAGTGACAAGAGAGGTATCGCACACGTCTTTGTGAGATTCCTCCCTGTCCGTTTCCTCCCGTGCCAGCTGTCGGTACACTGGACGTGTGCATAGGTCCCGACCACGCCTTTGAAAATTACCCAGAAGCCCACTGGGTGTCATTTGCACACCCCTTGCTATGTCCTTTTTGTCTTTTCCCTTATCATGCTGGTGTTTCAGTTTCTTATACAAATCACGAATTTTTAGTCTCCCAACGAACGTTTCTCAGAGTCAGGAATTTCTCTAGGTTTAAAACTGAATCGTTGACTTGGGTGCAAGTAGTTGCTGGGCTATAGCCTCCTTGAATGTCAGCTGGAGAGGCCCTGGTTCCCCGTGCTCACTGCCTGGTGGGACCTGGGTGACCTCCCTCGTCTCTCCCTATGCTGGATGCCACAGCCGTCAGGATGTCCACTGTGCCTTTCCCAGGGTTCTCCAGGAGGTGGCTCTTTGCAGTGAAGTGTACTTTGCATTCCTTTGTCTTGATCCCCCAGCTCATGATTTCTAAACATTTATTTTCTGTCTTTTAAAAAAGATTTTATTGATTTATTAGGGAGAACAAGTGGTAGGGGCAAGGGGCAGAGAGAAGGGGAGAAGCAGACTCCCCACCAAGCAAGGAGCCTGATGCGGGACTCAATATCAGGACTCTGGGATCATGACCTGAGCCGAAGGCAGATGCTTAATGGACTGAACCACCCAGGCGCTCTCTACACATTTATTTTCACACTTGCTCCTCATAGTAAATTCTCAGTAAGACTGGATTTCATCAGGTGGGCCATTTAAAGCTGCTGTAACCCAGGCATCTTCAAGGCTTTATCCTACTCATAAGTCATTAACAGAGGAAAATCTAACAGAGGAAAAGGGATTTATATAGAAGAAAAGGGAGGTGAAAGAATTGAACCAATAATTGGAAAATGGACCCTCTTGGCTGGTGTGTGGTACATCTTCAAGCAAAGTCATGCTGTTAAAATCATGAACTCTTGGCCCCCAGATTGAGCTGCAAAGTTGATTCACTTGCAAAAATAGACCAAAAATGTTACTAAACCATATTGTGATAGATCTGCAGGTAGAGTGGTCAAATCAGCTTTCTGGTTCTAATTAAAGTAACCCTACAGTGGAATTTCCTGTACAGTTATGCCATAGGACGAAGTCCATAGGAAATAAAATAGAGTACTTGGAAGCTCGAGGATCAGAATGCTAAATTTCTGTACTCTGTTTCCATGGAAAGGCAGACAGGCATGAAAGAAATTTATGTTGTTTATTTTTTAAAAGAATTCCAAAATATTCGATAGGATTAATATAGTATAACTTAGCTTCATACACTGAGAAATTATTTATAATTTTCTACAGTAAGAATTGATATTTAAAATGATTCAATTTAGTGACTTTTTTTTTTAACACAACCTTTGGAGTTTTGGGCCATTTCCTTGGTAATTTTACATTGTTCGTGGTAACTATGGAGTTAATTGGAAAACACATTAACTATAACACTTCATTCCTTAACTGTCCTTGATATAGGATGTGAAAATGTATACAGTTGGTTCTAGAAGCAAACGTAGAAAGTAATGGAACCTGCTCCTAGGCCGTATTCCATTTGGGCAAGTCATTCTATTTCCCTGAGTCTTTTTTCCCTTTATAATGCTCTGCGTTTTGTTCATAAGACAGTTGTGAAAGGACCGTGAGATGAGATCTGTGAAAGCTCATCACAAACATCAGTGTTAACCACCACCAAGGTAGTGGTGTACTATGTTCATTTACCACTTCTCGTCAACTTTAGACTGAGCCGTGACTCGGTGCTCACTCTGTGAACCCAGCCATGAGAGTCCGGGGATTCGGGAGCCTGTCATGGTGGTGCTGCCGACACTTTTCTCTCTGGCCTTGGGGTCCTCAGCAGCAGAGAGTGACTGGGGCCAGGTCATCCCCAGGGGCCTTTCCAGGACTAGTATTTCATGCAGAGCTGTATAATCTATGGTCCTTATCGTAGAAACCTGTAAAGCACAGACATTTCTCTCCTGCTACAAAATCTTACCGTGAAGTGGAGCCAGGATATGAGAGATTTTGGCTGGGCTCATTAAGCAGAGTCCCACTCAAGGCAGTGGGACTGGATAAACTGTTGGTGAGGCTCTCCTCAGCCCGGAAGCTTCCTCCCGGAGGCCATATTGCCTCCAGTTTCTGGTGTTTGCTGCCATCTGCTGGCCACTTCCTTAAAACCAGCTAAAACCGAAAATTGCGAGACCTGGATGCAGAGGAACCAGGGCAAGTAGGGAGTTGCTGATAGGCATCTGCCAAAAGTGTGCTTGCATGGGGACAGCATCCGCGTGTGCTGCGGGCTGTTACAGAGGAAGTAATGGACGTTTATTCATCTCAGCATCTACCTCTGCTTTGACAGTTGTGAGGCACGCCCTTGGTTAAGGTTCCGACACTGATGTTCTCCTGGGGTGTGTTCACTTTTTCAGCTCTCCGAGTCTTCCTCCTCATGTTCCTCTATCCATTCCATGGACACAACTTCCTCAGGGATGTCGTCCTTAATGAACCCCCTCTCCTCCCCTCCGTCCTGCAACAACAACCCTAAAATTCACAAGCGCTCAGTGTCCGTGACGTCCATTACCTCGACAGTGTTGCCTCCCGTTTACAACCAACAGAATGAAGACACCTGCATAATCCGCATCAGTGTTGAGGACAACAATGGGAACATGTACAAGAGCATCATGGTAAGGCACCCAGACCCGCACCCTCACTCTTCTGCGTTCGCCCAAAGTGAGTACGCACCCAGATAGATCTCCCTGGGTAGACACCAATAATGGATTTATATACATAAAAAGATCTTTGTACCAGCAGTGTCTAGAAGATAGAGTTTCCACATCTTAAAATTTGCTAGAACTTACTCAGTCTGGTCAGTGTCACTTTTCTCAGAACAATCAATTGGGATAAGTGTAGAAATGTATTCTAGGAATGATGCCGCCCCCGCAGGCCTTCTCGGAAGTCTTCCTGGGGAGTCACATGCCTGCCTGTATCATGAACTCCCATGCATGCTCAGCATTCAGCTGTGTGCTGGCCCATTTTTCTCCTTTTGTTCTTTGGAATCAAACTCAGTATGGTGAATGATCAAGCTGGAGTGCAGTTTGAGTCCACGAGGAACAATGTTTACAAATGAAAATGAGACTGACTTTTTGTGTTTCTTTATAAAACTGTGTTTCTGACACAATCCCCACAATGTTTGGAATTAATGGCGGGATTGTTGGAGTCACACAGGGCCTCTCCTGGTAAGAACCTTGGGCATGTTGTTACAGGAAGAGACTCCTTTGTTTGTAGGACATGTAAGACATGTATTCAAGAGCAGGGTCTCACTGGCAGTGAATCCCACGGCTCATTCTCTGTCTTTCCTCATCTTTGTCACTCGCCTTCTTGTGGGGGGGGAGGTCACTGAGGGCTTACAAGTTCAGCTCTGAACATGGCATAAGTGATATGGAGGTACTCACTGTTTTCTCACATTCCAAAGGAAAGCTTTCTTATGTCATTCATCAAAACAGCGAAATATTTCTTGAACCTTGGTTGTGTGCTAGTCACTGGACCAGGCTCTGTGGATGGGGAGACGAGTGGGGCATCTCTGTCTTTGAGAAACTTACAATCATAAGGGAGATCATAAAGCATTGCTGAAGATGTACCCAGTTCTCTAGTAGAGGTCAGACCAGATTGTAAAAGGGCCGCAGCCTTCCTGAAGGAGTTTATGTCTTCTAGGCAATTAGCATCTTACTGAAGGCTTTTAAGTAGTGATCAGCTTAGCTCACGGGGATCAAGTAATTGACATTGCAGGGGTGGTCCTAGGGTGTGGGGTTGGATTGGAGGTGAGGAAGCAAGATAAGAAGTAGCTGTCATAGTCCCCATGGGAGATGATGAGGACCTGAATGACAGCGGTGTGGCTGGAGATGAGATGGATTTTTGAAAGATTTTTGTGATGTAGAATCGTAGAATCCATTAGTTTAGTCATCAACTTCAGGTTGTTGTGGTGGGTGATGAGGAAGAGGGAAAACTGAAGGCTGTCCAGGCAGCTTGGTGGTTGTTGGTCCTATCAAGTGAGGTATGAACTATCAGAGAAGGAGGGTTTGAGGGCGCTGAAATTGGAGGGACCGGTGAGACATCCAGCTGGCTTTGTCTAATAGATGGGCAGAAACCCTGTTGGTGTCAGACCGGTTCTGAGGTCAAATCTTGAGAGGTAGTCTCCGGACCACTGGGTGGATAGGACACTCACACAAGGAGTGAGAGAGAGAGATGGGGGAACCACCGGGAAACTGTGTCATCAGGTTATTATTGTGTTCTCTGCGGGGCTGCCTTGCGTGGGTTCTCTTACACACGCTGACCAGGTCCTACCTCGTAACTTTAAAGTGTCTGACGTGAGAGCGAAGAGCTGACATGTGCAATTCGGGGGACGGGTTTCTAAAACACCACATGGAGCTAAAGAAACAAGACAGAGAATTACATGCTGCAGGAGTCTGCTCTTTCAAAAACAAGCCAAACTCACCTGTGGTATTAGAAGCGAAGCTCGGGGAAGAGGCACAGGGAGTTCCCTGCGTTCTGTATATAAGGAACATGAAGGTGACACTCCGCTGTCACTCCATACTGCGCCACCCATACACTAGCCACCAGCCAGGTGTGGCGGCTGAGCACTGAAAATGGGAATAGTCCAAATTGAGATGTGCCGTGAGTGTAAAATATGCACATTTTGAAGACTTAGTACAAAAGAAAGAAAGAATTTCTCACTGGCAGTTTTTGTATGGATTACATGCTGAAACAATCGTTGGGATGTATTGGATTAAATAAGATATATTAAAATTAATTTCCCTTCTAAAAAGCTTTTTTAATATGGTTACTAGGCACTTAAAATTAGTAATGAGGCTCTCTTTGGTCTACTGGACGGTGCTTGTTCCGCCTGTCAGCCAAAGGCGGCGCTATTGAGTGTTGGTACTAACTGTGATCCTCCCCTGCTCTCAGTACTTCTGATGGGACCGAGTAATAAGTTCAGAGCTCACAAGTTCAGAGCTGAACTTGTAAGCCCTCAGTAACCTTCCCCCCCAAGGGAGGGAGGCCCTTGGCCCTGTCCCACCTCAGTTGGACACACCTGGGGAAGCTTAAGGTCAAGAAAATAAGGGTAGCCTGAGGTGGGTTTAAAGTTGACAACTCAGCCCAACATTAAACAACTGAACCATTAACATTAACTTAGCCTGACATACATCCCCAGAGTGGGGGCCTTTCTCTTTAGCTTTATGCTTCGGGTCCCGTTTGATCCAGCTGTGGGAGTATTTTCTTTAGACTATCAAAACACAGATTTCCTCTTCCAGAATTTGGTGTGCATCTATTTCTCCCTTGGAAATGAATACGCCGGATGTTTAATAGACAAATGAACAAGGTCTTTGTTGCTTACAAGAACCCCATTGTACTGCATGTTGTTTATTGAGTCACAATAAACAGCTGCTGCTCCAGACCAAGGGAGACATCTAGGCCCTGTCCTCTGAGGGCTCTCGATGACAGTTTCTTGGAGCACATTCTTCCTCTCCTCCTCCTTTTCCTCCTTTCTCTGTCTTTCCTCTTACCTCCTGAGGAGAACAGCTTTTATTTGTAAGTAACAGTGATCCATGTTTTCTTATGCATCCTTTCTAATGTAAAGAAATCACTCAAAGGATGGTATAAATTTTTCCCCTTGCCCCAAGCGCCCTCCCAGTGGTTGGCTGATGTGCAGAGATCCAGGGGAGAAAGTCAGAACCCGGGTTGAGGAGAACCTTTACTTGTACATACAAGATGTTAGATTTATTATTTTTAAACCTTTAGAAGCTGATTTTTATTGAAGCCTAATTTACATACATTATATACACAGAACTTAAACATTTACTTCTATTATGGTCTGTAACTCCACCCCAAACCTAAATAAAGAACACTTTTCATGTGTTCTCAAAATTCCCTGTGCCCCTTCCAGTCAGTTCCCCCCTTAACCTTAATGAAGGTTAAGGTTTGTCTTTGTTAGTTTTCTAACCCCATAGATGAGTTTGGCCTGTTTTTCCAAGAATAGACTCCTGCAGCATGAAATTGTTTGTTTTCTTGTTTTTGTTTTTGTTTTTTCTCACCCTGATGCTTTGGGGTCCACCCACATTGTTGTGTGTCAGTTTTTAGTTTATAGCGGCTGAGCTGTGTCTATCAGGAACGCAGTCGGGGCTTTTTGTCCATTTCCCTGTTCTCCCCTGCTGAGGGAGATTTGGGCTGATTCCACTTTGGGGCTACTAGGAGCGAATCTGCCGTGAACATTTCTGTAGGAGAAGTCCTTTTGCGGACACAGGTTTTCATTTCTCTTGCTAAATACCTAGCAGCGCCATGGCTGGCTCACGGAGGAGTCCCTTGTGCTTTTTGAAATGGCCAGCGTGCAGAACTGGGACCATTTCTAACCCACAGGTTGTAACTGGTGCTGAACACGTCAGGCTAATTTCGGCCCAGGACCAAAACCCTGTGCATTTTTCACTATACCCTCCTGTTTTCCCCCACCCTGGAACCTCAACCACTGTGGGGGAGATAGACAAGGAGAGGGGCACACGTTCTGTTTTACTAAGAGAAGATGCTTTGTCATGTGGCTACGCAGGGCGGGGCCAGGACTAGAACCCCGGAGTTCTGGCTCCTGCTCCTGTCTCATCCTGCTGGGCCTGCGGGAGACACGCGGCAGCAAGAGGAGGAGGGCCCGGAGCACTCTCCCAGGAAGCATGAAGCGAGTACCTAGAGACCCTTCCGTTGTCTTTCCAGCTGACGAGCCAGGACAAGACCCCCGCGGTGATCCAGAGGGCGATGCTGAAGCACAATCTGGACTCAGACCCGGCCGAGGAGTACGAGCTGGTGCAGGTCATCTCGGAGGACAAAGGTGGGCGCGCTGCTTCTCGGGGCAGGGACCCCAGTCTTAGGAATCGGAAAAATGAATGCAATGTTTTTGTGCTTTTGTTTTGTTTTGTTTTAAGATTTTTTTGAGAGAGAGAGCACGAGCAGAGAGAAGAGACAGAGGGAGAGGGAGACGCAGGCTCCCCGCTGAGCAGGGAGCCTGATGTGGGGCTCGATCCCAGGACCCTGGGATCATGATCTGAGCTGAAGGCAGACGCTTAACCCACTGAGCCACTTTTTGGGTTTTTTTTAAATGGAACTAAGGAAGGGTTTTTAATTGTGCACGAGTGGTATTGTGTGGGGAACCCGTGTCATGACCTCCCTCCTAGAGAAGCACCTCAAGCTACTCTCGCCACAACCCTGTTTTTCCTACTGTTTTGCTGATCACCCTCCTGCCCATTCTCTGTAAACTGTGTATCAAGCCTTCTAGAAAGAGGTCTCTCCCTGTGTCTGGAGGTGGGGGAGAGGTGGGGCCTGTTGGGTCTTTGCAGCCGGTCGCACACCTCCTCTACCCAAAAATGTAAGTCTAAGTTGTACGTGCATCTGAAATGTAGTGGTCCTTATAATAATTTCTCATTTTTTTCAATGTCTTATGTGTGAGAGGTTTCTAGGTTTATCTTCCAGTTTATCTTTATTCGTGATTGACCTTCAAGTAGCCAAAGCTTCTAACTCCAGAATCTGAAGATTTTTTTTTTTAAGATTTTATTTATTTATTTGACAGAGAGAAATCACAAGTAGATGGAGAGGCAGGCAGAGAGAGAGAGAGGGAAGCAGACTCCCTGCTGAGCAGAGAGCCCGATGCGGGCCTCGATCCCAGGACCCTGAGATCATGACCTGAGCCGAAGGCAGCGGCTTAACCCACTGAGCCACCCAGGCGCCCCAGAATCTGAAGATTTTTTTTCCAAATATTTTATTCACTTATTTGAGGGAAAGAGAGAGAGACAGAGGGAGAGCAGACTCCCTGTTGAGCAGGGAGCCCCACATGGGGATCGACCTCAGGACCTGAGATCATGACCTGAGCTGAAGGCAGACGCTTCCCCAACTGAGCCAGCCAGGTGCTCCTGGAATCTGAAGACTCAATACCTCACAGTTCCTGAGGCAAAGAACTGGTAATCATACTTCAGGATGCCTAGAAACCCACTGTTCACAGAAATTCCTTTTATGAAAATGCTGGGAAAATACTCACCCAAAATGTATCTACTTTTTGCTGGTTTGAATTGGGATTGTATTTGTCGAGAGGAGGAGACAGGCTGGTAGGTGACTCCTCTGGACCCTGTCACCTCATAAAACTCAGTCACACTAAGTCTCTTTCCAAGTGCAGTTGTTGACCGAGGCCAACCCCATCTGCTGGCCGACCCAACACTAACCGATTCAAGCATCTGAATGTAGGGCTGTTCACCGACGAGAAGCGCCCCGCTCATGACAAGAAGAATTACACAAGTTGGGGGTATGAGAGGGGAGCAGCTCTTCACACTCCATTTTGCCAACAGATCACCCAGGGCTGTGTCTTGAGCCCAGAGAACAGTGGCTGTACCTTTTCCTAGAGGTGAAAAGTTCTATCCTCTGATGAAATTATTTTTCAGTTACCTCTGAGGGGCTTCTCATTCGTTCAGCTGAGCCCTCGCTTGAGGGGCAAACCCATGTCAGTCATATCTTTTATTGTCATTACATGTAAAATTCGAAGCCTACAATGTAGTCTCTTGAGTTGGACCATATTGCCCACAAAACAACGCTAAGGTGAGGCCGATGAGTCTGAAGAACCAGGAGCCCTGAAGTGTAGTCTGGGCCCAGGTTTCTTCACTACTTGGGTGGGCTTTGGTGGGCTGTCTGACCTCCTGTGGCTGTGGTCCTTAGTGAAAAGGAGGCAGTACCCTCCTAGTTCTTCGTACATCACTGAGTGGCTGTGAGGATAACAAGAAATAAGGTGCCCACAAGTATTTGGAGGTGTGCTAAGTGACATAAAGCTGTGAGGTGAATTGTTACTGACCCAGGACTATGTAGGCAGGAGACTGGGGACACTTTAAGGGAGTTATTCTTTATAGAACATTTGTGAAAATGTACCAGAGTCACTTAGAACCTGATGGCATCAGTCCTGCTATAGAATTTCCGTGTTTGAAGTTGACATCGGCCTCGCTGAATCTGCAAGTAGATGCCCGTCTGTTGATGGCCTCCCCAACTCTGCTGCCACCAGTAGACTTTCCATCTTACCTCTTTGATTCCCCATTTGGTTTTCTTAGATACCCATCACCCCTTCTTCTTTAAAAGAAGGTATAGTATATACCTTCTTTTAAAATGAAAAATGAATTCAAATAACTTTGCTTGATGATTTTGTCTAACACTTGGCATTGTCCTTGTTCAGAAATTGCAGCTGTCTGGTTGGGAATCACTGGGGTAGATACAGTTTAAATGTTAACAGATACACACTGTCTTATTTGGATGCTGTATATTAAACTGGTTTGACTTGGGACTACTTCAAAAAATATTTCAACATTCCAAGTATCGAGAGTTCTGGAAAAACCTGTTGATTTTTCGTTTCTCCCCCATGTCGTTGGATCCTCTGGGTGTCTGAGAAAGGCCGCATGCTAGAGCAGGAAATCGACCATGGGAGGAAGGACGCCCGGGTTGGTGTCCCAGCTCTGCCGCTGACTGGCCGCAGTCCTGGGAGTCCTCATTCCATGTCAGTTGGCCTGTGTTTTCTACTCTACTTTCTTCTAGCTAAAATCGTCTGCAGTTGGTCATCTAGTTCATGGACCAGATTTCTAAGATCATATTTGTACTTCATTTTTTAAAATTGGGATTGAGGAGTTGAGCAAGCCAATTTGGGGACGGTAGTCATTGCCTGGTTCCATCCATAGCCCAGGGACACAGGGCCATAGTCCCTGCTGTGTGGCAGTGCTGGGCTGACCTACACCAGCTGACTGTCTTCTCTCTCCTGGTCTCTTTCAGAACTCGTGATCCCGGACTCGGCCAACGTCTTTTATGCCATGAACAGCCAAGTGAACTTTGACTTCATTTTACGCAAGAAGAACCCCATGGAAGAACAAGTGAAATTGCGTAGCCGGACCAGCTTGACATTGCCCAGGACAGCTAAGCGGGGCTGCTGGAGCAACAGGCACAGCAAAGTCACCCTCTGAAGGGAGGGGCTGGGGCCCCCTTGCCGGCCAAAGGCGGAGCGGGGCTGAGAACAGGCCGTGGTGATCGCAACGACCATCCAGTGTTAGAGCATCGTGGTGAAGTCAGCTGGTATTTATTGAGCACCTCTGGTGTGCAAAGGCACGAGGATAGGCATTGTGGGGAGATTGGAGATGAGTTTGACAATGAAATGGATGAATGCTTCACTGGTTCTCTTTGACCTATTTGAGACTGAAATGCAAAATTACCCACTTTTATAAATATATATATGTACACATATTAGGGAAGTATGTGTGCATATATAAATATATGAGGGACTTATGGGATATTCTGGACTATGGAAAAACAAATTTGCACAATGGCCTGGGATGTCGAGGTCACTTTTTACAGGGAAATAGAACTGAAAACCGAGTCTCATACCTTCCAACTAAACCGAATCAATCCTAGGAATACAGAGTGTCCTTTGTGCCAGTATTATAAGAAGTCCAAACCGTTTTTATCAAGGGAGAAAACTTCCCTTTTCCAACAAGTGCCACCAGAACATCAGAGCTGCGGAGGCGGGGCGGCCACGGCTGAATGAAAGGCCACTTCAGGAAGGGTTTGGATAAGCCAGTGGCTTTCGACCTCTGCCCGCATCTGCCGCTTCTGCCGCCTTCTGCGACCCCAGGGGGCAGAGGGCGACAAGGAGGCCCATCTGACCCGCCAGTTCTGCCATCGTGACACCTCTGGAGTCAACATAAGCCCATTTTGATTTCTGGCACTGTGTTCTGCCCCCTCCCTGACCCCAACAAGCAGATCGCAGTCCTGACCGCACAGATAGCCATGCTCTTGGGTACCATCTCAGCCAGAAGAGAAAGCACAAAAGAACGGTGACTCATTTGGACTCTTACCCGTCTCGGAATGCCACTACTTCGTTGCCATTTCTGATTGCCTTCTTCTGCATGTAGAACTGTACGTCTGGAGTGTCTCGCCATCTTGGATCGTCGAACCTCGCTGTGACGTACAATGTGTTCCTCAGGTGTAGAAATTCCTACTTGCGATGGACTCTGTCGGATCATTTTGAGGCTGTGAAGCTTTCTGAACAGCGAGTGCTCTGTCAGCCGCCCCTCAGAAGAGGTTCCCCGCTCACAGCAGCGTCCTGTTTTACCTACTAACCTTTATAGCATTACTGTGCCTAGTCCCGGGGAAAGAAACGGGGCCACCTATATCATTGAGATCATTTCTAATGAGGTACATTTCTTTCACATGGAATCAATAGCATTTTTTTTTTCAGGTCCCCACAGTTGCCATCACAGTGTTACTGTTAAATGACATTTTTGTCTCTTGGAACACCATCACCCTCTCCCTTACAAATTTGAGCTGTGCTGGGGTTTGACCTAAAAAGCCATAATGTGGGATATCGACATGTGTAAGAAGCACTTTCAGAATGTCCTTTTTAAGAAAAAAAAAAAAAAATCTCAAAATATCTGTTTTTATTCCAAAAATAAAGAGAACCAACCCAGATACAAAGTATAGATTGTAACATGAAGCTTTTTTTTTTCTTTTTTCCTGATCCCGTTAAGATGGCTCCCAAAGGTTATGTGAGATTTCTGTCATGTAAATAGCCATATGAAATCTGCAAGAAATACCAGGGAAGTTTAGAGACGTGTGGCGGTGGACCAAAGAATGAGCCAGGAAGGCCTCACATTTCCTTTAGGTCTTTCTAGCAGCTTAGACCATGCATTGGAAGACCGACCGGGTTTCAACTGGTCGAAAAGCACTTTCTTCGGTTTGCAAGGCTCGTCCGATTTGTGCTTCTGTGCTTGGAGGAGAGATCGCCAGGGTGCTAGACATCGTGGAGATTGAAGTAAACGTAGCCTCAGCCTGAATTTCTTGGTTTGCAGGTCGCAAAATATTAGGACCGTTGGCCTGGTTTAGGGTGTGGCTGCGAAGACCTAAGTGTTGCGCCCGTGTGCTCGCCCTCTGTATTGTACTGTATATGTAGAGTCTAGATTTATATACTGCAATGTAAAAATATATATATATATATTTTCCTTTTTTAAAGACAATGGAAATTCCAAGTAGATAAAACATAGCCTCATTTATTTAATGCCACTTTCAATGTGTTAAATTTGTTTCCTGGTGGACAGCCGGGTAATGCTCTTAGCTGCTCGCATGCTTGTCTTTCTGCATCTCCATCGTCTGTTTACCTTTTGGTTAAACTAATAAACTGGTTTGGGACTTGGTTGGCCTGTGCTGCCAGACCCCAAGGGATCGTATCTGGAGTATTCATCAGGTGGTTCTGGGATCCAGGTGTGTCCGTAAGCTGGTTGGAAGCGCACTCGGGCTTGGCTGGAGGGAGCAGAGGGGGGAAGCCAGGGACAGAGTTGGGACGGGGTCCTCTCCACTGCGGATGTCACCGGCATTGGAGGGAGAGAGGGACCTCCTCAGGAAACTGCAGTCTGCTATGCTGCCTTGCCAGACTCCTAAGAGCAGTCATGTGGGAGGGAACACTAAAAGAAAAACCTGAACTTAGGATCCAGGGTAGTCCTTGGCCTCCTTTCCAAGAGCCTCTTCCCTGGTCTGCAGTTGCTACCATCTGTGTAATTCCTGAAACCATCCACGGTGCTGTAGAAGGGCCTCTATGGAGAGGCGGACGGAAGGAAGGCTTTCGCAAAAGACCATCAGAATCAGGCCAGCTTTCCTCAAGAGAAGCACATGATTGTCATTTCATCATATTTCCAAAAAGTTTGCAAAATTACTTCCCTTTGAATTCTTATATGGAGCCAAATCATCAAATTTTCTGGACCCTTGTAGGATTTTGGAGAGAGCCAACTGGGTGTTTTAATCACTGGTAATGTGGGGTGGGACAGGAAAAAGAAAAGGATTTCTACCTCTGGCACTAGGTGACTATCTTTTCAAGATCATTCTAGAACACTGGTCCCCTTGTTTTGCCTCTTTCTAGAAACTGGGATTGGTTACTTTCTGCCCAAAGAAATAGTGTCTTAAAACTTCCCTCTTTGGAGCCTTTTCAAATCCCTCACGCAGCACAAGACCATGAGGAGGCAGACAGTACTGTTCCATCCCTGATAACCATGGTATCAAGAAGGTTCCCTGGTACCCATCGTCTTGTTCTACAGGTGCTGCTGCGGTGGCCCTGGTTACAGCAGGTACCCCCATTTCAACAATGAGAAGGGATTTCTGTCGTGTTTTGCATTCCCGTTTCCTCTAAAATCTCTCTGAGAGCAAAAGACTTCTGGAAGGGAGGATGGTTTAGACTAGGTTTGGTTGAGCTGAGGTAACAAACCATGAAACCTCAGTAACTTAAGACAGTTCTGTATTTCGTCACGTTGTGGTATAATGCAAATCAGGCAGCTCTCCTGAGGGGCTCACAGTGGCTCCAGGATCCAGGCAGCGTCCATCTTGCCACCCTTCCATCTCGGGCTTTCCTTCAAGTGACAGTGATGGTGGTGGAGGGAACTCCCACTGCTCCTAACTGCCCCAGACTTAGGTCACGTGCTACTTCAATGCACAGTCCACTGGCCAGTCTGTGGCCCTGATCTAAGTGCAGGGGCGTGAGGGGGGATGTGGGAAAACGTCTGGAGTAGTGCGGGGCATTAACTATCTCTGCCACAAAGCATTAGTAGGGTGCATGGATCTGTCTTCTTTTCCATTTGGATTTGGAACACGGCAATGAGGACTTGAGGTGGGGCTGAATAGAGCAAAGGAAGGGTTCACGAAAGAGAGGTGCTCAAGGGAGAAAATACCAGAAAGAGTCTCAATTTTGTCCAGAATTGGACTTAACAAAATTTCTGTTTAGCTTTTTCGCTACAGTGACCACCAGTTTACATGCTTCTAATTGTGGTTCCCTACTTTGCCTAAACTAGGAGTCACTTTATGGATGTGGTTGTATGTCAAGTTACAAGAAAAACCTAGAAAACTGAAAGAGTTTACACATAAACCATAAGATAGACAGATTTAATTCTTACAGACTCAAATTTTGAAATCCACGATTTTGGTGTGATCTCTCAGGACCCCTACCCAGAAAACTGGGAAAGGAATTCACTTATTTAACAGTTTGAGGAATACGGTGAATTTAACATTTCCTTAAGAGTTGAAAGCCAGGGGCGCCTGGGTGGCTCAGTGGGTTAAAGCCTCTGCCTTCGTCTCAGGTCATGATCTCAGGGTACTGGGATCAAGCCCCACATCGGACTCTCTGCTCAGCAGGGAGCCTGCTTCCTCCTCTCTCTCTCTCACTCTGCCTACTTGTGATCTCTGTCTGTCAAATAAATAAATAAATAAATAAATAATTCTTTAATTTAAAAAAAAAAAAAAAAAGAGTTGAAAGCCATATTCTAAACACACTCAGTCCCCTTGGATTATGGATAAGAGGGGCCAAGTCCCAGAGCTGTCCAGTCAGTGGCTCAAGGTGAGGGGCAGTACTCTAAATTATCAGAACCCCACTGTGTGCTTGCCACACTGGGCACCGAATCCAGAAGGCTCTCCTGACAGATATTCCTCCACAGCCTCCTGGACTGGAAGAGAATGCCTGGAGTCTGTTGGCTCCATCCCCAGCCTTCCGGCGATGGGAATTCACACGAGCTGTCTTGGATCGATGGGCATCTAGTTGTTTCTTTAAAGACCCCAAGGAACGCCCTGCCGCTGCTCAGAGCACTGCTACCTATTTTCGTGGCCTTATCCCGCCTCACAGATGAAGAAACAAAGCCAAAAGGGTTAGGATTACGTTAGATCCCCAGCTACGATTGGAATCCATTTCTGATCCATGAACTTGGCCCTGGCCCCCGCTCCTCCCCACCCACCGTCCCCCGCCCAAAACAGTACGGAGTCTCCTGCAAAAAGCACCAAATGGATGAGGAGCTTAATGGGAAGTGGGCGTGACCGGGGCTTGGCTGCCACCCGGGAGCTCCGGACCTGGCTCCGCCTCTCCGTAACCCAGTTACCAGCCCCCAAGTTCTTCATCTCGGCTTCTCAGAAGCAGTCATTTTTATTCCCACCATTGTTTAAGCCCAAAGCTTCCGTTTGTGATGCAGTTCTAATTTCTCACACAAAGGACACCAATAAATAAAATTTTTTTAGAAAGTGAATAAAGTGTTTTGGCTTGCGGCAGCCATTAAAAAAGAGAAAATCAAGACCCCGTTTTCAGAATGGGAAAAGCAGTCCAGGGGAGACCGTTCGCTCGCGCCAGACATGTATTTGTGATCCTGGGGTCTACAGTATCTGACACCCACGCCTCCGGCCAAGTGTCCGCAAGGAACCCGGTTGGTCCGCTGGTGGTCGGTATGTGAGATGTCATAGGTGTGGGGTTGGGGCTGCCAGCTCCATTGTGACCCGGACTCGGTGTGAGGGAGAGAAGCAGACGCAAACGTGAGGTGTTGGCGAGAAAGGGAGCAGGACAGACTGCACTGCTGGCTTTGCGTGGAGCTGGAGAGCGGGGCCCAGGCCACGCACTACCTCACGTATGTCGCTTAATTTAGCTATTGTCTCATCTGGAAAGTAGGGACTGGTAATAAAAGCTTGAGGTTCACATAGCATTAAATTGTACCACCCAGGTCGAGAAAGTACTTTTCACTTTGTCCCACACTCCAAGAGTTGGCTGCTGCTATTCCCAGGAAGCTTCTGGCCTAAGGTCTTCCCTTCCACCCCCCACCCCAGGGGTGAGCTGCCCCACGGTACAGAGCCACACGGCCCCAGACGTGGGGTGTGGGGAGTGTGAAGGCACCCTGGAAAGCCTCACCTGCGGCCGCTCTGGGGAGACAAGACCCCCGGGGCCTGTCCACAGCCGAGGCCCATCCACAGCGGAGGCCCGGGAGCTCTCGGAGGTGGGTGGGCCCGGCCGCCATGATGGTGGCCTCTGCGGCTGCGCGCCGCCATGGGAGCGACCTGTTGGTGAGAAGCCGCCCTGTCTGAGCTGGGGGTCCCTCCCAGGAAAGCTCAGCCACTACACAGAGTGGGTGGGGGCTCCCGTGAGGGCCTCCATTGGATTTCTTCTGCAGTTGGGGGACAGTTTTCTTACAGGAAGACCCCACACCCTGCTCCTATGTCCTCCTCCGTCTGTGCTCACATGGGCCCTGTGCTCTCCCTGGGGAAGGGGTTCTCTATGCCCATGGGCGTGAGTAGGGATGATGTCGATGCACAAGGAGGCGCTGCTTTTCCATGGGTTTGGGGAGGTGGGAGGCGGGTTGGGAATCCATCACAGGGAGGACAGGCATCCGGCCCCTTCCTCTGGTTCCTCTACAAGCCCTTCCGCTCAGCAGCACCTGGGCTGCTGTGAGCACCCTGCGCTCTCCCGTCTACTCTCCACCTCCCCTGCATGCTTTTTCCCTCTGGGTCCCTCCTTCCTTCTCCTGGCTGGCACACCAGCCTCACTTTCTCTGCTGTGGGGCCTGAACTTGGCTCTTGCTCCCCCTTGCAGTTTTCTCCCGGGTTGAGTGTGCATGGCCTGGAAGCCACCACTACCCTCTCCCCTCAAATTCCCTGCCCCCCCCCACCACTCCCCTCCTGCACACTTCCTCCCTGGGCCCAGTCTGAACAATCACAGCCCATTCAAGTCTTCACAGTCAGGGCAGGTGGTTTCCAAAGCAGCTAAGACCCCGCAGATGATACTGTCAGCACTCAGAGGTCCCAACTCCTGCCGGGGCTGTCTGGGGGCCTTCTCTAAACTGTCAGCTGTGTTGTGGGAGAGGACGCTATGTTGTCAATTATCTTCTAAGCTTCTCTGAAGACCGGAGAGCACACCACCCACTGCACTCTGAAGATAAATTTCCCCCGGGAGCAAGAGCCCACACGTCTGCCCAGCCTCCCCTAGAATGGGAAACAGCAGAGAAACCCCCTCTGGGGGCTGCAAAGCTGGGCCCCAGAATTGCTCCAACATGAGATTTTATGAAAAACGCCCATTCCAGAGGCAGCCAAACTGAAAAAAAAAAAAAAAATACAGAGAGGGACATAAAAAGAAACCCAGCAAATTAAAAATCAGGACAAAACCAATGCTTAGAGAGGATTCTTCATTGTTTCCATCCTTTTCGTGGGTAGACAGGAGGATGGCCTTGGGCCAGTGCAGCTCAGCTGGTGTTGCCCAACGGACCTGAGCAAAGATCATCACAAGAATTAATAGATCTATGGGTGGAAGGAAAATTCCAGGCCATTTTAGGTAAATCCACAGAGCGGAAGGAAGCCATTCTCCTGCCCAGCCACACATCTTAATGGAGTCACCTGCCTTGGAATCCCATTTAGTGCTGACTAATTCTGTCAATATATTCTTCCTGAAAGTTCACCTGAACTCTTTATGCTATGATTCAAGCCACACCCTCTTACTCTGTGCTCCTAAGAAGAGGGGCACCATTTTCTGTGTCAGCTCCTAGGATGCAGGGCACTAACCCACCATCATCACTTCTCTCTTTTCCAACCAGCCAGTGAGGACTTCCTGGCCACCACCCATCAGACTCTTCAACCTTGTCTCATGGCCCTGTGTCAACTCGAGACCGCCGTCAGCCTGTCCACAGACAGACCCCCTCACATGCCAGTGCCTTCTCCTGGCCCTCCTCCCTCTGTCACATTTAATCAGACCATCCTGGGAGGGAAGGTTCTCTCTAAAATAACAAACCTCACCCCAACACATAAAACATGGGCATAACCATAATCTCCAGGGCAGCCTGTTGTTTCCTGTCACCCATAACACGCTATTTTCTGATCGAATGACCAGCCTCATTTTGACTTTCCCTTTCTCATTAGTTAACTCCTCAGTGAACTGATTTCTTGTCAATCGTGGATATCACTTTTTTTTTTTTAAGAAGGCTACATGCTCAGCACAGAGCCCAACCTGGGGCTTGAACTCACAACCCTGAGATCAACACCTGAGCCGAGATCAAGAGTTAGATGCCTAACTGACTGAGCCACCCAGGCACTCCATCCATGGATATCACTTTGGGATCTTTTCTCTACCACTTTGTTTACTTGGGGAGAATGTCTCACACTGTAGGAGCCTCTTGGGAAGACTCACCTTTACATTACACTTTATTTCACCGTAAGGGAAAAGACCCAAGTTTGTAGCTGAATGGGAACTATCTCTTGTTTTGGCGCCAACATTTTCCTGGAAACGTCTGCATTATCTTCAGGAAAGAAACCAAACCTAGCATTCCCGCAGAAACAATGGCCTCTGATAGCCCAGGGAGGGTGGGTAAGGGCCTTGTCATCATGATCGGGTCTCCATCTTGCTTCCTGTCACCTGCCCCAACACATCCCTGACGTCTCAGAACCTCCAATCCCCTGTCACTCCCCCAGCAGGCCCCTTCCCAATCCCACACCTTTGCAGTGCCTAGAACACATCTGAATTTTTTTTTTTTTTTTTGCCCCAGGATTAAGTTCTTTGGCCTTGGACAAGCTGGTATCTTTTGATGAATGGTTAGACTGACTTACAATACAAAACTATAAGACAGGCCCTCCCGTCGCACCTTCCCACTGGGGACTCCTATCTTTCAGTAGCCTAGAAAATTTTTCTGCTTACTCACCTCTACCCAGCAGCCTAAAACAACTCCCATGGACAGGAAGGTCAGTGACCACCTTTTCTTGTCCGCCATGGGGGTGAGCAGCCCTGATGGTCATCTCTGGCCTCCGACATCCTTGGTCCAGAGCACACTGGAAAGGTCCACCAGCGATGGCCATCAGCCGCCGATGTCGGCAGAACCAGTGAACAATCACAGTGATGAGCTATTTTTTTTTTTAATTTTTCACCAAGATCTCTAGAAGGTAAGTAGTTTATCATTTCCCCTCCCCGCAATGACACAGCGTGACAGACAGTGTAGGATGCTGGGATGCCGGCTCTTTCTCGTGCCCCAGAGCTCCTGCAGGAGGCCCCAGGGAGCCCAAAGCAGGACCCATGCGGTGTGTCCTCTGCAGATCGTAGGTGCTCAGTCCACACTCAGTAGCACCAGCACCGCTGATGTCCTCATAGTCCAGAAGAGTCCACCTTGGATCCCTAGATCCAGAGAGCAGTCCAGATCGGGATTTCAGACAGGGGTTATCTTCCAGAGGCAAAGAGCAGGTGCCATGGCCGAGGCAAAGTCTTCTGAGGCTGCCAAAGGCAAATAACTGAAGACCAGAGGGGAGGCAGGAAGAACAGCGAGGTCAAGGAACCCCAGAATTATGGGAGAGATGACTTTTTAAAAACAAACGCGGTGTGCGGAGCACAGTGTTCACAACAAAAGAGCACTGCTTGGGATCCCAGACCCGAGCAGGCGGAAGCAAAGGCTGGGCTAACAAAGCCAGAACTTGGTTCACAGTAGACAGTCCTAATCTAAAATTCTAGAATTTAAGATCAATATCTTTTAAGAACAAGAATTCATAACCCCATCAGACCAGCTGACAGCAAAAGGAAAAAAAAGAATGTTCTCCATTAAACAAAACCACACAAAAGTCCACGCAATCTTTCTTCACTCCCAATCTCCCGACCACCTCCCACCCTCTTAAAAAAAAATATCGTGAAAGTCAGGCACACTGGCACGCACGCAGATACACAAACAAAATACAAAATAACCCAGGAAACCTTAGAGATCACCTAAGTGTTTTTCACTAGCTCCCCAGATGTTCCTTCTGTTTTTCTAGGAAAAAACAAAAAGCGTCAGGCTCTGACAGTTATGCCTAAGCATAAAGACTGAGGCCGACCGAGATCCCCTTCCTCAGCCTCCTTGCTTACTAGTCAACGTGAACTAGTATCGACAGTAAGTCAAGAATGAGGGCCAAGGCTGGTGTCCGTGGAAGGTGAGCTGCCTTGTTGTCCCGCAGCCCGGGGGCCCTCACCGGGGAACGCTAAGCCAGGTTCACGTGGCAACCTGCCCGTGGGCTCTGCTCCAAAGCATGAAGCTCACAGAGGAGTGTGTGGGGAAGCTATTTCTGGAGGCAAAGTCTTACTGCTTGCAGGAGGACGAACACAAACCTGAGGCAAACCATCGTGAGATATCTGAGGAACACAGATTGCAGAACTGGCAAAGAACATGTAGCCCAACACTGCACTTTCCAGAAAATCACTCTATGAGGAAAGCGGGGAGGACATCGATCTGTCCAGGAGGCCGATTCCAAGAGTTTCCCTGGTCGTTGGCCTAAATCAGTGGAGCAGTCCACTGTTTCTGACCAAGGTCTGTCAACTGAAACACAAAAACATTTGTTTCCAGATGGTGAGACTCTCCCACTCCACAGGCCTCCCTGAAGAGCCGGGCTGGGAAATTCGGGAGAACCAGATTGCATACTTGGGGCTCCCTGGGGTGCAATGAAAGCTTGAAAAATCTGTTTCTCAGCCCTATCTTACAGGCCTCTCCCCCACGTTTTGTAGAATAAATAATTCAAAATCAAATGAAAAACTCAGGCAAGGACAGTTGCTGGCCTAAAAATGTGCTCTGCCTCTTAAGAGTGACTCATAAAAGTCACACTCACAATTCGTTCCCAGGCTCAGGCGTGGAGAGGCGCGCGAGACGTGCCGCGGCAGCACAGGGTGCCCTGGGACAGAAGACACCAGCGAGACCCCAGTCCGAACTCTTATATATTAAATTTATCTTCATAAATAGAGCATCCTAACTCAAGTGACCACAATAGAAGGCCAAAATCTGAGTTCTTGTTTTCCTCAGAGATCTACACAAACCTTCATATGTCTACTAAACTCTACCCACATGGCAAACTTGAGGCCTCTCTAGGAGAGCTTCAGTCGCCATGATAGTCAAAGGCCAGGTTTCAGACAGACCGAAATACCCATCCCTATTGGATAACGAGGACTGAGATGAACAGCTCACGTTGGCTCCTGAGAGAATTCCTTTAAACCAACGCCAATTAATTTGCTTTCAAACGATTTGACCCCCCTCCCTTGCAAACATGTTACATACACAAGGTTTCAAGGTCACACCTATGATATGAAATGGGCCCATGAGACCAACGGATGTGGTCTAGTTGGCTCAGCTGCCTTGCCTACCCGTTTGTTGACTTGACTACGTTTCTCAGGGATGAGTCTCTGGGCCATACTGTTCATCCTTAATGTAGGAAGCAGTATCATACTGATAAAGACGAAGGGCTGGGTATCGGGGTTGAGGTGTATCTCGATGGTTGCCTTAAAGCCTATCTTCTAGCCATCTTGGGAAATTTGGGTTAAGTTTCCCTCTTATCCTCCCCTGTCAAAAGTATATCCATTTTGCTCAATCACAGTAGACCACTTTGGTTAGAGGACTGTGACCACTACAAGACACTGGAGCAAACAGATGAACAGCCCATTGGAAAAATCAAGGGTGGGGAATCCCCCATGGAGACTTCATAGCTCATCCCTCGAAGGCACCGTGTCCAGGGAGGTTGGCGACGGCAGGGCCTCTGTGTTCTTGGCGTTGCGGTGGATGTGACCTTGCTTCCGGGACTTCCAGGAATGGGTCCTGTCCCAGTCGGTGGCTACTGTCTCATTGTCCCAGATGGTCGAGGTCTCCGTGTCACTCAGATACCCAGGCTGGCCCGTGTAGTGCGTGGGGTAGATGAGCAAGGGTTCCGCGGAGAAGGCTTTCAGGTCCCTGGGTTCATAATACTCCTTGTACTCAGCTCTGCAAACAAGAGGAGTATGCGTGCGTGAGTGAGGGGCTTCGACATTTAGCAAATGGTGCGGGGCAGGAAGGGCAGAGAGGCTGTGCTGGTCAGCTCTTACATTGTCATGGACATCTCTGATGATTTTTCAAGTTGTGCCCTTTGGGGAAACATTTAGTCTACAAACACAATAGAAGTTTCTTTAAAAGTTTTCAAATGATCTAAACAAACACGCAAAAAGAAAGGTTATTTCTGATGTATTTGGTTGGATTCCACTAAAAGATGAATTTCAGGTCTCACTCTAAAAGCTAAGAATTATGCTCTGTTGGACCATCCTGAGAGATAAAGGTGATCACTTTGCAGAAGATGCCCTATTCTTGGATTAATAAATCAGTTGAAATCTGAACAGCAGTGGTGGGATAAGTCACACAGTTAGGCTTGGAGGTACGCCAACTTGGCTTTGCATCCCAGCACCCTGTGGGTGTGAAGGGGAGGATGACTCACTCCCCCTCCCCCATGCGGATTATGCGAGGTGACATCTGCTTGGCTCCTAGCTCAGTTAGTACAGTGTAGGCGTTAGCTTCCTGTCTGTCACAGGGATGATGGTGACCTCCATATTCCTGATAGGACATGGATATAAAGTCAGCGGTATCAAAGCAGGTGAGGACACCCATCTTCACCAAGGACAGGGACAAAATAAGTCAGATGCAGGACACAAATTCTTAACTAGTGAAATGAAGCCCAGTTAGTAAAGAGATCACCTGGCAACCGAGAGAAGGAGCCAAGGTAGAACCTGGGCTCCTGCTCCATTAATGAATTTAGGACTCATTGATTGAGAAGCTACTATGGGTAAAGTTGGGATTAGGTTTTCAGGACATGGGGATGTGAGACTGTTCTTGCCTCAGTGGGCTCACAGGTTAGTGGGGAGACTGACAGATAACCACACATCTCCATATCCTTCAAACAACGCTAGGTCTGAATAAGGTCCTGTGTTAGGGCAACCTTGAGCGTCACCCTGACCGCCTTCTTCCATGGACACCCTGCTCAGGGGCCACCTCCCACCTCCCCAAGACTCAGACACACTGCTGTGATTGCAGGTCTCACCGTACATCACGAGGACTGCTCATGAGTCTCAATTCCCAGCCAGACTGCGAGCTCTGCAGGGAGTGGGACCCCTGTCTGGCCAACGAGTACACACAATGGACTGAAAAATGAACTGAATGCTTGAAGGTGCTCAGGAAGATGACCTTCAGTTTCACCTTCGGGTGTGTGAGTTTATGGAAATGAGAAGATCAAAAACAAGGGAGGACTGAGCACAATATGTCTGGGTAAACTACATACTGGGTTTATTCCAGAGGAAGCCCCCCAACCCCGCTGCCAAGCCTCGGCTTCCCCATCTCTAAAAGGGGACAGTTACTCTGGTCAGCCTTTCTGAGTCATGATTAGGGGAAGATCATTTAGGAAAGCAGCGCAGCTTAACACCAGGCACTACTGAGAACCCGAGGAGCACGACATACGAGTGGGGTGTGCCCGCGACGGGCAGGCAGTGTGGGGAGACTCACACAGGATGCTTGTTGTACATGACTGGCAGGAACTCGTCCACTGGCAGCATCTTCCCGAAGGGATCAGCTCCAACCAGCTTCTGTGCTCCTTCCAGAGAGATGACATAGCCCAGCGTCCAGTAGGAGTAGTCGGCTTCGACCAGATTCCCCACGTTGGGCACCGCTTTCTCCGGCTCCTTCACCTGCATCCTCTTCCTGCCTATATAACTAGAAGAGAGCGGATGGAGGAGCAAAATCCCTATTTGAATATCAGACCTCTGGAAGAACAGAGCACAGGTTTTGCAGATTCTTTTGAAAGCTGGGACCCACTGTGTCTTACACCAAAAGTATCACCACAACCTGCATCCAATCACCAATGATGACTGGCACCTTCCGTGAAGGCGGCCATTTTCCTGGCCCCGTTTGCCAACATCCCAACTGCTCCTGCTCTGCGCTGTGCTCCAGCCCGGAAGTTCAACTCTAGGGAGACTAAGAGATCCCTCTGATCATTTCCCAAAGACGGTGTGGGACTTCCAGCTGTGTTTATAGATGTTGGAAGTAGACAAAAAAGTGGCAGAGGTGAGATCCTGAGGTTTCAAGTCCCTAGAGTTTCAGCCTTTGATGGTCTCCAGAAAGCTCTCCAGATGCTGGTGGTAAACACAGGACAGAAAAGGCTGTGGGGAAGACACAGTCTACAGTCTATGGTCAAAGACCTTGCAACCTAAGTGGCCCCAAGGGAGTCCTTCCTGAGGAGAAAGAGTGACTAAGCTTGCCTGGCTTTCTCTTCCTCACACACATCTAGCTCTGCCCTCACTTTGCTCTGAGAAAAGCACCCAGGCAGGGCCGGTCCTTCTTCAACAGCTTCTGCAACAGAAGATATACACTCGGCCAGTCAAGCTTTCCCACAGTCTACTCACGGACCTGTGATCCGTCACCTTTCTCTGGAACCTGCTTGTTTTCCACCTGCTTGGAGCAAGCTGAGGAGGGGAGGGCCTCCTGCCTGGGTGTGAAGTTGCTTTCCTCTATTTTGCCTTAAGACACTCTCTTTCAGTATTGAATGGATTGCTCTTGTCAAGACTTCTCGGGATTCGTAGCACGTGTCGTTGCTCACCTTCTCAGGACACCAAACACAGACCCTCTCGGCCACTGTCCCTTCAGACCAAACCATCCAGAATTTCTCATGGACCATTAGGGAGAAGAGAAACTCCCACTGAGCGCTGGACATGGGGCTAGAAGGCAAGGGCCCGAGTTTGTACTCAATGGGTTCGTTGAACATAGTTTAAGTTAAAATTTTAAAAATAAAACTGACGAAGTATAAAATATTTTTTCCATTACACAAAACTGTTTTGGTAGGACTGCAGTTTATTGCAGCAGCTGAAAACTTAGCATCTAGGCTGAGATCTGTCGTAAGCATAAAATACACACTGGACGTTAAAGATGGTGGAAAAGGGTGCCCGGGCGGCGCAGCCAGTTAAGCGTCTGACTCTTGGTTTTGGCCCTGGTCATGATCTCAGGGTCCTGAGATCAAGCCCCATGTAGGGCTCCATGTGGGGTGTGGAGCCTACTTGAGATTCTCTCTTGCCCTCTCCCTCTGCCTCTCTCTCTCTCTCTCCCTCTCATTCCCTCTAAACAAACAAAAAATGAAAAATCTTTAAAACAGACACAAAAACAAAAAGCAATGTAGACTATCTCATTAATAGTTTTAAAATATTGATTACATGTTAAAGTAATAATATTTAGCGATGTTAGGGTAAACAAAATGTATTATTAAATTCACCTAATGTATTTTTTACCATTCAAATGGGATCACTAGATATTTTCAAATAATGCATGTGGCTCCTGCCATGTTACTGTTGGACAGCACTGCCCTAGATGATTCCAACGGTTTGTTCAACTCTTCCCATTTACTATTTCTTTTTGCGGGGAGAAACATAACATAGCAGCCATGGACAGCTTATCAGCTTTCATGTTTTGAGCTTCAGGAACATTTTTTTGTTGTTGTTCATTTTAGAACAGGATAGGTGAGGGGTGCCTGGGTGGCTTAGTCAGTTAGGTGTCTGACTCTTGATTTCAGCTCAGGTCACGATCTCAGCATTGTGTGATCAAGCCCTGTGTTGGGCTTTGCACTCAGTGCAGAGTCTGCCTAAGATCCTATCACTTCCTCTTGCTTACCCCTCCCCCCCGGCAATGGCTTGCATCCTCTCTCTGTATCTCTCTTGGAAGGAAGGAAGAGGGGGAGGGAGGAAGGGAGGAAGGAAGGAAGAGAGAAGACAAATTTGAAACCACCGTTATTCTTTAAGAGTATATAAACAATATTAATGGCATATTTTGACTTGATCAGTCTGTGAAATTTAGAAAAGATTTTTGTTTTGTGTCCCTATCATTCCCTGTATCCATGTCCTTATCCAATCATTCTGCTTTCTTGGATCTGTTTTCAAGATTATTTATTTCTTTATTTATTTGTCAGAGAGAGAGAGAGAGAGCACAAGCAGGGGAGAAGCAGGCAGAGGGAGAAGCAGGCTCCCCACTGAGCAAGGAGCCCAACGTGGGACTCCATCCCAGGACCCTGAGATCATGACCTGAGCTGACGGCAGATGCTTAATTGACTGAGCCATCCAAGTGTCCCCAATTTGTTGGTTCTTTGTCCCAAGAAATGTACCAGCTAAACCACAGGTGGACAAGGACATGTGTCAGTCATAGGGCTCCCCAAGTTGAGTCCTCTGATTCCAAGTCTGAAGTAAAAGTTGCTTTTTCAGGTCCTGTGAGCATAAAATGACTTCTGGGCTCCATGCCCGTGAGGAGCAGCCGCAGGCGGCAGAGCTAGAGACTCAGACCGAGGTGCGGGGCCTTCTGGAGGATTACAGGAACAGACAAGGATCCTAAGGGACAGCCCAGAATCTAATCACACGGCTGACATCTGAGACGGAGCCAGTGTCTTGATATTACACAGTGCTGATTTCTGGGTCTATTCCCCATGGGTTAGTTGAGTCACTACTAGGTTTCGTTTGGGCTCAGAATGGTACGTTTCCTGAGAGACCAAGTATTTCACTTGGGCCCATAGCTCCATTTCCCTCCGAGGATGGGAGGAGCAGGGACATCTTGCCTGCTGCAGCCACTCCAAAGGAACAGGCTCTGCTTTGATGAAATTGCCTTTGACACACAGCTGGGAAGCGTACATAATGCTCGGGAACTTTCTGCCTCACTGGAGAGAAGTACAAAATGTCATTCGGTTTAAAGAGAAAGAGAGAGAGAGGGAGGGAGAGACAGAGAGAGGCGAGGAAGAGAGGGGGAGACGGGAGATGGAGAGAGAGAGAGAGAGAGGGCGGAAGGGCGCGAGGGAGCGTGAGGGAAAGAGAGAGGCCTAGGTCCCAGAGACGGCTCTCAGAGCAACAGTAAGTGTCAACTCAGAACCAGCATTGCCTTGGGAAGCCTGATTTTCCCATGACGAGCTCTGACCCTCCACCGAACCCAGCTCAGTGTTCTTACTGTTTGCACACTTCCCTTCCCAAGAGAGGCACTCTCCGGCTGACCTTCAGCCCCCAGACTGTCAGAGGCGACAGAGGAAGCCTGCTCTCAAGTGTGACACAGGACTCTTGGCCTTGAATGAATGCCTCCCCCTCTCTCTTCCCACCTCCCCAGGCACTGCTACCTCACTGGGGTGGGGGGTGGGGGGTTCTGCTGCGCTTCTACACGAGCGCTCAGTCTGAAGACCCCTGACCAGCAGGCAGACTCTGGGTCTCCCAAAGAATCTCCCACAGTTTCTTTCTCAGCCCACAGAGTACACAGATCCAGAAACAGGGGGCTACCGTCCACTCACTTCCTGTTTGTGGGAACATCTGTGGAGAGAAAGTCAGGAAATGGAAGCGGGAGCTGTGTCTCCCATCAGCTGGGGAGGCGGGGCTTGCTGCCCCTTGAATAGGTCGGAATCCTCTCACTGCTCTGGGATAAGCTTGTCTTGTCACTCACATCAGTTCCCAATCCAGCTGAGCCCGGTCAATGTCATCCATCAGCTTCATCAGCTTCTTCTTGAACTGATGCTCGAAGCGCACGTCATCTTCAATAACCAGGGTCTTCTCCAGCTCTCGGTCGATCACCTGTAGAGGTCATCAGTGGGAAGAGATCTCATGAGAAGTCCAGTGCCTATTTTTTATTAAGGTAAATATATATTAAAATGTTGAGAAGACAGAAGCAGAGTAGGTAATAGCTCATTACTGGAATCTAAGCAAATGCCCTCAGAGGTAAACTGGATAAATAAACTGGGGTCTGCTTACCCCAGTGAGGATGTACGATCTATAATCAAATGCACTATTATAAGATGAACCTCCCAACTGTGGTCCTGGGAGGATGTACCTCAACACCCTGCGGTTCCATTCGTATAAATGGAAGTACAAAAGCAGACAAAACTATTTTGGGCTGTTAGAAGTCAAGACGGTGATTACCCTTGGGGACTGTTTCCCTAGAAGGAAATATGGAAGATGTGCTTTTGGGGTGCTGGTAACCTGTTTCTTGACCAGGGTGCTGGTTGACATGGCTGTATTGTTATCCCATTTATGAAATTTCATTGGCCTATATTTTACGATCTATTTAATTTTGTATTTATCTATTACATTTCACTTAAAGTTTAAAGAAAAAAAAAAGATTGGCATAGACTAGGTCATTCAAGGAGGGAAGGCATTCAAGGGGCCCTTCTTTAGGGACTTTCTCTTTTCTTGTGGGAACTGACCCTTAATCAGGAGGCCCACACTCACATACCTCCCTCCAAGCCATGAGTTCACGTCCTGTCTTTGCCACTTCTTATATAGACAAGATATTTAATTATTTTCTCTTGGATAAAATGGGCCCATGTGTCCTGATTCACTTCATATGATTTCTGTGTGCCTTCTTGTACGAAATCATTTAATAAATGATGACATGCTAGATACACACAATACAAGGCATTCCTACTACGGACAAGGATACAACAAAAGGAGTCTGGCCTCTTGAACATGCGTGTCTTCCCCTGTCATCATCCCAAGTGGCAACAAGTCTCCTTCTCCTTGTTTGTCACTTGCCTTGTGTCAGAGGGAGACATGAGGCAACAGAAACTTCCAAGTGTACTTCCAGAACAGAATGGGTCCACTTTATATCTGGCCCTAATTCACCTACAAAGTCCCACTTTCCTTCTTCCTCATTACACAACTGCCTGTCTAAATCAAGCACTATTTACCTCTTTCCAGACAGAGTAGTGGCTGAGAAAGCAGCCGATTTCACCCCTGGTGAGAGGCCTAGAGGAGTAGGGATCTCGATATCCGGGCAGCATTTCAATATTCAGGGCCTTCAGCTGGCTTGTGTTGAGTGCTCTGCGTGACAGAGAACATGGCTGAAAATTAACAGTTGAGATGTCCCCACTACAGAAGCCAGAAAGAGAGAGTTCTGGATGTTCCTCAGAACATCTGGATGTTCCTATCCCATCATTCCTCAGGGAAGGATACAATGATGTCTTATACCTGGTATATCCCTCACAATTGCCAACAAAGTTCTAAGTATCACCATTTTGTTGACAGTTTGAAAAGGTATTTTCCTAAGGAAGGACAAGTGGCTAATAGCATTAAATACTGGATGGGATGACAGGAAGAACTGTGAACATGTGCGTGTCCTTTCTTTGGACCTAATTTTCTTTTTTAACTTAAGAACAAAAAGAGACAATCTTGTGAGCAGAAAGAGAAGTGACTCACTACATATAAAGTATTCGCAACAAGATTAATAGCTGATTCTCAGAAACCATGGAGGCCAGAAGGCAGGAAGCCAACATATTCAAAGTGCTACTTGAAAAAGACTGTCAACCCAAAATTCTATATCTAGTCAGACTATCCTTCAAAAATAAAGGAGAAATTACATTATTTCCACATAAACAAAAGCTGAGGGTTTGTCACTAGCAGATCTGCTCTACAAGAAATGCCAAAGGGAGTTCTAAGGCTGCTATGAAAGGAAATTAGAGAGCAACCTAAATCCATATTAAAGAAATAAAGAGCACAGGGTCATGTAACCACATAGGTAAATATAAATGACAGTTTAATGTTTTTCACTGATAAATCTTTTTTTCTCTTTAAATTTTCTGATTTAAATTATAGCTGCATAAAGCAAAAAATGGTAAGGCTCTGTTATAAGGCTTTTAATATAGAAAGAAGTCATTTGTTTGACAACAATAGAACAAAGGATGGTGAAAAGAATGAAGCAGTATGGAAGCTAAGCTTCTGTAGACCACTGAAATTCAGTTGTTTTTTTAATCAAGATATAATTGACTTATTATATTAGTGTCAGGTATACACCATAATGACTTGATATTTGTGCATACTATGAAATGATCACCACACTAAGTTTAGTTAATGTCCATCCCCTCACCTAGTGACAAAATTTTTTCTTATGATGACAATTTTTAAGATCTACTCTCTTAGCAACATTCATACATATGCAATGCATATTGTTAGCTATGGTCACCATGTGGTACATGACAGCCCCAAGACTTATCTATTTCACAACTGGAAGTTTGTACATTTTCATCCCTTTCACCCATGTTACCCACCTTCCAACCCTGCCTCTGGTAATCACCTCTGTCCTCTGTATCTGTGAATATGGGTTTTTTTTCTCTTTAGATTCCACATATAAATGAGACCATATGGTATCTGTCTTTTTCTGTCTGATTTATTTCACTTAGCATAAGGTCCTCAAAAGCCATCTTTGTTCTTACAAATGGCAGGACTTCGTTAATGGACGAATAATATTTTCTTGTATATATTTACATACTCCACACCTTTCTAATCCATTCATCCACTGATAGAACTCTTAGGTTCCTTTTGTAAATAATGTTGCAATGAACATGGGGATACATATATGGGTTGGTTTTTTTTTTCCCTAGGTTGATTTTTCATTTTCTTTGAATAAATACCCAAAAGTGGAGCTGCTGGGTCATACGGTATTTCTATTTTTAATTTTTTGAGGAACCTCCATACTGTTTCCCATAGTGGCTGCACCAGTTTGCATTCCTACCAACAATACATTAGTGTTCCCTTCTTGTTACATCTTTGTCAACACTTGCTATTTCTCGTCTTTTTGATAATGGCCATTCTAACAAGTATGAGGTGATATCTCATTGTGGTTCTGATTTGCATTCCCCTGATAGTGATGTTGAGTACCTTTTAATGTACCTGTTGATAACCAGCATGTCTTCTTTAGAAAAATGTCTACTTAGAACCTTTGCCCATTTTTGAAATAAAGTTATTTGGGTTTTTTGTTTATACTATTGAGTTATATGAGTCTTTATATATTGTGGAAATTAATGCCTTATCAGGTATATGATTTGCAAATATTTTCTCCTATTAGGTAGGTTGCCTTTTCATTTTGTAGATAATTACTATATTTACTATATAGTAATTACTTACTTTATAGTAATTGCTAATTTACTATATAGTCCCACTTGTTTATTTTTGCTTTTGGGGTCAAATCCCCCCCCCCCAAAAAATTGGCACAACTAATGTGAGGACCTTAGCCCCTATGTTTTCTTCTAGGAAGTTTGCATCAATATAAACTAGATTGCTGTACATTGAAATGTTAATTGTAATCTCCATGGCAGTCACTGAGAAAATAACTAAAAATATATATAGTAAAAGAAACAAGAGAATTAAAATGGTAGAGTAGAAGGTATCTTTTTAACACAAGAAGGCAACAACGAGGAACAGAATGTCAAAAATTTCATAGTATTGTATCTCCGACAAGAGACTTGAATGAGGAACAAATAAAGAACTCTCATAATTCAACTCACTACCCTTGATCCACGTGGCCTATAAATAAAATTTGGGCTCTTAAGTATTTGAAGAAGTGGTTCCCCAACTCCAGTGCACCAAAGAACAGGGCTGCCAGATTTAGCAAGAAAAACATGGAACATCCAGTCAAATTTAAATCCCACATAAACAATGAGTAATTTCTTAGTGTAAGTAAGCCCATGCAATGTTTGGGACAAATTTAACTGAGTGTCCTATATTTTATATTTTAACTGAGTGGCAACCTTACCTAAGAATCAACCTTACCTAAGAATTTGAGGCTTCTTAAATACAGATTCCCAGTCCTAGCCCTAGAGATCAGGATTCAGCAGCTGTAGGCAGGGGCCCAGGAATCTGCTTAACCCTGGAGACTCTGACATGGGTGTCCAAGCCACATTCTGAGAAACTAATTAAATTCTCCCACAGTCATAAGACACTTCACAATAGCTTCTAGCCATATTCCTTAGAGCCATTCGTGTTCCAAATTACCTAAAACATGGAACTGCAGGTTTTGCAAAAATCGACGCCTTGAAATAAAGTGTCAAATAAAAGGGCAAAGGAAAATGAGATAATAAACAACAGCCATAGCAAAACTCTTGAAGGAATTCAACCAAGTTCCCTTTGTGAATTTCCTGCCATATTCTTGGGAAACGTGATCAACCCAGGCAGGCTCTGGCAAGGTCTCACGCAACAGGACATACAGATCATTGTGCATGTTCCCGCATTTATTCTCCTCCCCATTTACTCGCCTCAGGTGCCCCAGGTTTGGCAACTTTGGTCTAAATCAGGCTCTGAATGCAACTCTAAATGCATTCCTTCCAATATATTATATGAAGCTGGAAACCACCACAACCATTGTGAAAACCCCCAGAGAAAGGGGGAAAAATCACTTCCATTGCAAGCCTTCAGCATAATGAAGACCAGAGTTCGCTGGATGATGACTGGATTGCAGGCCTACTCTACCTGGTGAAATTAATTTAAATGCTGCTCTCATTCATAACGCTTTTCCCAAAGTAGACTGCGTGTGGCGGTTAGAACAGCATGTCTTTTAATGACTCTAGATTCCTCCCGCAGAGCACTAACCCTCTGTCAGAGAGGGCACCTTCCCACTCCAACCACAACTGCAATTCAAGAAAAAACCCAACCCACTTTCCATCCACAGCCTCGACAATCTTGACCTCAATCTCTTGCTCGTACAGGGTGCGTAACATCCGGTCCCGCCTGTCCTTTCTGCGCTTGAGGTTGATCATGAAAATCTAACACAGGGAGGAAAAAGGAAAAGAAACACAGATTATTCAAGTCTTCCTTTAGGCTGTTTGAAAAGTTAAGTAAATGTAAGGACCAAAGTTAGTTAGAAGAAAGAGTGGGAAAAAAAAAAAAAAAGGAAAACCGTGGTGAAGATCTGTTTACATTTCATATCAAGTCAAATGATATTAATCCAAACAGAATGACTTTCAAAATTGAACCACCTGCAGTGACTTCACCCTCTCTTTGTTTCTCTGATGCCTGTTGGTGGACAGGTTTGCCCTGTTCTTGAGATAGGAAAGTTCACAAAGTTACTCTTGAGGAGGCCAAGCGTGAATTAAACCCCAAACAGAAGACTCAAAGGTAGGAGGCAGTCGGGCATGTGGTTAGACTTATTAGCAGCCCCAAGTTCTGACTGTTATTTACTAAGTATTTTCCTTGGCCCAGTTCCTATGCCTCAGTTTCCTCATCTGTGAAACTGGGATGATCCTGGTCCTATCTCATGGGTTCTCAATATTAGCTATTCTTAGATCTCATATCCATTGTAATAAATTTCAAGTCATTCGAAGAATGAGAAAAATCTAGTCTTAACACATTCCTTGCATTTCCAAAGGATTCAAACAGAATTATCAAGATCTTAATGTTGGGAGATTCTTTGCCAGAATTATTCAACTCCCCTAGAGACAAGGGGATTTTTTGGAAAAAAGTAAAGAGAAGGGGCTCTACTCTTAAAGGCAGCCCTTTGAGGGAACAGAGAAATGGAAAGGCGTCATCTCCACATCATACTCGTCCATGAAGTCTCCAAAAATATGCTTCCAGATTCCTTTCCCATGAGGGCTGGGTTCATCTGTAGCCTCTCATCTTAGCCCCTATGTTCCTGATGGCTGCCTGAAATACATACATATTATGAAACCACAGCAGGGAATTATGCGTAGCGAGATGGTCCTGACTATTCTCAGATTTAAGGAGCCATGGAAATACCTCAAGACTCATGAATGCTCTTATAGGTAAATATGTGTATTCCCAAGGTCTTTTTGCTACAAACAATGACAAACTCACTCTGAGCATTAAACTAGGCCTCTAATAGTAGGAGATTTCAGCTGCCGGCAAGAAATACTGATGACACGTAGTCTGTAGCATAGAAAAGGAGACCCTACAGGAATAAGTGGGATGGCACTGGCTTCATCCTGACTTAACGACCCAGATCACTTTGAGGAAGACATTGGATGCTTCATGGTCCAGTTCCCTTGTTTGTAAAAGGGAGAGTTGAACCACCTCACTTCACAAGAACAACACAGATTAAAATGCCTATGCTATGTGGTTTAGACAAAGCTTGCTTTATGTCAAGCCCAGAACAAAAAAGAAACTAGGTCTTGTAACCAGCCTGGGTACTGGGGATGAAGCTTTGGTTCACTTATTCTGAGCATAACCATCAATATGTTCTATGTTTTACTGGATCAAAAGCTACACTAAAATTTCAACCCATCCTTCTAAAATATTCTCACTTCCATCCATTTATATAGCTCTGGGCCAAGAAACTGATGGGAGAACAAGATGTTCTCTTTAAAGAAATTATCCTCTGATTTAGGGCAAAGTGAATTTGGGGCATCATGATTTCATTACTTCTCTGATGACCTAACTGAGTTGATTTCATTACTTCTCTTGATTCCTTAACTGAGTATTTATTTTTAACATAATTTCTGTGGTGACTCTACTTGCCTTGTAACTTGGGACCTCATAACTTAATGGTTGTGTTCTTTTACATTTCATGTTCTTCCTGTTTAGGATCACAGTGTGATGGGCCATGTTTCATCCCACAATTTTAAAAGATACGGAAAGGAAGGGGCATTTATTTCCTCCCGTGTGTGCATGGAGCTGCCCGAGGTCACTCCAGGAGAACAAAAACAAACCCGAACAAAAAAATGAACAGAAATACAACAAAAAGTCCCCTCAAACCAGAGCCCGCTAGTCTGGGAAGACTTTAGTAAATAATAATTCAGTCCCAGCTTTTGCCAGGACAAGCGCAGTAAAAATTGTAGCCATGAACGAGAAACACAGACGGCTTGCTCATGCTTTGTGGATAGCAAACAGAGAAAGAACCACAGAGCCAAATGCAGCCCAGACACCACCACCAAGGTCATGGAGTACTCGAAGAATGAAAAAAGCCCATGAAAATCCCCCTTCTCCACCATGTTATCTCTGTTCTTACACCCGCAGCACCTCCTAGAGTTGGCATTTTCCAAAGACTTCCAGCAGGGACCCAGTCCTTACAGCCCCGTCCAAATGAAGACCAGAGCTAGAAGATCCCAGTTTTGTCCCATTTGATTTCCCCTGGCTTGCTCCTCTGAGGAATGTGTTTATTTAATTAATTTATTTATTTTTAGAGGAATGTGTCTAAATAGAAAAATGAATCTATGTAGAGACACCTGGGTCCTTTCACTTGGAGAACGGAGGGCTGACGAGGGTTGCCGGGAAGGACAGCTCTAGTGAGACGTGGAAGCTGGTCCAGTGCGTGATGGCGACCACACCTCTCTGCAGCCCCGATTGTTTTAAAAAATTATTTGCACTTTATTCTAATTCCTCTCTCCCACATTAAAATCATCTCTTCTCATCCTACCCTCCGTGGAAACAGCATCATAGCTGCTAACTCTTTCCATTTAATATTCAGGAAATATTCTTTCCCTTTCCTGAAGCCCAGATTCACGACAATTTTATACAAGAATTACCAGTGTTCCTCCCAGCAGCTTTTAGATGGCTGTACCTGGGGACATGTGTGACCCGGCAAAGAGCGATAAACAAGGCTTTTTTTTTTTTTTTTTTTTTTTTTTTTTGACTGGAGCGGTGGTGGGAACGCACAGCACAAAGCCAGGCCTATACGATACCCAGAATCCATGGAAAAATTCTATCTCAGTTTGCGGATTCCTGAGGCACTGTCCTACCCTCTAGATCACCAAAGGCTTGAATACTGATCTGCAGCTACATGACCGAAGGGACCCACAAAGGATTCAGTGACTTGGGAGTCACACTTTGGGTACTCGCAAGTAGCTGTAGTTGTGTTACTAGGAGAGGTATCTCTTTATACTCCTGCTTCCTTCTTCATGCGATCAAAACTGTACAATAAATATGGCCCTCGGGGTGTTATGAAGTTCTTACCCACTAAAAGGAGGAATTTCACAACAAATTTCTTTTTTTCTCTTTTTCCTTTCCCTCTCAGTCCTACCTTCAACCTTTTTCCATGGAAGAACAGCACAGAGAAAACAAAACACAGACTGTGCCAGAATGGTTTCTATGCACTCAGAATAAAGTTAAGGTCTTCGAATACTTAAAACATTATCCTCTTTACCCTTGAATCTTGATAGAAAGGTTCACAAAATATAGCGGTATCTGCTCCTAGAAAATATAAAATTTGCTCTTGATTAAATAGTAACTTCTTTCCAACCCAATGACTCCTTTTTAAAAAAAGTTTTTTTGTTTGAGTATCGCTGACACACAATATTACATTAGTTTCAGGTGCATGTGATTCTCTTTTTTCATCTTATATCTTTATTTGTTTATTTTTTTTTTTTTATTTTAAGTAGGCTCCGCACCCAGCGTGAGGCTTGAACTCATGACTTCTTGAGTCCAAGAGTTGCATACTACACTGACTGACCTGGCCAGGCACCCCCAAATGCTCCTTTTTTAAGATGAGCAAGCTGAGACACGTCACAAACTGAGAGGTTTCCCCAAGACCTTGGTGCCTTTTCAGCCACCAAGCCAGTTTCGTTGGCTCTCAGATGTAGGATCTGGCTTGCCCTCCAATACAAACATGTAAGCATGCCACATACATGCACATACGTGCACATGCACACACAGACACCTTTCCTACCTCATCGAATCCCATCTTGTCTGGATATTTAGGGACAACTGAAACAAACTGTGAGGGTTCCATTGGAGGACCGTCAACTGGAAGACACAAGAAACACACAGAGGGCTTTGTTAGTGAAAGGCTCAGGGAAGAGGATTCCATCCACACACCTGGCGTCTGGGAACACAGTCTGGATGTCCGGGCTGGGGATAACTGCCTGGCAGTTCTCCGGGACTGAGTGGCTACACGAGAACCCTGATGGCCAGGGTTTCCAGAATGCTTGTTCATATGCAGGCTGCAATATTCACTCCATTTCCCTTAAGACTTATTTTCAGAGGAGATGACAGTCAGTCTAGGGTAATGGTTAAGAGTGAAGGCCCTGGAGTCAGATGGTCTGGGTCCAAACTTTGCTCTGTGAAGATCTGGAAGAGTTAAGTGACCTCTCCAAGCTTGTCTCCTCATGTGTAAAATCAGGATGATAAAAGTATATCTCTCGTATGGGCTATGGTAAGCGCTGTGAAGTGTGTAAACCTGGCGATTCATAGACCTGTACCCTTGGGGCTATTAATATATTATATTTTAATACAATTTTTTTTTAAAAAGTGTATCTCTTAGGGTGTTGTGAAATTTAAGTGAGACCTGCACACAAAGCACTCACCACAGTAAAATGGACACTGGAAAAACTCAGTAACTTTTCAGCTGTTACTTAATGTGGCTCATAATGAAAGACCTCAAAAGTAGGCCAGACTTCTTCTAAATAATGCTTTCTCTGTATATTTTCAAGGGCACTAGTCTAGGACCATTTTTATCCCATTCAGGCAGGTTTAGCTACAGGTATGCAAACGGTCCTTTATTTTAACAGAAACTTGCCTTTGAGGGCCAGCCCACATCCCAAAACTTGGTACAGGGCTAACAGGTAAATTTCCAGGTAGGGGGACACTGCATCTTAAGTAATACAAGATTCTCTTATTTCATACTCCAAAAAAAAGTTTTCTTTACAAACTATACATTTGAAAGTTCGGAGGCCATGTTGAGTGGGGAGTCTGGAAAGGTTTTGAGGATTTGGGGAATTGCAAATCCAAAGTACTCCTTTGGTTTTCCTTAAAGGGGTAATACAAAGAACACCCGGTGAGAGCTGGTCACTTGGGTGGCTTGAGGAACTGCGGGTGGCGGCCATCACTACTGCTCAGTAGTCGCCATCTCCTCCACTCCAGGCAGATGAGAAGAATCACTTCCTCACACTTGAAGTTGGTCATGGGCCCATGAATCTCTACTTCTCAGCTCTCCAAGCCCTCCTTCCACCCTGCCCCAGCCCACCACAACGGTCACAGTAGCAGATGTTTATAAAGGAGAAGCCACACACATTGGAAGCAGCCTAGAATCATGTGCCAGCATCTGGAGGACAGGTGCCCAGAAGGACGCGAGGACCACTGTGGACTTTGTGTTGCAAGAAATAGGCCATTGCTGTAGGAAGCCAATGGGATTTTTGTCACTATTTGATACCCCAGCATAACTTCTTCATCCTTCTGACTGAGATACTGTCCAAAGAGTATTATTTGTTTAATGTATCCTTCCCTGGGGTATTAAAGAGAAACCACGACGTCCAGTTTCACTTATGATCGAATGATGTGAAGTTCTAGAAGGTAGTGAGACGGGTTTCCTCAGTCCAACACAAGAACTGGTCTTATTCCTTCAAGCTTGACCCCTATGGTGACATTTTTGTGAATACACAGTGCTTGTGTTTCTGTTTCCATTAGAAGCTCAGAATATTTTGTTCCTTTCTGCTCCACCCCACTCCTCATTAATTTTTTTAAAATCAACAAATATTGTTGGAGGAGCCACCATGTACAGAGTTAGGCTTTTGAGAGAAAAGAACTTAGCATACAAACTCCTTCTTGTTCATAATGTTGTTGGAGGGGCTGCCTGGCTCTTCCTCCTTGTGTCTTGCAGTTGGGAGGGGGTTACATTTTGAGTTCCCCTTTTCACGCTGTTGGTCTCTGTTTGGCACTCACATGGCCTGCGTGGCTTTAACAATTCATCCAAAGAGACTGCTTTTAGCCACTTTGCTTCCATCAAACATGGGCAGTCATTGCAATCACAGGACAAGTGTCCCCCACAAGTCACAAGTGGTTGGCTTCTGAAAGCTACCATTGAGCAAAAATATGAGAAATATGTCTGGGTTTTGTCCCCAAAGACTGAGCAAAGCCACGGGGAAAGACAGGGAACGATAAAGTTAGAACTAAGAAATTAACTGTGCAAGAAGAAGGGATGTGTCTTTGCCTCATCAGAGTTGAAGGTTAGGTATATCCCAGCTTTGGTTTGGGGTCATTTCTGACTCCATCATTCATAATTTGAATCCCTCTCTAGACATAGCCCCTCACTGTGCCATACCAACTGAGACAATATGCTTCATTGGCTCCTGGATAGTTTCAAGACCTAAGAATAATAATCACAGTCATTATGATAGAGATCTTATTAACTACTGAACTCTGGGCTACACTCTTGACGTATATAGTCACAGTTATTTAATTTTCACAAGTCCCTATTTTTACAGATAAGGAAATAAAGGCTTCAACAACTTGCCCAAGGTCACTGATAGAGCTGGTATTTGAACCTAAGTCTGCCTCCTAAACCCTTTACCCCCACTCGGCTTGCCCCCGAAGCTGGTCCTTCGTAGTCACTGGCATCAAGCTGTGTTGGCAAGTGGGCTGAATTCACAGTTCAGTTAGCCAAGTCTTTCTCCTGGGTGACCATTTTTTCTGTAGTCTACACTGGACACACACCATCCAGCAGCATACAATGCTCCAGCCCAGTCATGCCCTCCCATCAAAATATTTGAGAGATCATGTTTGTACCAAATCCTAACTAAATCATAATCATTTAATCATAAACCTAAAGTTGTCCTGAACTTCTTTGACTGCTGTAGTCACCACCCTAGCTCAGATTCTCATTCACCATGATTGGGCTATTTTTTAAATTTAATTAATTAATTTACTTCTTTTAGAGAGGCAGAGAGTATGAGCTGCTGGGGATGGACAGAGGGAGAGGGAGAGAGAATCTTAAGTAGGCTCTGCATTGAGCATGGAACCCAACGCTAGGCTGGATCTCACGACCTTGAGATCATGACCTGAGCCAAAATCAAGAGTCAGACACTTAACCAACTGAGCCACCCAAGCGTCCCCATTCTTGGGCTATTTTAATATTTTCAAACTCTCATGCACTTAGTCTTGCCTCGTCTTAACTCATTATGCACACTATTGTCAAAATAGTCTTCTTCAAGCACGATGCTGTTCTCAACAAAAACGGTCACACTCAACACTTGCAATTTGTTAAATGCTTTCATATTCATGACATCATTTATCCTCATTTATCTTTTGGTTGTTTTTATAGATGAAGAAATCGAGACCCACCCAGATGGGGACTTGCCCAAGGTCAAATAGGGAGTAAATGGTGCCTAGATCCAATAGTGAGTAATTGGTAAGATCACTGGACCGCTCCAACTTCATGTCCAATAATCTTAATAATCTTTACATGACATTCTGTGGCTTCAGAATGTTGTTACTGAGAAGGGGCACCTGAGATCTCTCATCAGCTCATGCTCTGAATCGCAAGACCAATCCCCACATGCCTCATATAACCCTTTGACTTCTTTCACCTTTATAAGAAGTAGCCTCCAATTTTCTGAGCAGGAAGCACATTCCCAAATTTTCTATATGGCTCCTAACATACAAAGTGAGTGAGTCTGGGTAGAGCAATGGACAGAGTGCTTCTGCAAGCCTTAGCGGGTGCTACACCCCAGCTCCCAGCCCACCCCAGCTCCTCACTCTGCTCTCTGAAACTCCAGTCTGTAGTTCATCAACTCTTTGACGTTTCAGTCCCTTACTTTCTCTGGATGTCTCTTCACCTTTTTATTTTAACTAAAACTTGGTTTCCTTTGGAGGACACTGCTTCCCTTTCACCCATCAGGGTAGAAGCTGATTTTTCTTATCGCCCCCAATTCCCCTCCCAAATTGTTTCCCTTTCATCCCTCAAAACTCCCAGTTTCTTGAAGTGTTTATTAGCCCCCTCTGCCCCCTGGTCATGCCTCTTCAGCCACTGATGATGACAGCCTTTGGCTCACAGTCTTGCTGTCCTTACCATCATTATTTTTTTTTAAGATTTTATTTATTTATTTGACAGACAGAGATCACAAGTAGGCAGAGAGGCAGGCAGAGAGAGAGAAGGAAGCAGGCTTTCCGCGGAGCAGAGAGCCCGATGTGGGGCTCAATCCCAGGACCCTGGGATCATGACCTGAGCTGAAGGCAGAGGCTTTAATCCACTGAGCCACCCAGGCGCCCCCTGTCCCTACCATCATTCTTAAAAAACTTCAGCATCCGTGTGGTGATCCACCGGACGACTGGAATTCTAGTTCCTGCCCCAACCATCATTCTCTCAGTGACCCACTACCGTGTCCCCATCACCTCTTCATGTCCTCAGGTCCATTGGTATCCAACCTAGATTTCTTGGGCTGGCACTCTAACCCTCAGCTCCTTTAGAAAGACTCTTGATTTGCTTCCCTGGATCTTGCTTGGTAAAATCCCAGGCCTGCTGCAACTTGATTATCCACTGACTCAATCCCAAGAACACTGCAAGAAAAATTCACACAGTTGTGTTGACTGAATCACTTTAAAATTACAACCACAGATGTCACACTGGCACTCGATGCTGCCAAATGATGCAACTATGCTTCCATAGTAAATTCACTTTCCCACTCTCCGAGCGATCTGTTTTATGCCTTGTCTTCTCTCCCAACACCTCCAGCATCTCTCTCGAGCTGATGAACTATATACCTCATAAAGAAAGTACTCAAAGTAGACCTACCTCTTCCTTCCACCTCAAGCCCACAAACCCAGCTGCATCTGGACCTACACATTCTGCCTTCCCATCTGCTAGTGTGCAAGAAGCATCTCTGTTCCCACCTTGGACAATGTCTCCAATTCCATCCTAGATTACAACGCCTCTTGTTTTCTCAAGGACTTTAGCCTTACAACTGCCTTCTTCTCTTCTACATCACCCAGTTCTCCTTATATATTGTATCCTTCTTGTTCATATATGAATATGCTAGAAATCTATCTTAAAAAGAACACAACAAAAACAACCTCTCCTTTAATCTCTCATTCCCTTTCAGCCACCATCCTATTTCTCTGTCCCCATCTCAACAAGATTCCACTTTCTCATCTCCCCATTATCCTCCCTTTGACCTACTCCAGTGGGTCTGTGTCCCCATCATTGCACTGTAGTGGCTTTTATCAAGGTCATCACAGATCTTTATCTTGACAGAACCAATGTTAAAATTCCCTATCCTCATTCTATTGGCCTTCTCGGCTGCATCTGGCTCCTTCCTGAGACATTTCTCAATCGTTCCTTCCAGCTTTTTGGCTGTTAGTCTCCCCCAGGGATCTGTCCTATTCCCTCCCCTCTTCCCTTTCTATGATCTTTTACTAAACAAGTTCGCACTGTTCCATGACTTCAAATGTCCTTTTAATGCTAATGACTTTCAAATGTCTGTCTTGAGCTGAAGTATCTTCCCTGAACTCCTCAATCATATCCAGGTATCTCCTAACTTTTTCACTGAGATGTTTTAAAAATATCATAAGTTTACATGACCAAAACTTCCCTCCCCACATCTTTTCCCATTTCAGTAAAGGGTATGCCAGGACAAAATCCTGGTGTCATCTGGATTCCTTCCTTTCCTTTGTTGGCTGCATCCAGGTCTCTGTAAGTCCTGTTGGCTCCACAACAAAATATATCGTAACTCCTCCTGCTTCTCATCATCTCCCTGCCACAGCTTGCACCCCAACCACCATTTTCTCTCACCAAGAGAGAGGTACAGCTCCTCCTATACTTAAATGTCCACACCACCAACTGAGTGATTTTTCTACATGCACATATCACATTATGCCACTCTCTCTGCCCCAGCCCAACACATTATCCCATTACTTTTAAAATAAAATCTAAATTCCTAGCTGTGGTCCCAAGGCTCTGTCTGATCCAGACACTTCTTCCATCATGACCTCATCTCCTTCTACTCAACTCCTCTGTACTCTGACCACACTGGCCTATTGTTCTTGGAGCATCACAAGCTCTCCTAATAGCCTTTATAGGTTTTTTTTTTTTTTTTTGGAGCTTTTTGTTGTTGTTTAGTTTTGTTTTGTTTTAAGTAGGCTCCATGGCCAGTGTCAAGCCCAATGCAGGTCTTGAACTCATGACCCTGAAATCAAGATCTGAGCTGAGATCAAGGGTCAGATGCTTAACTGACTGAGCCACCCAGGTACCCCTGTAGTTCTTTCTGCTTGGAACACTCTTTCCCCAAATATTCATGTGGCTGCTCCCCTGATAGATTGTCTATGTCTCTGTGTTGGAATACAAAGTCATTGATGGTGAAGTTTCTGCTGATTTTGCGAACTGCTATATCTCCAGCATCTTGAACAATGCATGGAATATAGTTAAGTGTTTAATCAGTACTTACAGCGCCACTCTCTCTTCTAAAATATTCCCTGTCTCCTACTGCTTTCAGAATGAACATTCTGCCTTAGGTGGCTAATTCAAGGGCCACAACAGTTAAGTCACCCCAACCCTCAAATTTTATTTACTTCTACTGTTCAAAGCCAGCCCTCTTCGAGGGTGAATATGCTTTTTTGGATGGTATCTTTGCTCGGTCTGTTTCCTCTGCCTATAGTGCCTCACTGCACCACTTCTTCTGTTTAAACTTCTAGCAAAGCCCAGTCTGAGAAACACCAGGGCTTAGTGGACTCTTAGAACACACCTGCCCACAGCAATTTCTCCCTATTCCAAATTCCAACTACTCTTATATGTGCTTACAAAGCACTATACTGCACTATTGGGATCTTTTAGTGGTTGTCCCATGTCTTCAGTTAAATATCTACACCCAAAACAGAGAATGGTTGTAAAATGTTTTGAATCCCCAGTATCTTCATAGAGTGACTCATAGATCGTAGGAAGGCATTCAATGTTTGTACATAAATATAATTCTTGTTCTAATGCTGAAATTGGTATAGTCTATTAGCAGCCATTTCTTTAATGCCCTTTGGGTTCCAGGTGCTGTGCAAAATGCTTTTAACATCTGGATCATCTTTCCTGAGGACACTTGACAGATATGATTTCATCATTAATCTTTTTCTTAATCCTACAGTGCCCTCTAGTCTATATTTCTGCACTATTACCCTCAAAGTTTTGTTTTTCTGATCATTTTTCTTACTCCAATTATGTTCTACTTTTTAAAATTCAGAATCTGAAATGTTAATAAAATTGTAACTGAAGAAGGTAAATATAAGAATTAAATAAAATGCCGTATATAAAGTGCCTGGTACTAGAGTTGGTGTGGTTTGGGAGGTCAATAATGAGAGCTATAAACTACAGATTCTTCTCAGATGAATTCTACTTACATAGCATGGTGTTGTGCATATTTGTAATTTATAATAATTAAAAACTTTATTGACAATGTGTGTGCTTCTACATATGGGTTAGCTTCTGTGCTCTCAGTTCAATGGGGAAAAACAAGAGAAGGCAAGGATCTCACTGGTCCTCTCTGAGCTGACATCTACTTGGAGTCAAGTCTGATGGCCATGAAACAGGGGTGATAAGGGGCTGCCCATGACCAAGGTCAAACTGATCCCTAATAACCACGTTTCAATGTTTTATGGAGTTGATGTCCATTATTTTATTTGCCTCTCCCAACCCTGCAAAGTAAGTGCTATTATCTTCACTCTACGGATAAAATAACCAAAGCTCCGGGAGGTGAATTCTCCCTTCCTCAGAGACAGAGCTTGGTTTGAAATTCACTATTTTGGAATGGAGTTCAGTGCTCTTTGCAATACAGTTTTCATGCATTTTCTGTTCGTTCTTTCAGTGGTTTGGTCATCCATTCAGCAACAAGTAGTTTAATACCAACCGTATATCATGCACTGGGCTAGGTGATTGGGATAAAAGGCAGTAAGATACTGCCCTTGTCTAGAACATAGACAACAGGCAGAAACAGTATGTATTAAAGAAATTCACACAAAAAAATGCTAAAGACTGGTTCAAGAAATACCGTCCCAATGAAGCAGCTCCCTATTCAATTCTCATCCCCCCACCACAAAGGCTGGATTTTTGTTGTTGTTGTTGTTCATTATCCCTATTATTCTCTATATAGTTGAGAATAGTAGTCTTTCCTGTTGCTTTTTTCAAACCCAGGGACACGGGGATGAGGAGAGACTGGATGGCTTACAAGCTACAGTGCACACCAGCACGCAAAGGTTGTGATGGCAGGGGCTCTGCCCTCCTCATTCCGAGTGTCGGCTATGGACGCACTTTGCTCAGCACCACTGATGTGCTCCAGGTACACTGAGCTGACCGATGTTTTGCAAACAGAAGCTTACGTAAATAGAGTAAAAGAGCCTGTTATTTAAAGGACTCTTATGAATCTTTTAAATTATTATTGTCTTTATTACCTTCAGGTCCCAACCATGTTTCTTTAAAAAAACAAAAAACAACAACAAAAAAACAGTGTTTCTTCTCTATTTTCTTGCTTCTTAGTTACTTCTCAAACACTCTGAATTCTCATTCAGCCTTTTCAAAATCATCCTCATTATGGGCATTAGCTGAAAAAAATCCACTGGACTTCTCGGTATTTCTCTTACTTGAACTTCCTTCCACATATCACACTCCTATTTTATTGAAATTCTGGGATGTCGCATAATCTTGTGGATGAATCTCAACTCAATGTCTTTAGGCTTGGTAGATTCACCTCTCCATTTCCTCACTGGACATTTCAACCTAAACTCATTCATTCTTTTACTCATTCAATTATTCAACAAATATTTACTGGGTGCCTACTAGGTGATAGGCAAAGGACTATACCTTGAGCCAAATATGATCAACAAGGCATTTACTGTCTGAAGGTGGGAAGCAGGAAATAAATATTCATAAACAACTCAGTGGGTCTAAAAATGAACTCATGGTTTTTCTCCTTTATTCTATAAGCTCTATACCATTTAAAACTCCGACAGTGATCCCAAAGCATTCAAGTCAGAACTTAGAAACTTTTCTCTGCTTCCCTTTTGCTCAGCCATAGACTGTGGCTGAGTCCCTTCAAGCCTATATCACAAGGTTCTCTTAATCTCTTCCTTTCTCTCCATTCCCCCTGGTCCTACCCTAGCTCGGATCCTTACCTTCTATCGCCTACTTTACCGTGTAATGTCCAAAATGATCTCTTCGCCCCTGGCCTGAGACCAGCCATCCCCACCCCACCCTACTCCAGCCATACTTCTCTTACCATGAGAGAGACCTTTCTAAGTTCAGATTTCAATCAGACATTCTCTGCTAAAAAATGTCTTCAAGAGTTCCCCTCCTTTCAGGAAAAGTCCAAACACCTTCTTATACATTAGAGGTCCTTCTGGCTGGGTTCCTACCCACTGTCCAGCCTCACTTCCTGCTGTGCCTCCCAACCATCCCCACTGCCCCCCCCACCACATCCTACACTCCCATGATGAATAATGGAATTTCTCAGATGTTACGTGAAAAAGATTCCCGTCCTCTGGGAATCCATTTCCAAAATCCTCCCCTAGGCAGAGTTTATCCATTACCTTCTGCTTTAGCCACACTGCACATTCCACATCCTAATTAGTACAGCAACCGGTAATTGAGCATTTACCAATTCTGACATCATGCTAGACCCAGAAGTGATAAAGGACATGAGCTTTGCAGGTAGCAAGATTGTTTCAAGTCCCAATTCATTGTTTGTTGAGCAAAGTGATCTAGGGCAAGTTGCTGACCCTCTCTGTACCTCCATTTTGTCATCTGTGAAATGGGGATAATGAAAACCCTTTCACTGAGTGTTGTAAAAATTAACGAGACTACAGACAAAAAAGGCTTGCCTAGTATCTGTTATACAATAAGCTATTATTAAGTTGAAGTCATAATTATTGCTATTGGACTTTTTATATATATCATGGAAAATTTGCTCCCAAGCCCTAAGGCTTTATCTCCATTTCACAACTAAGGAGGTTAGGTTGCTTTTCCAAAGCCATACAATTAGAAAGCAGTAAAAGTTTAGAGTTCGGATCCACATGACAAAACACCATTCTGGCTCTTATGACCTTGTGCGAGATGTATTTCCTGTACGCCCAGCTTCACCACCTGGATCGGAAGCTTGCTGAGGGCAGACCTTGTCCTATTCATATGTCATATTGGAGAATTTTAAGAATGAATGAACAAGTGAATGTTTCAGCCAAGGCAGACTGATGGCTGTGAGATCTCAGTCCTGGGCGAGGGAAGAAGGGCTGGTATGGTTACGGTGGCAAGGGAACGAGAGTTATCCCCCAGGCTCTGGGTCACTCACTCATCGCCTCTATCTGCACGTGGATGAGGTTCTCGATGTCCTCCTGCAAGGTCTGATGGGGCTTCAGGGGGATGGGCAGGTAGCCGTAGTGCTCTCGGTTGCAGACGTACATCTGGATGCCTGAGGACCCAAGACAGCAAAAAAGCAACCAATGAGAAAACACAGTTCTTAGTTCTCTAGAGACAACTAAGGGGAAACACACACACACACACACACAGACCCCAAAATCCTTAGACTGTGGCTGGAGCTAAGTTTGGCACTGAAACTGAACAGTAGTTGTTTCAGACACTGTCTGTAGACCTCAAAAATGCTCTTTATTAAGAAAATTTAACACAGCATTGGGGACTAATAAAAACCATGGGCCATTCTTCAGCTCAGAGGAAATTGATTTTTTTCTCTCCAAAGAAAAAGCGTACCCGTGATCTGAAAAGGACCACGAAAGGCATGAAGGGATCAGAGGAGGCAAGGAATTCCCAGCCCAGAGAACAGACCGGAACACTGCAGTCCGCCGACAGGAAATAACAAGAAAATGAGGAATGAAATCCACATTTGATATGAAAGCCAACAGGAAGATCCTGCGAGGCTGACAGATTATTAAAGCTAAATCTAGGCATATGGAGAACAAAAAACAAAGGAAATTTAGAATTCTCCATGGCGTCTCCATGGTTTTATTTCTTCTCTTAGCAGGCATGGATTGGGAGTCAACCCAGAGATCTGAAACTTGTGTAACAGATTCATAAAGGGGCAAAAGTCTGCATTTCAAGTCCTGGTAAGGATCTGCAGTGTAGGAATACCAGAAATAATCACCAGCCCCCTTGTATTCAACACTGGGTCTCCAGGCCCCATATGGTTAACTCCAAGAGCTGCCAGCACCTCTGTTTAACCAGGCAGCTGGGAATATAGGAATCAGGATGGTCTCAGAGAGATCCAACAATTGACAGTCCTGCCTAATGAAAAGATTGCTTAATTCAAAGGATGAGTCTGCCAAGCTCTGGTCCATGGGTCCAAGCTTCTGATTGGTTAATTGCTGTAATCATCTTTGCTTTCCAGACACAGAATTACCTGCATAGTGACTTCTCTATGTTGTGCAGATGAAATTTCCTCCAGTCAGTTCTCTCACCTGCCAAATCAGGTGAAGCCGTCTCATGGCATTAACAGAGAAGAACGGGGGAAAGAAAAGGGCCTTTATCCTCCTCTTTACTGAATCTGGCTCAAATCAGGGCTGCTCCAAGATGCACCGTTGCTTCTCTTGCTTCTCCAAGTGAACTCACTAACTCTGCTGTTTGTCCACGCAAACGCTTCTGAGGAGCTTCAAACCCAATTGTAGCCTCTTGCAAAGTGATGATGACATCAGGAAATGGAAGGAAAGTGATTTTATGTTTCGGTTCCCTCTCGATCCTAATTAGGTAAATCATTTTACCATTCACCTTTCCAAAGCTTCAGTAAAAAGGGAAAGGAGACCTAGAGAAGCTGTCCATCAAATGTGGAGGGACAAGAAAGGTATTTTCACACAGGCAAGGTTATACGTATTTATTTACTCTCGCACTTTCTCGAAAAGCGACTAGATGGTGCGGGAGAAAGAGAAGGGGGGAGGAGTAAAGGGAAGGAAAAGAGGAGGGGGTGGATCACGGGAAACAAGGAAGACTTGAGACATAACTGACAGGGGCGTCCCTGTGGGGGGGAGGGGAAGGGGGTCTGGGGTTGGGGCCAGGAGTTGTGGTACCACTCATATGCGAGCACATCGGAAGGCTCCAGGAGAGACATCTTCACAAACATGCAAAAAGAACATCTGCAAAATCGGACCATTCTAAGAGAGAGGGTTGAGGTTTTAGACAATTAGAGCTTAGTTTTAGATTGTATAAGGAATAATAAAACTAAGCAAAAACCCAAAAGGCCATTTTTAATTTAAACACAGAAGGAAAATTAACATAATCTGTAAGTGACTCAGCTTGGAATTAGGTTTGCATCACTCTATTATTTTTCTTTTTTAATTAAAAATATTTTTAATTCAAATTCAATTAGCCAACATATAGTACATCATTAGTTGTTGATGCAGAGTTCAATGATTCATTAGTTGCTTATGACACCCAGTGTTCATTACATAACTCTAACAACAAAAACACTGGCCACGATCTATCTTAAATCACCATATAATTCTATCAAGAGGGCAGGGGAGAATGTGTTTGCACTGAGGGGGCACAGGGAGGATAGAGAGCTAACTCCTCACCTTCCATAGTGGACAGTAAATCCATAATGCCTCAAGCAAAATCAGAGAATCGAGAAGTAGCAACATGAGCACATTATTTAGAAACACGGATATAATACTACACATCTACCACCATCTATTAGAGTTAGGTGTCTGTCTCCTAAAAGAGGGGAATGTTGGTACAGGGGGGTAATGTGTAGGGGACTTCTAATTTTATAATAAATCTCGGAACACTTATTGAACTCTTTCAACTACATACATGGGTAACTTGATAAAACCATAAACATTTTAAAAGGAAATGTGTTGATCATTAGTTAAAGTCTATGAAGGAATCTGGTACTCTCAGTGAAAGCTACTGCTGGAGAAAATTTTCTGTCCCTTCGGAAAAGAATGATAAATGAAACTATACCTCAAAGCTCTGTACTTGTCTTGTGAAAATATCACACATTTTCTTGTGCTCACATAGTACCTTAACACAACAAATTGACATGCTTATTTTTAATTGATTTGATGACAAATCAGATTTGGAAGGGCTATGACTTGTCTGAGGTCACACATAAGTCATTAGCATGAAACCTTGGTCCCTAAAGAGCCAAAGCCAAGTAAGGAGAGCTTATCTGCCCGGGGTTCCGAAGCCAAGTCTCAGAACCAGAACTAACTCTTGAGTTGCCATTCTCACACTTGGGAGGCACTTTGATTACTACCACTGCCATGTAGGAGGCAAATCTGCCTGCCCATCACCCACATCTCTTGCTTTTTTTGACTCAACAGCAGACATTCAGAAGATGACTGACTGGCTGGCGCCAGAGATGGCTCCTGTGGCCACGATACAAAGCCCACATCCCTGGCCACAATGGGAAGTGAACTCCTGACTTTGGCTTCCTTATAGCCACAGAGACTTGTCTATGACCCCTGTGCTCCCCTCCGGGGCCAGATGAGCGGGAACTCCCCAGCGCAGCAGCACACTGGGTTGCCCCTCCCACTCATCCACCGCATGTGGCCATGACTGGAGTTAGAGGTGAGAGGTTAAGGATCAAGGTCTGCGGCTAGACAGTCCTGCTGGGTACCTGCAGGCTGTTGATTGCTTTTCGAACATTTAACAAATGAAGCTTTAATGGTGAAACACAGCTCAGAAGCTTCACAGAGTGAGAGTAAGAGAATGAATACCATCTTTCATCAGGGGAGAAGGGGAGTGCTTTTTGCTCTGAATCTCCCAAGCTCCCGTGGGCCGTACAGGGCTCCTGGGCTCATTCTTGTCTCTCCTGGAAATACTTCGAGAGAAGTTCAAGTGCCACCTTGGAGCTTGACTGTCAGGAAAGCTATTTCATTTCCCCCAAATGACAGTAATTCTTTCCTGCTTGACCCCTGACGCATTCACGGTTTATGCCACCGGTGTGACCCTCAGCTTGTTCTGCCTCAATCCTAATAATTGAGTGCTTGGGTCACAATAAGACCCTATGCACTATCAATGTTTCCACATGTGAAGACCTTATCTTCCCCCGTAACACAGAGCCTAACCCGATGCCAGGCATGAAGGCAAGGCCTAGGGTATTGATTCCCTCTCCTTTCTCTTCTACCTCTTCTCTCCCCTGTTGAATCACTAGATAGCTTTGGGCCTCTCCACCTGTTTCCAATGTCCTGGGAAGGCCTATGGGATTCTGACCCACAAAAAAAAAAAAAAAGGACGTTTGAGTGAACAGGCCAAGCAAAGGACAGAAAGGACAGAGCTGAAAAATTCCTGCTGAGCCCTTGTCACTCTCCAGTCCCAAATCCAGTTCTTGATTTAAAAAAAAAAAAATCCTAATAATTGAGTGCTTGGGTCACAATAAGACCCTATGCACTATCAAAGAGGGCTCCGTTAGGCAAAGGCCATTACGTGACTGTGAACCGTTCACTTTCTTGGAACATCCTTACTGCAGGCTTGGAAGCAAAGGGACTGGCCAACCCAAGGGAATGAGACGGTCCCAAGTCTGCTTCCCATCCTGGAGAAGTCAGAGCAAATCACCGATGGGAGTTTTAAAAAGGCAGTTTCCATTAACTTTGACCCAAGAACCTTCATAAAAACTCCTAATCCAGATGAGAATCCTGCTTTGGCCTTGACCCAGGGTTCAAGAATGCCGACACCTGGCCCAAGAGTCTAAATGGCTGTAGCAGCCAAGAGAAAATAATCAGCTTTCCCCATTTCCACAAAACATTCTCATTCCTACCAAGTCTACAACTGATGAGTGGGATACGGATGGCTTTAAAGATGGCCCGATGCGTGCACTATAGGTTGAGCTGGTATTAATATTCTTACCTGCCGGCAACCTGCCTCAGTTTCCTGGGGTCCTGATCCCAACCCCCCCTCCCCCCAGCTTACATGGCCACATGAGTTTATGCACCACCTGTCTGGTTTCTGAGCTCACTTTTGTTGGTGGTGAAGTGGCACTTTTCTGGCTCATGGATAGTGGGACCCGACTTCTCTCAGGAAGGTCTTATCTTGAGAATACAGCCTTGCTTGAGGAATGTCGTGTGTCTTCCTGCTGAGTTGCCATAGTGAATGAAAGCCTCCCTGGTGGCATGTGCAGGGTGACACAAGAGAAATGACTTACCCTTCTACTGACTTGTCATCCTCAAAAAGCCTACCAACCCCACTGGTAACATTTCCCAGTGGTTCGTGAAAGACTCTGGCTCTGCCTTTCCTTCCATGGGGACTGTGGCAGAAACTGCTGGTCACCTCCACAGATCTGTCCCCTCCTCCTTTAGAGTAAAAGAACTGGGGGTCTAGACTGCACAGAATCAAAAGCACATTCTGAGCCCTGCTTCCAGTTATGTGTTGACCTGTGACTAAGTTCTGGCTAAGGGGACCTGCATGGAAGTGACGCGTTCAAGTGCTTGAATGAGAGTGCCCTTCCCTCTCCAACTTACACTCACTAGCTAGAACGCATCCATAGCGATGAGCTGTCTGGGGTCTTCCAGTTAGGGGCGATATTCCTGGAGGATGGAGAAGCAACAGAGAAGGAGCCAGGGGCTCTGAAAACTTTGGGAGAACAGAGCCACTCTGCCAGTTCAGACTTGTTAAAGAAGAGATGAACTTCTATTTTTAAAGTCTGGAGTCTTTGCCAGTGTTGTTTTTGGGCTTCTGTCACAGTTTCCTAAATAATTAAAAATTCCTGTAGGGAACAAAATGATGTAGCAGTATCACAGAGAAGAAATCACCTGCTCGTGGTGGCCGCCACCAGCACTGTCTCCCCAGCACTCAAAAAAAGAGAGAGTGGATATCTGAGGAGGGGCCAGCCCTGGCTCTTGGTCATTGGTGCTTGCAGGGACAGAAACAGATGGTCCTGAATTGCAAGTAAGTGTCTCTAATACTACCTGAAAGGAAAGGTTAATATAGGCCCGTTTTATATGAAGATGCACACAATAAAGGAGCTGGGTATTCGCAGTGTTTCCATGGTGACAGAACAACTGAACACAACCAGTACCTGCTTGCCGGCTGGAGAAGGCAAAGACAATGATGTCATCAAAGGTCCAGGTATAGTCCTGGTGCGGGGGATAGAACACCAGCTTGTCAGAGGCTTCCTTTCTGAGGTCAATCAGGAAGGTGGAGTGAACCATGGGGACAGGAAAGCAGCCCATCCTCTTCCATTCTCTGATCTGAAGGTAGTCTGGGGTGCGTTTATAGAAGCCCTGGAAAAGAGAAATAGGTGGGCTTTGTTCTCTGAGCTGAGACCTTCATCTTTCCCAGTCTTCCACTAGGCTCCTTCCTTCCAAGCCACCACCAGAGCTAAGGAGATATCCCCAAGTAGAGTCATTTCTCTCTTCTCATCTGGGCCTAAGAATTTCCAACAGAGCTCAAGCAATGCTATTTGCAAAGAAAATAACACTTCAAGGTTCTTGTTATCAGAAATATTTTTGGTTTCAGCTTATCTCTGGATTTAATGACTTCATCAAAGTATATTTTATGTGGATGTATGATTGAATGTGAAGGGTAGGTATTAAGAGGTGGTGGGGCAGAGCAGTTAAAAGCACAGGTTCTGGTGTTTGGCTGCCCGAGTTCAAACTCTATCTCAGCAGCTTATGGTCTGGAGGTACGGGTCAGGTGACTCAACTTTGCTCTGCCTATTCCCTCATCTGTAAACCAGGAACAATGGTCTACTCCATGGGCTTGCCTGTAAAAATTCGGTAAGGTAAAATCTGAAAATAGCTAAGAATAGTGCCTAGCACCCAGAAAGCATCAAAAAAATATTGGCTAATACTAAAATCACTACGTTACGTGGCTAATATTTTTAATGAAATATGCAGTACTTAAACATAGAAACAGGGTCCTTCTGTGCAGTTACTTACTCAATATTCTGGTGAAGCTGTCCCTGCTCCACACTCTTTTTGGGGATTCGCCTTTAGAAAGTTCTTTCTGGATGAGCACACGGGACAATGAACCTCCTCACTCTGTGGTTTTGAATACACTGGCTTGGAAAAACCCAGCTTGGTTTCCCCCCAAATTTAACTGCTTATTCAAGAAACATCTACTGGGCGCTTGCTGGATCCCGGGCACTGTGTTTAGATGATGGAGACTTAGCAGTGAACAGGCATGCCCAGTCTCAGCCCTCATGAAATACGGCATCCAAGGGAGCTTCCACTCCAGTGGCACCAATTATATCTTGACTGTTGCCAAAGCTCAACTCTGTTCCAGAAAAGGTGATGATGTATGATGTATGTGAGAAGTTGTTACATGGATGTGAATGTTGGAGGCTTATGGAATGAGTGTGAGCCAGTACCCTGAATGGTGTCACACTACTCCGTGGACAAAGAACTTCTCCCATGTTCATTGATCGTCACCTTATTTTATGGTCACGTTTTCTGCTGAGATGTCAGCACCCACACATTAGGCACGGCAGCCTCTTCTACCTCTGCAACATTTCCTTCAAGGCTGTTCTGGCTGAGCTCACCCTAACACTGACCATGGGATGATGCCGAAGGATCACAAATTAAGAATTTGAAAGATGCGAGTGTTAGAATCCTCTTAACCTTCCTTTAGCTGTTTGATCTCAGTCCCTGTTTAATCACTTTGAGCTGACTTTTGTCTCCTGAAAAATGGGATTAAGGGCTGATTGGTCTGTCTCGTGGGATTACAGAATGGACCACACATGATAAGGTCTGTGAAGATCCTTTGATAACTGTAATCCATTACATGAAGTAGTATTTTGGCTACAATGTTTTATTAGCCTTCAACTTAAGGATTGCTTAATATCCTTCAGTTCATGAGCACTCTTCCAAGGGATAAAGGCAACACTGGTTCTTTGAAGGACTGCCTAAGAACATATGTCAAACCCAAAGTTCTAGACTACTTAGGAACAATATTCTCAGAATGAGAAGTTTGGAAAACTCATGACAATGAATCACGGAAAATCCCGAGTGTGAGCAGAAGGCAGCAGAGAAGATGAGAGCGAGAGAGAGAATGAATACGCCTTCTGCAGACAGCAGAGGTGACAGATGTGTCTTTTTTTTTGACAAAAAATGAATGTTGTTGGTAATAAATAATTCCTGTTCTTGGCCAGACAACACCAGGGTCATTTTGTTTTGGCTGTGTTTAAGGTCTCTGGAAACCAGGGCTTGCCTTTAGCTTATGAAGTCATTGGCTGCTTCTGTTCCTACCCTAGCAGAAGTCTGACTAAGGATGGTAGAAAGCCAAAAAAAAGATAGAACAAATTAGAATTGCCCCTAAGTTGCTCTCTATTTTACTGTGCAAAATAAGTGAGCACATTTCTCCTGTTTGCTTTTAATGATTAAAGCAAATAAGGAGATAACAAAAACCTAGAGGCTGTAGTTATGAGAGTAATCTGCCCGTTTTCCTGGTGTCAACACATAACTCATTAAAAACAGCCCTCGAGTGATTCTACCATGTGAAACACTGAAGATTATTAACCGGAAGAGTATGAATTTAAATGAACTTAATAAAACATCCTCTCCCCAAGGAACCGAATGTCTTTTATAAATACGAACTGAACGTCTCCTTAAAAGAGATGTGGAGAGCCTGCATTCCCGATCTCTCAGAACTGCAGGAAATAACTGGTCCCACAGTGGGCTAGAGCTACTGTTTGTCAGAAATTTCAGAAATTTTGCAAGCCAGTTGACATTTTGGTAGCTTAAAATCTGTTTTTTAAAAATCATGTTAATTCTCACCATTCTAAAATACCACAGACGGTAGCTTTGCATATTTTCTTTGTCATTCTATCACCAAGTGGCTACACTGCAATTACTTAACTTCCTCTCTGACAACATTTAAGTTGTTTCACCTGGTGGGAGTAGCCCGCCTATCAAAACCGGCAAATGTGACCAATCAGGGTTTTTCCCCAACAGAGAGCTAATTGTCAAACATTTATCAGCACACCCCTGAACTCATTCTGCATCCAAAACCAAACTAAATATAAAAGAGGGACTCAAAATTTGGCCCTTTGAGCATCAGAACACAGTTAACATGCATTTTTTCCCCCTTAGCACAGCTTTATTCCATATTGATAGAAACTACTTTGATTGGCTTATCTCTTAAGTTTACCTAACTTATTAACTAGAGAATTAAAAATATAATCACCTCCAATCATTCACTGTAACAGAGTTCTAGACTTTGAAGATTTTACAACAGAAAAGAGAGATGATGGAAATATAAAAAAATGTTGTGTTTCACTTGAATTTTGTAAAAACCAGCTACCCTAGCAGCTCTGATCCTTAGACGTCTTTGGGGATAAATTTGGTAACATATATCAAAGGTCATCAAAATATGTATATTCTTTGACTCAGTAATTCTACTTGTAAGAGACTATCCTAAGAACATAATATTAAATACAGAAAAATGTACACTAATCATCACGGTCATTATAATAGATAGAAGTTGCAAACAACTTGACTAATTTCAGACTCAGAGAAAGGTTAAGTAATTTGCATTACAGCCACTTGATGATATAGTTATTAACAACATGCTGTTATCTAAGATGTTAGAGTGGTGGTGTGGGTCACATAAATTTTATTTTTTTTACTTATTTCCATTTCCAACTTTTTCTATAGTGTTCTTATGTTTTAATACCAAGAAGTCCTATTAAAAAAAAAGTCTCAGAATTGGGGGTGCCTGGGTGGCTCAGTGGGTTGATCCTCTGCCTTCAGCTCAGGTCATGATCTCGGAATCCTGGGATCGAGCCCCACATTGGGCTCTCTGCACGGCGGGGAGTCTGCTTCCCCCTCTCTCTCTGCCTGCCTCTCTGCCTACTTGTGGTCTCTCTGTTACATGAAGAAATAAAAAATCTTTGAAAAAAAAATCTCAGAATTGGACAGGAAAAAAGTACAAGTATCAGTAAGTTTTACTGAACTTACCCTTAGTTCCCTCACCCTCTAATGAACTTACCCTTAGTTCATTAGAATATTTTCTCCAAAATTCATTAATACAAAAGAGCTCATTGGATTATGCATTAGACATGGACTTTCCTCTTTTCCTGAACATGCTTACTCCTGTAATACCCCGACACACAAGTTTCAAGGGAGGAAGTGAGCAAAAAGGCCAATGGGGCCATGGTTGACACAATGGCTTCCTTGCTAAAACCCATAGCCTTAATCCATCAGCCAGAAGACTTGCCTGAGGTGTGATTCCACACCAGAAATTAGAGTACAGGCCCCGAGACTCCAGCATGGGTGCCACAATGGTTCTGTTTTCTGCAATCATCAGACTGAGGGTCTGTGGATTAGTCAGGAAGTTGTCCACATCTATGAACTAGGAAAAGGAAAGGATAATGTCAGGTGAAAAAGTACTTTTCAGTGTTGGGTTCAAGACTAACCCAGCACTTCTGAAGGATCACAGAAACTTGCCCATGAGAAATGGAACCGGTTATTTATGTTCTCCTTATTGAATCTTGATGAGGCCGGATGGCATTCATTTGGACAAAACGTATCTTTAGACTCATGACCACATGTCTAGCTCTGCATAAGGCACCAAGCAATAACTTGATGTTACCATACCGGGTTCACACTCAACCAGCACTCAACCCACACCTTGGTTGTGGTTAATAACCACTGATAGATCCCAAGAGCTCTTAAAGGGTCATCCAAAAATACCCATTGAGTGCCCAACCTAGGTACAAATGACCAGGCTTATTTAGATTGTCCATAGGAACGCCAAAATGGCCCAAAACAGATCCATCAATGCCATTTTAATGTTACAAGTATAATTTTTGTTGAACGTACATAATATCAACCCATGAAACTTTTTGCTCTATTAGCAGAAGCTATCTTCGCAGAAACTTTTTGCTCTCTAAGCAGAAATCAGTGTTAACACTGATTCATATACAGGGGTAGTTTTTATCCCTAGATTCTATTATATAAATAGATCCCAATAGATTCTATTATATAAAACAAATAATCTCACTGAACTGTGCATTTAAGAAATTAAAATGACAGGTTTTGTGTTATGTATATTTTACCACACACACATAAATAATAAATTCTTATGATACTCAATCTGTTTCCCCAAAAACTTGGGACTCAGCATATGTAAGCTTTAATGACAATTAAACAGCTTTATAATGTTAAATGACATTTTTAAAAAGATTTTATTTATATTTTGACACAGAGAGAGAAAGAAAGAGACAGAACACAGGCAGGGGGAGTGGGAGAGGGAGTAGCAGGCTTCCTGCTGAGCAGGGAGCCTGATGTGGGGCTCGATCCTAGGACCCTGGGAACATGACCTGAGCCAAAGGCAGATGCTTAACGACTGAGCCACTCAGGCACCCCTAATGTTAAATATCATTAACTTGAAAATGTATATGAAATTATTTGTACTGAATAGATGCATGTGACAAATTATTGGGCTGATTTTTATTGTGATTATGGGCTGGGATGGACATAGGTCTAAAGTATTCCTTTTAGGAATCAGAGTTTAGTGAGATGGAGAGAAGATATTGACAAGTCTAATAAAACCATATTGTGTTTGCTTTGATATTATTTGTAATATTGTACTGGAAAATGCTCACCAAAAGAATTAAATGGATTTTGGGGCTACAGATGAAGAACTTGATTCCCAGAAGCTTGTGGGCAAAAAAGCCCCTGTCAAAAAGGGAAATGGCGACTGTAACAACTTGCTGCCTAGGTAGATGTCCTCCTTTCCAAGTAAGTTAGGTTCCTAGAGGACAAGGACAGAAGATAACACTGATTTTTATCATTAAGTCCAGCATTTTTCTGGACTGCTCCCAAAGTTCTAAGAAAAGTGATGGAACCTCTCCACAGAGAGAAACTCTCCACAAGAACCCAACATAATTAGGAGCAACCAAGAAGCCCCACAAGAGATGCCATTCCCTTTCCAGGGCTGCAGGGCCCTGACTCCTCCTTTAACTGGGCCATTTCTCAGGATTGTTTGTGAAGCTGGTAACTTTGAAAGACGAAGTCACATATCTTTCCCAGAGAACAAACATGTTTGCTTACTGCTTGCTATAAATGCAGTGGGTGCCCTGAGGTCTGGGTTTTTCAGCTGTGCTACCAAAACCACTGGACGCAGAGCACCCATCTCAGCCCACAACATCACCTGTGTGAGAAGTGGGAGTCAGGGAATGGCCACAAGCATGCTGATGGACGTGCTATTTACTGTAAGCAACAATCCATTGTCTCTTAAAAATAGAGGGATGACATCCCCCAAATCACTGAGGGATAAAAGGGAATGGAGTTTTGGAGTTCTTCATTTGAATCTTTTTTTTATAGAATTAGTTTCCTGTAACTGAAAAAAATTTCTGAAGAGTTATTAAGTATCTTCCCTAATAAATCTTTTAAAAAGGTGGAGAGGGGTGTGCATGGGTGGCTTAGTCAGCTAAACCTTTGACTCCTAGTTTTGGCTCAGGTCATGATCTCATGGGTCTTGAGATTGGACTCCAGGTCAGGTGCATGCTCAGTGGGGAGTCTGCTTGAAGGTTCTCTCCCTTTGCCCCCTCACTCACTCACTCTCTAAAATAAATGAATAAATCTTTAAAAAACAAAAAAGAATCTTCCCAAGCATTCCCTATGAACTGAAAGGATTTAGAATCTCTTATCCCTATTACATGAAAGAGATCAAATAATCCAGGAGTTTTTTTGCTTTCTCACTGAAAATGCATGTCAAGAGAGTTTTTTTTTTTTTTTTTAATATTTTATTTATTTATTTATCAGAGAGAGAGGGGGAGAGAGCGAGCACAGGCAGACAGAATGGCAGGCAGAGGCAGAGGGAGAAGCAGGCTCCCTGCTGAGCAAGGAGCCCGATGTGGGACTCGATCCCAGGACGCTGGGATCATGACCTGAGCCGAAGGCAGCTGCTTAACCAACTGAGCCACCCAGGCGTCCCATGTCAAGAGAGTTTTGAGATGAAATCCAGGTACCCCAATATGGAGTTCCCCAAGTTTTCCCCTGTGTCTTTATTAAAAAGTGGAGGAGGGGCTCCTAGGTGGTTCAGTCAATTAAGCCTCCAACTGTTGATCTCAGCTCAAGTCTTGACAGGTCTTGTTCTCAGGGTTATGAGTTCAAGCCCTGTGCTGGGCTCCACACTGGGCATGGAGCCTACTTAAAAAAAAAAAAAAAAAAAAAGTGCGGGAGTTGGTTCTTAAACAAAAGGTTGTTTGAATGGCTCCCATAGTCTCAAGTTTCAGACAATTGATTTAGACATATTCTAGATAAGAGTTGTCAATAAATCAAACATCTTTTTTTACCAGAATGTAGTCTGACCATTTTTCCCTCGCAGTTCGAAGGGCCGCCTGCCGTAGTTTCATCACATGGGCAAATCGGGAGCCTGGCCAATGCTTTGGTCCAATTTCATCAGGGTAAGACCTAAAATATAATAATAATAATAATAATACTAATAATCACAATCATAGCTTATAATTATTGAGTGCCTATATATTCCAGGCTCTGTCCTAAACGTTAATATGCACTCATTTCAGCTTCCATCAACCCTAGGAGGTAGGTACTATTATTGTTATCATCTTCAACATATTATAGATAAAGAAGCAGAGATTAAGTAACCTGTGGCTTACTGTACACAAGAATCCTTATAGTTCAGTGGCTTCTAAGAAGAACCTACAGAGTCCTTACAAGATTAGTACCTTGCACATTTCACAGACAAGGAAATTGGCTCTGAGTGGTCAAGTCATTTGCCTAATGCTGCACAGTTCATAAGGGGCACGGCCAGAATTTAAAACCAAGCATCACCCCAAAGCTCATGGTCCTAAGTCCTTTTTAAAATAGTCTGCCATCAAATAAATTTAAAGATTTTGCAGCATAAAAAGATGAGTTTCCCAGAAAAAAACAAAGTTAAAATTACTTTATCAAGTATCAGGAAAGGACTCCACAGAGCTGAACAGACTGACTTATCCCAGGAGAGTGAGATCATGGAACAGATGCATAATATCATTGGAATCTTTATCAACACCTACAAAGCAGCCAGGGAAGAACTCTCACATGGCCACATTAGTAAGTGGGTTTGGCATACCCTCAAGAACCCTTCGGAACTTCCAACTGGTGTGGGTGTTGATACTGTCACAGCAGCCATCGTTTCAAGTTCTAGCTGCTCTAGCTGTAGGAAATAAACAATATGCCAACTATACATACCTATGTAATCATGAAAACGTAATTATATAAATCATATTAACAAAACTATGTCCTGTACAGGGCCCAAGATGTCTTTCCAATTGTTGCTTCATTGAAAATCAGTGGGGTCCTGTGTTTCTCAATATATTGCCCCCAAAATGCCTTCACTAATATTTTTCACACTGACCTTGACATTCAATATATTTAGTCAGGATCTGGGAATAGAGAAAATTACCAGGGTGCAAGGTAGTTACATAGTCTTTTTGGCTGTTCTAGTTAGGCCAAATTCCATTATAAGAAACTTCAAAAAAGCATTCAAAATATTTTATAGTGTTCAGATTTCATTGGTAAATTTTTTTTGATCTATGGACCATATGCTGGGATTTGAAAAATATGTGTATACATATATAATAAAACTATTATATATAAAGAGACTAAAAAATCTGTTCTGGAATGGCATTTATTATTATTATTATTATACAAATTTGGCTTTCAGCAAATGATTTATCCTGGGCAAAAACTCAAGCAACTCAATTTATTCTACTTCTACAATTTCTTAAGCTAGAATTGCAGTAGCCTTGGGAACATTTACAATAGTTGGTTTTAAATACACTTATTCATGTTGTCATTTGCTCATTTGCTTATCCAACAAGTATTAATTTAGTGACTGCCAAGAACATAGCACTGGGGAAAAATATGTAGTATTTATATACTGTAACCTCTGCCAAAGAATCCAAAAATCACTTCGAAGAAATACATAAATTACGCAGCTAATTAACAAAGTTAGTTGCATGTATTGCTGTGTCAAAAAGATGATGTAGGAAATAAACAATACAAGTATTGAGAGAAAGGTAGATCTTTGTAGCTGGAATGATTAGGAACAGTTTTCTGTAGTAGATGGTGTTTGGCATAAGAGCTGGTTACAAAGACAGAAAGAAAGGGCTTTCCTGGAGAACAAACGTGCATGGGTAACAGCTTGGGGTTGAAAATAAAAGGAACATTCTAGACAAAGCAGTTTTCTTTTGGGAAGAAGCAAGAGATATGGGTGCACCGCTGTTGGTGTTAAGTTCATGGAATCTTTAAAAAGTGTAAGTCTGAAGAATTTGAACTCTGTTCTGTGAAGTCCTTTAAACAGAGAAATTAAATCACATCGTTAGTGTTGTAGTTAAGTTGATTTGACAGTATGCTATGTAGGAGGATCTTGAGGATGGAAACAACCAAGAAATTGCTATGGTTAAAGGAAGAAGTGACCTAAATGCCCATCAGTAGGGGACTGACTACTCATTATCATTATGGTACATCTATATAATGGATACTATGCAGTCATAAAAATAATGAAGAAACCCCTAAATTATTGCTATGGGATGATGATTAAAAATATGATAAGTAAAATAACGTGATATATATATAAATATGAAAACTTTTTACTATGATCCAGCAAATATCAAGACATACACAAAATAAGAGGAAATAATATCAATATTTTATAAAATATATCCTGTGGCAATTTATTTGTGAACTAAGCAGTACCTGAACTTGGCTGGTGGCTGCGGGAGTAATATGAAGATCTGTCAAAGGGAGAAATGGCAGGCCCTTGTAACTCACTAGATACAGAGATAACCAATAAGTCATAAAGGCCTCGAAGATTAGACACTTGAACGACTGGAAAACTGGTAAAGGGAAGTGGGATGAATAAAGTTCCCAAAAGGCGGTCTTTCTACTCACTCTGGTTCATGCATAGGCCTCCATTCCACGTAGTGATAGAATCTCTGTACATTTTTCAACCACTCCCTGAGTATTTCTGTGGTATTATCCACATTGTGGTCTGTGGCTGCCCTGCATGAGAGAAAGTACAATATAGCTCAGTTGCCATCCAAAGAAAGAGGGGAGGAATCCCAAAGACCCCAGACTAACTGAAAGGAAAATGGCCAGTTCTAAGGGGAAAAAAACGTATATATGAAAATGGCGTTCCTCATGGTTCAAATTAGACAACAGATTCCTGAAGTGAGAGATATTGCTTAGAATCATTTTTGTGTCATTAGGTCCTTAAAACAGGGCTCAGCAAATAGCAGAATCAATAAGTGTTTGTACTAAAACTGTATAAGCGAAAAATGAATTAAAAGCAAGTTAACAAATCTTTTTTGGAAATTTTCCTACTCGGCTTAATTTTTAGTTATCCAAGATGTAAACTCTGCCTTTTGACTTCTGTGACAAGTACCATCAATTTAAGCAATAATTCTGTTGCATTTTCTTTTCAAGTTTGTTTGCAGATCAAGTTGATTTGATAATCAGTGGTATGGTAATCTGCTAATTACAGTTAATCTACAGTATCACTAATCACACACAGGGGAAAGCAATAGTTTCCAAAATAAAACACAAAAATCTAAGTTATCATTACCTGTTTTGGATTATTAATGTTACCATTACTTATGCAAACTAGAGTACCTTCAAAAGTCTTCAAATAATGTATACAAAACTTGTTGGTACCTTAAATGTTTAACAAATTGATCCACGTATAAAAGCTTAACTCACTTATTAGAACAAAAATACTTTCAAGTTTTATTGCAAAACAAACCCATGCTGTATACAAAATACATGACTGAAAGTTATTCGAATATGTAAAAAGGAAGCTATATAAGTCAACTGGAAAGGAGAAAGAAAGCGAGAGTTAAAATCCTGACATCAAATTAGGTGGAATTCTGGCCATGACCAAGAAAGCTACTTTATAATACTAAAGGATACAACTGACATCAAAGATACAATAAATACGGGGGCGCCTGGGTGGCTCAGTGGGTTAAAGCCTCTGCCTTCCGCTCAGGTCATAATCCCAGGGTCCTGGGATGGAGCCCTGCATCAGGCTCTCTGCTCAGCAAGGAGCCTGCTTCCTTTCCTCTCTCTCTGCCTGCCTCTCTGCCTACTTGTGATCTCTGTCAAATGAATAAATAAAATCTTTTAAAAAAAAGATACAATAAATATGAACATCCATGTAAACTTCACAGAGTACAGGAGTTGACAAATTTTCTTTAAGAAGAGCAAGACAGTAAATACTTCAAGCTCACAGGCCATACACTCTCTATTACAACCACTTCAATTTGCCTTTGCAGCAGGAAAGCAGCCACAAACAGTATGTAAATAAATACACATTGCCGTAGGCCAATAAAGCTTCATTTACAGGAATAAGCAATGGATCTACAGGCTGTAGTTTGTCCATGCTTGATATAATGGAAAGGATGGAAATTGCAAGGAGAAACAGAAACACCAATAACAAGAATGCTAGCATACAACTTTTTTTTTTTTTTTAGGATATTATTTTTTTAAGTAATCTCTACCACCCAGCATGGGACTTATAACCCCAAGATGAAGAGCTGCAGACCATACCACCTTCAGGGAAGATGGTGCAAACAGTAGGAATACACAGAGGATCTATAGAACACAATGAGAGAGAATATGCTCTCCTGTCCTGTGCATGTGGAACGTTCTCAACAAGTGACCAACAGTTATACTACACAGAAAGCCTCCACAAAACTGAAAGAATATAAACAGCATTCTGCGATAATAAAGCCATAAAACCAGAAATTGGTAATAAAATAAAAAAGCAAGAAATTCCACTAAGAATTCTCTATTTAATAACTATTGAGTGAAAGAAAAAGTACCAATCAGTTTCAGAAATTCTAAAAAAATGAACAGTGAAAACACTACGTGTCAGAATTTTTAGACACAGTTAAAGCAATGTTCACAGAAAGATTCAGTTTTACACCCATCAGTTCATACAAGTAAGTGGGTTGACTTCCTGCAAGGAAGCTAGAAAAAAAAGCAACAAAACAAACAAGCATAAAGAAATTAATAATAAAGGAAGATTGTCCAGAAGCATAAAACAGAAAAGGGATAGAACTAATAAATTAAAATTCTGCTTTAAAAAAAAAAAACTTTTATTTTCGTAAACTCCAGTATAATTAACATACAATGTTGTCTTAGTTTCAGGCATATAATATTGTGTCTCAACAATACTCTGCTCGGTGCTCACTGTGATATGTGAACTTTCAATCCCCTTCACCTATTTCACTTATCTTCCCACCAAAATCTCTAAAATTTTGCTCTTTTTGAGGAAAATCAACAAAGCAACCCTTTATTCATCTATCAAGACAACACGATGTATAAAATAAGAATTGCCAAGGATGAAGGGAATATGACTGACATGGAAGAAATTATTGAATTACTTTGCACAACTCAATGAAAAATAGATTTGAAAACTTGATATAATGGAGGATTTTCGGGTGCCTGGGTGGCTCAGTGGATTAAAGCCTCTGCCTTCGGCTCAGGTCATGGTCCCAGGGTCCTAGGATCAAGGCCCGCATGGGGGGGGGGGTCTCTGCTCAGCAGGGAGCCTGCTTCCTCCTCTCTCTCTGCCTGCCTCTCTGCCTACTTGTAATCTCTCTCTCTTATTTATTTTAAATAAATAAAATCTTTAAAAAGAAAAAAAAAATGGAGGATTTCCTAGGAAGATGCATGTTAGCAAAACTGACTTCAGGAGAGATATAAAACTTGAACAGAACAATTACCAAAGGAAGAAATGAAGAAAGAGGAAAAAGGAAATAGGCCCAGATGGTTTCACGGGGGAATTCTAACAGCTTTCTTAATAGACTAGATAATTCCAATGCTATGTAGCTTGTTCTCCAGGGTGTAGGAGAAACAAATGAAAATTCCAAGTTCTTTTAATAATGCAAGAACAATATTAATATCTAAACCTGATGAAGAAACACACACAACTACAGACCAATATCTCTCAAAGAATATGCTGCAAAAATCCTAATAAAATATTAGCAAACAGAATCTAACATCCTAATTAAGAAAATATTATACAGCATAGCCTAGGCTCGTTCATTATAAAAGGAAATCCATTAATATAATTCACTATATTAACCGAAGAAAAAGCATATAATAACTTCTGTAAATGCTAAAAAGGTCTTTAATAAAATCCAACATCTATTCCTGATTTTTAAAAACCACATTGAATAAAATTAAAACAGGAAGGAAGAAAGGAAGGGAAGAAGGAAAGAAAGCAGGGAGAGTAAACAGAAGAGTCATGGAAAGACAGAGGTGTCTGAGACTCTTGAAAGGGAATAAAAATGCTTAGAATTTATGGGCAATTTAGCAGTCCCTCCTGGAAGGAAAAGCCATTCTCAGCCGTAGTGGTTCTCTGGGAACGTGGCTTTGATAAGAGCAAATGAAGAAGTGCAAACAGTGTTTGCTTCTTCCATATACAGGCAATTTCAGTAAATAGGATTTTGTTAAATCCAATCTGTGATGGCTTTTGTTCTTTCTATTTGAGCTTTTGGAAGTCACAGTTCCGCCAAAAGTTAACAGAATCTTTAAGGGAGAGAATATTCAGAAATGTTCAAGAGAAAAAAAAAAATTGTTAAGCAAAGCAGAGTGGAGCCCCATGTTACAGAGGGGGTAAGTTTCTATAAAACACCAAGTAACTCAAACCTACATAATTGAAGTCATAGGGTATAGAAAAATGGGGGATAGAGGTATAGGACTAATTGAAGATTGCTTTATAAAATGGATAGTTGAACTAAAACTAGCCTTACTGAAAATATTATTCCAAAAAATAGAAGATTAGGAGCGGATACCAATTGCCAATTTAATCTACCTCCTTTTTTTAAAATATATAAGATTTATTTATTTATCTTGGAAAGAGAGAGAGAGAGAGCATGAGTAAGAGGGACAGAGGGAGAGAGAATCTCAAGCAGACTCCTCGCTGAGCACAGAGCCCACCGTGGGGCTTGACACCAACCCAAGATCATGATCTGAGCTGAAACCAAGAGTTGGAGGCTTAACCGACTGAGCCACCTAGGCACCCCTCGATCTACTTTCAAGTCTCTTCTGGAAATCAGATTAGAATCAGTTCCTCCCTTCAGAACAAGGTCTAGGAGGGAAGAGACCCACGGGCCCACCCGGAAATTCTACTACCTGGAGAGAGAAAGCAGTACTGTGTGTGGCTGGTGTTGAGGGACAGCAGGTGAGCACTTAGGGACAAAAATGGGGTAACATAAGGAGGCAGGAAAGTGGGCCAGAAAGCAAGGTGGGAAAGGACCGCGGGCTTCATCTAGCTTGTGATTCTACTAAGAAGTGAAGAATGTTAGTGGCAATCGCATCCACTGTGACACAGGGCCCCCTGCCACCCATGCCCAGCGAAGTAGCCATGAAGGGCACTTGGAAAGTCAAACCACTCATATCACTGTAGGAAGCACTTAGAGAGCAGTTCCTGAAACCAAGAATCAGCCCAAATGCCCACGAGTCACTGCTCAACATATTATGAGCAAGAGTAAATTAAAACAAAACAAAATTAAAAATATCTTGACTGCAGTATTAGCTAAAAATTATGGGAAATCTACATTGTTCCCCAATTGTTATGAAGAGTGTAGAAGAATTCCTACAGCATCTACTTCTTTCCTTTGTTTCTGGTTGTTCATTACGCAGGACTTAAACAATGAAGGAAAGGCACCACTGCGTCGAAGCCCTTCCTCATCATTTTAACAAAGTCAGTCTCACTGTATGAAATTTATTTTCCATCTGTCCAGACTAAACAACTCCAAAGTCTGCCTAAGGATCTACGATTCACAAACATCCTTAGACCAGAGCTGCTTGGGTGTATGCAAAGACAGAGACGTCTCATTAAGAAGAGAAGCACCGTTTCAAAATCCTCTCCTGGAGTGAAAACAGTTTCCTATTCAGGTACTTCCCCAAATTCTTAAGATGTTCTTTGTTCTCAGGCTTCCCGGGAAATGCACAAATCCTCAGGCTGTGGTCAAAAGTCCAGGGACACCGGGGTTTGATGTGTGGGGCCGATCTCTTGCGCTGCCCCACGGGGGAGAACAGCGCTGACCCCACCGGCCCACTGAGGAAGACTAGCGTTCCTGCCTCCAGACCAACTGCCCTGCCCCTCCACTCCCCCAGCCCAGCAAATAAACAGAAATCCAGGCAGACTCTTCTTACTACTTTTTTTTTCATCCCTCTGACCAAAAAAAGAAAAAAAAATTTAAAAAGAAGTGTTTCTCTTTGAATACATAATCACAAAAGCAGGCAGGCGCTGGTCTACTTGGAGAATTGGAGAGAGAGATAGCAAAGGCCCAGATGTGAGGTCTTGGGAGGAAACAGGAGGTTTTATGAACAGCTCCATTTTCAGAGCCCTGGAGCATAGCACCAAACAGGGTGGTGCTGTCCTTCTGGGAGTTTCCACAAGGAGCTAGGTGCAGGCAACAGTGAAGCCAAAAAGGACTTTTCCATCAAGCTGAGAGGCTGAGAAGACAGAATGTGTGACCCTCTTCGGGGAAGTCGAGGCATCTCTCCCAACTGAGAGCTCCTTCCAGTCCCATAGAATAAGAGCCTCGGGTCGGCAAGCATCCTCCATCAGACCGGGAAGGACACCCTGCAAGATACCAGCATCACTCAGGGAGTCCTTGAAGAAACCCAGTGATGTGAAGAAACTTCCAGACAGGCGACGTGCAAGTGACTGACAGTCGCTCGTCAAACTGGAAAACCAGGGCTTGTGGAAGCACAAGCAGGCCCTGGCGGGAAGAACACACTCCCTGGAAGCGAAGCCTTTGGATTTTGCCACGGTGCTCCCTGCTGAGGGGAGGCACACTTAAATCAGCAGCCCCCTCCCTGTCTTCCCTGGGGCTTTCTGGCTTGGGGTAAGACAGCGAGGTGAGCTCAGCTCTTGAGCCCAGCCAGTCCTCACATGATGGAAACTTCTCTGCAGGCCATGATGCGACAGTGGCTTCCCTTTACCTCTAACAAGCACCAGGCCACTAGTGGTCGCCCTCCACCTTTGGCAGAGCCGTGGCCCCGATATGCCCGCTGTGTTCGTGGTCAGTCCTCTCTCTGTGCATTGGTCCTCGCTGGTAGCGAGTGTTTGCAATGGAAAAGCTGGTAGACACAAGTGGAACATCCGCTTGGCCTCAGAGGGAAGTCTGGGCCATTACTCACCATGATGCTGGCCTGCCCATCCATTTTCTCTTGGATTCTGCTTCTAGTTCCTGTCTCCTCTTCTCTAGCTGTGCCCATCAGCAAAGGCCTGTGAGTCTCAGGTTCAAAACCAAATTAGGACTTAGGTAAACCCAGACTGTAAATGCCATCAACAGCCGGGTGCAGGGCATCTCCTTGGTGAAGGAAGTTCCCCGGTGCCAGCAAGGGCATTGTCACTGTCACAAGGAAAAGTGAGAGCTCATGGAGCAGACCAGTAAATAAACACGTCTGCAGGATGATACAATTTTACTACTTGGTGGTGCCAGAAAAACAACACTGCGATTTCTCTGGCAATGTCTTGCACACACTGACATTTCTCCTCGTTCCAGAAGGTCAGTTTTCATTCCTCTGTCTTGGCTCTTACACTAACAGCCAACTTGAAATAATTAGAACAGACTCATTTATTTTCACCGTGAGTCCTTCTGAGCTTGTGAGGGCTAAGTGCAGCACTGGGGAGCGTAGGGGCCCGGGATCCATGTTAAAGATACCTGCGGGCGCTCTCAGCAGGGAACCTAGATGCTGAGGGCACGGTGCTCCTGATAACGTCCCTCTGCACTAACCCTCCGGGATTGCTCTCAGCTCCCTGGCCACCCCAGAAAGCCTAGACTTTTGAGGAGACAGAACCAGAGGACTGCACTCAGTGGGCCAGAACTAAGGCAACGCTGAGCAGGGTCTGCTCTTTGCTGCCCCAGAACCTGCAAAATACAAAGGCCCCAGAGGCTCACGGGAAGGACGATGGAATGAATAACAAGATGAGTCATTGCCTCAATGATTCACGCCATGACTAGTAAGTTGGCAAAAGTGAATTTTCCAACATGGAACTTCAAAGCCCGAACTACCCTCTTAGCTGCCTCTGGTGTTCCTCCAGCAAGGAGAGACTCACGGGGATAGAACATAAAGAGCCCCCACCCAAAAATAAGGCTCCCCCTTTTGAAGCAACGAGTGAAATTAATTTTCTAGAAAGCTCATGTCATCAAGTCCTACCACTTTGGTCTCTGCTCTCAGGCAAAGCCTCACCAGCAACTATTCTGCCAAGAGAAAGAGCTAGGCTTGGCCACTTGGCAAAATATGCTGATGGATTCTTGCTTCTTGGTTACTGTGTAGAGTTGTTTAAAGATCTAGAATCGTCTGCTGGGTGAAAACTAGATCTGGGTACAATTTAGGATATGGACATGGACTGGGGAGCTGCGGATTTCTCCCAGCAAAAGCCTTTTCCTGGGTCTCACCAAGGGTATCAGCAGCAATTCTTCCTAATGAACTAAGAAATCAGGAAAACTCACTTCTCATGAAACCCTTCTGACCAACAAAAGAAATGTTTCTATTCCATCAATGTCCCTCCTCGATACGTTCCATTTTAATCCCAGAAACAATCATAGGCCTTACACATCTGAAGACTGGCTAGGAGTGATGTTAAAAAAAAAAAAAATCTGTTTCTGGAAATGCAATCAAGCAATGAATCAATTTCATTCCTAATGGATAGGAAAGAGAAATGGTAATAATTGCCAACTGACCAGTTAAAAGTTAATTCAAGGCCCAATACATAGTATTAAATTGAAGAAGAGCTTAATTAAACTTTACAAATGAGCCATTCCTTGACAATTTGGTTCTGAGATACAGTCTGCCTCTCTCAATGTCAAGAACCCCTCACCTGTGTGTCATGCACTCTCCCATGTTGAGCCCTATAATTAGCTCAGGTAGCATTATTTTTCTCTCTCCATTGTATAGAAGAGAAAGCTGAAGATGGAAGGCAATGACTTGTTCAAGTCATGCAAATAGCAGATCTTAGAGCCTGGACTTTTCCTTTCAGAGCTGGGATGCCCCACACAACCCTACTGCAAACTCCCCTACCACACTCACCCATAGAGACTTCAAGTACACATGGAGGATTGGAACAAATTCTCTGTCTTGTCAAGGACATTAATCAATAGGACCAGAGTGATCATCTCAGAATGAAAGGAGGGACTTGTCCCAGCAGGAAACAAAGCAAGAAAGTGGGAAGATCCATTAGTTCCCTTTGAGCTTTCTTCTTAATTGAAGTACAGTTGGTGCACAATGTTACCTTGGTTTTGGGTGTACGACACAGTGATTCAACAACTACATGTTACGCTGTGCTCGCCACAGTACAGCTAAAATCGGTCACCAAGCTTTGTTGAGGTTTGCTACAGCATCATTTTCCTTGGAGTCAAAACTCTTGGAATTCTATGCAAATATCAGCGGCGGTGTCTGAGACAAGATAAATATGTTTCTCATCTGTGTAAACACTCTTTTTCCTGTGTTTCTTCCCCTTTGCCCTTTGTCTATTCTTCTCCCTGTTCTTTTTCACCCACTCCTCATTTCCTTTTTTCTCTTCCTTGCTGGATTTTCCAGATCTGTTGAGTTTTTTCCTATGTGGGTGTATCCTAAAGAAATGGAATTACTTGTGGAATATATTCCTGCCATGTCAACAACTAGAGTCCTGATACTAAAGAGAAGACACACAGGACCTAGGGACACACTCTCCAGGAGCCCTAAAGCTCTCCAGCACCCAAACACCTTGGGTTGGAGGCGATGCCTGAAACCTGTATTACACAGGGATTCTCTGCCCATCCTCTCAGCATTGTAATTAACTCGTCCTCTGTCTCTCTCCATTGACCAGAGTCTCTTCCGCAAGGATAGGAGCATCCCAGCACCTAAGAGAGTTGACTGTGTAAAACAGGCACTAATCTGGGCCTGGTGAATAAATGAATGAATGAAGAATTTAATAAAACTTTCCCCAATCCAACCCAAATATCCACGAAGGCCGAGCACAGATAACGTCAAGGAGTGAAAGGGACCGTGTATGAGCTAACACTGTGAGAGAAGAGACACCTGCAGGCTCCACTAGATTGTTGCCATGTTAGAATGTGTGTCCAGAAAGGCTAGATTTTCTATTGTTTCAAAAGGAGCTAGATATCCAGGTTTTAGAGATAAATGTCTGCTGATATCCTGTAAGAACTCTCAGGCTGAATGCCATGATCAATTTCCACCATACAAGGGACCTCTGGAAACCAGGGTCTTGGCACAAAGGCCACATTAGGTCGGCTCTTAACCGCCACAGTCCATCCATCTGTGCACATTCGGGACACATAGCTCAGTAATTAAATATTTCAGATATGGCCGGGAGGGTACCAATGCCACCCCCTGCTTTCACAAACACCGAAAGCATTTTCAATGAAAAAGGAAAGACAAACATGCAACGGGCTGGGCAAGGTCTAAATAATTCTCACAGTCAAATTGTAATAGAATCAGAAAAAGAAGGCTACAGCCACCACCGAGTGAGCATAAGTGTGCACGTCTCACAAACACCACACAGAACCTCTTTTTGCATTGCACCAGAGGCACATTTATTGCTCACTTTTTTTTTTAAGATTCTATTTATTTATTTGACAGACAGAGATCACAAGTAGGCAGAGAGGCAGGCAGAGAGAGAGGAGGAAGCAGGCTCCCTGCTGAGCAGAGAGCCTGATGAGGGGCTCGATCCCAAGACCCTAAGATCATGACCTGAGCCGAAGGCAGAGGCCCTAACCCACTGAGCCATCCAGGCGCCCCTTACTGCTCACTTTTAAACATAATAGCTTTTCTGAGATAGAATTCACATATCTGACATTCACCCAGTTAAAACATACAAATCAATAGTTTTTAGTATATTCACCAAGTTGCACAACCAGGGCCATGATCTAATTTCAGAACATGTTCATCACCCCCAAAAGAAATCTGTATCCACTAGAAATCCCTTCACCTTCTCCGGCCCCTCGTAACCACAGGTCTATTTCATGTCTCTCGGGATTTGCCTCTTTTGAACATGGCCTATAAATGAAATCATACCATTGTGGCCTTTGGTGTCTGACCATTTTCATTCAGCATGTTTGTAGGGGTCACCTACAGCATGTGTCAGTAACTTATCTTTATGTCCAGGTAATACTCCGTGGTATGGATATGCCACAGTGTGTTTATCCATCCATTATTTAATGGACATTTGGGTTGTTTCTACTTTTTATTGTAATTATTGCTGTCATGAACATTCATAGACGAGGTTTTGTGTGAACCCATATTTTCATTTCCCATGGGGTTGCTGCCTCCACTTAAAATATTATGGAAAATGAAGAAAATGTCTTTTCTTTTCTTTTCTACCCCCTGTGGACTGCCCTAGGTCCCAGGCACTGGGCGTTTTACCTATATGACTCTAATCCTTCCATTAATTCTCAAAGAAGGTATTATTATCCTCATTTTACAGAGACAGAATGTGAGGCCTCGAGGCTCTCTCCCAAAGCTTATTCTCTCTCCACTTACCCTCCGTCTCAGATAGGTATTTTTCTCCACTTCTGAAATTCTCAGCTTTTGTTCCAACCCAGCCAAGAGCGACACTTGACTCTTCGGGATCCATGTACTGATTTCAGGTGACAGGAGCTGATGGGACGCAAGAATGAGGGGGCGGGGGAGCGTCCACAGGAAGGGGCAGGTCTCAGCAGACCGAGCTGAGCCGGGCAGATGCCACCAGTGTAAACAGTCAGCCTTCGGGCCTGGCAGGGTGATGCCCTGGCGAAACACCGCGCCCATGAACCATGAGGTCATGATGAACGGAGGCCAGGGTGACCACAGAGAGAGTCACAGCCCGAGGACTGGGCTTGCTAAATGAGGCGCTATGGAGAACCTCGCCCTTGGAGCCACTCTGAGTGTGGAAAGGAAAGCTGGCCGGACTGGGCTCGAAATGGGAAGGCGAAGTGGTGGTTGGAGTGGAGAACCAGGAGAAAGTGGAGAGAAGTGTCCATGTTCTACGTAGAAAGGTTTAGTTTGGTTCATTTGTTTCTGTACTTAAAATTATGACAGGAAATACTTGAGTCACCGTTGATTCTGAGTTACTTGACACTATTATTTGATGAACCACATTCTTTTTTTTTCCAGTTTTTAAAAATACATAGTTTTTATTTAAATTCAATTAACATATAACGTATTATTAGTTTCAGAGGCGGAGATCAGTGATTCACTAGTTGCATATAATTAATATATAATAATTCACATATAATACCCAGTGTTCATTACATCAGGTGCCCTCCTTAATGTCCATCACCCAGTTACCTCATCCCCTCCCCCACCTCCCCTCCAGCAATTCTCAGTTTGTTTCCTATGATTGAGAGTCTCTTATGGTTTATTTCCCTCTCTGCTTCCACCTTCTTTTATTTTTTTCCTCTCTTCCCCTATGATCCTCTGTTTTGTTTCTTAAATTCCATTTATCAGTGAGAGCATATGATGGTTGTCTTTCTCTGATTGACTTATTTCGCTTAGTATCCTACCCTCTAGTTCCATCCATGTCATCGCAAATGGCAAGAGTTCATTTCTTTTGACGGCTGAGTGATCTTCCATTGTGTACATATACCACATCTTCTTTATCCATTCATCTGTCGTGGACATCAGGACCCTTTCCATAGTTTGGCTATTATAGACCTTGCTGCTTTAAACACTGGGGTGCAAGTGCCCCTTTGGGTCACTATATTTGTATTTTTGGGGTAAATACCCAATTGTGTCATTGCTCTATTTCCAACTTTTTGAGGAACCTCCATACTGTTTTCCAGAGTTACTGCACCAGCTTGCATTCCCATCAACAGTGTAAGAGGGTTCCTCTATCTTTGCATTCTCACCAACGCATGTTGTTTCCTGAGTGACTAACCACATTCTTAATCAAGTAAAAAAGTATGAAGTCAGGAGACATGGCTCTTCTGCCAACTAGCTCTATAACCTGAATGAATTTACTTGAGCTCTCTGTACCTTGCTTTTCCATCTGTAAAATGCAATAATGACACCTGTTGCACATACCTAGCTCAGTGACTTATTGTGAGCAGCCAGAGGCATGTGAAGGAGCTTTCAAGAACACTTCCTTTCAAGGCTGGCCTTTCCCGCACTGTCCCCAACACCCACATGCACACACACACACACACACACACACCCTCAAATAAACCAGACAGCCTGTTGACTAGGTTCCTGAGATGCATCCAACAAAGTTCAACACATGCATTTAAGGCGAACAAAGCAGAACTATCACAATCCACCATTTTTTCTTTAAGAATAAAAATACACCCGCCCATTGAAATACAGAGAACATGAAAGAATAGTGTGGCAATGACTACTAATTGTCTCAGTATTGGCCTTCCTCCTCTTCCCTAGGAATAGGATATTTAGCTGAGCCTGTGACCATCCAGCTTAAGGAGTACACTGCAAGCTCCACGACGACCAGGTGGTTTGCTCTGTTCACTGCTCTACCTCTAGTACTTAAAAGACTGCCTCGGACGTAGTATGTGCCCAACAATTATCTATGGAATGGTTCCTTTCTTAGCAAATTTCTAATCTGCGCCAGGCATCATGGCACTTTCTGGAAAACAACACTTTGTCACTGATGTTAAGGTACTCTTAGTTCCTCATAGTTTAAAAGAAAATACAGATATATAAATAATTGTAATTTGGTATAATGTTCCCCAAAACGGCTACATAACAAGGTGGCCAGGTGCCAGAGAGGAGGGAGTGGTTGACAAGAAGGGGAAGGTCAAAGGATGAGAAGGCTTAATGGAAATTTGAAGAATAAGCAGATATTTATAGAGATGTGGAAGGTAGACTGAACATTCCAGAAGAAGGAATAATATGTGTGGAGGCAGAGAAGCATGCAAACACAGCATGACGTGTTGGCACAGCCACGTGTAATTTTCTTGGTCTACACCTTACAGATCCAAGGGGTTAAGTGGCTGCAAATGGTTAGAGATGACCGTTTTGTCATGGGAATGGGAGGAACAGTGAAGACGTTTGTCCCACTTTTCTGGGTCCCCAGCATCTGGGCCCACTTGAAAAAAATAAAATGGGTGAACAATTCTCTGCATAAGATATTTTGCCACACTGTGACAGGTAATACCTTTAGCATCTACAGAAGGATGCTGTAGAATCTATTTGAATTCCTCAAAGAGCGCGCTCCAATTACATACGAAGTGCCGGTCCACTTCATTCCATTTATGGGCGCAGGTTCTGCTGCCATACACGAGGGGTTTTCTGGGGAAAGTGTCATTTCTAACATTCTAACTCGTTTTCTTCAAAACTTCCTTTATACTTCTCAGTCCATGTGTCCAAATTTCCCACTCCAAAACAGTGCCCAGTACATAGTAAGCGTTTAGCCTGTGCTTGTCGGGTGACATGGGTAAATAAATGCTTGTGGAAATGGACGACAAGATAAAAACACGGTGCCCATACTTATTAAGAGTCTACCCCTTAAGCAAAACAAGCGGCAAACATAACAGCATTAACACTAAACCTGTATAAAGCACTTTGATTTCCGCCCCCAAATTCATCAAACGTCTTCCAGCTATCATACTTGTTTCCCCATTGAAAACACTGGACTAGGAACATGAACAAAGTCGGAAAGTATCCAGCTTGCAAACTGAATTCAAGGCTGTTTTCCCACAGAGTCACCTAGACTAAGAACTTGGCTCTAGTTGACGAAAAATCTCTGTCTGGTCCATCCCGGTTACCCGATACCTGCCGTCTTGGGTCCAGGAATAACACTCCCGCCCGCTCAGGGCTGGGAGAGGAAATGTTTGCCTTGAATTTACCTGCTTTGAATAGTGTTAAGTCTGGCCTCCCCACATCACTCCGTTTGCGGTTTCTTTTAGGGGGCGTGGGGTCAGGGACCACTGTTTAGCAGGTGTAAGACCCAGGCTCATATTTTATACTCACACCCATGCAAATCAAGAGTTCTCAGAAATATTTTGTAGGAGTTTTGAGTTCTTTGACTCTTATTCTTGCTGTCAGAGGCAAACAAGAGGCTAAGAGGGGGATGGTATTTTTTTCCCCATCTTTATTATGGAAAACGGATGTTGGAGGGAAGGAACGTTCTGTGCTCCTAACATTTCCAGGGTCTGTGTGGCTTTGCAACAAGCTCCTGACGAGGCAAACATGCACAAGTGCACAGTGCATGGATGTTTCCCTACTGCCTTGATTTCCCACCACAGTTTGGCAGAGAGGGACAGCAAGAGAAAACCGCGGAGCCCCGAGCGGGGACCCTTGCGTTGTAACATCTCACTGAATCCTCACCACAATCCGATGACATGGTGGTCTTCTTAACCTCGCTATAAAGATGAGGACCCTGAGCCCATGAAGGGGACGCATCAGGTCCCAGGTCTCAGAGGCGGGAAGAGTGAGAGCCAAGCCTGAAATCTGACCGGCCTCGGATACTTGTGAAGGCCTATTCCAAGAGTCTGCTTTTAAAATTGTATTTCTGGAGTGAAGTTGAAGACAGAAGGAAATATCTTAAAGAAGGTGAGGAGTAGGGCGCCTGGGTGGCTCAGTCATTAAGCGTCTGCCTCCAGCTCAGGTGATGATCTCGGGGTCCTGGGATCGAGCCCTGCTCAGCGGGGAGTCTGCTTCTCCCTCTCCCACTCCCCTGATCATGCTCACTCTCTCTCTCACTATGTGTCTCTCTCAAACAAATAAAATCTTGAAAAATAAAAAAAAAAAGAAGGTGAGGAGTAAATTGTAATCTTGTCTCCAAAGTGCTAGCTATATCGACGAGCTTTACGTCATTCCTAAGATCGCCGCAGCCACGGACACTTAACATTATTTTAGAGCCCCCACGGGTCACGGGCCCCCTTGTTTTCACACCTTGGGAATGAATGTACTTAACTCAGCTCATAATTTTGAATAATGTCTCGAAGAGCGAAGGGCACTTAACAATAACTGAGCGATTTCTCTGTTTCCCAAAACTTTGTGTTCGCTTGGTTATCTCTGCTCTAACAGGTCACCGTAAGGATCTTGTTTGCTCTTTCTGTGAAGAAAGGATGACCGAGACATGAGCTTTTTAAAAAGTCACCCCAAATTTCACCTGGTGAATCTGGAAGCTAGGGCAGGGACCCTGGATCTTGGATTTACAAGATGCTACAACCTCCCTGATCTCCCCACATGGGTCCAGTCCCCTGAGTCTACGTTCTTTTCATACCATGTTATCTCTGATTCTGAGTACTTATCGGAGTTGCAATTCTCTGTTTATTTCTACGGTGCTGAGTAATGTGTTTCTCCCTTTCTGGTCTCTCGGCTGTGCAGGGCAAGAAGAATATGTGTGTTTGTCTTTGCTCATCATTGTAACCGGAAGCCCAGGACAGCACCTGGCATCAGTACCGAGTCATGTGTTCCTACATGAATAAGTGAGCGCAAGATCGCTGTCCCCACCCTCCTTTTTAATCACTATATATTTAAAATGTGGATAGTTTATTACTTGTAAAATTGAAATGCATAATCAGGCAGTATTGGGAAATGTCTTTGGGGGCATTTCCTGTTTTATAATCTATATCCAGAACGTTTGACTTTCAAGTGGGCCCCAGAAACAGGCAGCAGTCAGATGCTGTTTGGTACTGAGCTCTTGGGAGGCTCTGGGGAAGCCCAATAACCCATCTGCTAGGAAGTGGGGAATGAACAGCTGTTCTGAGGCAGAACTTGGGAGACATTTGGCGAGGGCAGAGTTCAGGCAGATGAAACTGTGGTCGATGGTGAATATGGCAAAGGTGAGTCATTCTTCCCGGCGTCCATTAGGGTGTGTCCTTTCAGCCAAATTAGAAATCCAGCAAAAGAACTTGGCACTCAACCTTATAGAGTCTAGTTCCAGCCGATGCAGGGAAAAGACTGTAACCTCCCTTTCAGACCTAAAAGAGGGTGCAATGGCTTCCCCAGGACCAAGCTGCCCTTCCTTCTCCAGCCTCGGATCAGACCATGTCTCAGGCATGCTTTAGGTTTTAGTTGCCGCCATGTTCTTCTGGAGGCACTGTGGGAAGGAAGTTGATGATAACCAATGTTCAAAGTTCATTTTTCCAAAGCCTCCTGACAAATTTTTCTTTTTTTTTTTTTTAAAGATTTTATTTATCAGAGAGAGAGAGGGGGAGAGAGCGAGCACAGGCAGACAGAATGGCAGGCAGAGGCAGAGGGAGAAGCAGGCTCCCTGCTGAGCAAGGAGCCCGATGTGGGACTCCATCCCAGGACGCTGGGATCATGACCTGAGCCGAAGGCAGCTGCTTAACCAACTGAGCCACCCAGGCGTCCCTGACAAATTTTTCAATTGCCTCTGTAAATCATCTCATAACACGTCACTGGTGAAAGTCTCATTTTCATTCCCACACAGGAGACTTTTATAGAGGGAATCAGGCATTACCAGAATGAGATTCAAACTCACTGCCCCCAAGGTCCTCTGGTAGAGGATTAGAGCCTGAGCATTAGAGGTAGAGGATTATAGCCTGAAAGGAACAAAAATTTTCGCCAGGACTACTGTCTATATGAAGACCTAACAAGACTTTAAGCACTCAAGATTTGCTAAAATGAATCACATATATATATATTTTCTCATTTAATCCTCACGATACCTTAGAAAGTAGGTATTCTTTCCATCTTATGGATGAGAAATCAGTCATAGACTTAGCAAGTGATGGACCCAGGATTCTGGCCTAAGTAACCTGCAAATTAAAGTTTTCAAAAGCAATGGGTGCAGAGATCTCTTTGTGATAAGGTCTAAAGGACAGGAGTAATAAAATACCTAGCATAAAATCAAGAATTTGATATGAGGTAAGACTTTAAAAATATAGAAAATAAAAGTCAAGTATGTCTACATTTTGTGCAGAAGGATTCCCTTGTATCAAGCAAGTAGCCTGTGTAACTAAGGTATGTTCTGGACTCCTACAGCTGTTTAATCCTGGCTAAGTTACCTGACATGTCTAAACCTTCACTTCCTCATCTGTTTTGTTGTAAAGACTAAGAAACAACTAAGAATCTTTTGGTTTTGCTTCCACTTTTTTCATTTACTATTCCAATTTACCTTTAAAAATTCCAATTACATTAGTACATTTAAGTGTGCTGTCTTCATTTACGTTCTCATAATTATACATTTATGGGGTATTCCGATTGATCATCTTCTAATTTCTTTAAGATTCTTACATTTTTCTTTGAAAAGTATAGCCCTGTTTATTTTTTCTTTACTCCTAAGTTCTTACTCCTTTTTCCTCATCCTTAATCTTCAATCTCAACTCTGATAGATATGTTTTTAGTATTTCAACATACTGATTTAAATCAGTATACTGATTTAAAAAAACCTATTTATCTCTCAGAGATCTCATTAAGCAAATCTGTTCTTTTATTTTGAATGTTTTAGTACTATTTTTCAGCCTTATCCTAACTAGGACATTCCAATGCTTAATACCATGCCAGGCCCATGAGAGACTTCTGTGATCCCTCTGGGATAACAAAAGAAAACCTATATGAGGAAGAGAATGTGTAAAGTTCAAGTTGATAATGTTTAGAAGCTACTAGAAGCTGGAAAATTTCATCTAATGATAAGGTGATTCTAAGTATAGTGATTGGGTTTCCATGTTCAATAAAGAGACCCCAAAATCAGGACCAATGAGACAAGTGAGAGAAAAGTCTATGAGGATGTAATACAAAGACCTAGGAAGGGGCATAAGTCCCTTAAGGGGCAGATATTTTCTGCCAAGTTATCTTTCTGGAGACAAAAATAAATGTGATGACATTCCTGCAGGCTCAGTGAATTCTCCACCTTGTGAACAAAGGCTTGGCTGCCTGGAGGTGAGGACCTGTGAGCTGACATGCTGTTTATCTGCCTTTGAACCTCAGCACACTGGTTTTCTTTAAACTTGGGCAAGGGTGTTGAGTGGAAGAGACTGCAGTTCTTTTTCAAGTGGGAAATACCTGCTGGGACAAAGTGAAGGTTGGGGTTGGACACACAGCAGGTGTCTGAGATACTGAAGAAAGAAAATACTGAGTGGGCTGAAAGAGAACTATTGGAAATAGGGTGAATATGTAGCCGGAAGACACTGCCTCACAAATAATCAAAATATTAATTATTTAAGCTTTTTACATTCTTGAGCTTTATCCCCTTGATAAATAGTACAGTGAATTTCAATAATATACAGTGTCTGAGTCAAGAAGGGGGTGCTATACATATTAAGTGAGTGAATGAGTAGACCAGCAAATCAATGAACAAATGAATTGATGGCATGGGACCATGGCAAGTCACAGAAATATCTCCATAGAACAAGAGGCTTGACATCTGCCCCCAGCCAACCTACTGGTTTCAAGCAAATAAACGTAAAACCCAAATTTATTTTTTGTGCAATATAATTTCCTTTTCTTAAAAGAGGTACTATGAAGATAAATTCAGATAAAAATATGTATTGGACAGCATTATATAAAAGTAAAAAATTATAAATTGTATTTTTTTTGCTCTAAGTGATATCATACAAGGGTGAATACAACATATGTTTCAAAGAATAGGAAATGTACCCATGTACACCACACCTGTGAAAGAGGCAAATCATTATCAAAATCTTGAAATCCTTGATGTTCCTTCCCTAGTTATTCCTCTATCTCCAGTCTGAATTTTTGGTTATTAATTATTTTACTTTTCTTTATAGCTTCACTACAAATGTATGTAATACTAAACAAAGAATAGTTTGGACGGTTTTTGAACTTTATATAGACTCATGCAATATGTGTTTTCTGTGGTTTTTACATTGACTTTAAAATTCAGACATGTTGATGTTTATATCTGTAGTTAATTCATTATCAATGCTGTAATTTAGTGATCTATTTGAACGTCAATGCACATTTAGGGTGTTTCCAGGTTTTTGATATTAGAACAATGTTGCTATGACCTTGGTTGTATGTATCCTCTGATGGACAGAAACAGTAATGTAGTTGTGAGTGGAATTCCTGGGTCAGAGATCTGAGAATGGTCAACTTCAGCAAGCACACCAAGTTGTCTTCAAAGTAGTTGCACTGATGATCAGCAGAACATGTGAGTTCTTGTCATACATTCTCAGCAATACTTGATATTGTCAGGCCTTAAAATTTTGGCCAACCTGACTGGCAAGAAATGATATTTTACTGTGGCATTTAACTGCATTTCCTTTATTATGGATCAGGTAGTACAATGTTTCATATATTTGTGGTCATTTATGCTTTCTTTTTTGTGGGTATTTGTTCATGTTTTTTTGCTCATTTTTCTATTGGGTTCTTTGATTTTTCTTATTAACTGATAGGTATTCTTTATTTATTCTCAATACTATTCTTCTGACAGTTGTAAAATATTTTCCCACTATTTTTATGGGGTTTTTTGATTAAAAATACCTACCTCCACCATTTATCTTTTGCTTTAGGAATGACTTATATATTCTTGGTCTTTTGTTCTTTCAAATAAATCTTATAATCAGCTTGTTAAAGTTCATGAAAAATCCTCTTAGGACTTTGATTAGAACTGGATGAAATCTATAGATCAGTTTAAAGAGAATTAATATCTTTATCAAGTTCTCTTTCTTCATGAGTCATATTGTTAATTTTTTCCCAAGAATTTAAAAATCTTCCCTAATTCCTCAAATTTATTAGTGCAAGAAATGATATTGCTTTCAGTTCTTAATTCTCTTTACTGTTGCTAATATTAGTTGTATCACTATTTTTATATATTTTTTCATTTCTTATACTTTTTGTATGATCAGTCCTACCAGGTTTTGTTGATTCTATTAATATCTTTGGAAAATTATACATTGGATTTGTTTATCCTTTTTATTGTATCTTCAGTTTCAATTTGATTAATTTCTGTCTTTACATATATTACTTTCTTCCTTCATCTCTCACTGGCTTTATTCTGATTTTTTTTGTTTTTCTCTACTATCCTAAATTCACTAATTAGCTTATTTGGTAGTGTTCAACCCTCAATGTTTTCTAAATTCCATTATTCTTTCTTCCTTGAGCCCATGAGTTATCTATAAATTTAATTTTTATTTTCCAAAATATATGGCAAGTTTTGAGTTATCTTTTTGTTGTTGATATCTGTCTAGTTGTACTATAATCTGAGAATGTGGTTTCCATGATACCAATTGTTTTAAATTGTTTAAAACTTTCTTTTCAGCATAAACACATTTAACCTTTATTGATATTCCATGTGTGTCTGAGATAGAATATGTGTTCTGTAACTAGCTATGGTAGCTTTTGTTTTGTTTGGTTGTTATTTCTAATTTTTCTCCCCTGACTTTATTTTTTTTAAATTTTTTATTATTTATTTGACAGACAAAGATCATAGGCAGGCAGAGAGGTAGGCAGAGAGAGAGGAGGAAGCAGGCTCCCTGCTGAGCAGAGAGCCTGATGCGGGGCTTGATCCTAGGACTCTGAAATCATGATCTGAGCTGAAGGCAGAGGCTTTAACCCACTGAGCCACCCAGGCGCCCCACCCCTAACTTACTTTAGATTTAACTATTTTCCACTCATTTCATTATTTTCCCTTCCAATAGTTAGTGGTTATGTAGTTAGAAATTAGAACATAGGTATCTGACTTATCAAACTCGGAATGTAATAAACATTTTTACTCTCAATATTGGTCCTAATACCAATATTAGGACCTTAGAATGAATTAACTCCAGTCATTCCACATCCCAAACTAAATGTAATTGTTGTATCATATTTTAGGTCTAGCTTGATTTTTAATCCTCTAAATTAGGCATTATTGTTTACACCTTACAAAATTAATAATTTGCTAAAATTCATCTGCATGTTTAACATTATCCTTGTTCATCATTGCTTTCTGTGTCTATTTGTATCTGGTATTATTTTCTTTCTTCTTTAATTACATTCATTTAGATGCTTTGGCAAATGGATGTTGACAGTAAATTCTCTTAATTTTTGTTTGTCTGAAAATGTTTCCATTGATGTTTCTTGTTGAAAGGAAGCTTTGATCGGTAAAGAAATCCAGGATGGCAGTTTTATTTTAGCACCTTAAAGATGTTATTCTGGCTTTGATTTTCGCTCTTGAAAAGTCAGCTGTAGTGTGCTGTTCTTTTTTTACTATTCTATCTTTTCTCTCTGCTGTTTTTAAGGTTTCATTTTTTTAAAAAATGTATTTGACGGTTTAACTATGAGATATCAATTTGTGCATTTCTTTTGTTTTATTTTGGTTGGGATTCACTGAAATCTGAATATGAAAATTGGTGTCTTTTACAGATTCTGGAAAATTCTTAACCATTCTCTATCTAAATATTGCCTCTTCCCTATTCTTTTTAAAATCTACTTCTGGAATTCTGACAAGCGTATATTAAATCTTCTCATCCATTCCTGCTTATGTCTAAGCCTCTTTTTCATATTTTCCATCTCTCTGACTTTCTATACGGATTCAGGATAATTCTTCAACTCTATTTTCTTGGTTATTAACTCACTCTTACACTGTATTTACTGTTCTAACCTAAAGCATTATTTTATTTCTAGAAAGGACTAATACATCCTTATTTTACATTCTTATAGATTCAGAGAATCCCACCTTTCCAAAACACTTCCATTACAGGCCAATTCAATTCATGTATTTTTAAAATTATTATTGAACTTGGTATATGATTCTCTTTGTTATTGGGAGAGTCAGCTAGAATCACATAGAAATATTCTGCCTCATCTACAAAATCCCATGAAACGCCCTGCTCCAGAGCCTTCTTCCCCCTGAATCGCAAAGTCATTACAGTCTTCTTAGGTCACGTCAGAATTCCAAATGCTTAGTTATAGTCAAGAATATCCCACAGGTGTGTAGCCTTGGGCTTTATGCTTCTCTGGCACCAAACCTCATTTCTTTATAAGTTTCTTCCAATTAGAGCTTTGGAATGACAAAGTTGAAATCCTCTAACTGTGCTACCCATGCCCCCTTTTTTCTCCTTCACACTCTATTTTGAAGACTACGATTTTCCCAATTCCCTGCTACAGAAAGCAAACACTGGTCCACTAGGAGTCTGGGATGGAAGCCCAGTGCTCACTGCACATCCGTCCTGGGCTCCCACAGGCGGCGCTCCTACTACCAGCCGTGTTTGTCAGTCTGAGCCCAGGAGCAAGCCGGGTCCACTTGGACTGTGGTGGCCAGCTGTCAGGTGAGTGCCACTGCAGACTGCTAGGAGAAACCTGGGTCGGACTCCAGGCCTGTAAATAAACTTGTGGCCATCTGCATTCCCTTTCGTGACTCAGCTGTTCTTTATGAAAGGATTCACTGTGTGAGGAGCAGCAGGCTGGGAGATCAGAAAGAAGCAACAGCAGAAGAAAGCTGTGCAGATTATGAAGTCACTGAAACCAGGGTGCAAAAGCTGCCGTTCTAGGCTGTTGCTGCTTTGTAGCAGCGGGAAGAGAATTTTCCAGTTAAAGAGTAATCATTATGAGAAAGTTCATCTTTGCACACAATGCAAACACCACACAAGACCAAATCACCTTATTGGGATCTCAGAGAAGAGCAGTAATATTTTATTTTATTTTTAAAAAATTTATTTATTTTGAGAGAGAGAGAGCGCACATGTGGGAGGGGTGGAGAGAGAGACTCCCAAGTAGACTCCCCACTGACTGTGGAGTCCAATGCAGGGCTCGATCTCATGACCCTAGATCAGGACCTGATCCAAAATCAAGAGTCGGACCTTTCACTGACTGATCCATGCAGTGGTGCCCCAAAGAGTAAAATTTTAGAGCAAGTTGAAGAAATGCCGAGTCTGTAACCTAAAGTTCTATCCCAGTTCGGTGCAGTAGAAAAAAGACTTCAAGTCTGAATTCTTGTTCCCATCTTTCAGACCCTGTGTAAGTTTCTTGCCATTTCTGAGCCCCAGCTCCCCACACTGAAAAAGTGGCATGATGATAACTATGCCTTTGTGAGAATCAAAGTTGACACATATAAAGAAATGTTATAAATTGCTAGGCACCTGTTCTCCCCTCTCCATTCTCCCCTTCTTTCCTAGTAATAAGAACTGGGATTGTATCTGGGCACTTCACCATTCAGATAAAAGGAGACACTCCCCCAAATCATGCACCTGTGTATATAGAAGTTTGGGCAAATAATATATAAGAAATGTTGCACATGATTTCCATGAAGTGATCTTAAAAGAAGGGAAGTAGGTCACCTTTCTTCCTTCATTAGTCCATTTTGCTGCCTAGAACTTGGATGAGATGGAGAGCAGACATTTAGAATTAGCAAGACAAAAGACATACTTATCTCTGATTCAAATCAAAGTGGGTATTCAGAGAGGAGAGTTGGAAGAAGACTGGATTCCTAAGGATACCACAGAAGCACCATATTGGCCTTGGGCTCTTTATCTCCAAATTCCTTTATGGAGGAAGAAGAATTTTCTTGTGTGTTTATTTTGAAGATTTTTTTTTTAAAATCACACTCAACCAAGCTTAATCCCAAAGCAAAGAACTAAGCTTCATATCTACCAAAATTAAAATTTCACATTCTCTGATTCAGCAATGCCACTTCTAAAAATATACCCCAAAAATGTTCTGGGATATGTGCAAAAAAGACACAATCAAAAATATCTATTGCATCATTTTTTGTGATATCGAAAAACTGGAAAGAAACTAAAAGTTCCACATCAGGTGACTGGATAAGTAAGTGATTTCTACTCAAGCAGTGTATTACTGTGCAGCTGTTAGCCTGAGAGATCTATAAGGAATAATCTACAATGAATAATCTCTAAATGAATTTCCATTTGGAGGGAGAAAGATAATATGCTTAATATACTGTGTTTCCCAAAGACAGCTGCAACATTGTTTCCCATTTCCTGATGTGACATTCCATCCGCCAAGAGATGGGGGCTGGTTTCCCCCTCTTGAATCTGGACAGCAAAATGACACTATGTGACTCTCAAGGCTAAGTAGGAAAGGTGAGGCAGCTTTTTCCTTGTTGACCAAGACTCAAGCCCAGAGCCCAAAGTTGTCTATAAAGTCTGCCATGCTGTGAGGAAGCCAGGCCACACGGAGAGGCCATGGGTAGATGATCTGCTTAGCAGTCCTTCTTCAAGTCTGCCCTGCCCAGAGACCAGATGGGAGTAAACGAGTCTTCAGATGATTCCAGGTCCCTAGCAGTCAGGGTCCAGATATTTGAGCTAAGGACCCAGATATCATGGAGCAAAGGAGTCATCCCTGCTGTGTCCTTTATGAATATCTGAATTATGCAGTTGATGAGCCCAGCGAAATGGCTGTCTTTTTATGTCACCAAGTTTGGGGTGGTTTATTACACAGTAATAGCAAGGTTTTATGTGTGTAAAAAATTTCAGGAAGACCATACAATAAAGCCATTAGCCTCAGTTGTTCCTGGAGATGAGACAGATGATCTAGTATGGGGCAAAACTTGGTTTTCACTGTATGCGTTTCCGTACCATTGCAATTTTTCTTTCATGTGAACAAGTATTATTGAAATTTTTCAAGTATCTATGAAAAAAATGACATTTGATAGGAAGATGTATGAGACAAAAACAAGAAGGTCTGCCAGCTCCAACTAGCAACATGATACTAAAAGCCTAAATTCCATTGAGTACATGTGCTGAAAAGTCCAAAGAAGATGAAAATATTCACCCATCCAAAAAAAAAAAAAGAAAGAAATCTTGCCATTTGCAATGACATGGATGGAACTAGAAGGTATTATGCTAAGCAAAATAAGTCAGTCAGAGAAAGACAATTACATGATCTCACTCAAAGTGGAAATTAAGAAAACAGAGGATCATAGGGGAAGAGAAGAAAAAATGAAACAAGACAAAATCAGAGAGGGAGACAAACCATAAGAGACTCTTAATCATAGGAAACAAACTGAGGCTGCTGGAGGGGAGGGAGTAGAGGGTTGGGGTAACTGGGTGATGGACGTTAAGGAGGGCACGTGATAGAATGAGCACTGGGTGTTATACAAGAGTGATGAATCACTGAACTCTTACTCTGAAACTAATAATACATTATATGTTAATTGAATTTTTAAAAAAGGAAGATCGATAATAATCTAAGCTTTTAAAATCAGATAACATGTTACCAACTTTAGCAACTATAGTATTTCAACATAACACATTCATCAGTGTTTTCCATAATAAATTATTAACTTAAAAAATTACCATCATCTAACCCAGTGCCCAGGATTTAAAATGACATTGTTTTAATATAGATTAAGGTGCATGTTGGACACAACTTTCACTTTACATCTTCAAAACAGCAAGCCAGCCAGTCTTAAACCCCTGTCCAGTCATGCCAAGGCGGGCGTCGGCATTCAGAAGACAATCTCACCTCTGGGGAAGGCCATCAGTCACCCTCCCCAACTTATTACAGGAAAGCATGCATCTTGGAAATCATACAAGTGTCCTGAAATCTGGTAATGACAGAAAAAGAAACCTCTTACCTATCTACTTTACTAAACTGTAAAGTTAAATGGAGAAAGTGGGATGTAACTAGTAACTCAGAATTTATTCCAAACAGTACCAGGAAATACGAATAGAAATCATAAAGCAGAGCAATTGAAGTTCTTGACTGGTGGAATGTTGGAGCAAAGCTGCAGCAAAAATGCTCAGCAGGTACCCATATGCCCTAGGCTAACTGTAACCAGGGCAGACCAATAACACAGTGCAGAGTAGCACAGAGCAGAGGCTCCAGAAACATTTGCTGATGAATGAATGAATGAATGAATGAATGAATGAATGAACGAACAGCAAGGAGTCCCCAAACTCCTCCAAGCTTCCCCAGTTTATGGACATAAACCCATCAGTAAGTGTCAAGGGTCCAAATTGCCTACTCTATTCTTCACCTTCTCACACAGGACCTCCAGATCTTGCTGAGGTTCCCTGGACCCCATCACCTCATGTGAGCTGGTTATCTTAATCTCTCCTAGGCACTTAGTCACTCCCCTACCGTTTGCTCCTTCGTTAGTGGTGGGATGACTAGGAGTAGGGGTATTTCTGGTGAGTGGGCTCCAAAGTGATACTGCTTCTGCTCCAATGCTTTCTTAGCATCCTGCACAGCCCACCCACACTGTGCCTCTCCACCTCCACCCCACCCAGCCCCCACATGCCATGCAGATCTGGTCCCTGGGTGCTGGTATAACTTGACTTACTTCCCAGGAGACTCCTCAGCCCTGTGCAAATCAGCAGACCTCTCCTCCGTCAGGCCTGTCCTCATGGACTGAATGTTCGTGTCCCCTCCGTCCCCAAATTCATACGTTGACATTCTAACCCCCAATGTGATTATATTAGGAGCTGCGGTCCCCAGCAGGTTATCAGGTCATGAGGCTAGAGCCTTCTTTTTCTCTTTTTTAAAAATTTTAAAAGAGATTTTATTTATTTATTTGACAGAAAGAGAGAGCATGAAAGGAGAGAGATCAGTGGGAGAAGCAGACTCCCTGCCGAGCAGGGAGCCCGATGCGGGACTCAAACCTGGGACTCCAGGAACATGACCTGAGCCGAAGGCAGTCGCTTAACCAACTGAGCCACCCAGGCGCCCTTCTTTTTCTCTTATAAGAAAACACATAAGAGCTTATTCCTGCTATCTGCTCTCTGCCATCTGGAGATAACAACGAGAAGATGGCTATCTACAAGCCAGGAAGCAAGTCCTCATGGGACACAGAATCTCCTGGAGCCTTGATCTTGGACTTCACAGACTCCAGAACTGTGAGAAATAAATGTTTGTTGCTGAAGCCACCCAGTCTGTGGTAATTTGTTATGGTAACCCAAGTGGATTAAGACACTTATCTCATAAGTAAACAACATGCTTGAGGAAGAAACCACAAGTTATTGATAGATAAGAAAGTCACTGCATAAGACAAAGTCAAAGGATCCAGTGGTGACAATAGGTAATCTGTTGCTGCCATCAGAGAAATTTGGGAAGGGTTTGGGACCCATAAGTGGGGAATGGCCTTCCCATGCTGTCTGGGGAGAGTTACTGAAAAGAAGTCAGGTTGGCACCAGTTTCTTTCCCTATCCTGCTATCTTTCTCTACCCTTCTAATATAGTTAAACAAAATCGGGAACATACTATATGTACAGTTCTGTATCCTTTAGGGACACTTGCTCTTTTTGTTAAATATTCTCTAAAAACATTGCTTTGTTTCATTCCCATATGTTAAACGTTGGTTTCCAATTTTACATTTTTAAAAAATAATGATAGGATGAATATCGGGCTCATAAATCTTTAACTACATCTCCTGTTATTTTCTTAGACTAGAGCTCCAAAAATAAGACTATGAGGGCAAAGGACACCAACCCAATTAAGGCTATTTATGCACATCATTAAACTATCCTCCAGAGGGAAGGAATTTACACTACTGAGAAAAAAGCGTAAGAGAGTCTATGTCTGATTTCATATCTGCACGCTTTACATAATTATTATTGTTTGTTCTGAAAATTACTTTTAAACTCATGATACCCAAGTTGCACGTCATTGATTGGAAAACTCTGTCTCTCCCCCGCATTTTTTTGAAAAGATTTTATTTATTTATTTGACAGAGATCACAAGTAGGCAGAGGGATGGCGGGGGGGGGTGGGGGAAGCAGGCTCCCCACTGAGCAGAGAGCTCGATGTGGGGCTTGATCCCAGGACCCCGAGATCTTGACCTGAGCCGAAGGCAGAGGCTTTAACCCACTGAGCCACCCAGGCGCCCCTCTCCCCCGCATTTTAACATCCTGGAATCAACTGGCAACTTACAGGAGCTGGAATCTGCAAGCTAGCCCATCTGTACCAAACAGCAGTCACAACTTCGTACCCAACCATGATGAGTGAACTTGGCTGTTCGTTCTGACTTTGGGATTGGCTGACTACTATTCCTCAAAGCATTTAGGGACCACTTGGGACAGAAATGTGAGTCCCAGATATTAACATATTCTGATAACATTGACAGAGACAGCATTAACATGAGCAGGACACATGTATGTGACTTAGAAGAAAACCTGGGAACAAAAAACAGAGCACATTTTCAGCAGAGTTGCAGCCCCAATCTCCTGATGGCACAAAGAATAAAAGCACGTGTGAACACAGACCATCATAACTCCAGGATGAAAGTGATTCTCTCATATTTGCATTTGTTTCTTCTATGTTTTTCCTCTTAGATTTTTCTTTTTATGTGTTCACAAGAGACAAACGTTTATGTAGAAAGTAACTCGAAAAGAGCTCTTTGAGTAAGTCTAACATAAAAATTTCAGGTGATAAGAAAAATTAGGTGATAGTTTGGCTTGCGGCTTTTTCTTTCTCTGTAATATATGAAGTGATGGCATATTTTAGATTTGATGAAACACTGTGTTTTAAAATTATCAGCATACTCAGCAATAAATTTTTTTTAATTTATTTATTTGACAGATCACAAGTAGAGAGACAGGGAGAGAGAGAGGAGGAAGCAGGCTCCCCGCTGAGCAGAGAGCCTGATGTGGGGCTCAATCCCAAGACCCTGGGATTATGACCCGAGCCGAAGGCAGAGGCTTAACCCACTGAGCCACCCAGGCGCCCCTCAGCAATAAATTTTTAATGCTATTTTATACTTGCAACGAATCATGTCTTTTCTTACTAACCCATTGTCGTTCCTTCCTTATATGTTGTCCCTCCTTGAAGAGGAGCTAGAACAAGGGGCACATTTCCTGGGGACTGTGGATTCTCTGAGATTTAAGACCACAGCTCCATTTGGTGTAGAGTTCTGTGAAACTGGTTTACAGTGCCCATAGACTCCTGGGTTCCTCAGGCAAAACCTAGGGCCTTCCAACAAGTATTTTGAAAAGAGCCCTACCCTCATATTCTCCTTTAATCTTTCCTTAGCCAAAAGTTAACTCCTTTGTCTTAAAAAAAAATCTCTCAGAATGACTAAAGTAGAAATACATGCTCGTATCCACTTTATCCAACAAACATTCAGGACTCATTATCGCCAGGTCTCACGCTCAGCGCTAGAGCACACTGGGGAACACAGAACACTTCATGCTAACAAGGGACTTAAAATCTAACAAGACAAATTACTTATTAATTTCAAAAGGAAAATACTACTATAAATGAAGACATCAGAAACCTGTCAGCCAAATGATCAAAAGTAACATCACCAGAAAGGAGCAGACATCAGCCTCCAGACAGACAGTGAAGACACGTGACTTACGGTGTACTGCAACCCAAAATGCATGGCCAGAAGAAGCTAATCATGAGGGAACATCAGAGAAACCAAATGCGGAGACATTTTGTAAACCAATGGCCTATAAATATATATATATATTTTAATGTGAATGATATGAAAGAAAATGAAAAGTTGAAATTAAGTATTTATTCCGATTAAAGGGGGCTAAGAGAATGGCTTAATGCAATAAACGATCATGTTCTAAGATTTTTTAAAAAGACAGAAAATTCTATGAAAGACCCAAGCAGATCAATTCATGAACTTAAAATGTAGATCGCAGATTAAAGAATTGTATGATGTTAAATTTCCTGACTTTGATAACTAAACTGCCGATATGTAAGAAAATACTCTTGTTCCTAAGAAAAACACACAAGTATTCTGAGGCAAAGGAGGTTTGCAATCTCAAATGGTTTAAAAAATAAAAATATGCATACATACACAGAAAGAAAGCAGATATAACAAAAGGTTGGTGTGTGAGATTTCTTTGTATTTTTCTTATAACTTTCCTGTAATGTTTCAACTTCTTTCAAAATAAAAAGTAAAAAATAGATAATTCACATGAAATTTTGTGTCTATGTGATAGTACAACTAAAGAGAACTCTATTCTTAAGCTGAGAGAAAAAAAATCTAATGAGAACCACGGGCAAGTACAATTGCAAATCCCGCTGTTAGGAGTTCCAACACATTAATCTCCAGATCTTGAGAAATGAACCTTAATGAAGAAGTCCAGATCAGAGAGGAATTTGTCAGCATGAAACATGACTCATTAAATGAGAATTAAGATGAACAAAATTTCCCTCTGTTGCAGCATTTTTCAAATTGCACTTTATTAAGAGATTGACATTTTTCCCAATTAATGTAATTCTCTACAAATCCGTTTTGGAAATAGATGAGGTATCAGTAAATTAACTGATGAACGACTCTGGTTTTGATCTTTCTCAGACATAGGCAGTCCATTTGGCCAATTATTCCAGAAGCTTCATAATGCTGGGTTGTAAATGGCAACTCCTCGAATTACATACACTTTATACTCTGCCCTTCATATGAATCGCTATTCCTTCCTCTAGACATAAATCTTTGGATTTCTTTTGGATTTTACTTGATTTTATTTTTTAAAGATTTATTTATTCATTTGAGAGAGAGAAAGCAGTGTGGGGCGGGCCAGGGGGAGTGTGGGGGCGGGGGGCAGGATGCGGGCAGAGGGAGAGAGAGAGAGAGAGAGAGAGAATTTTAGGCACATTCCCTGCTAATCACAATGCCTGATGCAGGGCTCAATCTCACGACCCATGAGATCATGACCTGAGCCAAAATCAAGAGTTGGACGCTTAACCTACTGAGCCACCCAGGTGACCCTGTGCTTCTTTTGGGTTTTAAAAGAAGAGTTATGAGTAGATCATCTTGGGAATGATATTCATACAGTTGACCGGAGATGACACTACTTTTTTCCAAATCACGGAACATCCAGAACACTGATGATGATGATCCAAGAAGTCAACACAGAGAGAGAGAGAGTTAAAAACCAAAAAGATTTTGGCTTACACTTAAAATTTGTGATTACTAGGGTATTTATGTATTAATCTATGTATTATCATTATTCTTTTCAGAGATGGAGCAGGGAGGGGCAGAGGGAGAGAGAGAATCTAAAAACAGGCTCAATGACCAGGGCAGAGTCCAACGTGAGGCTCAATCTCACAACTCTGAAATCACAATGTAAACCGAAATCAAGCGTTAGCTGCTTCACTGACTACGTCACCCAGGCACCTCACACCATGGTATTTTAGAACATGACTCCTCTCTTGGGACATCATTTATATTCACTCCATCTTACACGTGTTCTGTAGTCCCTCAGAGCAGTGGTTATTGTAAGGACAGGAAGGAAACTGCAGTGCAACTAAAAACCTGAGCCTAAAGGAGTCAAGCACCTGGTTCTTGACAAAGTCATGGAGGTTCCTCTGGACTTGCCCGAGCTTTTGTTCCAAAAGTCCTGGCCACCTGTCACAGTGGCACCAACAGAACTCCCTGGCCAGATTTTGGGCAACGAAACACATGATCATCCGCTCCTTGGAGAGGGATCACAGCCACTGAGCAGGGAGCCGATGGTGCCCTACAGCCAGCATAAGCAAATACAACAGGCTGCTGGGAAGTAAGCTCTGCTCCCACACAGCAGCTCAGCAGAGGGCTGTGAGTTGGGAGAAAGCCGTCACTTGACATATAATTACCCATGGCAGCAACCAATTGCGGAAGCTACTGGAGATCCAAGGGTTGTTGAGTTTTTTCAAGAAACAATTCAAAACCTTGCCAAGATAACATTCATATTTCATCGCCCTCTTTAGTGCGTGTCCTGACCTCAACCAGACAGTGTGAACACTTCTAAGTGAATGTTCGCTATGCAAGTGTCGTCCACATGGTTTGTTTTGGGAGCTGATTTATGAAAGCAGGAATCTGGACCAGTCAAGCTTTCATTTCTGCATCCCTTCTCCAACCTAGCTCTCTGGAGGATTTAATGGGGAAAAGAAATCATCCAGAAAGATATAGTGGACTGACAATCATTTTGCTATTCACAATCTCTTGTTTCTTTCCAGCTCATTCTAGAATCATGCCAACCTCCAGCTGAAGACCTTTCAAGGTCTTCCAGCTGAAGACCTTTCTCCTCTTTGTCTGCTACTATCTGCTACCCAGAAACCCAAGCAGCCTCCATCTCTACTACTAACTCTTATTGAAGGGGCCAGCCAGTATGTGCAAAACCAGTTTGTTCCAATCAGCTGCCAAGCTATCTGACATATGATCGGGGATCAAGATGTCACAATCTTCAGTGTAATTATGAAGTCACAAGCATTATGTGGTTCCCTCCACTGTCTGTCTCGTCTCACGTTCAGAATGTGTCAACCCTACAAGTAATATCTCTATGTGAGGCACAAGTGGGCCAAAGTCTGCTTTATTGGTTCATGTGTTCCCAAACTGTTATACAAACCATAATAAATGTGACCAGTATGGTTTGGCAGGAACTACAAATCATACAAATTCTGTTTACACTGGTTTTTGTTATAAAATATTTTATTATAATTCAGAATGCTGTTATCTCTGAGAAGAATATAAGGAAAAAGACAGAAAGCAACAGTGTTTCTTTGTCCTTCCTCATGCCCACTAAGCATGCATTTCTCAGACCTTCTTACCTCCGAAAGAAGAAGTAAAAATAGAACAGCAACGTGAAGAAAGAGAGTAGAGATTTCCCAAGATCTCTGCTTGGGCCAGCCCACCAGGTGTCCCGAGCCCGACAGCATCTCTGCTTCCTCCTTCTTTAGGATGCTGAGTACAAATGATTTTTTAAATTCAATATCCTTACCAAGAATTGTTATGCAAATGCATTCATAAATGTTTAAAAACACTATAAAATTTTATCTGCAAATACAAACATATTACAGAAACTTCTAATCAGAAAAAAAGCCCTCCTGAATCAGATTTTGGCAGTCACTAAACATGAATCAAACTGTGTGTGTGGTATCCTGCAGCATCTAGGATTATTAGAGGAGAAAATAGTTTTCCATTAAAAACAAATGAAGACACAACTATGGGTCACATTTCAAAATCCTTTTTCTTATAAGAGGGAGGAAAAGACTGAATTTAATTTTCATAATGAATGTGCCTCATGCTTTGACACAATGAACTGTTTGTGTTTATTGAACTTAGTATTGTGTTAAAGAAAAAGGTATTCAGTGTGGATATGGGATTCTAATAGATGTGAAATGTATCCTCAAAGTACTCTTCAAAATGCATCTATTCCCATTCTCAAATAAACAAAATAAGGGAAAGGATCTCACAGAAGAGGATTCCAATTCCCTTGCTTCTGGAAAAAAACAGCATTAAGTTCTCAGTTTGGGTCCTAACTTTGTAACCAGATATGCCCTTGAGAAACTGGCAGAACTATTAGTTGTCTTTGGGGACCTTCGTTTTATCAGTAAATATAAATGAAGTAGGTTTTGATGTAAGAATCTATTTAAATAACTTATTTATCCTTTCTCAAATATTAATTAAGCCCCTTCCTACTAGGTACCTCACTGCCAGAATCCAGGGATACAGTAACGAGTGTCAGGACAAGCCCTGTTCTCAAGATGCTGAACCTGGGGGGCAGGTACAAAAAGTATAGAGGTAATCAAAAACTGTTACAAGAATGCTCTGGAAGATGCATGAGACCACACCAATGAGGTTGGGTCCCAATTTCAGTCCCTAGGAGGACCTGTTAGAGTAAGGTCTGTTACAATCCTTGATAAATAAGCAAGTAAGAGTGGAGAGGGGCAGACTGGATCTAGCAAAGTGCATTTACAAGGGCCGAGGCCAGGAAGAGGTGTGGTCTCCTGGAAGGCCACCCACGTGATTACAGCCTGGGGCATTAGGGAGGAGTGGGGGAGAATGGGGCTGGAGAAGCAATCAGAATCCCCCTATCTGGAGGGACCTTGCACGCCATTTCAAGATACACAGATTTTACCCTCCAGAGCCACTGAAGATTTGGGAGTAGCATGGTCAGATTTTATCTAAAGAAAGATCGTGTCACTTTCAGTTGGGTAATGGATGTTTAGGGGGTTGAAAGTGAGGTCAGAGCAATCCGTTAGGAGATGGGAGATGATGGTACTTGAACTAAGGAAGTGACAGACAGGAAAGAGAAAAGCAAAGCAAAACAAAACAAAACAAAACAAAAAACAAACAAACAAACAAAAAAACCCTAGAGGATTAGGAAGAAAGATTGACAGAATATAAGTAATAACTTCATGCGAATGGTGATGAGAAATCTGTTTTCGTTTTGGGCAAATGGGTGCATGGTGATGGGAACGTGGGATCTAGAGCTGATTGAGAAAAGAGATGAGAAGGCACTGAGCTCAGCATAAGACTTACAAACTAGAGGAATCTATGGACTGTCCACATGAAGATGTTAAGGAGGGTACTAGGTCTAGAGTTCAGGAAAAACGATCAGGGATATCAGAAGTCATGGGCACATACATGGTAACTGAAGCTACAGGAATGGACAAAACCAGTGGGTTGTTCATTGAAAACACTGCATCTAGATCCCTGGGGAATACCACTTTTTAAGAAACATGCAATGAGAAAGAAGTAAGTCAAAAAGGAGGCAACAAAAAGAAAATTGAGAGGGGGAATTATGGATCTGACTGAAGACACTGTTGTAGAAAAGTAAAGTGTGGTCCCCATGATTAAATGCAACAAAAGATAGCTGTAGCTAGGTTGTCAACGTGCCACCAGATTGAATGACTGGCAAGGTAACTTTCCGTGCAGTGCTGACTGTGGAAACCAGAAGAGGAATGAATGTCAAGAGAGAATGAAAAAGTGACCAACGTAGACCATGCTCTCAGAAAGCTTAACTCTAAGTCCTTGAGGGCCGATACTCTAGTATCCTCAGGTCTAACACATGACAAGTGATAGACATCTGTCGAACTGACACTAGGTTAAAGGGAAGAAGATGAGGCAAATCTACTGGGAGGAGAGACGTCAGGAAGAGGATGGGATCCACGGTAGAAACTGAGACGTTGACGGGCTCTTTCCATCGAAACAGGATTATGCTATGTGAAATAAGTCAAGCAGAGAAAGACAATCATCATATGGTTTCACTCATATGTGGAACATAAGGAATAGTGCAGAGGACACAGTGGAAGGGAGGGAAAACTGAATGGGAAGGAATCAGAGAGGGACACAAGCCATGGGAGACTCTGGACTCCAGGAAACAAACCGAGGGTTACAGAAGGGAGGGGTGGGGGGATGGGGTCACCGGGTGATGGGTATTAAGGAGGGCACTGGGTGTTACATGCAACTAATGAATCACTGAACACTACATCAAAAACTAATGATGTACTGTATGTTGGCTAACTGAACATAATAAAAAAAAACAGGATTAGAGAAGGCAAGGAATTTGAAATAATTGTCATCAAGTGGCTTCTCTCTTCTTGGTGAGTTCAGAAGCAAGGTGATCTGCTGAGAATGGCAATGGAGATGATGACGTAAGTAGCCTTAGAAAAGTGGAGAAAAGAGCTAGAACTAACTGGGGAAACGGAGGATCCCTGGGGAGCTGAGGGCCTACCTGAAGGCTGAGAGCTCAACCTGTGTGGCAGCAGAGCAGGTGTGTGTCGAATGGGGGTGCACAGTGCCCCAACATCGAGACCGCAGGAGGGCTGACCTGGGACTGGGCATTTTCTGGATGGATGGGGGAAAAAGGGCATCCAGGGTATCTGAGATTGGTCCATGTTACAAGGAACTGACGATGGAAGACTTTGGTAGCAAGTAGAATGACACTGAGGTGAGAGTGTCTCACATGAGTGAGAACTGAAGACTCATCATGAAGGAGAAATACAGCGTCGAGGTAGGGTAAAAACACATGTGACCCGGTTACCTTTCTGTATGGCTTGTAACGGTGGAGCCAGAGCCTACCCCTTCAACCCTGTCTCTGCCCCACCAAGCTCTCAGAACTGTGCCTTTTTCCTGAACCCACTATGCTTTTTCGTGATGGTGGGCTTCCAGAGGAGAGAGAGGCAGTGTTTTCTCACTTCCTACGAGCTTAGTGCCTGCCATTGGAAAGATTCTTGATATCTTTGGTGAGTGGATTAAAAAAAAAAAAAATACCTCCATGCGTTTGCATGACTTCTAACTTAGCAAAGTCCAGACTATTTGCTCATTTTCCCTGCAGAGGTCCATACAGAGCATTCTTGGTTCGGAAATCTGCATGGCAGATCTCTGGCCCTGGGTCACGAAGTCATCATATAGCAGGTCAGGCAAGAAGCTGCAGAAGGAACCACGTGCCTGATCAGAAGAAGGGATGCTTGTGTAGCAGGTGACAAGCCAGAGTTCATAGGGCACCTCCTGAGGGGCGTAGAGGATTTGGTACATTAAATAAAAGGCCATATGCGTGAAACTATGAAGAGCTCCTCAAGTCCCAGCTGTGGGCATCCCAGAGGCATGTGAAATTCAGGCATGTTGGAAATTCTAAATCATTATAATTTCTTGACAGTCTCTAGGGAAGATGCTGAAAAACGTAAAATGTCAAAGGTGATGTTATGAGAATGAATTTTTACTCCAAGCCTCAAACTGTCATGGGAGCATTATTTATAGGTACACGGTGGTTTCTGAGACCATACAAAGTGAATAAATTACGACAAAATAGGGTTTTTTTATGGACTAAGTGACCCCTGATTATTAAATTTATCTCTGAGTCAAAGCGATTTAAAAATTTCCACTGTGGTTATAAATTATCAGTCACTAAAATGTAAATCATTCACTGAATTAAACCAAAGATCCAGGAAGGAATTATACAGCCGGCCTGGAGCAGGCATGTTGTGCTAAGAACTGCCCTTCAGTGCGGCAAAGCCGCTGAAACAGAATGTTTTCAAAGCATTTTATTGTGGGAAATGAGTCCGGGTGTGAAAATGCTATTTATAACTACAAATTCGGGGATGCTATTTTTTTAAATGTTAAATAAGGATAAACTTCATTAATTGGAGAGTGCTCCCATGAAGCTGTAATTGAAAGAACAGCTGGTTTGTGAGACAATTAAAAGTAAAAACAAGGTTTTAAAGGGAGTATGTACTGGGCACCTGGCTGACTCAGTTAGTTAAGCATCTCCCTTCAGTTCCGGTCATGATCCCAGGATCCTGGGATCGAGTCCTGCATCGGGCTGCCTGCTCAGTGAGGAGTCTGCTTCTTCCTCTACCTCTCCCCCTTGCTTGTGATCTCTCTCTCTCATGCTTTTGCTCTCCCAAATAGATAAATAAAATCTTAAAAATAAAAATAAAGGGACTATGGTGTTACACGCCAGTGGCAGGGTGCTGAAGGAAGCCAGGAGTTGGGTTTGAAATCTAAGGATGTAGACAGGACCAAATCAAAGCTTTGTTCAGCCTGAAACCTATATAACTTGGGGGAACTCATTTTAAGAAAAAGAATATAAGGATGGGTGCTTCCCTGACCCAGTGTAGCATGCAACTCTTGATCTCAGGGTCGTGAATTTGAACCCCACGTTAGGGACAGAGATTACTTTAAAAAAAAAAAAAGGGCAATATAAAGTTCCCAATATAAAATTCAGTATTAAAGCCAATATGTATTTATAATAAAAAAACTTCACATAATTATAACAAATTAATAAATTGTTTTGTAACTAATAATTATAAAAATATAATTAAATATAAATTATTATATAAATATAATTAGTGATTAAGACATAGTTATAATTATTCATAAAATTTTTTCAAGAACTAAGAAATGCCACGAGCATCTAAAATTCAGAAAAAGATTTTATTAATTAATTACCTGACATACTTCTATAAATATACCTTCTTAGGTTTTTAAAAAAAAAGATTTTATTTATTTATTTGAGAGAGAGAGAGTAGAAGCCGGTGGAGCCCCGGGTAGAGGGAGAGGGAGAAGGGAGCCAGACACAGGACTCGATACCAGGACCCCGAGCCTAGGGCAGATGCTTCACCGACTGAGCCACCCAGGCACCCCACCTTCTTCGATTTTTGTTCACACACTCTCTATATGTAAGTCATACCTCTTCATAGGACAATAATTTTACCACAACTCTTTGTATAGAGAATACAAATATAATTTGGTCTTTCTCAACCAAAATTGATTGAAATTTGCTTTTTTTTTTTTAAAGATTTTTTTTAAAGATTTTTAAAGATTTTATTTATTTATTTGACAGACAGAGATCACAAGTAGGCAGAGAGGCAGGCAGAGAGAGAGGGGGAAGCAGGCTCCCTGCTGAGCAGAGAGCCTGATTCAGGGCTCGATCCCAGGACCTGGGATCACGACCTGAGCCAAAGGCAGAGGCTTTAACCCACTAAGCCACCCAGGTGCCCCTGAAATTTGCTTTTTATTAAGAGTTTAGAAAACTCGTGAGCCCTTTCACTGCATGTGTGACATTTTTGTGTGCCATTTCCACCGGAACGGCCAACTTTGCCTGCTCAAGGTGCGTTCGGGGTGCTAGAACACAGAGGGCGCGTGCTGACCCGCCGAAGCCACATGTGTCCTCAGGCCCACTGCCAAAGGTCTGTGCTCATCAGACACAGCGATTCTGATATATTTTATTTCATGTGAAAAAATATCAGAGGAAAAAGGAAAAAAGGAATGTCCCATGAGTTTCCAATTATATTCAATTCTATTCACTGCATCATCACATATGTTTCTGATAGAAGAGAAGTCTAGTTTTGCCCAGAAGCTAATGAGAACTAAATCATTCTTTAAAAAATTTTCATGGCTGATGATGGGAAATAGTTTCAATCATTGCTTCTCCTCCAAACCTCGCTTCCTTCTGATACCAGCAGCACAACACAGCCTTTGGCTCTTTACCTGTGTGTCCAGTAGACTATAAGGGCAAGTAATACATCCATGGAAGTGACTTCAAACCATATTATTCCCCTAACTCCAAACTAAATGTATCCCCAAGTCAGCTTCCCCTTAACCAGATCCCAGGATCACCCACTGCCCCTCCAATACCAGTTATAATAAGGGCAAGTGTGTTGGAGGGGAAACTGGCTGAGTGGTCTCAGCCAATTACTGATAAACTATTTTCCTTTTGCACATTTTACCAAAACAGATGTTGGATACATGGCAATGGGCCCCCTAGCCGGGAGACTGGAGCTCAAAGTTCATTAGCTCCACGGTCAGCCCACATCTGTGCCTGGCTCGGGTCTCTGCTCTGCCCCTGATCAGATGAAAACTCCTAATTTGTCTGGACTTCATTTTCCCTTGGTCAGATGAGGCTACTAATAACAAGAGGTGTCTAATGCAGTTGTTAGGATCTCTACATGAATTCATTCATGAGAAGTGCCATGGTAATACCTGGTACACAGTAAGTATCCAGTAAATATCAGCTCTCATTATTAAGTGAAGGGTATTAGACTGCAGAGAACCGTATAATATAATTAACTCTTTAGAAAAATCATTCATACACCAACAACAAAGACATTAAGCAGACACAACTGTCAAATATTAATTAAAAATGATTTTCCAAGGACAGCAAGAGCATTACCCTAAATTACCAAGTGTACTTGGAAACAATGAAACTACTTATAAAAATTATACTTTGAGGGGCAGCTGGCTGGTTCAGCTGGTGGAGCGTGTGACTCTTGATCTCAGGGCTGTGAGTTCGAGCCCCACACTGGGTGTTGAGATTACTTAAAAATAAATTTTTTAAAAAATCATACTTTGAGAAATTTAAGTCATATCAACTGAACACCCCTTCTTCCCATCTCACTATGTCTGAACTGGGGGACGGGTGATTTGTTCCACTATTATATTATAGGGGGAAGAAGGATATGTCTTTTCTAGTATTAATTATTCTAAATGGTCTGTTATATTGCCTTCCCTAGGAAGCATATAACTTTTCTGTTCCCAGAAATCAAGGTTTCGAAATATCTTCCAAAGCAAAGCAAACAAAATGGAAAACAAATCTTAACAATGATTTCATTCATGGAACTCTTTTTATTGCTAATAAAATCAAGGAATAGTACAAACCTTTTCAGACTACACACACCCTTTGTTGTACCTTAAAAATGTAGATATTTGCTAAAATATACACGGAATTACTGCACACAAAAATATTTAAGAGAAAACCTAAGAGATTTTACAGCCAAACTTGACACAGAGGCCATTACAAAAATAAATATGTGATCTTTCAAAGTCATAAATTCATATTCTGGAAGATGTTCCTGACAGGAAGGATCAGAATAAATTGAGGAGGTAGAAATATTTTCGGTCAGTAGCAAGCCATAAAAATGCCAAAAGCACGGCAGTGGGGAAGCTTTTAAAAATAAATAGAGATCATTGTGGAACCATACATCTGCTTAAAGCAAACCAGATTACCATCATTATTTTATTAGAGATTAGTTTTTGAAACATCTTGAATGTGAACACTTGAATTGGAACGACTAGGATCCTTTCTTAGAGCCCCTGTGAATATGCCTCTCCCTTTGAAAACAAAGGAATCATTGCTCTCTGTTCTTTTTTTTTTTTTAATTTTTAAAAATTTTTTAATTTGACAGACAGAGATCACAAGTAGGCAGAGAGGCAGGCAGAGAGAGAGAGGAGGAAGCAGGCTCCCCGCTGAGCAGAGAGCCTGATGCGGGCTCGATCCCAAGACCCTAAGATCATGACCTGAGCTGAAGGCAGAGGTTTAACCCGCTGAGCCACCCAGGCGCCCCTGCTCTCTGTTCTGATTCGTGGCTTCTCAGTATCAACTTGCTTCTAGGTTGCACCCTACAAAGGCAGAGAAAATGTCATTGGCCTAAAGAATCTAAATCGTAAGGGGTGAAAAGCAGCATTTGTGAGGGCTCAGGTATGAGACAGAAAAATCCTGGCAGTTATCTTATTTTTCATGAAGAAACCAGAGCTGAGCTTTGCCAGGCAGACAGCTATGAGCTCACTGGTCTGAAATAATTACTCATTGAGACTTTTCCCCAGGACAGAAGTAATGGGTTTATGCAGCAAGCATAGCTTGAATATTGGTTTATGGGGTTTTTCTTTATTAAATCAGTCATCAGTACCCTTGGTACTTGGGCCTCACAAAGTTTTCGGTTACATTAATGGACAAAGTAGGAGATTAAAAAGAAAATAAATATTCAACCAAAGCAGATTGTTTTTAATTCCCGTTCTTTATGTCTGGTGATCTCATTCCTGACTTGGGAGATAAAGAAGTCAAAGCCTCCAACAACCTGGAACTGACAGAAGAGTTGTTAAGGGTTTAATATCCCACAGTTGATACTCAGAAATTAAGCGTATATTGAAGCAAACCCAAAACAAATTGCTCTGTTTAGCCCAGAGCTGATCTGAGAAATGTTCTTTTCAATCAAGATGAGATGGATTATGATGTTAGCTGAGGGACCGGGGATATCAAAAGTGGACTGTGTTCAAATGATTTCTGTGGAAAGGTACAGAGCAAGATCTAGAACACTGATCTATATTTTTTGCAAATTTCTGCTTCATGTCTAAAGAAAACAAATTGAAATACAGAAAATAATTCACCTAAAACTCAGGGATGTAATGTTAGCAGGTCCTTTCAACACCCATAGCCTGTTGTAAGAGACGAATTCAGATCTGATGATGTCTAGCACTTACTCACTTTCTAGAATCTTGGGATGGCTGTATAGAATGTCCTCATTTCTTGTTAGAATCGCATGTTTTGTTTAGTCTTATTTTGTTATTTTCAAGTAAAGCACTTTCATTTTGGCCCTCTGAACCCTGTTAGTGGATGGCATTTCCACTGATGACAATAGAGGGGAGAGAAAGTCTTTTGAGAACATTCCACTGTGAAATCAGGATGCAGGAGAGGCTGAAGTAAGGAATTTGCTGACATTTTAATTTACTGACCTTTCACAACACTCAGAGACTGGTAGTACAAATAATACTTATTTCCACTAACTAGTGGCACTTCAACTGTGTAGTTAAACTGATCAATAAGAATTAAAATAAAAGCATGTTACGCTTTTGTTGATGATATTGAAAACTGACCCTATTTCCCCCAAGAAGAAGCTCAAAGAACAGAGCGCCATTCAGAAAGCAAAATAGACATATGTCCAAAAGAGACTAGCTACACCAGCCTTGTTTGCTCTCTTCCAACAAGTGAAATCTTTTCTTAGAAACCTGACTGGTTACCTTTTTGTCCTCTTTCCTCCCCTCTCTACCATCTTGACAAGGTAGGTCCCCATCATTCAGACCTCAGCTCAAATATCACCTTCCCCAAAAGCCCTTCTCCCCATCTTCTGTACTTGTCTATCATCACTGTCCCCCAGTACAACACAAGCTCCACAGGAGCAGAGTCTCTATCCACAGCACCTTTAACAATGTTGTTCATTGTGTTCTTAGACTGTAAGGGTCAGGAGTTGATGACATTCTTACTTGGAGTCTCTCAAGAGCTCCTACTGAGATGGCATCTGAAAGCCAGACTGGGCTCTATAGAAGGTACGCTTCCTAGGTAGATCACTCTCATGGAGGCAAGGTGGTGCTGGCTGTTGGTTACAGGTCTTAGTTCCTCCTCCCATGAGAAGCCCATGGGCTTCTCTTCAGGACTTTTTCAATGCCCTCAAGGCATGGAGTAAGCAATCCATGAGACCATGACAGAAATTGCAACACCTTTTATGACTGGTCTTTGAAAGGCACACTCAACTGCCAACAGTACTTTTGATCACCTGATTCAGCATGGGGAAAAATCCCAAAGGGTTGACTACCCAGAGGCAAAGATCATTTGGGGCCATCATGGAGCTTGGTTACCATCCTACTGGTTACAGTTTACTATTGAAAAAGCAGGACTTTAGGAGTGCCTGGGTGGCTCAGTCGGTTAAGCACCTACCTTCAGCTCAGGTCATGAACCCGGGGCCCCTCCTGTCTGTTTGTGCTCATTCTCTCCCTCTCTCTCTCAAATAAATAAAATCTTAAAAAAAAAAAAAAAAGCAGGCCTTTAAGGTAAGAAAATATCCATGGACCTTGTATTTTTACATAAGACTTCGATTCCGAAAATATTTTTTAAAGACATAATCACAGTTTTCTACTTTTCTATGGAGCCTGGAGAAAGTACGTATTTCTTCTCAGTGACAGGATTAAATGAAAAGAATCATAAAATAACAACTGCTGTTCCTCTCACTTTTCATTTCATAGCAGGTTACTGGGTTTTGTTTTATGGTCTTCTTGGTTGTGGATAGGCAGCACTCGAGCTCTTTGAAATGTAAAAGCAAGAGGAAGGCCAAGTTCAAATTAAGTTGGGAAGAGTTCAAACAAGTCTTTGGAAGCAGGTCCCCAGACAGGATCTGCAGCCCATGTCTCTTCTGAGACAATGACATACGTGATTCTTCTACCAAAAATGAGCTCACTTATTAACGGTTGATTGTTCAGAGGTCTGGAAACCATAGTATATTATTCTACCACTGTAAAACTGCAGACCGTAGCCATGTGTAACCTTGGTCTTCTTGGGGATCAAAGGCCAAGGAAGGGAAACATTTTTTTAAAAGTTCCTCAAAACAAGGGACGCCTGGGTGGCTCAGTTGGTTGGACGACTGCCTTCGGCTCAGGTCATGATCCCGGAGTCCCGGGATTGAGTCCCGCATCGGGCTCCCAGCTGCATGGGGAGTCTGCTTCTCCCTCTGACCTTCTCCTCGCTCATGCTCTCTCTCACTGTCTCTCTCTCAAATAAATAAATAAAATCTTTAATAAAAAAAAGTTCCTCAAAACAAGACTTAACCTGTCTGAATTCTGTAAAGTCCTAATCATTTTTTATAGCGTATATGAAGAATAGCTTCTCTTAGTTCTTTCAGATAAGATACCTGAATTTCTAGCACCGCCAACCCTATCCATAAATAAACAAGAGCAATCAGTCCATAAATAAACAAAAACTTATCAAGAAAAATGCCTCTTTGAAAAAATAAAAATGAGATAATTGGAAAGAATTGGAAAAGAGACAATGGAATGAAATCCAGAATGAGTTAGAGTAAGAGTAAAAGCAGTGAGGCTTAATTAGAATGAGAACTCCAAAAATCTACTACAGAGAAATGGTTTCAGAAGGTGAAACACAGACTCTGGTTTATTTATCTGCTGCTCCTTTGACATCCAAAAGATTAACTGTTCCCTTTAGGGAAACTATTTGCTTTCTAGTTCAAAGCTACAGAATGTCAACGCAATTTCTTTTCTTTTCTCTCTCTCTTTTTTTTTTAAGATTTTATTTATTTATTTGACAGACAGAGATCACAAGTAGGCAGAGAGGTAGGCAGAGAGAGGGGGGCAGAGAGAGGGGGGAAGCAGGCTCCCCGCTGAGCAGAGAGCCCGATTCGGGGCTTGATTCCAGGACCCTGGGATCATGACCGGAGCTGAAGGCAGAGGCTTTAACCCACTGAGCCACCCAGGGGCCCCACTGCAATTTATTTTCTAAAACTTGACAGCTGATACACAGATTAGGGGAGGCAACGCCAAACCTTGGATACGTTATTACACAGAAGAGAAGCTTCAAAATCCACTTGACTTCAGGGCAGAAACTCTTTGACCCTCTGTCCCTTAAAATCACATTTACTGTTTTATCAGAAAAAACACTTCTTAGGGCATACAACAGGCTGAGCCCCGGTATTACGGAAGTATCCTAGGAGAGACAGAGACTCCAAACAGCGGGCCCTAGACTGTGGGCAATGGAGGCAGCCAGACGAGTAGCTAAAATCAGAGAGACCTGAGAAAGACCACCAAAGAGCCATGCTTTCTTAAGATAATTCTGATACAGTGGAAGGCGTTGTTTTTTATTTGCTGGTTACAGCTCAGAAAAGAGCTCGATTTTAGAAACTGAACCCCAAGAATATCAAGTCAAAGAATCACCACTAGGAATCATCTTCGGGGGGGGGAAAAAAGAATTTTTGCTTTATTTTGTCTTTCTGTAGCATATAATTTCAAAATCAGGAGACAAGGGATTCAGCCTCTCCCGTGTCTACTCCCTTCACTTATTCTGGGGCCCCTAAACTCTAGCAGCAGTAGCAGGGAAGGACAAAGCCCGACCTGGCTTCATGTTACAGGCGGCTTTCAGGGGCACTCATGTTCCAGACCTCCGAAGGCATCAATGCAGACCAATCTTCAGCATCTCTACTGTATAATGACACCACTGTGTAGTAAAGCTTCTCCCTGGGGAAGGGCTAACACTTCCGTGCAATAATCCAGTAGTCTGGTGAAACTTGGCCTTCAACCGGCAGGTTCTCCCAATGTCCAGGTTGTGCACATAAGCACTTTCCTCACACGATAGAGCAAAACACACAGGCTCATAGCCTGGCCAGAGGCTTCTGCAAGAATAAATGCGTATCGTTTCCCATCATGACGGAAAATGTTAAACTCCCATTTTCGCCTTTTCCAAAACCAGGGCAACTTCCAGGGCAAACTTACATTTACTTCTTTTTGCAGGCATGAGAAAAGGCAAATTTAATGAAGCATTTGCAGTGTGGGTACTCGTGTTGCAAACACTCTACCCTAAGCGCTGATTTTCTCCGTGTTCAGGTTAGGAACCATCTCTTCTGACGGTAATTTTCTGGGTTCCTTTCCTTCTTATCACACTCCTTATTTTGGCTGTTGTTGTTCATAATGGGATGATATTTTCTTTTGGATGAGAGATTATATTAGTCAAAGTTCTCATATACATATGAGAGAGAGATTTTTAAGGAATTGGCTCACAGTTCCTGGCAATGGTGGAGATTGGCAAGTTCAAAGTCCATGTGGTGGGCCAGCAGGCTGGAGATCCAGGGAGGAGCCGATGTTGCAGTTCAAGTCCAGACTCAGTTTAATAGCAAGCACAATTTCTTCTTGGTCGAGGCGGTCAGTCTCTTGTTCTCTTTGTACCTTCACCTGATTGCACGAGGCCCACCCACATTATGGAAGGCAACTTTTACTCAAAGTTCACTGATTTAAACGTAAATCTCATCTAAAAACAGCCTCTTAGAAACATCCAGAATAATGTTTGACTACCTGCCTGGGCACCATGGCCCAGCCACGTTGATATATAAAATTAGCCATCGCGAAGGGCAAACATTTTTTTTTTAACTTTATAATTTCATGTAGCAACAAACCATTAGTCTGTGCACCAAGGATATGAGTCATGGATAAGTCAAAACTACTGAATAAGTAAAATACAAGTACAAATAAAGAAATGAAGGCCCAAATGGCATCCCCAATAATAATTCGTCAACAGAGGAAGTTATTTCTTTTTTCAAATACCTAGCACGCTGCAGTTAGAAAAGCTTTTCAAGTTCAGCCCATCCAGAACTTATTGTATAGATGAAGAGACCAAGGCAAGGCAAAGAATTCGAGAAAAATCTGAAAATATGGTGGAGCATAACACAGAGGGCACAAGAGAGCAAACAGCTAAGAGGCCAGATACCACTGCTGTTGGAACACCCTGTGTGGAAGGTACCAGAATACCTTCCAACTCATTTTCTGAGCCCAGATACAAATTACCCTCTGTTGTCTGAACAACAAGGGTGTGCTGGTGGATTGTACCAAACAGACCTGGTTATCAAAAACTGGCCTTGGTATATCCAAAATACAGATAATCCCATCACGGGTAACTGAGAGTCCAACTACTGTCTTTATTTTGATAAGATGCACAGGAAAAGGAGGGTTTGGCCTTTCCCATGCCACCATCAGCAAAGACTGGCCAGTGTGCCTGGGGTTCCATGCTTCCCAGAAGGACCCTTCATAATCTGCCTTTCGTGGGGAGGGGGCGTCCAGTCAATCTTGGTGAGTTACTGTCCTTTCCTCTTCAGACAGATGCTGGCACTTCTTCAGTTCACCAGGGTTGGCACAGGCCTTAGGAAAAGCTATTAAGATTCAGCACCATTATCAAAGGGGACTTGGTGGAATCTAATCTTCTTGGGAGACAGAAGGCTGGCCCAGAAGTGGGGCTGTAACCTTCAGACACCTGCTGGTGCTGCTGCCATCTGATGCCTAAGAAATGAGGATCCACGTTGTCTGATGCCCAGACGAGGCTTTGAAGCTGAGTCAAGGCCACAGGACAAAGGCGGCACTGTTTATGCAAATCGAGAAACAAAAGAAGCAAAAATCCAAAGCCACTGAAAGTAACATCAGAAATTCAATACCCAGAGATGATTAGAAGCTCTGCACCAGCATGAAACAGAGCGCCTAAAAGCAGAGCTGGGCAACACACCAGAACACATACCGCGGGAAGGAATTCTGAGTGGCCGGAGTTTGGCAAGATGTGCTTAGAAGCCTTGATAGACAAGGCTCCCTTAGCCAAGGGGCAGCATCTGTGCGCCACAGGCAGGAAGCCCTGGGCTGCGGCTGCCCCTGCACCTGGTGCACGCAGTCCCTTCGTGAGAAGCTCCAGTTTGTGCCCCCGCAAAGCCCGCCCTCTTGTTGCCATCCCTTGGCAGTTCGGTCACCCCGTAGCACCTGTCTTCTGCAGGAGACCACACTCTCAGTGAACACCATTGTGCACACTATACAACAGCCTGAAATACAATGAGCTTCTGAGAAGACTTCCATTCTTGCCTTTTAGGCCACTCCAAAAAGATCTGAGTTTAGGCAGCGGGTCCAGGAAGCGCCAATCATGCAGAGTTACTATTCACGAAAGCTCTCCAGATATGGTGACTCCCATGAAGGGCACACTACTGTCAGATCGGGAAGGCACTCCAGAGAACATCTCAGCCAAAGGTTCTCAAGCCTGGCAGCACAGTGCCACCCACCTGGAAAGTTTTTAAAATATGTCACTTGCCCTGATCCTACCCCAGATGTCCAGACATGAAAGGTTTGGGGGTGGGGCTGGGGCATCAGTGTCTTTTCAACCTTCATCAGATGATTCCAATAAGCAGCCACAGTTGTGAAACGCAACTGTAGCACGCTCCTCTTTTGTTCCAGGAGAGGAAACTGAGGCCCAGAGAGAATAATGGGCTTGTACAAAATGACACAGTGCAAGGAATGCCTCCAGCCCTTTCATGAGACAACACAAAAAACAAAACGATGCTATCTGCACACTGTGGGGAAAATGAATGAGCTTCTCTGAGCTGGGGGCAACTGTCCTGGAGACACCCAGGTACGCCAGACCTCACCTTTCTCCCCAGGTGGCTGTTGTTTCTTGGTGGGAGGCACTCAACAATGGAACACAGATCACATCCTTGAGAAGAAAAAGTACTGAAAAAATAAAGTGGATGCATAATTTGAGAACTTTTATTATGGAATTTTTCATAGACCTGTCACCAAAAGAGCACGGTAAAGCTAGGATATGGAACAGTAGATTTAGCAACTGAGCTGTGATCGATCCCACAAGGCTGCCCTTGGGTGCACTTGGAATAACGCAACTATACCAAGTTAGAACGTAACTTTGGGAGAGCGCCGAATCCTAACCACTAGACAACCAGGGAGGTTAGAACGTAACTTTGGGAGGCAGCAACCAACTCAGCACAATCCTTTGTACGGCAGACTAGAAGAGCGTGAATTCCCAAAAAGCTAAATTTTGATTCCATAAGTAATGAAGACCCCGGGCTTAGGGACTTTATAATATCATGTAATTAAGGCCAATCTGCCAACTATTAGCCCAGGCTAATTTAATAGACTGCTTATATTTTTCACAAATGAGGGGAGGAGGTTTTCATGACGTGCCAAAGAGAAAATCAAAGGTAAGAGAATTAATTACAAGCAACAAAGGAACCAAGCCTTGGGAATACGAGGACTGAAAGGTTCGACATTTTTTATTTAAAAGACAACCCATTTTTTTTTTTTAAAGATTTTTTAATTTATTTATTTGACAGACAGAGATCACAAGTAGGCAGAGAGGCAGGCAGAGAGAGAGAGGAGGAGGAAGCAGGCTCTCCGCAGAGCAGACAGCCCGATGCGGGGCTCGATCCCAGGACCCTGGGATCATGACCTGAGCCGAAAGCAGAGGCTTTAACCCACTGAGCCACCCAGGCGCCCCATTGATTTGATTTGCCTCCACTCTATTAAGAGACATTCATCCCTAGATGTCTTTTCTTCTGTGAAACTAAATGCTTGATGAACCCAAGATGGGAGATTCACTGAACAAAGAAAAGGGTTTGAAGGAGGATCATTTTATACTGTGCCCTAGGGCAAGGCACTCCACAGAGTGGGCAGGTTGGGGCACCGCCTTTAAAACACAAAACAAAACATAACTTGTTTAAAAATAGCCACTGTTGGAAGGAGGGAGAACACACGCACGTCACTCAATAAAAAACATGAAGGACGCATACTTGGCAGAGCTGCCCCGTACCTAACTACTTCTCTTATTAAAAAAACCCTTTGGCCTTCTTGATTGCTTAAGCAACTGGATCCTGAGTTTCAAAGTACTCGAACACAGTACACCAACTTCCCAAGTTCTGAAAATCCCATGGCCTGTGCCTTAAATGGATACACAGCTTTCAGCCCTTTCATGAGCCCCCCATTTCTCCCCCCATTCCTCCCACAGCCTTCTGGGAGCTCAGCCCTTGCAATTCCCAAACCCACAGGTACATCCAAATCATTCATATACGTGTTTAAGATACAGATCCCAGGCCTTTCCCACAGGCCAACTGATTGAATGTGGTTGAAGAGTGGCCCAGAAACCCATGTAACTAATAAAAGTTGTAGGTGTTTTGGCCTCTAAGCCAGTATTTAGGAACCACTAGTTGAAGTTCAGCAGCCTTCAACCAAAAGGTCTGCAAAACGGTGATGAGGACCATGTCCACTCATGGCCAATGAACTTGACTGATGGGGTGAGCCACTTTTAGGCTACCTCAACTACTAATTTCAACATGATCACCTGGACTTATCCACATAGAGAATCTGTGATGGCCAAATAAATAAAAGCAGGTGCATAATATTTTTTAGTCCATGGCTTTATAAATTCATAGTTTATCTCAATAAAGAAAAATTTCTAGGATGGAAATCAATGTGCCCAATCCATCTTGAAGTCTAGCAAGACTGAGAAAAGGCAGATTTTTAAGTTTCTAAAATATTTTAGTATGCTGGCTGTTTCGAGCCTTCCATGCCAGCTCCACGGAAGCCATCTGAAACCCCAGACACGGTCTGACGGTCTGAATGTTCTCGCACCCCCCACCCCCGCCCGTGCTTCCAGCAGAGGGAATGCAGGACTGTGGGGGCTGCATTAAGCTTACTGTTCAACGGTGTGGTGATGACATGAAATATCCTGATTCCACTTGGCAGTAACTTTCCCCTATCTTGGCGGATCTCAGCCGTAATCACTGTGGTGTGTGGAGCTTGAACAGATTATGGGGCTGGCTGGAAACCAAGAAGCTGAAAAGCAGTTCAGTGGTCCAGCAAGGGGCTCTGTGTTAGGAATGTCACAGCTGCAAAAGTCCACAACCACATTTCTCACACGTATCCCAGGAATTTAAGTTCCAGCCTTAGTCCCCAGAAAATGTTGCCTTTCCCAAGACCCTGAAAAGCAGCAATTTCTCACTTGACATGACTTTTTAGGGAAAAAATGCCAAATGATGTACATTCATTATATCCCCCTTTTCAGAATCCTCTCTAGTCCTATGAGAATGGGAAGCTTGCCATAGCCCACCCCCTCCTCACCTCCAAAATATATACAGTCACTTTTTGAAAGAATGGGGAATGGAAAGAGAGAGTCCTGTTTCCCTGTTGTCTAAAATATGGGCACTTTTAGCTACCTTCATGGTTTTCTTGGACTTGACCACTGTTGTCGTCTATAAAGACTTAGGCTGCCGTAAGAACATACCACAAACTGGGTGGCTTATGAACAGTAGCTTTTTCAAAGCTCTGGGAGCTAGAAGTCCAAGATCAGGATACCAGCATGGTTAGGTTCCTGGCGAAGACCCTGTTTGAGGACGCAGTCTTTTCTCTGGGTCCTCACATGGTAGAAGAGGTAACCTGTCCGGAGCCTCTTGTCCCAAGGGCACTAATCCCATTCATGAAAGCTCCTCCCATAAGACTTAGGCAGCTCCCAAAGGCCCCACTTCCTAATACCATCATCTTTGGGGGTCAGGATTTCAACACATGGATTTTGAGGCAGAAACAGTGAGACCACGGCAACAGCCAAAGTGGCGGAAGTTGCCACTGACAAGCCTGACAAGTCCTTCAACAGACATTTAAGTAATTCAACCTAGAGGGTAAAGAATGCTTCCCATGCAGCCAGTGGGTCATCATTTAACCCAGGTCCTCATGAGAATGCTTTAACACCAGACCTCACCCCACACTCATTCCCCCTCCCCTGCCATATTTTTAGGGCATATGCAGCCCAGGATCATTACTTATATTATTATTTATATTTCCAAAATGTACATCTTCTCAGGGGTCTTGAATCATGAATCAGAAATGCTGGGGGGGCGGGTGGAAGGGGTTATTTTTCATTGTGTTTGCAGAGGAAGAAATCCCATCGGCTAAACCAACAAGTCAGGGACAGCCCTCAGCTTGATGAATTTGACAAACGACAAAAATATAATAGCAATTGTCTCGGTTAAATGAGATGTGTTGCGAAGTCATAAGTTCAGCCCTGGCAGGATGTCATGAAGTTATTATTGGAAGTCTAAGTCTGAAAAGATTACTGTATGTGCTCCTAGAGAGGAAAAGAAATGCCCTCCAGACAGAGCTAAGGTTTAATTCATGCAAGAGGCTTGGCTAATGTCACCAACCACAAACGCTGCATTTTCATGGATCTGAAAGGCAGCATGTTCCAGTGAATTAATTAGAGCCACTCTATTTATATTCTGCATGGCTTTTCAATTATTACCTATAATGGGATTCTTTTTTTCCTTTTATGAACACTAACACACAGTTTTTTCTACCAGAGGAATGGAGAGCTGAGGGAAAAGTAACATGATCTTTTACCACTAGGTCATTCGCTGGCAGCTTGCCAAGCCTGCTCATTCTAGAAGGGTCGAGTCTTAGGGCTCCTGAGGATCTGAGCAAGGGTCACCACCCAAATTTCTACAAGGGCCAGGCAAGCCACGTCAAAGAGCCAGACAGTGGTGGGTAATATTACTGCACAGAGGATGGGCCTGATGGGGACGTGACCGCCTGGGCAAAGGTCAGGGGACAGTGGCGACTCACTGTTGTGTGCAAATGCACGCCTGGCAAGGCAGGGGCTGGTGCCACAGGCTTGTTTAGTTTGTGCAAAGTTATCCAGCTAGACATTTCGGATATAAGCACTCTGGGGATGTCTATTAGCCTTCATTTAAAGAAAGAAAAAAAAAAGGTTGTTTTGTTTTTAAATGGGCTTAGGACCAGATTTTCTAGGGCCCAGAGACACAAGGACAAGAGAACAGGATGAGTGTAACGTAGGAAGTGTTCAGAGTAACAACCTGGAATGGGTGTTGTGTTAAACTGGCTTTTACTGAGCCACCCAGGGCATGGGGAGAGGTGGGCTGGCAGAGTTTTAGAAAGTGGGATTAGAGACCGAGATTTTAAATCGTCACACTTAGGCAGAACATGATATATAAAACACTCATTTGGGTTGACATTAAAAGAACATATGTCCATGCTCAGAAACTTTCTAGGAGAATGTACAAGGAGCTGTCAATGTTGGTTGTCTCTGGAAGGTGGCATAGAGTAGAAGGGAGATTTACTTTTTATCATGTTTCTATTCATCCTGTTTGAATCTTTACTATGGGAGGATATTACTATTTCAGCTGAAAGAAAAAAATCAGGAAAGTTCTTGTAATTAAATTACTATTAAATAAATCTATAAAATCCCTAAGGGATTTCAGCATTTTTTAAATCAGCAATTTTTGATGTGTCCACAGTGTAAGTGCAGTTAAATGAACAAATTACTCCTTTGAGAATAAAGATGTCAAGACATACACAACAGACATATTTCACAATTCTTGTTGAATAATAACTATGATTTAAACATATATAGTGAACTTCAGAATATGGTAACTGTGGAATAGAGAGCAAACAACCATGTTACAGGCTAATCAAATTCTTTAAATATTATTTACTTGAGAGAGAGAGAGTTGGGGGAGAGGGGCAGAAGGAGAGGGAGAGAGAGAGTCTTAAACAGACTCCAAGGTGATCACAGAGTCCCACTCAGGGCTCGACCCCATGACCCTGAGATCATGACCTGAGCCAAAACCAAGCATCATACGCTTAACTGAATGCACTACATAGGTGCCCCTAATTAATGTTTTTCAGGAAGACAGTGCCACACACTGATATGACCCATGTGTACACTTAAGGGTTGGACAAAGGGCCGGGGCACAGCCAGCAGCCTCCCTGGTTACAAAGCTTCCGACGTTCATTCCTCTGACCACGAGAGACAGTCAAGGGAGAAGCCTACTTATGCACCTGGAGCCACAGAGAAGCTCAGTGGTAGAATCACCTAGAGAAAGTTGCTAAAGACAAATCTGTAAAAACCAAACCCTGCTTGAATAACTGGCATATGCTTTTAAACCATGAGTTATATTTGTTATAAAGTAATCCAGGGGTGCCCGTGTGCCTCAGTTGGTTAAGCACTGATTCTTGATTTCAGCTCTGGTCCCAATCTCAGGGTCATGAGCTCAAGCCCTGCGTCAGACTCCATGCTCAGAGGGGAGCCTCCTTGAAATTCTTTCCTCTCCCTCTGCCACTCTCCAGACTCGAAATAAATAAATAAATAGACTCAATCTTTTAAAAAATCAACATTAAACAGCCACACTGGGTTTAAAATCTAGAAATCTGTTATCTCATCCCAAGACTTATTCACTGTATAATATACTAGGGGAAAATCTTTCAATGGTCCTATGTTTTGTGTTCCCCATCCATGGACATCAATTAATAAAATAGAACCAGGGGAATCTAGGCATCCTTTTATCAGTCATTTCAGTTTTTACTCAAAGGAAATACACAATTCTGAAGCTCAGTCATGTTTTGAAATTGAAGGGTGGGGAGATGATTGATAGTTTTTTCCAGCCATTTGGAAGAAGGTTAAGTTTAAAGGTCAACTAAGTCTAAGCCCACTAATTAAAAAGGCTTAAAAACTGAAACTGTTTTACCACTATGCACCCAAGATGTTGTAGCCACCATGCCTATCAATAGTGCTGCCTTATTCATTTGCCACTAACAACACTTGATAAATATCTTTCTTTTGCTATTAGCGGTGATCATAGCAAGTGATCTGCATAATAATTACGTACAATTCATATATTTAGTCTTACTCTGTACCTATGAAATCCGCCAATATAAAGTCGAGTTTGGTAACTAGAAAGTGGCTAAGCTAAGTGACGAAATTATCAAGACAGCGGAAGGGAACCACTGAGTCCGTTGTGTCATTCAAGCAGAAGGGGCCATTCTTGTTTGGAAGAAACACTGGCACTCTTATCTTCCTAAGTTGGGTCAACTGACAAAAGCAAAAACTAGCGCTAATTGGTCCTTTCTTGATCTTAAACAGACCATCTGTACTCAGTCTGGGACATTAGCTGCTTGGGTCACATCCTTGCTCTACCATGCACTAGCCTTGTGACCTCACGCAAGTTATTTAAATTCCCTGTGCCTCAGTTGTCTTCTGTGTAAAGTGAGAAGAGTCATAACACCTCTCACCCAGGGCTGTTGTCAGGGTTAAATTAGTTCTTTTTTTATATATATTTTTTTTTAATTTTTATAAACATATAATGTATTATTAGCCCCAGGGGTACAGGTCTGTGAATCGCCAGGTTTACACACTTCACAGCACTCAACATAGCACAGACTAAATTAGTTATCTTATCGGAGTGTTTAGATTTCATTAGTAAATGAATGTTAGCTTTCATTTTGCTAATACTTTGTTTTGTTGGAAAGAACATATATTCACAAGGCGAGACCGCCTTGAGAATATATATTGTTTTGAATATCTTCATTTGGAAAGAGAAAGGAGATGGGACCAAAAGGAAAAGATGGATAGGAAATAGCAACTCTTGTCTATCTAGTAGCATTTACATGAAAGACATAGTCCATGCATTATTTCATTTGTCTAAAAACTTGTTTAAAAAAAAAAAAACTCTTGGAGGTAGGTGTTATTATTGGTCATTTCCAGATGAAGAAGCTAGGCTTGGTTAGAGGTTCACCAATGTGCCCGCAATCACACAGGAGATTCAAACCCTAGCATAACTGACTGTAAACTTGGATACGCCCTCTCTGATACTACTAAACTACCAGGCTGGGGCGGGGGGGAGAATAAGAAGAAGAAAAAGGAGGTGGAAAAGTGAGGAAAACAGACTAACAGAGAGAAGGGGACCAAAGTTTCATCTAATTTTTCACCCAGGAGCCTAAATGTCTATTCATAGGTATAACATAAGCATTGAATGTCAAGACTGTAATGATAAAATGTAACATTGTTCTTGCTGATGCTAGAAACTATCACTAGTAGTGGTCTGAAACATTTTGTAAACACACCTACTTTAGTGTGTGTCTCATTAAACATTCCCCAAAATGCTACTGGCTGAGCACCAAAAAGTGAAGAATAATCCAAGGTAATCTCCCAAACACTACAGCAACAAAGTCGTGTGCAAAATGTGGGGATAGGCACCCCAGAACGAGCAGAAGCCCACCAATGTTTATGTCGATGTCAGCAGAAAACAGTCTCTTGATTTAGAAAGCCATACAATGGTTCCCGATGTAGTATGCTACTTTTCAAACATCTGCCAAATGAAATGCTCAGACTGTTCTATAATTACATGGCAGTTACTCCTTCTGATGGCACAGACTGAGTCCCCACTGTCTTCCCACAGGCAACCATAGGCTCCAAGAGACAAACTGAATGTGTCTTTTGGGTCAAATGTTTTTCTTCATGCCCTGCTCCATTTTTCATTATCATGGCAACTTGGCACTCCTCGCCTTAATCACAGGTTTGGGAAGGGGGATGAGGTCAGCCTTCCCTCTGTTGCTAAGGGCACTGTTCATGGCTCCACTGAAGTAAAGCGCACCCACCGCAGTGCATACGCCACAGGCCAAACGGGTTGCTCTCGGCACAGCTGTGATTCTCATCAACTCGGTGCAGGTTTTAATTAGAACACAAGGAACATCTTAGTTCCTTATCACCGTTATGATATTTGAAGGAGAACTATTCACTCGATGGGGGTTTTGAGATCAGAGTGGTAAATGCGACAGGTTTTCCCTTTGCCTGGTACAAAGTGTCTCTAAAACACAAACTTTCTTTAATTCAATCTAATCCAAATAAACTTAGTGTTAACTGAGATAACTGTACTCAGTCTCTGACAGTAAAAATTTTCAGGGCAATTTATTGATACTGATGGCAAATATGTTCCAGAACTTTCAGTGGGAAAAAAAAAAAATACAGCAATGGGAAATCTGAATGCTCAATGAACCATACCTCTCACTCCTACAGGAAAGAAGTCTTACCAGATGTTCCTCTAGCCAGTGTCAGAGGTAAGCAGATGAACGAGAAGGATGAGTGTGCACTGAGCTTCAGAGATAAGAGTAAATGGAAGTTGGCAGCCCAGGCTCTATATGCCACCTGGTTCTGTTGTGTAAAGTTTTGGGTAGCTAATGCCAGTTTTGACATTGACCATCTTTGACATTAGTGGATGCTGGCTTCGCAGGTAGATACTCAGTCCGGCATCTCAGAATATTGAGTAGAGCTTGAGACCAAGAGACTAAAAGGAAGTAACTCACAGAAGCTCTTCAAAGCTATAGCATCCTAAATTGAGTTACTGCTTCCTTCTGGAGGATAATATCCCGTAACATTCACAGCCAAATACTCGCCTAATGCCAGTCTCGAAGTTAGCAGCTATGGTGGTACAATGCAGTGAACTGGAGATATGCACTCAGGAAACCTACCTCCTGCTCTACTGCTCCTGCAGGAAACTCTGGTTAATGTCCCAGTGTCTTCATTTTCCCCTCACTGTTCCCTCTTTCCTTACTTTCCAGGTTTTAGTGAATTCCTATTTGTCTTGCAAGACTGGCTTCTAACTAAGGGTCAGCTGTCCTCAAGAAGGCTTCCATGACCGACCACATAACTGCTCCAATCTAATCTAGAAGTCCTTTGTCACGCCCTTAAACCCTATAAATGCTATTCAGATCACATTACACTGCCCAGTAAAAAGAGCCATATTTGTCTGTGAGAAGTCACACCTTACTCAATTTTTTCTTAGCTGGAACCTGGCATAGTGCCCTAATCTCACAAAAGCTGGTCATTAGGACTGTGTGCTTGCATAACCTCTCTGTGCCTCAATTTTCTCATCTGTAAAAGGGTATAATCACAGTACATACCTAAGAGTGAATATAAATGCTCAGAATAAATACTTAGAATAAATGTGAGCTCTTCTTATTTGTGAAATTAGTAAATAAGTGTAATCTTAAGTCAGTTACTTCAGGTACAGTGTCTTCTTCTGTAACATGCAGGTAAGTTTATTTCTTTACAGAGTAGTAGTAAGGATCCAATGAGATGACACAGTTAATGAAAGTATTTTGAGAGCTATAGAGGACTAGGTTTAAAGATTTTATTTATTTGTCAGAGAGAGAGAGGGAGCACAGGCAGACAGAGTGGCAGGCAGAGGCAGAGGGAGAAGCAGGCTCCCTGCCGAGCAAGGAGCCCGATGTGGGACTTGATCCCAGGACACTGGGATCATGACCTGAGCTGAAGGCAGCTGCTTAACCAACTGAGCCACCCAGGCGTCCCGAGGACTAGGTTTAAATGGCCTTTTGGTTATTAGTACCTAATAAATGATATAAGGTTTCTAAACCAGAACTCAAGAGTCTTTAGTGACTAAGGCAATGGTGGCTCAAGGCCTGTTCAAACTTTAGTTTTTTCCTAAACTTTGCAACTCTGGCCATAAGGGACAAGGCACAATTACATGGACTATGAACAAGGTTAAGGGAAAATGGATCCCAAAAGTCAATGGAGAACTGGAATACTAACCATCTGAAAAGAATGTCAACATCCACAAAATATTGAACATCCAGAGAACTTAGGATACAGAATCACTGCTAGTTGATTCTGATCATATCACAAAATCCATGGAATTCAAGAGCTGGGAAGTATATTGGTAATCATTTCTTCCAATTCCTTCATTCTACCGATGAGGAAACTGATGTCTATGGGCCCCAAACAACTGACCCAAAGCCACCTACCAAGCGAGCGACGAACAGCTTGCCTCCTAATTTGTAGCCTATAGGTTTAAATTAATTTTGTTTGTATCATGTTGCCACCACTATTTTTGTAGGGCGGACTTCAGAGGCAAACTTGGGTTCCAATTCCAGTTTTACCATTTATTAATTCTGTGACTTTAAGGGAGTTCTTGAACGGATTCACAGTTGCTTCATTTGTAAAATAGGGATCCTAGTGTCTCTTTTAAAACTTCATCCTATGATAGAAGAGAGGGTGTCTGTACATCAGGTAGCAAAACCTGTGCTTCCTACCTGCCGCAGCCTTCACGAACTTCCTAGAGTAACTTAAAATGGAACAATGTTCTTTAAAACCAAACAATGCATAAAGACCAAGACCATATTGTAAAACATCTCTCCTGAAGAGAGCATCTAAGAACTGACATTTGTGAAATTTTCTTTGGTATTGAAGTGGTTAAAAAAAAAAAATCCTTCTTCCTTCTGGTTTAAAACCTGGCTGCACCCCCGTTCTCCCTTTCCCCATCCCGCGCCCTTCTGCGTGGCAGCAGTCACGTATAACAGGGTCATAGTAAAGCAGTGTATAGCACAGAGCGGCTCTATATCTCGTGTTTGCGCTCTCACCTCCGCACCTCTACCACCAGGTATGGTCAGGCTGCCAATTCCGGCCACTGCCCTACCCTCCTCCCTTCTCTTTCTGCCCAACCGCAGCTCTAAGGATGTGTCTTGTGTGAGGACGGCTGCCTTCATCAACGCAACAAGAACTGCTCCGGAGCGAGCTGGGCTCTGTCTTCCTCGGAGGACCAGAGCTCTCTTGTCCCGTTCCCGGCTGCCTACCCCCGCGGCCAGCGTCCACCTCCTCCAACACCGGCCTTTCGGCGGGCCCCCCTGACCACCAACGTCTCGCCCTCTGATACCCGCCTTTCTAAAGGTGCGAGACCAGACCGAGTTCTAGAAGTCGGTGCGGGCAGCCACCGATCAGCCGCTGATGTCCCAGCCCTCCCCGCAACAAACACAGTACCGGGCGCCGGGCTCTATCCCGGGGCGACAAAACTTGGCTGTCTGCCTTCTAGAAGGCAGCTCGGTCCCCCCGGGGCACCCCGCGTGCTTTGCATCTGTGGCGAGGAATGAGCCCCAGGAGGGAGCCCAGGACGCGCACTGCCAAAAGCGCGCGGCGGCGACAGGGCCCGCCTTGGTGGCGCGGTTGAGAAGACACCGTGAGTCCCACCTAACCTCAGACTCGGAGTCCACACCTCCTCTCCACCCCGACCGCCACCCCTACTCCCTGGGAGAACCAGGAGCCACCATGGCCTCTGAGGTGTGAGAGCAGTAGCCGGACCCCGGGAAGCCGGGGCGGCTCACACTGGTCGCCACCCAGCCGCTCCGCAGCCCCCCTGCCAGCCACAGTGAGGCTTCCCGGCGCGTCCGGACGACCAGGCGGCGGTGGGCACCCCTATTCCCTCACTCCAGGGCTAGGGGTATGAGGCGGGGAAAAGGAAACCTCGCGAGTTGGAAGGCAGCGCCGCTGGCCCTCTTGCGGGGTCCCCACAAGCCCTTGTCGGGGAAAGGGACGAGGCCACCCCGACCCACAACACCGCCCCTCTCCCCGCACGCCCAGGAGCTCGGGCGGGGCTGGCCATCCCCACGGGCACCCCAGGCGCACGCAGCCCCGCGCGTCCTTCCCCAACGCGACCTCCGGCTAGGATCCGCCCGGGAGCGGCGCGGGGCGTCCGGGGGTGCGCGCCCCCCGCTCCCCGCGTGCCCCACGCTCCCGGGCCGGGCGGCGGCAGCCCGGCGCGCTCACCAGATGGCCATCCTGCTCTTGGGGTAGTCCAGCCGCTCCAGGCAGCCGAGGAAGTGAGGCAGCGCGTGCGCCGCGTTGCGGGCGAGGATGGCCACGAGCACGGTGGGTCTCTGCACCGGCGACTCGGGGAAAACCTCCGGCTCCTCTTCGTCGTGCTCCGAGTCGGGCTCCGCGGCGAAGCGCGCCCGGCAGCCGCGGCGGAGCAGAGCGGCGGACAGGAGCAGCAGCGAGCAGGCGAGGGTGGCGGCGCGGCGCGCAGCCATGTTCGCGGCCGCGGCGGGCGGCGGTAGACTGGCGGCCCGAGGGCGCGGAGGCCGGCTGCGAGCGCCGGACGGGGGACGCGGCTGCCGGGTCGGCTGGCGTGCGCGCGCGCTGGCACCGGGCCCTGCAGCTCCCCAGCCTCCGGCCGCCGCCGCCCCCGCCAGGCCCTGAAGCGGGGGCGCACCGAGTACCTGCGGCCGCCGCGCGCGCTAGGGCTCCGGCTCGCGGACAGCCGCGTGTGGGGGGCTGTCCGTGCCGAGTCCCGCGGAAAGTTCCTCCAGTCCAGGCTCAGCTCCTACAGCTGAGGTCTGTGGCTTCCCCCGGGGCCGCGAGGTGTGGCCGTCTCTGCCAATGAGCGTGTGTGTGTGTGTGTGTGTGTGTGTACATAACGGTGCAACTCCGAGAAAATTTATTCTGCTTTTGCAAACCGCAGTCTAAAGTCCTTCACAGTGATGCAATGTATCCAGTTTTGCATAATGCACCTATTGACTGGACGGGTAGAGTTCTAAAATGGAAAGTCACCCAGGTATCCATTACTATGGTAAACATTTTTTTTTTTTTTTAACTTCCACAAAGGCAGAGTGTTTGCATTTCCCTATGCACTCACTCAATTCCTCTTGAAGTTCATCCTTGACTGAGCAGAACCCCATTATGCCAAGCTTGCAGACTTGGAGAATGAGAGTCAGACTGAATCCTTCGCAATTAAGAGGAAGCCCCTGAAGGCGCCTTAAGAACCCCCACCTCTCCCCCCCCCCCACTCCACCAGGGTCCTGTGCTTCCTCACGGGATGGCATAAAAGACAAGTTTCATCTAAATGATTTTCTTTTTCCTTAGTGACGCAAAGATTAACAAATGCAGGGAAAATTCATACCTGTTGGAGTAGGAGAGAGAGAAATAAGGAAAGAGAAGAAGGGGTGAAGGAAGAACACAATTAGCACATAAAATGTCATTATTAGGATAGACTGCCACAGGATATCTGCTCTTCGAACATAACATAGGAAAGAGAGGAATGAAATCTGGAGTTCCTTCTTTATGGAATTGTGTAGCCTTTGATCTATCTATGTGCAGGATGGGTTGGTACCACCGCGCATCCATGACCTCCAACCCCAGTTCACCCTCAGCCCTGTCCCACAGATTTTTTTACTTCTTTTGTGTCTCTCCTTTGCAACTATTAGAAGTCTTCATCGCTCTCCTCTCACCCCCTCAGGTCCTCAGAAGACTTTCACCTCCTTTGCTGAACTCCCTCAATGGCCTGTCACTAATATCCCTCCTTGCAGGCTCCTATTCCTAACAGAGATTTTGACCCCATCCTTTCCGTTCTCATCCATGACTTGGCTTTGCTCCATCGTTTATCTTTACTTTCTACCAGCTCCTCCCCCTCAGGATAAAAACTTAGTCCTCTCCTATCCTTGAAAAAAAAAATCTTCTTTTAATCCTGTGTCTTGTAGCAATCCCCTCAGTCTTCACCAAGCTCCTTCAAAAAGGGGTCTACACTTGCTTTATCCACTTCTTCATCTCCTACATCTCCTGCTTCTTTACAGAGGCTGTTCCGGCAAAGCCAACAGATGACCTCAGCATTCTGGAAGATTCAGTGACCTCTTTTCAGTTCTCACCTTCCTGGACCTGTTTCTACCTGTGTTTGCACCCTGTCACCAGGTGCCCCTTCATAATGTGCTTGCTACTCTTCTAGCACAGTATGGTCTCCCAGCATAATTGCATCATGCAAATCTATGTTTCCTGGTCTAACCTTTTCTCTGACATAAACTTTTATATAGAGTGGCCTATGTATATTTCCTTCTCCTCCATCCTCCTTTGGAAACTGCCATTGCTATCCTGCATATAGACCACAGGGACTGTTAGTGTGCCCTTTCCCCGGGATGACATGGGATTGATGGACACTAGAGCCTAGTCTTGCAGGGTGTATTCAGTTTTCTGAATGTTCTCCTGGCTGATTACAAAAAAAAAAAAAAAAAGCCTGTTAACCATTTATGGCCTGGCAAAGAAAATGAGATTTTCCCTGATGGTGGGGATTTGTAAAAAACACATTTCACATTCTGTGAAATAATCATAAGAACAGGCATATAATATGAAACAATAGTTTATATGTGTGAAATGTAGTGTATATTTAATTAGTCTGCAGACAAAGCTTGGTGCAGAAGCAAATTCCATAGCAGCATATATAAACTTTGCAAAACTCTATTACCCATTGGGCTAACTAATGAATTCAGTAAAATTACAAGATACAAAATCAATATGCAAAAATAAGTTGGGTATATACACTAACAACAAACTACCTGGAAAAAATCCAATTTTCAGTGGCATCAAAAACAATAAAATATTTAGGAATAAATTTAATGAAGGAAGTGAAAGATCTGTACATTGAAAACTATTGATGAAGGAAATTGAAGATGACAAAAATAAGTGGAAATATATCCTCTGTTTATGGATTGGAAGACTTCACTAGTGTTAAAATGTCCATACTAATCAAAGCCATCTATAGATTCCATGCTATTTCTTTCAAGATTCCAGTGGCAATTTTAAAGAAAAAAAATCCTAAAATTCACATGGAACAACAAAAGACCCCGAATAACCAAAATAATCTTGAGAAAGAACAAAGAAGGAGGCATCACACTTCCTAATTTCAAACTATCTCACAAAGCTATAATAGTTAAAACAGTAAAATACTGGCATAAAAGGGGACACATAGACAAATAGAACAGAATTGAGAGCCCAGGAATAAACCCATGTATATATGCTCCACTAGTGTTTGACAAGGGAGCCAGGAATGCACAATGGAAAAAGATCATCTCTTCACTAAATGGTACTGGGAAAACTAGATATTTGCACACAGAAGAATGAAACTGGACCTTTATGCCACTTGAAAAATTAACTTGAAACAGTTTAAAGACCTAAGCGTAAGAACTGGAACTGCGTAATTCCTACAAGAAAATACAGGAAAAAGCTCCTTAACATTGGTATTGGTAATGACTTTTTTTCAAAATGATACCAAAGGCACAAGCAACAAAAGAAAAATAAACAAGTAGGACTACCTTAAACTAAAATGATGAAAAGAATGGAGAAAATGTTTCCAAACCATGTATCTGATAAGGGGGTTAATATCCAAAGTATACAAGGAACTCATGCAACAATAGCACGCCAATAATCCTATTTTCAAATGGTCAAAGACCTGAACAGATATTTTCCCAAAGAAGATATACAAAATGTATGAAAATGTGCTCAGCATCATCAAGGAAATCATCAGGGAAATGCAAATCAAAACCACAACGACATATCACCTCACACCTATTAGTAGGACTAGGATTGAAAAGACAATAGGTAACAAATGCTGTCAAGGATGTGGAGAAAAGGAAGCAATCTGTACACTATTGGTGGGAATGCAAATTGAGGTAACCATTATGGAAAACAGTATGGAGTTTTTTCAAAACATTAAAAATAGATCATGTAATCTAGTGATTCCATTTCTGCTTTTAGATGTGAAGAAAATGAAGTAATAGTCTCAAAAACATATCTGCACTCAGATATGCACCCAGATATTCATTGCAGCATTATCTATAGTAGCCATGACATGAAAAAATAAGTGTCTGCTGATGGGTGAATGGATAAAGAAAATGTGGCCTCTGTGTGTGTGTGTGTGTGTGTGTGTGTGTGTGTGTGTGTGTACATGAAATATACATTTATAAAAAGAAGGAAATCCCTTCATTTGTGACAACATGTGAACTTTGAGGCTATTAAGCTAAGGAAAATAAATCAGAGAACTCTGTTATATGGTTATATATGGAATCTAAAAAAGCTAAACTCACAGAGACAGAGAGTAGAATGGTGGTTGCCAGGACTGGAGGATGGGGGAATGGGTGAAGGTGGTCAAAGGGTACAACCATCTGTTTACAAAAGGAATCAGTTCTGGGGATGTAATGTACAACACGATGACAATAGTTAAGAACACCATATCATACACTTGAAAGTTGCCAATAGAATAGATCTTAACACAAAGTTCGTTCGATATTTTAAAAATCACTCAAAAGAATTTTACAAAATCCAATGTGCAGTCTCATATTGAGCTCACTCAACCTGATAAAGGCCATGCACAATACCCTACACCCAACAATATATTTAATGGTGAAAGAATGAACGTTTTCCTCCTAAGATCAAGAACAAGACAAGAATGTCCTAACTCAGCACCTCCATTCAATATTGCAGTGGATGATTTCGATAGGGCAACAGAGAAGGTAGGAGGGAAGGAGGGAAAGAAGGAAGGAGAAGAGAAGGGAGAGAGAGGTGGCAGGTATAGAGTTAGGGATGGAAGGAAATAGGAAGGTTCATTTAAAACAAGCTAAGTATGTCGGCAGATATATTTTAACATGAACGTGTAGGGTAGATTTAGTCCTTCTATGCCAGTGGTTCCAAATTCAATGATTTATTGAAATCTATTTCATTAACAAGATAAAAAATATGTTGAAAATGGAAAAAGGAAAAAAAAACTATCGCAAATCTACTACCCCACCACAACCTCTGTTGAATGTTTTGGGATAGTTTTAATATGGCATTTTTAATTTGGGTGTTTTAATTGTGAGTTTGTTCTCATTCCTGCTAGTGAAATTCAACACTTATGTTGACAGAAAATGTGAATACACATCTAGAGACAGAGATGTGATTTTTTTTGACTGGGAATTGCTTTTGGTACCTTTTCACATTTACAGAGCCAAGTATTATTTAAGACTGCATGTCTGCAGCTGTTTAAGTATTTTATATACAGAAATGACCAATTTAATATCACTTTTAGTCTAATTCTTAGACAAAGCCAAAATAAAATATTTAATAAACATGGAATACATACATTATCTATTTAATATTTTATATATTCAAATACTACCAATAAAATCAAAGTCCACATGCCTAGCACCCATCCTGAGAAACAGAACATGAACCATCAACTTTGACACCCTCTGGGTATCCCTCCCTGTCACAAAATTCTGCTCTACTCCCCAGAGACAAGCACTCGCCTGAATTTTGTATTAATCAGTTTCTTAATTTTATTTAGAACTTTACCTCCAGTGATGGTAAATTTTGTGGGTCAGTTTGGCTAGGCAATGTACCCAGTAGTAGATTAAACAAATCTAGATGTGTCTGTGAGGTATTTTCTTGATGCAACTAATAATTAAATCAGTAAACTTTGAGTAGAACAGATTACCTTTCGGGCACCTGAGTGGCTCAGTGGGTTGGGCCACTGCCTTCAGCTCAGTTCATGATCTCAGGGTCCTGGGATCGAATTCCGCATTGGGCTCTCTGCTCAGCAGGGAGCCTGCTTCCCCCTCTCTCTCTCTGCCTGCCTTTCTGCCTACTTGCAATCTCTCTCTGTCAAGTAAATACATAAAATCTTTAAAAACAACAACAACAACAGATTACCTTTCATAGTGTGGCGGCCCTCATTCGATTAGTGGAAGGCCTTATGAGAAAAGATTGAGTCCTCTAAGAAGGAAAGAACTCAGCCTCCAGGCCGCCTTTGAGTTCAAGACTGCAGCATCAACTATGTCCTAGGTATCAAGACTACCAGTCTGCCCTACGAATCTTGCATTTGCCAGCCCCCAAAACTGCACGAGCCAGCTCCTTAATAGAAGCTCGCTCTCTCTTTCTCTTTGAGTCTGTGTGTGTGTGTGTCTATGTGTGTGTATGTACATGCACACACGCAGCCTATTGATTCCGTTCATCCGGATAACCCCTCCTAATACACCTCCGAAATATGTAGTCGTGTTGCCTACTTTTGAATATTTTTTCTAATTGCCATACAATTTACCGAAAGTATGCAATCCAATGGCTTTTAGTGTATTTACAGTTATGCAACATCACCATAATCAACTTTAGAACATTTTCATCACCCCAAAAAAGAAATCTCATATTTGTTAGCAGTCAATCCCCATTTCCTAGCCCGAGGAACAGCTAATCCTAACCGTCGGGAACAGCTAATCTACTCTGTCCCTATAGATTTGCCTATTCTAGACATTTCATATAAGTGGAATTATACAACACACAGATCTTTGTGACTGTCTCCTATCCCTTAGCATGATGTTTTCAAGGCCCATCCATGTTGTAACACACATATCAGTACTTCACTCCTTGAAGTTGCTGAGTGATATTCCATTGTATGGACAAACAACCTTTTATTTATACATTCATAAAATAATGAAATTTTGGGTTGTTTCTACTTTTGGGCTGTCATGAATAATTTTGCTGTGAACATCTATATACACGTTGTATTTGAGTTTTATATAAATCACATCATATTTTGTATATTATTCTGTGACCAATATTTCTGACAGTACATTAGGGTTTTTGAGATTCATGCAAGTTGTTGACAGAAGCTAGGGTTCATTATTTTCACATAGTAGTATGTTGTATGATTATACAACAATAAATGTACCTATTCTGTTGATAGATATTTGGGTTGTCCTAGTTGTTCCTATTCCAACCAATACTTCTGTAACTATTCTTGTACATGTCTCCTGGTCCACAGATTTTTTTTTTTTTTACCATAACCTTCAGGGAGAAATCCACTTGATATCATGGTATAGTACAAATATATAACAGAGACAAAGTGTTTCCTAAAGCAATACTTACTAACAGTTATTCTAATTACATGCTGTGCATACTGATACTTTCTCTTCTATTTTAAATAATTCATTTTTTAAAACTGGGCCCAAGTCACTCATTTTATTTCACAACCTGTAAGGATCCTAGCCCTCCATTTGAAAAATACTACTCTAGGCTATGTACGAGGGCATAGGATCACAAATCATAGGATTTGTGCATCTTTCCTCTGCTCTACTTTTTGGCCTACTCAGCTTTTGTTACCCATCTCATGGGTATTTTATGGTATCCCCTTGACTCAATTTACATTTTCTTCTTCTACCAATGTAGTTGAGTACCGATTCATGTTTGCTAGCCATTCATGTCCTTTTAAAAATGTATTCCCATTTTTTATAGAGTGTTTTGTTTCATTTCTTAATTTTTTAGGAATTCTTTATATATTCTAGATGTGAATCCTTTCTTTCAATTATGTATCACAGATGCCTTTTCCAAGTCAATGGCTTCTTTTCCCCATACAATCTCTGTGTCAGAAATTCTTAATTGAAATATAGTCAAATGTAGCAAACTTTTTTCATATAGTTGGCATTTTTTGTGTTTTACTTAGGAAATCCTTTTCTATCTTGGGGATCATAAAAGTTCTTTTACATTTTCTCCTAAAATCTTTACTTATTTGTTTTTCATGTTAAACCTTTAAGATATCTGGCATCTATTTTGTTTATAATGCAATTAGGAATACAATTTTATATATATATATATATATATATATATATATATATATATAACTATATATATAAGTATATGTATATATAATATAAGTATATATATAGTTGTTTCAACTCTTCCCAGCACCTACAACCTTACTCTGTCCATATTTGTATGACTCCGTATTTGGTTCCATTGGTTTATCCATCACATATCTGTACCAGTATTACATACTCTTAATTATAGGCCTTTTTAAAAAAGATTTTATTTATTTATTGGACAGACAGAGATCACAAGTAGGCAGAGAGGCAGGCAGAGAGAGAGGAGGAAGCAGGCTTCCTGCCGAGCAGGGAGCCCAATGCGGGGCTCGATGCGAGGCTCGATCCCAGGACTCTGAGACCATGACCTGAGCCAAAGGCAGAGGCTTTAACCCACTGAGTCATGCAGGTGCCCCAATTATAGGCCTTTATAGTAAGTTCCCTTTGCTTGTTCATCAGAAAGGTCTTCGTTATTACTGGCCCTTTTATGCCCATTATTTCAGAACCAGTTTATCAGATATTAGGGAAATTCCTCTTGGGACTGTGATTAGAGTTGCTAGAATTTATAGATCAGTGTGGGGGTACTTACCACCTTTATGATACTTAATCTTTCTCTCCAGAAGCACAGTATGTCTGTCCACTTTTTTAGGCCTTCTCTAATTATCTACAATAACATTTATAATCTGTAAAGTGTTGCTCCTCTTTATCCTTGGTACCCTATTTTTGTTGTTGTTTTGGTTCCAAATGGAAGCAGTATTTTAAAAATTAATATATATATCCTGATTTTGTAAGTGAGGGGTTTAGATTGTACTCTTAAATTTGAGAAATTGGAGATAATATTTTGGATCATTCTAAATTCTTTTTATATAATAGAGGTCCCTCATATTCCTCATACACATGCATGGTAAACTATCATAACATCCTAAATATTTTACTAAAGGTATAAACATCTCATGTATTCTCCTCAAAATACAGAGGATGGGAAATTGTATGCTTTATGTGCAAAAGAAGGAACAAAATATATATGAGCATTCTTACAACCATTGTATTAAAAGCTGACACAGAATGCTGACTTCTCTTTTTCAGCTTGAGATCACTGTCTTATATGATACTTTGTAAAACACCTTTTCTTTTTAAAAACACTAAAAACTCACATCATAATTCAAGGTTCATTTTTTCCCTTGAGACTCTAGTTGAATTAAAATGTCTCTGCTTAGACATTACTGGTTTTTTAAAAAATAGGAATAAAATGGTCTGGCTCAGATATCAAAATGGGAAATCAGTAGAGCCAGTGCCAGATTACACTGAATTTGATTACATCCAGTATACTCAAGGAGAATTTTATTTGTTGTTACTTACCTAGCTTTTCCCCCAGCCACTTTATTTCTCTAAAATAGTTAACTATTGAAGCATTATAAAAGGAGAAATTCTTCAGTCCCTGAGAAGCTGAAATTCTAATCAGTTCTCTTGCGGGTTTCACTCTAGATGGCCACAAAACTCATTTTGAGTCTATACTTTAAGTTTTCCCAAATCCTTTGTTCTCTGTTTTAGACATTCCCAGTAGCCAAGAATTTTATTCATGGTTTCATTGTTTAAAATGGAAATACTGTCCATTTTGTCTTTAACTCTTTGTATTAGACAATGACATTAAAAGTCAGAATCATGCTAAAATGTTTCATGCTTTTTCTAAGGTATAGAATTTCATTTATTTGCTGAAGGGTAGCATTAGCTTTTTTAGTCTATGGTTCTTTCTGCATCCTTCTGGATTCCTTCACTCCCTTTTTTCCTTAAGCTTAAAATCACAATCTTCCCCAGATGTTTGACCTTGTTCACACAGTACCTAATTCTACTGGATCTCCTTACTGATTTATAAAATGTTCCCTCTATTCATATTAGGAACAAAATGCTGTTAATTCTTCCGTAAATACCATCAATGGAACTGACTGTGATCTTTAGGAGTCAGAAAGATTTACCTACTTCTAATAACTTGAATTAGTGTCGCTGATCAGTGCTTCAGGGAGCCTACTAATTTCAGTGTCATTTGCTTCTTTGGGGGTTAGCTGCTGCTTTGTGGAAATACAGTTTAATGGCTTCATTTAAATGAAATACATTCTGGGACAATTTGTGAATCTTCATGTGTGGTTTTCCCTCACATCAGGAATAGATGCACTTCTTTTCCGTGTATGGCAGGCACTGCTTTCTTTTTTCTTTCTCCTTCCCTCCATGCTTCCTCCTCCTCTCTTCCTCCCTCTCTCTCCCTGATGCATTCAAACTTTTCATGTGGCTTTTAACAAGTTGACCTCAGTATGGGCTTCACCATGTCTCTTTTGCTTGTTATTCATGTAGCATTTTGTACCTGCAAATTTCTCTTTCATCAGATTTGGTGCAATTTTTCATTATTTATTTTTTTCAATTTTTTTTTTTCCTGCCCCATAGTTTTTCTTTTCCCCTTCTGGTATCTGATTTACAGGTATGTTGAATTGTTTGATGTCATGCAGCAGGTCTCTGAGGTTCTGTCCATTTTTAAAAATGATTTTTCTGTTTATTGTTTATTTTGGATGATGACTCTACCTTCAAGTTCACTTAATTTTTCCTCTGTAATTTCCATTAGGCTTTAAATCCACCCAGCGAAGGTTTTTTTTTTCCCCCTGAAACTTTAATTTTTCACAATTTCCACTTGCTATTTTTTCTTTTTCCCTTATGAGACTTCTTATTTGTGTCCTGAGCTTTTCATTTACTGAAAACATGTTTTTGTTTTACTTTATTGAGGAGAGTTGTCATCGTTTAAAATCCTTACCTGTCCGTTTCAATCTCAGGGTCAAACTAAAAAAAAAAAAAAAAAAAAAAAGGACTCATCTTCTTGACATTTCGAATCCTACCTTGGGTCTTATGAGTAAGCTGCCGAGGTTCTGGATTCTACTGTCTATGCCTCAGATGTCCTCCCCTGCCTCTCTGAAACTCCGCGTCCTGGGTTTCCAGGTCACCCGCCCAGGCCGGTTTGCACCTCGCTGTCCGGACCGCTCACTGCACAGTGTCAACTCCCGCTCCTCCGCTCCCGAAACCCGGGTCCCGCCGGAAAACACGGTTCTTGGCCGTCCCGGTCTCTCTTCTTTCCCCTTTCTTCCACAGAGAGCTCAGCGACGTCCACACTTCCAGAAGTCACCTGGCAGGGACCGGAGCGAGGCTCTTCCTGCTCCCAGGAAGCGGAGACCTGCGGCCGAGGCGGAAGGCGCGGAGGCGTTCGGTGGCTCCCAGGCTCTCAGCGGGGCTGCAGACAGCACCGGCGGACCGAGAGCGCCGGGCTTCTGGGCTAGGCGTCCCCTGGAACGGTCTCCCCGCGGCCGTCCGCCCAGGTGTGAATTCTCGCCGAGCCGAACCCGAGCCGCTGCGCACGGGTTCCAGCCACACAGGCCAGGGAGCGGGGCTCATCTCACTTCCCGCCCGGGCTGTGCGGCCCTCCGCCCGCAGGCGGCGCGCGCCGGGGAAGCGGAACCCGGACGCGCGCGCGCCCCTGCTTCTGGCCGGGCTCAGGGCGCGGTGCACCAGCGGCTCGGCCCCCTGCCCGGCATGGCGGAGCGCGAAGATTCCGAGCCCACCCCGGGCTGCAGCGGTCTGGGCCCGGGCGGCGTTGGCGGCGGCGGCGGCGGCGGCGCCCACCCATGGGCTCCGGAGGACGCCTGGATGGGCACCCACCCAAAGGTCAGAAGGCGCGAGAGAAGCCGGGCGCCGATCCTGGCCCCTTCCCTAGAGGGACCCTCGGCCCTCGCCTCCCTGCGGGGCCGGGTCGTCGAGTTTGTGCGCGAACCTCCGAGAAGGGGACCCGCGTGCACAGTGCGCGTGGCGAGCCGTCTAGGTTTTGTTTGCTTAACTGAGTTGAACTATTGTTCTGACACCCCCGCCCCGCCCCGGCCCCGGCCCCGACCCCGGCCCCGACCCCGGCCCCGACCCCGGCCCCGACCCCGGCCCCGACCCCGGACACACACCCACCCAAGCCTTTCCAGAGCCAGACGTTGAACCAGCGCCTCTGCAGGCAGAGCCCAGTAAGAACCATCCCGCCAGTGCCTGAGTTTGGCTGTGCGGGGCCCCTTCTGGGGAGGGCCTCGTTTAATCCTGCAGTAACCAGGGAACCGCAGGACCCACAGCAAAGCAAAAACAACAAACAGCTTGCGGGCCTTGGTTAGTTAACAACGTCAAGGTTCGGGCACAGCCGTGTTTGCCCTTGGCCTTGAGTCCACTGTGATTTAGCTCAGGGCGATTTCCTGATTTTTCTAATTTCTTGTCCACTTTGAATAGATTCTTCCCCAAAGCTGAACTCCTTAATATTTGGGTGGTTTTTTGTTTTTGTTTTTGGTAAAGCACAGAGAATATGTGGCCTTTGCTTGCTTCTGCTTGGCAAGTTGCTGCTTTGGACCAGTCCTGTCCCATGAATGGACAGTGAACGGAGATGCGGGTTGTGTTGGAATCTCAGAGACTGGCCTAGTTATTTCAGTACAATTGCAGTCTTCTGCGGGGAATTAGTATTTTATGGATCATTTTCTAAAAACAGTCCCGAAAAGAAAAATTTCGAAGATGTAAATCTGAAGACTTAATCCCTTTTCATGTTCTCTTTCTAGATTTTATTCCCCTTCCCTATCCCCTTACTCTCTGTCAAGGTGAGAAAAACAAGCATGAACATGTTATTCGGTGTCATAAAAAGAAGAACCATAACACCGTTTACTAGCATGAACCGGAGAGTTCTGCCTGAGACTTTGAGTAGACTGCTTGAGTTTGGAGACCCTGTTAGGTCACCAGCTTTGTGGGTTTTTTGGGGGGGGGGGGGGACGGTTGGTTTTTTTCTTTTGGAAGTTTTAAAATCTCATTGTTCCTTGGTTTCCTCATCTGTAAAATAGAGATAAGAATTTACCTTACAGGTTTGTTACAGGATTAAATCAGTTACTATTTGTAAAGCACTTGACATACAGTAAACACTATATAACATATGTAAAATATATAGTATGCAACATTAATTTCATATTATTCTCATGGTTAGAAATCCTCAGGGTTTCTTTATGAATAAAATGCAAACTTTTAGCTTGGCTGTCAAGACCTTGTTTTCCAATTACCAATTTCAGTGTCATTTTCAAACACATTTGAGGTGTGAGGAAGACGGCCAACAATACCACTGTTCTCCTGCACCTGCCCATGCTTAGGATGAAGCTCGTGGGAGAGTATGACCACAGGTCTGTACCCATGCCAGTCTGCCAATGCCTCACCTCTGCATGAGGCCTGCTTACCCACTGAGTCATTGGGATAGCTGGAAACCTCAGACTTCCCTTACAGGGGTAGTCCACTGAAGAATGTTCTCCAGGGCTGACCAGCAAGTCTGAAAGAAGACAGGAGTCGTATTTTAGTGGACTTTCTTCATAGGCAAGCAGAGGCCATGGAAATAGTAGCTCTCACTAATGTGCTACAGCAGAAATCCTATTCAAAGATATCTGTGCTCCTGGCAGATAGATTTCTTTATAGGCCTTATACATATAGAATATGTGTGGCCTCTTCCCACATATAGAATATGTCTGGCCTCTTCCCACGTATATGTGATTACTCACACTGTTACCCTGCCTTCACTATTTACTCAAATCATATCTGCCCTTTAGGGCCTAGTCTGTAATCCACTCTGCCAGGAAACATCCACCAACCAAGCCATCTGATTAGAGCTCCTCTGACATGTTGTCTCTTGTTTTTTATTCCACATGCTGGTTTTTAATCACTGTCATGGGTGGTTATTTGCCTAACAGTTGCAAGTGTGCATGTGTTTACCTTAACAGTTGCAAGTCTTTTAGAGATGGGGACCAGGTATTAATTGCCTTCTAATTCCCACTGTACCTAGAAGAGGTAAATATAAATATATACTTTATATATATATATATATATATATATATATATATATATATAATGAGTAGTTGTTGATTGGGTGAATGAAAATATTAAGAGATTCTTCCTTCTCTGACAATTACATTTTGATTTCCAGTATTTAGAAATGATGGAATTAGATATAGGAGATGCCAGCCAAGTTTATATAGCATTTTTGGTTTACCTGGACCTCATGGAGAGTAAGTTATTTGTTTTATTGTTTCCTTGTTGGGGCTACGGTGGGTGAATGGGGAGTTGGGTTGGGATATGGCATTTAAGCATTTTCTGTTAATGTTGTCAGTTTTGTAATTTCTTTGTTTACGTTGGGAATTACTGGGTAACAGAAAATACTAGAAAAGTAAAGAGAAGATAACATTATGGGTGATGTTTGCTCAGTGGAGTATTAGGTAGAAATTTAGAATTTTATCTTTTATTTTTGATAAATTATTGTCCATTCAATGATGCACTTTCAGGTAAAAGTTGGCATGAAGTAAACTGTGTTGGATTACCAGATCTCCAGCTCATTTGCCTCGTCGGCACTGAGATAGAAGGAGAAGGATTACAGACTGTGGTGCCTACACCCATCAGTGCTTCCCTCAGCCATAACAGGTGGGCAGCTGATTTTGGTCTTTAACAGGTTAGTTCCTTTCCACTAGGAACCATTGAATTCGAGGTAATAATATATTTTTAAAGGAAAATAGGTTACTCGGATCATAGCTTTACTCTTGGTTATTTGAGGAATAAGTTAAATGGGAGCATTTAACAAGTATTTAACACTTACTGTATTATCAGTACTTTTTCAGAGAAGGAATATATAAGATAGAAATACTATCCTAAAGGTAACAGAAAATGTTTTCATTCTTATAAGGAGGCAAGACCATTACACTTCAAACACAGGTATTTTAAGAGGTACTGTAATAATTGATACAAATTATATTTGCTATAAGTGGTGGCGAAGAGTGTTCCTAACATGCAAGTTGAAATGAAAGGAAGTCTCATAAAGTTCATGGGATCTTTTTAAAAAAATCTTTGCTACACAGAATTGGATTAATCGTATCTTTATTTCATGACACATTCTCTCAATCAACCTCACGAAACGAAATTAGATTCTTGGCAGTAACTTGTGTCTAACTGAACGGGTCTCCTCCTTCTTTACTTCCACTGTCCTGAGGTAATCATCCTGATCCCATAGCCATTGGGAATTTTTTTATTTTAGATCTTTTTTACTTTATAAAGAGCATATAATCTTTTGACACTGACTTTATATACTCAATATTATATCGCTGAGATTTATCCATTGTTGCATGTTTGGTTTTCGCTGCTGTATCACATTCCATCGTGTGATTGTACCCTAGTTTTTACATCCACTTGCCTGTTAATGGAGAGGTGCTAATGTTCGACTTTAGGGGATAATTTCAAATTATTTTCCAAAGTGGTTCCTTCACTTTACTTTCCACCTGCAGTGTAAGCAGCATCTCTTGGAGCTGTATTGTTTCTGACATTTCAAATTGTCAGACTTTAAAGTTTTTGTTAGTTGAATGGGTTATCTCATGGTAGTCTTAATTTGTATTTTTCCTGATCTCTGATATATTGAACATCTCTTTATATATTTATCATTTCCTCTCTTGAGAAATTCCCATTCATATCCTTTAAAAATTGGGTTGTTTGTAGTTTTCTCACTGACTTATAGGAGATCTTTATATATCCTTGACGATAGTCCTTTTGGTTGTGTTTCCCAGTTCTTAAATCTGTTTTCAGGTATTTTTTGATGAATAACAGTTCTTAGTTTGACTGTAAGCATATTCATACATTTCTTACAATCAGTGTCTTTGAGTCTAGGTTAAGAAATATTTCCTATCTAAAGGTCTAAAAAAAAATCACCCAAATTTTCACTAAGAGTTTTGAAGTGTTTTTTTCTTTTTTTTAACGGCGTGAGAGGAAGGTTAGGGACCTTGTTTTCATGTGGATAACCATTTTTTTCCTACTTACGTTTGCTGAGTAGTCTCCCCTTTCCACATCATCTAACATATCACCTCTGTCATTTTCCAAAGCTCCATCTATGCATTGACTTGTTTCTGGGCTCTCTTCATATTCCATTAGTCAGTGTATCTGTCCTTATGCCACTAGCACATTTTCTTAATTCCTGCTTCAGAAGTCGTCCTGATATTCCTGGCATCTAGCTACCAAATCTCCCTTTCTGCTTTTCTTCTTCAGCAGCTGTAGCACGCAGCCTCTAAGATGACTTCTTGGACTGTGACCTCCTGGTAGTCCTACCCTTGTGTCATTCCCCTTCCTTAAGTGTGTCTGTACTCGCTGACTTGCTTTTAACAAATAAAATGAGACAAAAATGATGGGATGTTCCTTCTAAGATGACATTACAAAAGACTATGGCTTCTGTTTTGGACAGTCTCTCTCACTTTCTTGTTTTGAGGGAAGCCAGCTGCCCTGTGGACTGTCATTTAGAAAGGCGGGAAACAGAGGAATAAAAGTAATTATTGATGGAGAGATGGGGAGGGCTGGATTCCAGAAAATAGTTGAAAAGATTAATATTGAGCTAAAGGAAGAGGATCTCAACTTCAGAGATAGTGAGGCAGGAAAAAAGGACAGGTGAAAACATGGTTATATTTGGCTGGGTATATGCATTTACAAGAGGGCAGAGTACCTTAAATTCCGACATAAAGGGCTTTGATGAATACCTTTGTTTTTCTTGTTCACTGTGATTGACATAAAAGAGCACCGGACTGAGCCTTAAGACCTGGGTTCTGGTCTTGGCACTGACACTTAACATTTTGATCATTGATGACACACCTAATTTCTCTGGGTTTCAGTTTCTTTGTCCTTCAGTGAAGGATTTAGATTGTCAGTGGATAATATGTAAGATCCTTTGCAAATCAAAGCTACCATAGTTGGCTATTTTCATTAGTGTATTCTATAAAACTACAGTAAACTAATTTTTAGATTTCTAGTAACATTTTGGCACAATTTTGTATAATTCATTATAAGAATTTTTTGTTTTCAATATGTCAGGCTATGACAGGGTGTTTACTGTGAGATTTTTCTGTGTTTCAGAATCATAAATAGTTGATGGAGTTGACATCAAATTTGATCACTGATACTTTCTGTTTTTTGCTAGCATGATTTCCAAGCCTCTCTATTTAAAAGACTTAATAATTCATTCATTAAAACTCCCCCTATGTGTCTTTTAGTTACTACAACAAATACTTATTATTGTTTGCTATTTGTTTGAACAAGGAACCACCATTGGGAATTAACCTGAATTTAGTCCTAAAAATTAAAATCAATAGTCTGTTTGAATCAAAATGATTTTCATAAGTCTAGAGGTACAGTCTGAGTCCTGTTACATTCTAGTTTTTTCTAACTAGTGATTATTGATTTTCTAGCTTTATTACATAAAGCTTGTTTTCCTCTTTAAATAGAATTAGTTGGGAGGATAATTTAGTAAGCCATTTTTACCCTCTTGGGTTTAATAACCCAGATGGCTTAAGCCTTTGTGTTTTGGTTTTTATATAAATATTTATACTTACATTATGCAGTAGAATAGTAATGTAGAAAATAGCACAAATGAGGCCCAATACCCACTAGGTTTATTATGCCTTTTGTGGCATAAAATTTTCTCAATTCAAAGTATACAAATAACTTTTTAACAAATAAAGATTTTGTGTGTGTGTGAATGAGAGAGTGTGTGTTTGATTTTATTCCTCAGTCTTTAACAGGAGTGATATTTTAGGTAATAGGCATACTTTTATCTATTTTTACCTCCATGCATATTTTGTATATAAAGTGTCATATATCTAACAGTAATGCTGTGATTTCAGACATTTGTTGTTAATATAGGAATTTTTCTTCATTAGTAACTCAAAGAAAATGGTTAACTTTGAATCTTTGGTAACCTTGCATTGGGAAGAAATTTATGTTCTAAAAATATTTGGGTAGGACCTTGTGAGGGTAGCTCACTACAAATAAATATATACATATACATATATATAGAGAGAGAGAGAGAGAGGCTCGTATAAAAATAAAATGTTTTATATAAGAAAGCTTACTGCTTTCTTTATTCAATAATAAATCATCTATAAAAATAAATCACTGTGTTCACTTTTAAGCAGCATTTTTGTCAGGTGATATTGTTGAGGCTTTTTAGTTTTTACTTACCAAATATTTGCTGAGTGACTATTATGTGTCAGGTAGTGATCTAAGTGCTGGGGATACCATGTTGATCAAGACAGTTCCCTTTTTGGTATAAATGACATATGACATTATATTAGGTTTCGGGTGTACAGCATAATGATTTGGTATTTGAATATATTGCAAAATGGTCAACACAAGAAGCCTAGTTAAGATCTGTCACCATACATAGTTACAGAATTTGTTTTATTGTGATAACATTTAAGATCTACTTTCTTAGTCACTTTCAAATATGCAGTACAGTGTTACTAACTCTAGTTGCCATGCTGTACATTATATCGCCATAATTTACTTGTATTATAACTGGAAGTTTTGGCCTTTTAACTCCTTTAATCCATTTTACACACTCCCTGCCCCCTGCCTCTGACAATCACTGATCTGTTCTCTGTATCTATGAAAATTTTTTTTAAGATTCTGGATATAAATGGGATCATATAGTATTTTAGACAGCCTCTTGAAAATGGTGTTCTAGCACTAAATGTTGGTTTGGAAAATGAGTTTTATTTTATTTTTTGGTAACTGTTGGATGGGATCTAATAAAAACAGAATTCTTCTTTGTTCTGAGACTTAATGAAGTGTAATTTGGGACTGCCTCCACTTATTTTATTGTTAGGTAATTGAATAACAGGGATAATGGAGTACTGATAAGTACTTTATAGAAGGTTGTAGCAGGACTCAGAGGAAGGACGGGAAAAACCTCCTGTACATGGTAAGAGACCATGTTTTAGCAGGACAACTGCAAGGAGTTAAGCACGATCGCCTGCTTGTAAGCGTGGTGTCTAGTTCAGAGCTGGTGCTCCATGATGTTGGGTAAGGCAGCTAATGCATAAATGAGAAAATAGGGAAGGATAGGAAATGAGGTGGGAAAGTTTACCTAGATCATGAAGGCCATCACTGTTTTCAGTGCTTTGCTATTAAAAATTATACTATAATGAATAGCCTTGTAAGTATATCTTTGTTCTCATGCATGACAGTTTCTCTAAGGTGGAAATCTTGAGGTGAAATGGCTGGGACTTCAAGCATTTCCACCTTCCTCTATACTGGTCATTACTGTATTGCTCCCCTAAAGGTTGTCAGTTTAAAGTTTCATAATATGTAAGTTTTCATAGAGTAGAGGAAGAGATTTACTGACATATACCTGACAAAGATTAATTGATAGTACCTAAATAACTTCTGTGTCTCAAGGAAAACAACCTAACAAAAAACACGGATAGAAACAGGCAGTTCACAGAAAAGGAACTCAAATGGCTCAAATCCATTTATAATCAGGGCAATAGAAATATAAAATGTGCTCATTCGTGGTTTGTCTTAACTATGCAGATGCTTTTCAGACAGGTTAACATTGTTATTGTGTGAGAAAAAGAAGGTATTAGTTTATGGAGGAATCTTTGAATAGGACTACAACTAGCTCAGAGAGTACCTTTGAGTGAATTAGAAGGAGACATACAAAAAAAGTCTCTTCCCCAGAGTTGAGGGCCTGGTAAACAGCATAAGCCGGATTTCAGACCCACTTACAACAGACTGTCTTGTGCAAGGCACAATCTGTGCAGTATACACAATTCCCTGCCCCTGAAGCATGGCTGTTGAGTCCTGGCTTTCCACAAAGAACACCAAAAATTGCTGCTGCATGGATGGTGTCACTGAAAGGCTTTAGGCAGGGGAGTGATACTGTAGATGATTCCACGTGGTTATAAGAGTATTTTGCCTTTATAGACAATGTTACAGTATTTCAAAGTACGTTCCTAAGTGTACTCTCATTTCATCAGCACTAAAATTCTGAATGGTTTATAGGGTACTTCTCTTATCTACTTTCACATTAGATAAAAGAGCTGAGGTTAAAAATTTATCCTTATTTATACTCTACTGTTTCCAAAAGATTATGCAGGATTAAGTGAGTTATATCAGAGTCTCATAGTAGATAACAAAGCCTCATAGCTATTAAGTTCTGTTTCTATTTCTATTGGTGTTTTTAAAATCTTTTTTTATTGAACTATAGTTAACATACAGTATTATTTAAGTTTCAGGGCCACAACATAGTGATTCGAGAGTTGTATACATTACAAAATGTTCAAAATAAGTGTAGTTTCCATGTGTCACCATACAAAGTAATTATAATTAACTATAATCTCTATGTTGTACTTTTCATCCCCCATGATTTATTTATTTTATTACTGGAAGTTTGTACCTCTTAATCCCCTTCACCTATTTCGCCCATCCCCCCCAACACCCCCCCCCCCCAGGAACCACCAGTTTGATCTTTATTTATAAATCTATTTCTGGGTTTTTGTTTGTTTGTTGTTTTGTTTTTTAGATTCCACATTTAAGTGAAATCATGGTATTTATCTTTTTCCGTCTTATTTTACTTACCTTAATATCTTCTAGGTTCACCCATATTATGAATACCAAGATTTTATTCTTTTTTATGGCCGAATAATATTCCAACATATATAATACATATATATGTATTATATATGCACACACACACACTCCCCGCATCATTATCCATTTATCTACTGGTGGACACTTGGGTTGCCTCCATATCTTGGGTATTATAAATAATGCTGTATTAAACATAGGGGTGCATATATCTTTTCAAATTAGTATTTTCATTTTCTTTGGGTAAATACCCAGTAGTGGAATTACTGAATCATATGGTATTTCTATTTTTAGTTTTTTGAGGAACCTCCGTACTGTCTTCCATTCTAGCTGCACCAATTTACATTTCTACGGGCAGTGCACAAGGATTCCCTTTTCCCCACATCCTTGCCAACATGTTGTTTCTTGTCTTAAAAATTTTTTTTCAAGATTTTACTTATTTACTTGATAGAGATCACAAGAAGGCAGAGAGGCAGGCAGAGAGAGAGGGGAGGAAGCAGGCTCCCTGCTGAGCAGAGAGCCCGATGAAGGGCTCAATCCCAGTATCCCAGTACCCTGGGATCATGACCTGAGCTGAAGGCAGAGGCTTTAACCCACTGAGCCACCCAGGCGCCCCTCGTCTTAAACCTTTTATTGTAATATAAAAACAGATACAGAAAACCACACAATAAAAATGTATAGATTGAGTTATATGGTAAACATCTTGAAGCCTAGTAACCACCATCAAGTCAAGAAATAGAACTTTTCTGGTAATCCCCAAACCCCTTCCATGGGCTTTGTTCCAAGAATAAGCCTCTGTTTCCCTGTTTTTCTTTTCCTTAAAGTAGCTGTTAGTCATACTTTTATAGTAAAAATTTCCATGTGTTTATTTGTGATTTTGTTGTATCTTTTTTTAAAAGATTTTATTTATTTGAGGGGTGCCTGGGTGGCTCAGTTGGTTAAATGTCTGCCTTCCACTCAGGTCATGATCCCAGGGTCCTGGGGTTGAGTCCTGCATGGGGCTTCTTGCTTGGCATGGCAGGGTGCTTGCTTCTCCCTCTACCCTCTACCCTTACCTCTCCCCAGTGCTCATGCAGTCTGTCTCTCTCTCATGCTCTCTCTCAAATAAATAAATAAAATCTTAAAAAAAGAAAGATATTATTTATTTGAGAGAGAGAGAGAAAGAGAGAGCACAAGCAGGGGGTAGGGGAGAGAGAGAGAGAGAAGCAGACTCCTCGCTGAGCAGGGAGCCTGACATTGGGCTCAATCCTAGGACCCTGGGATCATGATCTGAGCCAAAGGCAGACACTTAACCGGGTGTGCCTTTTTTTGTTAAGTCAGGCTTTTTGAGGTTAAAGTTATATAGTAAAAATCACTTATTTTCAGGAAATAGGTGAGTTTTTAATGAATCTATATAGTCATGTAACCAATACACAGTTCCTCAAAACTCCCTCATGCTCCTCTGTCATCAATTCCTATAGTTTTGTCTTTTCCAGGGTGTCATAGCAATAGAATCATAGCCTTTGTGTCATGTTTCTACCCCTTACCATGATGCTTTGGAGAGTTTTCTGTGTTGTTGCATAGATCGTGCCCTTCTTTATTGCTTACTAGTAGTCCATCGTGTGCATTTGCCACAGTCTGTTTAACCAGTCACCACTGGTTGGACATTTGGATTGTTTCTGGTTTGGGGCTTTTATGGATGGAAGCTATAAACATTCATTTTAGGTCTTTGTGTACACAAGTGCCTTCAGTTCTCCTGAGTGAATATTTAGACACTGAATAGCTAACTAGTTCATATGATAAATGTATTTTTAACTTTATAAGAAACTGCCACACTGTTTTCCAAAGCTACTTTGCTATTTTCTGTACCCACCAGCAAAGTATAGAAGTTCTAATTGCTGCACAACTCAGCAACATTTTAAATGGTCAATTTATTTAATTTCAGTCATTCAGTTAAATATGTAGGGATATCTCATTATGACTTTAAATTTTGTATTTCCCTAATGACTAATGATGTTGAACAACTTTTAATGTATCTATTTGCCACCTGTACCTCTTCTTTGGTCAAGTATTAGTTCAAATCTATTGCTTATGTTTTAAAGATTATGTTGTGTTCTTAATAAATTGTAAGAGTTCTTTGTGTGTTCTAGATGCAATTCCTTTATCAAATATTCTTTTTATAATATTTTCTGCCAGTCTGTGACTTGTTTAAATTCTTTGGAAGAACAGGTTTTAATTTTGGTTGATTTTCAATATATCATTTTTTCTTTTACAGTTTGTAGTTTTTGTGTTCTGTGTAAGAAATGTGTGCTTAACCCACAGTCATAAAATTTGCTCCTACATTTGCTTTTCAGAGTTTTGCAGTTCTTGTTTTTCCTTTAGGTCTGTGATTAATTGAAAATTAATTTAGTGAGTTGAAATTTATATATGGTGTAAACCAAGAGGGTTAAGGTTCTTTTTTCTTTTTGCAAATGCGTGTCCAGTTGTTCCAGCATAATTTAATTGCTGCAGCACCTCTGCTGAAAATCACTTGACCATTTGTGTATGTCTGTTTCTGGACTCTCTAGTCTATATTCTTGATCTGTATGTCCGTCCTGTTGTCTGTGTCATACTGTCTTGATTACTCTAACTTTGTAGGAAGACTTGAAATCAGGTAATGTAAGTCCTCCAACTTCATTCTTTTTCAAAATTGTTTTTGGGGAGGCTATACTAGGTCCTTTTATTTTCCATATAAAATTTAAAATAAGCTTTATCTCTGCAAATAATTTTTGGAGTTGTTTGTGTCTCAAGACTTTTGCACATTAAAAAGTTTTTTTTTGGTATCTTATAAATCTCCATTAGTCTGCACCAGAGATTGGCACACCTTTTCTGTAAAGCTCTGGATAGCTAAGATTTTTGGTGTTGCAGGCTATTTTGTCTCTGTCATAACTCAGCTTGGCCATGTTAGTGTGAAAGCAGCCATAGACAGTATAGAAACACATGGGTGTGGCTGTGTTCTTATAACTTTATTTATAAAAAATAGAGGGAAATTCAGATTTGACTCACAGACCAATAGTCTCTAACTCCTGATGTATGGCTTCTGCATCTATCCCTTTGTTTTCCTTACAGTTTTCCTGTTAAAGAACCTGGACCGTGTAACCTGCATACTCTCCCTCACTCTGGGTCTGCCAACTGCTCATTCGCGGTGCATTGCAACATGTTTCTCTGTCCTCTGCCTTTTCTGCAGATTGGCAGCCGAAACCAGAGGGTTGGTAGATTTAATTTGATCACAGTAGTAAGACCATCATATAGCTGGTGGTCTGTTCTTTGATCAGTAGGCATATAGTATCTCTGTGTAATCTTGGTAAGTATTGATATTTAATGCCTAGCATTTCCTGGTGATTTTAACCTTTGTTACCACCATTGTTCTGCCTCAAGATTCCAGTTCACCTACCTCGGACTGCAGCATAGATGCATAGTATTAGTATTAGGGCTTTGGTCATATATTGTTCCCAGGACCTCTTGGTGCTGACTTCCCTCTTTGACTCTCAGGAAAGCATGGTGGAGAGTGAGTGGTTGAGAATGATAATATATTATAGGGAATATTAATTTTATATTAAAACATAACCTGCCAACTTTGGTACTTCATTGTTAGAAAGAATTTACTTGTCACACAGTGCACAGTCTACCTGAACATACCAGTAGTAAATCTGTTCTGTGCTGCTTAATATATGGGGTGTGTGTATGTGTGTGTGTGTGTTTTAATGCTCTGTATCCTTCAAAAACATTAAATAACATTTTTATTATTAGGGAATCAGGGTAGTATACAAACATCAGAGCCAGAGAAATTGATAATTTGCTGGGGCTGAAAGCTCATGTTATTTACAAAAGACATACAGCATGTAAAGTGTAGTAGCTCTCTCCTTTATTCAAGTCCTGACTTTGGGAGTTTGTTGTTTGTAAAACTGGACTAAACTCTATTCTTTGCGTAGGTAACTACCACTTAGCTATAAAATATTTCCCCAGTGACGACAATAAATCATTTCCTTGTGTCTCTCAAAGTCACTACAGTAGCTATCTTGCTGTTTGACTGCTGACTGGCTGAGTAGCATATATATTCACATGGCTTATATTTTCCATTATTTATTTTATGGTGTATATATACTTGCTGACTCCTTCTAGTCAGCCTGTAATGATTTATCTGTGTAAATTTCTAAGAATGCCGAAACAGTTTTTGTATCCATTTCCTATGTGTTTTTCCAGGCGTTGGACCTGATTTAATTTACATAGTTTCTGGCAAAAGTGCAGGATGAATGTGTATTTGAATGGAAGTGAGTGAATGCATTACTTTGAGCAAAAGGATGTTTTGTGACTGGTGATATCTGTAAAGCAGTTATACATAATATATGTTTATAGTTAAAACACTTTGACATATATTTCAAATCTCAGAAGATCTCGTGTATAATCGTCCATTGTGAAAATATTGATTTAACACTAATTGCTGATCTCCAGTGGGAGAATAGACTTGGTAAAGAGCCCATATATGACTATCTAGTAGGAAAGTTATGCTGATGGAGTAAGAGGTTGTTTGTGTTTCTTAAAGGGAAGGACATATCTCCTTTTTCTTTCATCTGAAAATACTTCTGCAAGCTAATGTAAATTGATTTTTAGCCTACATTTTAAAATACTATATTAAGTTATATATTTGGATGGTGTATGCATATGGAAAGTACTCTAGATTATTTCTTACTAAAGTGAATCTAGGAATCCATGTAGCAAGTTTGGTAAATGACTGTAAATGTTATGAGTACAGTTTCCCCAGACACAGCAGTGGTATAAAATCATATTAATAAATTCATTGAGATCAAAGAGCTCTGATGAATTTAAAGATGAGACAACCAGAGGAATCCTAATGAAAGCCAGAAGACTTTTTCAGTGCTAGGGTAGCAAATGAAGTCAAATTTATGTTCAGATAGTTTAATTAGCTTTTTTTTGGTTATTGATATTTGTTGAATGTCCCTAAATGGGAGAAGTATATCATAACAAAATTAGGATAGGTTTCTATAATAGTAGTATAGGTAGTCATAAATAGGAAAATGTCTTAAGTAACTCACACAAGGATAAATAAAAAATTATGAAGAAAAATTTTTTTTCTGTGTGTGTGTTTTTTTTTTTAAGTAACCTCTGTGTCCAGTGTGGGGGTTGAACTCACAACCCTGACATCAAGGGTCACATGCTCTACTGCCTGAGCCAGCCAGGCACCTTGGTTTTTTGTGTTTTTTTTTTAACTGTGAGCTTTTTTCTTTTAATAGAACCCATGTCATCTCTCAATTTCATTGTCAATTTAGTTTCTTCAGTAATATGTGAAAGATGTGCTGAAAACTAAAACCACAGTTGCTATATTTTAAGTTTATCTGTATTTATAGATGTTGTAAGTTTCAAAAAAAAAGTGAGTGAAGTGTTTTGTGCAATTATGAAATCCATGCACAGTTAAGATACTGTTTTTTTTTTTTAATGATCTATAAATCTCTTGTGTTACAAAGGATCATAATCTCTTGCTTAGTAATAGGAATAAATCTTTCATCCTTTGAGACCTGACTAAATTAGAAACAGTCCTCTCCTCTTGGTGCCAGAGGATAGTGGCTAGCTTGTGTGAGGATGGAACCTCTCCAGCTGCTGTTTTATCCCCCTACGCCCACAAATGAGTAGCATTTATTCTGATTTATGGTGATTGATAACCTCTCTAAAATGGGTACCCTCAGCCTTTTTATCTGAGAGAAAATTTTTCTGAATGTTCTCTTTCTTAGCATCCTCCAATCTGAATATTACTCTAGAGACTTAGAAAAAGCCTTCAGTATTCTGTATGCCAGGTTGGTCACCTGCTAGTTTGGCAGCCATAAAGCCAACAGTCTAAGAACTTCAGTCATTTGGTTTCATGATCCTACAGTTAAGGCTAATTTATGTGGTAAGAGAAGTGAAAACAGTTCATTACACATAGAAATGAGTGTCAGAGCCAGAGTTAGGATTCCTAGTCTGTGATTTTTTTTTAATTTAAAGTTTTTAGTGAATATATAGTATAATACTGGTTTCAGGAGTAGAATTCAGTGATTTGTCACTTACATGCAACACTCAGTGCTCATCACAAGTGCCCTCCTTAGTGCCCATCACCCGTCTAGCCCATCCACCGCCAGCCACCTCCCTCCAGCAACCCTGTTTGTTTTCTGTCATTAAGAGTCACTTATGGCAGGTTGCCTGGGTGGCTCAGTTGGTCATGATCCCAGGGTCCTGGGATCAAGTCCCGCATGGGGCTCCTTGCTCAGTGGGGAGCCTGCTTCTCCTTCTGCCTGCTGCTCCCCCTGCTCATGCTCTCCTTCTCTTTCTCTAGCAAATAAAATCTTTTTTAAAAAAAAAGTCACTTATGGCTCTTCTCTCCTTTTTTCTTTTCCTCCTTTCCATATGTTCCTCTGTTTTCTTTCTTAAATTCCACATATGAGTCTAATTTTTAAAATCTGATGCCCAGCTTACTAAGCCATATTAACCTGTCTCCCACACCATTGTTTTCAAAAGAATATGCCTTCCCTTCTTCCTACATCGAATCAAAAACCCTGCAGTTCATTTTCTTTGTCAGAATTAATGTAGCTTTTAAATATTCTCTTTAAAAGCTATTAATAGTAATTTTCCCTTTTTAAAGAACATGATTACTTTTAAAATAATTAGCTGTTCATGTGTTATCACAGCAGTAAGCCAGATAATAAAAATGGACTAATTGTTTATCTTTAAATGTTCTATCACTGTTCTTATAGGGAAAAGAAAAAGACCCCATATTTTAAAACACTGAGGGGTGTAGGGAAAATTAAAATTTTATTTATTGTTCTTACACCAAAATAATATGCCTTTCAGGAAAAATGTTAAAAATGTATATAATTATACTTTTTATTTAAGCATTAAATATAATAGATATAAATAATAGACTATCTAGAGGCAAAAATAGAAGCATGTTTTAGTTTTAGAGGTAGATAAAAAGGCAAATTGCAGATTACTCCAGTATTTTCTAGGTTTCCTGTTCATTTACTGGGTGGCTGTTGTGTACTTGACTTAAGGGACTGGACTTACAAAGCATCACAGTTCTTGCCCCCAGGATGCTCACATCTAGAGCTGAGACAGCCATTTATGTCCAGTATGGTAAATGGAGTGAGAGGTAGGTATAGGGCACTGAGGAAGACTGCAGAGGGGAAGATCTGACCTTGGCTGGTAGCATGGGAGGTAGGGAAGACTGAAAACGGTTCCTGCAGGACAAGTTGCTTGAAATACCTGTAGGTGTTCCATATGGAATGGGGATGGCAATGGATGTTCCTGAAGGAAGTAATACCAAGAGCAAGGGATTGAGGACTGAGAGAGCCTGAAAACTGCAGATTTGTTCATTATGTCTGGGTATTAGTAATGGCAAGGGGAGTACCTGCGTGCAGCTGGTAAGAAAGCCCTAGAACGGGGGGGGGGGGGTGCATTGTGTGCATGCGTGCATGGGAAAGAGAGAGAGAGATGGGAACAGGAGAACGATCCCCATAGGCAGTAGTAGATGAGGAGAAGCAGAATGGATTAAGGAATTAAAAGACAAGAGAAAAAGGAAAAGTTTTGCTCCTTGGATGTCTTTGAGGGACACAGGCATCCTGAAACAAAGGTGGGGAAATTATGTGAATGAGAAGACTAAGAATCATAATGCTTGTGTCCATTTTCTCTAAAGACTCTGATTAAAATACACATGTCTGAGAATCTAGGAAATGATGAGCTATTAGTGCAAAAGCATAACTTAGGGATTTGAGGGGGTTAAGCCATCTCCAGCACTTGCCATTTATTTGTCTCCTTCCTTTGCTGAACATTTTCAGGTTTCTAGCTTCTAAATGTTAAAAGTTCACTAGATCTCTGAGCTTTTTTCTGTTCTTCGTCGTCCCTAGACAGCCTCATCTGGTTTCATGGTTTTAAATATCATCGATGTATTGAGGACCCCCAAATTTTTTTCTCTACCTCAGCTTCTCCTTGAACCTAAGACTCCTATTTGACTGCCTATTTGACCTCTCCACTGGAATCTAAAAGGTATCTCTAACGTGTCCAAAAAGAACTCTCGATTTGCACCCTAAACTGGTCCTTCTGCGGTTTCCCCCATGTCCATCAGTGGCAACTCTATTCATTCTGAAACTCGGGCCAAAACCCTTGGAGTCATTTTCTGTATAGGAGGACTTTACTTTTGAGAATAATTTTGCGTTTATGGAACAATTGAGCAGATAGTACAAAGATTTCCCACACAAGCCCCAACCCAACACTGTTTTTAGTGTTGATTAGTGTTATTGTTAACCTCTTGAATTAGTGTGGTACATTTGTTATAATTAATGAACCAATATTGATACATTGTTTTAACTAAAGTGTGTAGTTTACATTAGGGTTCATTCTTTATGGTACAATCTATTGATTTTGACAGGTTTATAATGTCATGTATCCACCATGACATACAGAATAGTTTCACTACCTAAAAAAGCCCCTATGCCCCATGTATTCATCCCTTTGCTCCTACCCTGAACCCCCAGCAGCCCCTAACTTTTAACTTTCTGTATGGTTTTGCCTTTTCCAGAATGTTGTATAGTTGACATCGTACAATGTGTAGCCTTGGCTTCTTCTACTTAGCGATGTGTATCCTTATTACCGTGCATTATTAGTTTTTTGAGTTTTAGCTTTGCTAATAGGTGCATAAGCAGTATCTCATTTTTTTTAATTTGCTGTTTCCTAATGACATATGATGTTGAGCATCTTTTCATATGTTTATGTGCCATCTGTATATCTTCTTCAGTGAGGTGACTGTTCAGATCTTTTGCCCATTTTTTTATTTGTGCTGGATTTTTTTTTTCATTTTGTTGTGTTTTAAGTATTTATATATTTTTGGATACAAGTCCTTTTATCAAATATGTGTTTTGCAAATATTTTCTCCCTCTCTCGTATTAATGTCTTTTGCAGAACAGAAGTTTTTAATTTTAGTGGAGTCCAGCTAAATTTTTTCTTTTGTGTATCACACTTTTGGTGTTGAACCTAAAAACTTCAGAGTGGGGGTGCCTGGGTGGCTCATTTGTTAAGCGACTGCCTTATGCCCAGGTCGTGGTCCCAGAATCCTGGGATCAAGCCCTGCATTGGGCTCCCTGCTCTACGGAAAGCCTGCTTCTCCCTCTCCAGCTCCCTCTGCTTGTGTTCCCTCTCTCTGGTGTCTGTCTCTGTCAAATAAATAAATAAAATCTCTAACAAAATAATAATAAAAATAAAAAATAAAAACTCATCATCCAAGGGCACTTAGATTCTCCCCTATGTTATCTTCTAAAAGTTTTATGATTTAGTGTTTTACATTTAGATCTATGATCATCTTTGAGTTAATTTTGGTGAAAAGTGTAAGGAGTATGTCTAGATTCATTTTTTTTATGCTTATATTTGGTTGTTCCAGCACCATTTGTTGAAAAGACTATTCTCTCTGTTGACCCATTTTTGCTCCTTTGTCAAAGATCAGTTGACTCTTTGTGTGGGTCAGTTTGGGACTCTCTGTTCTTGTCCATTAACCTATTTGTCTATTCCTTCACCAGTATAACATGGTCTTAATTACTAGCTTTGTAATCTGGAATTCGGGTATAGTCAGTCCTCTTACTTTGTTCTTCTCCCCTATTGTGTTATTCTGGGTCTTTTGCCTTCCCATATAAACTTTAGAATCAGTTTGTCCATATCCACGAACTTTGGTTAGGATTGTGTTGAATCTGTAGATCTCATTGGGAAGAATTGGCATCATTACAATATGGAGCCTTCCTATCCAGGATCATGGACTTTCTGTTTATTGAGATTTTCTTTGATTTTTTTCATCAGAGTTTTTTAGTTTTCCTTTTACAGATCCTGTGTGTATTTTTGTTAGGTTTACGCCTAAGTATTTCATTTTTTTAGGTAAATGTAAATAGTGTTGTCTTTTTTATTGCAAATTACAATTGTTCATTACTGGTATATAAAAAAGCACTTGACTTTTGTATATTAAGTTTATATCCTATAACCTGGCTATATAATCTCTTACTAGTTTTAGTCCACCCAGTTCTCATACCCCAAATTAATACATCAATAAATTCTGCCCATTCTTTCTTAAAGGTATATCCAAAATCTGTCATTTCTCACCACTTCTGCTATACTGTCTTTACTCTTTACTCTGGTGTAAACTGTTATCATCTCACTCCTTATACAATTGCAGCCTGCGGAGTAGTCCTCCTTTATAACACTTACCACATTTATTGCTACTCAGTATCCTGTATATTTCGTTGTCTCTGATTGTTTCCTATCTTCCTTCCTCCACTAGAAAATAACCTCTGTGAAAGCAGGAGCTTTGCTCTTTTCATTGCTGTTGTCCCAGTGTCTAGGTTGGTACCTGGTACTTGGTATTAAATAAGTATTTGTTGAATGAATGAATAAATGAATGAATGAGTGAACTTTCTTAGATTACTCGGTTCCTACAGCAGAAACTTGCTTAATAACATTTTAAAGAACATAAGGATATGCTACAGGCAACCTCCCAAGAGTTTCAAAAGAAAATTAGGATGTCTGCAGAGTTCATCCACTTGCAAATTTTATCACTACTTCCCACACTTTACACTGTAACTGTATATGCATCTGCAGATAGAGAACACTCACAGGTCTGAGGAGGCACTCCGCCAAGGCTCCGAATAGCTTCCTTACCTTTTTGTTGAATTCTTTTTCATCTCTGTCCTCCCCACCTCTCCCTGTAACCACGTTTCAGCCCTCCTTTTCCTTAGTGTCTTGGGGAAAGGACTTATATTTATGGTGGAGTAAGGATTACCAGAACTAACTGAGTTACCTCTTGAGGACATTTTTTAAGATGTTCTTAGTTATAAGATTTAATCCTGAAGTGCTGCATATTTTTTTGAAGGATACTCCATTACTTCCCTGTAATCAAAATATATTTCTTCTTTCCAATAGTATATTTTTTATTACAAATGCATTTAATGACCATTATTTTACTGGAGGCCTAAAGTCTAATAACTGGTAAAATAATTTCTATCATTTGGTCTCCCTGTGTATCAAAATGTGTGCTCTCTGTTGGAAATCTGTTGCTGGTGAAACCCCCAGTTCCAGCAGTGTCTTGCAACTGACACAGCATTTTTTCTCTTAGCCTCAGAAAAAAGGCTTGCAGTTTATTTTAGCAGAACGACTTCCCACTGGGGTGAATGGCCACACCGGCACTTAATTATTCACTAATTCAACCCTGGAACTTTAGCTTTTTTAACTAGGAGGGCACTGACAGGATTCACAAGGAAGTGGTCTATGATCCTTGAAACTTTTCTTTAGTATTGCGCCTGTGGCTGAATAAGGCTTCTTTGGTACCTTGGGCACCAATTTCATTTTGCATCGTGTTCAGAGTTGCATTGCATTTTCTTGTGCTGTTCCAGTATCTCATAATGAGGCAGGGCAAGAATTGTTTCATTGCTGAGTCTGTAGTATGTACCAGTTTGGTCACACTGAAAAGGACAGAAGGAGATAACTGCTTTCTGTGGGTTGAAATTAATAATAATTTTAACCCACGATACATTTTATTTTAACAACATTTAAGTTTAAAATAATGTTTTCAACTTGCTTGTCCTCTGTACAAATCTTCAGAGATTAGTCTCTTACAGGATTGTCACCAAAAAATTAATGCTAAGATTTATGGAAGATATATTATATAGCTTGGAGGGAGGGCAGTAGCCAGATAATGTTACCTATGGATTTGCTTCGGGCTTCTTTTCTTTTCTTTTGTAAGTTTTTATTTGTTTATTTGAGAGAGAGAGCGCAAGCCCGGGGGTGGGAAGGGGTTGGAGAGGGAGCAGCAGGCTCCCCGACAAGCAAGGAGCCCGATGTGGGACTCGATCCCAGGACCCTAGGGTCACGACCCAAGCCAAAGGCAGACACTTCACTGATTGAGCCACCCAGGCGCCTCTGCCTCAGGCTTTTTCAATGAGTTTTATTAAACTTAGGAATTACTCTGTGTTCAGTATGTTGAGCTCCTCTCTGAACAGTTATGAGAAGGAAAACCTGTTATAAACATTAACTTCTGTTACTGCTGATCAATGACTGTGATTATTACTGATTTCTTTAGGTTTTTTCTTTGAAATAATAAACTTGAGAACCTGAACTTCTTATTATGAATACATAGGTTAGGCTTTTCATGTATGGATTTCTATCGGTTATGAACCATCAATAGTTTTTTTATTATCTAAGTTATTTTAGATTGTGTAATGAGGCATCTCTACAAAATATTTCCAAAGAACTGAACTTTGAAAAATTTTACATGAGGTTTCTGAATTAAGACTTCAAGCTTTAAGCTTATTAGAAGTTAAAGTGAGATTATAGTATTTTAGTGATGCTTCATTGTTCTCGCCATCTTTAGAATTGTGTGTGATTTTTTAAAAAGTAGAATTTTGGAACCTTTTGTTGTGTTCTTTCTGTTGGATTGAGAAAGCACAATCTGTTGACTTAAAGGCAAAGTAAGCATTTTTAGGAGTTTATCAGTGTCCCATAAAGGAAACAAACAAGAAAGTCTTGAATAGGGAAAGATGATGGCATTACTTTAAACATATGTTAAAAATAGACCAGAAGAGATCCTGAACAAGAATCTTTGTAAGCCTTCCTTAGTGTGCTTTCAGTAACAGAAGCAGACAAACTATTTTTTTCTGTAATTACTGAGAAAATTCACTGGTAGTTTTCCCCACACGCAACCAAATAGCATAAACAGAGCTCTGAGATGGGAACTTCCATTTCATTTTTGACAGTGATTTCCCTCAACTCTGAAGACAAAACCCCTTTTACAACTCTGAGCTAATTTTCAAACATTAGTTTCCCACATGGGTGTTTTAAGTAAATTTGAAAATGTTTTGCTGTTTATATTAAACTCTGGAAACAAATATGAATGAGATGGAAATTTCTATCCTAAAGTTTAGTAGATGGACTAGAATTCCTAGTTTCCCTTAGGAAAAAACCCACATACATGCACACACACACACGTATGTTTCTGATTTAAACAATATCAGATCTTAAGAAATGGAAACTATGTAAAAGTTGCCTTAATAGGGTTTTTTTCCTTCCATCTGTGTCCTATCCTTGTCATACTCTGCCAGTTAGAGATATTTAAAGAAAAAAAATTTTAAGTTTTTTTAACTTTAATTTCTGTTAGTTACCATACAGTGCTAAATGAGTTTCAGCTGTACAATATACTGATTCAAACTTGCATACAGCTCGCAGTGCTCATCACAGCAAGTGCATGCCTTAATCCCCATCACCTGTTTAGCCCGCCCTGCAACCCCTCCCCTCTGGTAACCATAGTTTTTAATAATTAAGAATCTGTTTTCTTGGTTTGTCACTCTCTTTTTTTTTCTTCTCCTTTGCTTGTTTGTTTTGTCTCTTAAATTCCACATATGAATGAAATCATATGGTATTTATCTTTCTCTGACTTTTTTTTAAAAATAAAGGTTGTATTCATTTGAGAGAGAGAGCACAAGCGGGGGGGGGGTGGTGGTAGAGGGAGAAGCAGACTCCCTGCTCAGTTGGGATCCCAACGAGGGGCTCCATCCCAGGACCTGGAGATCATGACCTGAACTGAAGGCAAATGCTTAACCATCTGAACCACCAAACCACCCCTTTGTGACTAACTTATTTCACTTAGCATTTTATGCTCTAGCTCCATTCATGTTGTTGCAGATGGCCAGATTTCATTCTTTATGGCTGAATAATATTTCGATCTACACACACGCATCTTTTTTTTTTTTAATTTTTTATTTTTTATAAACATATATTTTTATCCCCAGGGGTACAGGTCTGTGAATCACCAAGTTTATACACTTCACAGCACTCACCAAAGCACATACCCTCCCCAATGTCCATAATCCCACCCCCTTCTCCCAAACCCCCTCCCCCCAGCCACTCTCAGTTTGTTTTGTGAGATTAAGAGTCACTTATGGTTTGTCTCCCTCCCAATTCCATCTTGTTTCATTGATTCTTCTTCTACCTACTTAAGCCCCCATGTTGCATCACCACTTCCTCATATCAGGGAGATCATATGATAGTTGTCTTTCTCTGCTTGACTTATTTCGCTAAGCATGATACGCCCTAGTTCCATCCATGTTGTCGCAAATGGCAAGATTTCATTTCTTTTGATGGCTGCATAGTATTCCATTGTGTATATATACCAAATCTTCTTGATCCATTCATCTGTTGATGGACATCTAGGTTCTTTCCATAATTTGGCTATTGTGGACATTGCTGCTATAAACATTCGGGTGCACATGCCCCTTTGGATCACTACGTTTGTATCTTTAGGGTAAATACCCAGTAGTGCAATTGCTGGGTCATAGGGCAGTTCTATTTTCAACATTTTGAGGAACCTCCATGCTGTTTTCCAGAGTGGCTGCACCAGCTTGCATTCCCACCAACAGTATAGGAGGGTTCCCCTTTCTCCGCATCCTCACCAGCATCTGTCATTTCCTGACTTGTTGATTTTAGCCATTCTGACTGGTGTGAGGTGATATCTCATTGTGGTTTTGATTTGTATTTCCCTGATGCCGAGTGATATGGAGCACTTTTTCATGTGTCTGTTGGCCATCTGGATGTCTTCTTTGCAGAAATGTCTGTTCATGTCCTCTGCCCATTTCTTGATTGGATTATTTGTTCTTTGGGTGTTGAGTTTGCTAAGTTCTTTATAGATTTTGGACACTAGTCCTTTATCTGATATGTCATTTGCAAATATCTTCTCCCATTCTTTCAGTTGTCTTTTGATTTTGTTAACTGTTTCCTTTGCTGTGCAAAAGCTTTTGATCTTGATGAAATCCCAATAGTTCATTTTTGCCCTTGCTTCCCTTGCCTTTGGCGATGTTCCTAGGAAGATGTTGCTGCGGCTGAGGTCGAAGAGGTTGCTGCCTGCACACACACGCATCTTTTATCTTTTATCTATTCATCAGTCAGTGGATGCGTCCGCTGCTTCCATATCTTGGCTGTTGTAATAATGTGATAAATGTAGGGGTGCACTTTTGAGTTAGTGTCCTTGTATTCTTTGAGTAAATGACCGTGCTGGATCATAAGGTCGTTCTATTTTTAACTTTTTGAGGAACCTCCACACGGTTTTCCACAGTGGCTAGACCAGTTTGCATTCCTAACAACACTGCATGAATGTTCCTTTTTTTCCATATCCTTGCCAACACCTGTTGTTTCTTGTGTTGTTAACCATTCTGACGGGTGTGATGTTATATCTCATTATAATTTTGATTTATATTTCCTTGATGGTAAGTGATAATGACCATCTTTTCATGTGTCTGCTGGCCATCTGTATGTCATCTTTGAAGAAATGTCTGGTCATATTTTCTGCTCATTTTTAAATTGGATTATTTGTTTCTCGGCTGTTGAGTTCTATGAGTTCTTTATATATTTTGGATACTAACCCTCTATCAGATATGTCATTGTGAGTGTCTTCTCCCATTCTTTAGATTGCCTTTTAGTTTTGTTGGTGGTTTTCTTCACTGGGCAGACGCTTTTTATTTTGATGTAGTCCCAATATTTTATTTTTGCTTTTGTTTCCCTTGCCTCAGGAGACATGTCTAGAAAGAAGTTGCTACCTGTTCTCTTCCAGGATTTTTATGGTTGTAGGTCTCACATTTAGGTCTTTAATCCATTTCGAATTTATTTTTTGTGTGGTGTATGAAAGTGGTCCAGTTTCATTCAGAAGAATGTTGCTATGCAGTTTTCCCAACATCATTTGTGGAAGAGACCATCTATTTTCCATTGGATATTCCTTCCTGCTTTGTTGAAGATCAATTGACCATACAATTGCGGGTTTATTTCTGTGCTCTTTCTGTGCTCTTCTGTTGAACTCTGTGTCTATATTTTTTCCAGTACCATACTGCTTTGTAATATAACTTGAAGTCAGGAATGATGATGCCTCCAGCTTTGCTTTTCTTTCTCAAGATTGCTTGGGCTGCTCGGGATCTTTTGTGCTGCCATACAAGTTTTAGGATTATTTGTTCTAGTTCTGTGAAAAAATGCTGTTGCTATTTTGATAGGGATTGCTTTAAATGTGAATATTGCTTTGGGTATTAGAGACATTTTAACAATATTTGTTCTCCCACTCCATAAGCATGGATTATCTTTCCATTTCTTTATGTCACCTTCAAATTCTTTCATCAGTGTTTTATAGTTTTCAGAGTACAGGTATTTCATCTCTTTGGTTAGGTTTATTCCTAGGTATCTTATTTTTGGTATAATTATAAATGGGATTGTTTTCTTAATTTCTCTTTCTGCTGCTTTGTTATTGGTATGTATAAATGTAACAGATTTCTGTACATTGATTTTGTATCCTGTGACTTTACTGAATTTACCAGTTCTAGCAGCTTTTTGGTCTTTTGGGTTTTCTCTGTATAGTATCATGTCATCTGTAAGTAGTGAATGTTTTATTACTTTTTTACTCATTTGGATGCCTTTTATTTCTTTTTCTTATCTGATTGCTGTGGCTAGGACTACCAGTACTATGTTGACTAAAAGTGGTGAGAGTGGACATCCTTGTTTTCTTTTTGAGATTAGGGGAAAAGGTCTCAGTTTTTCCTCATTAAGGGTGATGTTAGCTGTGGGTATTTCATACATGGTCTTTATTTAATGTTGAGGTATGTTCCCTCTAAACCTACTTTGTTGCGAGTTTTTGTCATGAATTGATGTTGAACTTTGTTAGTTGCTTTTTCTATTTCTGTTGAAATAACCATATGGTTCTTACCCTTTCTCTTATTGATGTCATGTATCACACTGATTGATTTGCGAATATTGAACCACCCTTGCAACCCAGGAATGAATCCCACTTGATTGTGGTGAATGATTTGTCTAATGTATTGTTGAATTCAGTTTGCTAATGTTTTATCGAGAATTTTTGTATCTATATTCATCAGGGATATTAGCCCATAGTCCTCTCTTTTTTTTAATTTCTTTTTATTATGTTCAGTTAGCCACTGTATAGTACATAATTAGTTTTTGGTGTAGTGTTCAGTGATTCATTAGTTGCATATAATACCCAGTGCTCATCACAACATATGCCCTCCTCAATACTCATTACCCTGTTACTCCCACCCCCCACCCTCCTCCCCTCTGAAACCTTCAGATTGTTTCTCGAGGTCCATAGTCTCTCGTGGTTCATCTCCCTCTCTGATTTCTTCCACTTTGGATTTTCTTCCCTTCCCCCATGGACTTCCTTCCAGGGGGAGGGGCAAGAGCAGTGGGGGACTCCATTTCAACCAGGCCCCTGAATTTAGCTGGATATCCACCAAGCCATTCTGAACACCCATGAAATCAGCCTAAGATGTAGAATTATATGTCTGCCCTCTACGGTGGCAGAAGGTCATCAGCTGGGAGGTACAAAGGACAGAGTTGTGATTGTGTGGACAGATGTAGTTCTCTTTTTTAGTGGTGTCTTTATCCAGTTTGGGTCAGGATAATGCTGACCTCAGAATGAATTTGGAAATTTTCCTTCCTTTTCTGATTTTTGGAATAGTTTGAGAAGAATAGGTATTAATTAACTCTTCTTGAAATGTTTGGTGGAATTCACCTGTAAAGCCATCTGGTCCTGGACTTTTGTTTGTTGGGAGTTTTTTTGATTATTGACTCAATTTCTTTGCTGGTTATCAATCTGTTCAAGTTTTCTATTTCTTCCTGTTTCAGTTTGGTAGTTCATATGTTTCTAGAAGTTTATCCATTTCTTCTAAGTTTCCAACTTGTTGGCCTATAGTTTTTCATAATATTCTCTTTTGCTTATTTGTATTTCTGTGGTGTTGGTTATTATTTATTCTTTTTCATTTGTGGTTTTATTTGAATCCTTTCTCTTTTTTCATTAACAAGCCTGGCTAGAGGTTTATCAAATATACTGATTTATTTCAGAGAACCAGCTTCTGTTTTCATTGATCTTCTGTTGCTTTTTTTTTTTTTTTCAGTTTCTTTATCATTTATTTATGCTCTATCTTTATTATTCCCTTCCCTCTGGTAGCTTTGTTTTGTTCTTTTTCTAGCTCCTTTAGGTGCGAGGTTAGGTTGTTTGAGATTTCTCTTCCTTCTTGAGGTAGGCTGTATTGCTATAACCTTCACTCCTTAGAACAACTTTTGCTGCATCCCAGAAGTTTTGTACTGTTGTGTTTTCATTTTCATTTGTTTTCATGTACTTTCTTATTTCTTCCTTTATTTCCTGGTTGACCATTCATTGCTTAGTAGTATGTTATTTGACCTCCATGTATTTGTAGTCTTTCCAGATTATTTTAAAGAAACTTTTTTAAAGTTGGTGTACTTTAAAGTGCTTTAAAGTTGATGGCTTTAGAGTATCAATTCCCATGAGTGCTGTGCAGTGAAGTTCTGATCAATATCTATGGTTGCTCCATCTAAATATCTCTTTCTAAAGTAAATCTCTCATATGAACAGGAATCTAGCTAATTGTCATGTGATTCAACACATGTGGAAGTTATTTTTCAAGGGGAGGGCGGTAGATACAGACATGTCCCAATTTGCAAGGTGGCAAAGCTGGTGTAAGTACTGTATAACAATATTTGTATCCTGTGACTACTTGACAGTTTTTGAAGACTCTTCATGTATGCCACCCCCCACTGATGTGTATAATAATCCTATTTGTAATTATAGCACCATGTGTTGAAATGACTTTCTCTTTTGAATTGCCCATGTACCTCTGTTTAAAATCACCTGACCATGCTTATAGCATATTAAGAAGTAATATATATATATATATTATAATATTAACAAAGGATGGGGGAGGAAATGGAGCTATATAGAAACAAAGGCAATTATGATACGGTTTCACTCATTTGTGGAATATAAGGAATATTCCAGAGAACCATAGGGGAAGAGAAGGAAACATGCATGGGAAGGAATCAGAGAGGGAGACAAGCCATTGGAGACTCTGGACTCTAGGAAACAAATTGAGGGTTGCAGAAGGGAGGGCAGTGGGGGGATGGGGTAACAGGGTAACGGGCATTAAGGAGGACACGTGATCCCATGAGCACTGGGTGTTATACGTAACTAATGAATCATCGAACACAACATCAAAAACTAAAGATGTGCTATATGTTGGGTAATTTAACTTAAAAAAATTTTTAAATAAAAAAAAGGAAATGATATTAGGGAGTAACTTGAAGAAATGAAGAGTACCAGAAATATTAAATATATAGGTTAATATGGTTTTTTATCCTTTTCCTCTTTTTTTTTTTTTAAGATTTTATTTATTTATCAGAGGGGGGTTGGAGAGAGCGTGCACAGGCAGACAGAGTGGCAGCAGAGGCAGAGGGAGAAGCAGGCTCCCTGCGGAGCAAGGAGCCCGATGTAGGACTTGATCCCAGGACGCTGGGATCATGACCTTAGCCGAAGGCAGCTGCTCAACCAACTGAGCCACCCAGGCGTCCCCTTTTTCCTCTTAACTTTTTAAAAAGATATAAGATTGTATAAAGCAATAATTATAACCCTGTGTCATTGAGTATATAATATATAGGCATGATATATATGACAATAGGAGCACGAAGGAGGGAGAAAGGAATGAAACTATTGGAGTCATTTCTATAGTTTGTTAGAATTAAGTATTAATCTGAGATTAATTATGATAAATTTGGAACTACTGGAACTACTACTTAGAAACTTTAAAAAGTATGGTTAAAGAAAAGATAAGGAAATTAAAATGCACTAGAAAATGTCTACTTAATAAAAACGAAAGTGGTAAAGGATGAACCAAGAAACGAGAAAGACATGTTATATAGAGAGAACAAATAGCAAACCAGCAGATATAAATCAACAATATCAATATTAATTTAATTTAATTTTTTTTATTTTTAAGATTTTATTTATTTGTTTGACAGAGATCACAAGCAGGCAGAGCAGCAGGCAGAAATAGAGGGGGAAGCAGGGTCCCCACTGAGCAGAGAGCCCTATGTGGGCTCAAACCCAGGACCCTGAGATCATGACCTGAGCTGAAGGCAAAGGCTTAACCCACTGAGCCACCCAGGTGCCCCTCAATATTAATTTTAAATATGAATGATCAAGTACTTTAGTCAAAGAGCAGAAGTTGTGAGATTACATATAAAAACAAGATCCAACTATATGCTCTCTGTAAGAGTCACTTTACATTCAGAAACACCAATTTTGGAAAAGTTTCAGCAATTTCTTCTACACTGCTAGAGTCTGAATGTGTCCTCCAAATTTCATACATTGAAATCCTAACCACCAAAGATGATATTAAGAGGTGGGATCTTTGAGAGGTCAGGTCATGAGGGTAGAGCCCTCATGAAGGGAATTAGTGCCTTATAAAGGAACCCATGAAGATCCTTCCCCTTTCACCACGGAAGGACACGGTGAGAAGGTGCTGGCTTTGAAACAGGAAGAGGACCTCCACCAGAACAAGAACAAGGTCAGGGGACCTTGATCTTGGGCTTTCCAGCCTTCAGAATTGTGAGAAATAAATTTCTGTTATATATAAGCTACCCTAGTGTGTGATACTTTGTTATAGCATCCTGAATGGATTAAGACCTACACCATTTTCTTTCCTTTCCTTCTGTAATTCCACTTATACATGTTAAACTGATATTGTACCAAAGGCCTCTGATGTGTTTTTTTAGATTCTTGTTTCTCTTTTTATTTCAGTTAAGTTTCTTGTGACCAGTTTTCAATCTTACTAAGTCCTTTCTTTGGTCTGTATCTAGTGTATCATTAAGCCTAGTCAATACTTGGAGGATATATATATTTTTTAATTTTAGAATGTCAGTTTTCTTTAGAATTTTCATTTTTCTACTTAAATTTTTCATCTTGTTACTCATTTTCCTCGATATTCTAACATTTATAATGCTTATTTTAAGTGTCTTTAGCTATTAATTCCAACCAACATCTCAGTTTTTCAACAACTTTAGTTTTTCTGAAGGTCTTCTTATATTGACTTTTGCTCTTGATTATTAGATACCTTTTCTTGCTTCTTCACATAGCTTAGACTTGTTCACTGTATCCAGATACTGTGTGTAAGTAAAAGACTGATGTTGATGTCCATGCTCCCATGGAACTCATCCTTCCTCTCTCTGGCAAGTAGGGTCATGGCCTGATTTAGTCAATCTAACCAGAAGTCAAAACGAGTCATGGCTGAGTTGCAACTTTAGTTATCCCAGTTTTCTTCTGGTTTCAGAATGGGATCAGAACGCTCTCTTCATCAGGGCTTTGTGATTAGAGCTTGCTTGCTATTTTCCAGTTCCTTCCCCAGCTTCTCATGCTGTCATGTCACTTAAATGCAGTTTAAGTCCCATAAGGGAGAATTGGTGAACTGGAGGGACTGGTGTCACTCTGGATTTCAGTCCACCATGCTAGTTCATGCGTAGCTGTTCCCAGTATTGATGGTTTCCTTTTGTCACAGTGAAGTTGCTTGCCCATGACTGGCTCATTCTTCTAGCTACTGCGCCTGCACACAGCATTTGCCCTTAGAGATAGAAGTGGCTTATCTCTTGGTCTCCACTTACCTGGAAAGGGCTCATTTCTCATTAGAATTTATTTCCTTTACCCTTGTTTGTGTTTACATTTCTTTGATGTCTTTAAAGAAAAATGTCATATTTTTAAGCAAATCGGATTTTTTAATTCTTTGTTGTGGTAGGAATAGTGGTCTTTGATTTCTTCTACATTCTTTTTTTAAAAAAAATTTTATTTATTTATTTGACAGAGAGAGAGATCACAAGTAGGCAGAGAGAGAGGAGGAAGCAGGCTCCCTGCTGAGCAGAGAGCCTGATGCGGGGCTCGATCCCAGGACCCCGAGATCATGACCTGAGCCGAAGGCAGAGGCTTAACCCACTGAGCCACCCTGGCGCCCCGATTTCTTCTACATTCTAATTAGAAGTAGAACCTCCTTCTCTGATAATATTGGGGAAAAAAAAGTACACTGCCCTTACAAGCATTTCTTACAATTCTTACTTTGAACCTTTTTTACAGTATGAAATGGGGGTCAGCAAACCTTTTATGAAAGGGCCAAGTAGGAAATGTTTAGGCTTTGTGGACAAAATGGCAAAATCAAAGCTATTATGTAGGTACTTATACTGCCATTTCAAATGTACCATTTACAGATCTAGAGACCATTCTTAGCTCAAGGGCCATGAAAAAACCGATGACTATGGTATACCAAGTTCTGTTATGGAGAAACAAGTGATAAAATGTTTTGATGAACAAAAAGCAAGCAAATTTCAGGTACTTTTAAGAAATTGAATTCTAGGGAGTTCTTTGGTATACGACCTACTGTGGTATCTACAGTAGTAAGTACCAAAAATGATAATCCTGATCTGTCAAGATAGAGCTTTTATTTGGTGTAATAGAATTACATAATAAACTTTAGAAAAGTATTTGTCAGAAATATATTTAGCCATATGAAATCTTCATTCAGAAAACCTCACTCATTCACTCTGCCCAAGTATTCTACTACAATATTGGGCATATTGGGCAATTTTTTTTTTAGCTTTGATACTCAAATGGGTATAATGCAGTGGAAAACACACTTAGAAGTATGAATGCAAGGTAGTGTATAACATAATGTAGGTTCGCACAAGCTTCCTCCAAGATACATAACTTGGCCTAGAGTTTGGGGTAAGGTGACCTGGAAGAATTAGGAGAGATGATGATGTTTCTTTAACTCTTGAAAGGGAATTAAGATTTTGCCAGGTGGAGAGATTTTATACATCCGGTAAATGTTGCCTGACATTTATGCTTAACTGAAGTATTACCATATTGTTGACTTGACTCACTCAAGGTCATTTTAGAAATGCTTTGACTATGAGGGAAAAAACTTAGAAATTCAGTCTCTCCTTAAATAATTACATGTCTGTGTAAACTTAAGTAAGCAGCCTTTTGTAACTGTTTTAACAAACTAGTTATCACTGTATGACATATTATAAGTGATTAAGTGAGAATTTAGCAAAAAAAATTAATTTCAGCTTATCTAGAAGTTTCTTGCTGCTTTTAAATCACTGAAATCTCCGGTCTCTGCTACAGATTTTTTTAAAAAGCATTGTAATTATTGTAGTAAGAATACTTCAAAGCAGAGATTTTTTTTTTTTTTTAGATTCTTTATAAATTCAATAGCTAATAGGATGGGTGAAGAGTGACCATAGAAATTTTGCTAAGTGATGGGAAAGAGAACGTAAGGGGATAAATTACACATTTGCTAAAGAAAAGAAGAGTATTGAGTTATTTACGTATTCATTTTAGCAGGTTAATGTGCCAGTAAATCTTTTTCCAATTTCTGGAGAATTGGTTAGTTTAATGGGAAAAAAACCAACAAAATCAACTGATCATTTTTTATTTGTCTTTTTAAGAAAGCTCCTCTGGAGGTTACACTTTACTGAATTATTGAACACAGGCTTTGTAGAATAGGTAATAAGGATTTTTAGTTTATAGTAAATAAAAGTTAATAGCACTTGGAAGTATATAGGAGATACTAGATTATTTTCCATATCAAGCAAACTGAAAGCCTTTATAACATTGATGCTCAATAGACAACTTTACAAGAAAAAGTTTTCTCTCTCCATTTTTCTCTTAGCTTTTATTAAGTATCAGATACATACTGAGAACCATGAAAATGTCTATATTCATAAGTCTGACCTTAGAAAGACTGAACAGAAACAGCTACCTACAGAAAGATCATAATCACATCTTTATTAGTACCTTCTCCCCACAAGAGCCCTGAAAGAACTTTATAAGGATCGGGAAATAATTGGGTAAATTTTGAGTCGATAGATAACGTATAGCCATTTAAAGGTGGTAGTGATGGACACCATATGGAAACATAGAAATGTTTATTATCTATTTTCTTTAAAAGCAAACCCCAATAACATGTTCCACGATATGCTACCAAGTTGGAAAATGAATGCCCAGTATCCGTGGGCCATAAGTGCACTGGATATTGTTAGTGCCCCATTCTGTAGGTTCCTGAACACAGTCTGCTTCTTCCATGTGTGATGCTCAGGAGAGAGGAGTAAATCCTAAAGAGGACTGAAAGTCAGTAAATGTCTCTTATTTGCAGGATTTTCTACATGAGACAACTTTAGAGGTTTATATTTGAGCCTTCAGACATTTCCTTAGTATTATAGATATAATGTTATTGTCTACCTCTTCCCCAAGATTTTACAGCATTTGATCTTATTAATGATTGAGTGACTATGAATCCTAAATATACTGTGTTTGTTTGTTTGTTTGTTTGTTTGTTTTTCAGGATAAGGGAGATTTTGAAGGCATCTCGGAAATTGCAAGGTGATCCAGATTTGCCAATGTCTTTTACTTTGGCCATAGTGGAGTCCGATTCCACAATAGTCTACTATAAACTTACTGATGGATTTATGCTGCCAGACCCTCAGGTCAGTTTTGAGCAACTGTCAGTAAACAGTGAAAAAAAAGAGGAAAATAATGACATAAGCTTAAGTGTGAATCAAGCCATTCAGCTTCCTTTGCAATATGAAAATTCGAAAAAATAATGATCTGATTTTCACACCTCAGAAATTTGGCTGTTTTGTTTAAAGTAATATGTTCCTAGTTTCCACAAAAATAATTAGACCCTTAGTCTCCCAGAGTACTTCATAAAGTCATGATATTATCTGATAATTAACTGAGGTGGGATGTAAAGGCTTATAATAGCTTTAGCCAAAAGAACACTTCTTTAGAAAGTGTTAAATTGGTTGACATTTTGACAGAAATCTTTTAACGAAATAAATGTGTTATGTATGATTTCCTGATATACTTTGTTGGTGTATTTGGTATAATTACATTAAATATCTTTCTGATTTTGCTTTTAAAATACCTTATATATTGGGGGAAAAGTCCATCCTGATTTTTTTTTTTTTTTTTTTTTTTATGTTGCAGAATATTTCCCTTAGAAGATGACACCTGTACTCCCTGATGCTCGCTGTGGGATTGGATTTGAGACCCATCAGCCTGGTTCATCTTTTATCTCAGAGATAGTTAGGGTTGACTTAGCTGGTCCCATTCCATAGATTTTTCTTTTTGAAGAATAAAACTTTCCCAGATAGAAGAATTTTTTTGTTCATAAGTATAGGGTAGTTGCTCTAGAACTTTTTTACCTGGACACAGTTTAATTACAGTTATATACAAGTTGGTGCTTAGGATGTGTTCAGAGAGGTGGAGCACGTGTTTCTTCTCTCATCCCCCACCCATAGCTGCCTCATTGTTCCTTGCTGTCTCTGCTAACACATTGTTGAGACTGTCACCTTTCTCTAATTCAACCCTCTCAGTGCCTTTTGGCCACTTCAGGTAGCCCGCGATGGCATTTCTTGGACACATGGACACCTGGAGAGTTTGCTCAGTCTGCTTTTAAATCCCCATTAGAAAGTAACAGTTTTCTTTCCATTGGTTTTTATGTGGCATTTACTGTTGACTTTAAATCAGAAGAAAGGTATGCTTATCCAGAGTATAAAGTTATATACATGCTAGATTCATAGGGACCAGAGAGGTGCTACTGATTAATTACTTCCTACCTAATAAAGGAAGTACTAGGCCTTGCTTTCCATTCTTATCACCACCACCCTTATTATATCAGAGTTAGAGTATTACAAGAAAGATAGTAAGGGACAGTGTCAGACTTAAAGACATCTTTATTAAATAGACTCAGTTACTCCACTTTTGTGGAGTTACTCCCAATAACTCCCAATTATGTTGCCTAGAGTATAAAAATTATATGCACAGAGACATTCTAAGTGGCATTAATTATAATGGCCAAAATAATAGATCCCTTAAAAGTTTTAGGAGTTTTAGGAAGGGGTCAGCAAACTTTTTCTGCAAAGGGCAGAAAAGAAAGATTTTAGTCTTCGCAAACCATATAATCTCTCTTAAAACTTCTCCAATGTGCGTTTATAGTACAAAAACAACCATAGACAATATGTAAATAAATAGGCATGGCTGTGTTCTAGTAAAACTTCATTTACAAATGCGTGGCCATAATGTGCCAACCCCTGGTAAAGGAAATGGTTAATAAACAGATAGATAGCCAATGAATGGTATATTATATACTCATTAAAAATTAATAATAAATGAAAAATTAGAAAATATTTAATTAGAAAAGCAAGCTATGAATGGGTAAGGTCATGGCTGTCAGCGACACACCAAGCATATAGTAAAAGGGTGACAGAGTAAATGACTGTTCCTATAATAGGGTGGCAGAGCAATAAATGGGTGACTTCGTCTTTCTTTAGTATTATAATTTTTTCTTTATTTGTATTACCTTTTTAATAATGTTTTAAAATAAAAAATAATCTTGAGATCTGTATTAGCTACCTGTCATTGCATAATATTACCACAAAGTTAGTAACTTACAACACCCATTTAATATCTCAAAGTTGGGTCCTTTGTAAGGCTGCAGTCAAGCCAATCTCCTCTGAGGCTTGTCTGGGCAAGAGTCAGGTTCCTCCCTCATGGTTCGCAGCTTTCTGTTCCCCATGGGCTTTGGACTGATAGTCTATTTCTGGGGGGCCATTGGCAAGGGGCCACCCTCAACTCTTTGCCATATGGGCCTTGCCAGCACATCTGGTTGCTTCTTCGAAGCCAGCAAGGAAGACAGTTTCAGCAAGATGGATCTCGTAATCATACTATGTAGTCAAGTACATCCTGTTCTCTTGGTTAGAAGCAAGTCACAGCTACCTATAGAAGACAACAAGAACAAGAATGGAAAAATGGCAAAAAAGTGGAAACATTATAAAATGGTGTAAAGTATCATTCTTGGTCTGCAGTAGTTCCTGACTGCTTTCCTTTGATGATATTTGAATTTCACATTTATTCTTGATGGAGTATCTTGGCAATTCTTTCAGATTCCCTCTGCTTTCCCAGAAGGTCTGAAGATGTACCCATTCAGAACGATATATGTTTCTGTGACTCTGGTTAGCACTTTGCAAATCTAAGGATCTTAAAATGGTTTATGATCAATTCTTGGGGTCTCTGCCATTTGATTCCTTTTGAGGCTTTTCATCACAGTGTGAGAAAAACATTCTGCAGTCTGTCTGCATTCTCAGAAAGAAATGTAAGGCTTAATGAATGTTAGATTTGTATATCCAACCTGGTAACCAATGAGTCCCTAGGCAACTACAAGACCTGAAGTATCTTCTGGAGTTGACTCGAAAAGAGGATTCCCACAGAAATGCTTAAAATTAGGCCTCAGTCTCATTGTATGTCCTGGGAAGTCTTCTCTGTTTCAGAATATTTCCTGTGTACCTCACCATAGCTGTTCTGCCCAAAACCAGCCAGATACCTCCTAATATTGCGGTCTGGAACAGTTTGGAAAGGGAGACAACCCAGCTGTTGACTGTCTCATTCCACTAGGTAAAGTGATTTGTCTTGTGTGATCAAGTCACTGTGTAATTGCAGTTAATTTTGTCTCTTCTTAGGCTCTGGGCTGCTTAGAAACACAGCAAGGAACCAAGTCCTTTTTTTTTTTTTTTACATCTCTGTCTCCCACCACATACCACAAACCCACACACACTAGGCTCTCAGTAAATGTTTAGTGAATGAATGAATGCAGACTGAAGACCCGTTAATTAACAGTAGCTTTTACTCTTAGACTCAGGGCAATCTAAAGTGATCCATTTGGACACCAGAGGGCAGTGCTAAATAAGCACCGAATTTTCAGACTCTAGAAGTAGGTTAGCTTGAGAAGCGGTGCACTTCAACGTTTATCTTCAATCTGTGGGAAATAGGCATAAATAAAAATATAAATGAGTTTTATGTGCTTGCAACCCCCTCTTTTCCTTTCTGGCATGTCTCTAAAATTACACTCTACTGACATTAAATATGCGGCTTGATTCATGCTCTGTTCAAAATGTAGATCTCTATTTAAAAAACAAAAACTTGTTTGGGGCAAAGGTTGGTGGGATGCGTGTTTTTTTCTAAACTGTGGTTTTGTTCGTAAGCACATGAAATAATGCATTCCTTTTTTTTTTTCCTCGCATAAGCCTAACTTATTAAATAAACTTCAGAATTCCTGTCCCACAGCAAGAGACCCCAGCTCTGTAACACTGAACTGGCTACATACCGGTGGTGAAAGTCATAGATTGCTGCCATCATAAACACAGACTTTTCCCATAAGGGGGGTCCTCTCTGGGTGGGAGCAGGAGGAGGGGAAGGACGTTGTTGACTTCTCTCTAGTGTGGTCTTTGCCTTTGCTTTTTGGAATCCGAGTCAGTGCCCCTCTGTGCTGGGAGGGCTCAGTGGAACACTGAATGACCTAGGTCTGAGGAATCCAGACTAACCTATTTTGCTTCCCAGGCCTCCACGCCTTTCTAGATGAATGTGTTCCTAAAAGGTATTGATCTCTTGTGAAGAACATGAGGGCAGAGGCACTTCGGCATTCTAAGCTCCACCGAGAGTAGCAATCTCTGACAAAGTTCATGTAATCTGCATTATTTTTTGACTGAAACTTTTATATGCCTGAAACCAGATGACTTAACCAAAACTTCATGGTGTGTCATCTTTTTCTGAGCCTTTCTGTGCTGAATTCCTCTCTGAGGTCACGTTTTCCACCGCAGCCCTAGCAGGAGGCCTTTTACTGGTGCAGCCCCGTGTTCCTGCCAGAGCCTAGAGTTCTCTATAGAAGCTCTTTATTCAGCCACTGTATTTATGTTTAATGTGCAGGATGGCGCTGTATCTGAACAATTAGTACCATTTTCCTTTCTTTCAGACCAATGGTGGCTCTGGTCCTTACCACTCTCACTCCTGCAGTCTGATCCTTTTAATGATCTTTAAATAAGAACTGCTTGTGCTCACGAAGGAAAGAGAAGACAAAAATCATGTGACTTCCCGGGGAGGTGTACTCATAAAATGCTTAGATGATTCTGCAAAATTAAAAACCAACTTAACCAAAATCAAACAAAGATTGGCTCTTTCGGTTTCAGGGAGACTGAATGGAGGTAAGGTGAGGAAGCATTTAAGTAAAGCTGGCTTCATGCATTTATTAATTATCTGCAGACGTTGCTGGGCTCCTCCTCTGTGCTTGCATGACTAAGGAATACGAAGGTTAATGAGATATGACGTGTACCCTCAAGGAACTCAGATTAGCAATTACAACTCTCCTTAACCAGAACTCTAAAAGGTTGTCAGGGTGACAGTTGAGTGAGGAACAGCTGTCATGCCATGTATGTTTATGAAAGTTCATACATTTTACTTAGCAGTGAAGGGGTTCAACAACTTTTGGTAAATTAAACTGTTTTCAGACAGTCATGGTATGTACATTATTTGTCCTAAGGGACTGAAGATTGGATACCATACAAAAAGATAGTGCACAACGCACCTCTTGAGACTTATTATCTGGCTAGAGAGGAGAAAATCTATGTGTGTGAGATAATTTGAGAGCATTTCAAGGCAGTGTTATATATGAATGCTGAGCTACCATTGTGTAGGCCTCTATTTATGACCAAGTGCTTCGGTACTCTTTATTTTGATTCGCACAGTAGAGCTGATATCGTGGACTTGTTACTAACTTACTATTTTCATTTAATAGATGGAGAAATTAGTGCACATTAAGCAATGGCTTTGTGTGGTAGCAGGTGAGTGGGTAATGAGGGGCTAGCCCCAGCTCTCCCAACACCTAGCTCACTGTTCTTTTCAGGAGACCATACTACATATGGTGCAGAGAAATATACTAACGTCAAAGAGCCTTTGGGAAGAGAAAAAGAGCTCCAGTTAGTCCTGGAGGGAGATGGGAAGTGATTTAGGGATCAGTTAGATTAACTTCTTGTTCTCTTGAACAAATGTGTCAAAATGTCAAGCTGTCTGTGGATAATTTGGAAAACCATATTCATCGTCAATATATTTACAAAGTTTCATTCCAAAGACCAAATAGTTTCATGTTCATGCTTTTATATCAGCAAACTTAAAATTAGATTTAGTGTTAAGTGAGAAAGAGAAAGAGCTCAGGAAGGTTCTCTGCTTGTGTTGGAGCTAAGTTCTCTCACACAAAGAGTAGACTCTAGGAAATTTTATTTCTTTTAATTTATTATTTTTTTAAGATTTCATTTATTTATTTGGCAGAGAGAGAGACAGCGAGAGAAGGAACACAAGTGGGGGGAGTGGGAGAGGGAGAAGCACACTTCCCACTGAGCAGGGAGCCTGGCATGGGTCTCTGTCCCAGGTCCCTAGGATGACGACCGGAGCTGAAGGCAGACACTGACTGAGCCACCCAGGTGCCCCTCCAGGAACTTTTGAATGACAGTTTCACATGTGACGAGAAAGGGTCTTACACCCTAAATGTGCCCTAGTTCTGCTTTCTGTTGCTTGAACTCCTACCATAATTCTATTTCTTAATCACGAAGGTTTGGTCCAATTTAGTTTGACAGACAGTTTTATAGTGCACCATTGGGTAAGGCACCATACTAAGATTTGAAGAGACTATGAGCTCAAATATTTTATTATTAGACTCAGTCAATAAAATTAATCTGATAAATTATTATAAGAATTTCTGAATGTTCATTCTCAATTTCTGTACTTAGCTTCATTGCAGAGCAGCAGTATTTTGTGGATTGATACCCTGTGCAGACCACCCTTTGAGTAGCGCATGTTAGAGCTCAGGTGAGAAGTAACCAGGACCCAGGCGTACTAGTCAGGATGCGCTGGACTATGATGCTGTTGGTTCACAACCCAAGAATTTCCCTGGATGAAATCTGAAACTGGCCCTATACGCAGAGGACAGGGAGAAAACATAGCAAACAGCTCCAGATTGGCAGTTTTAATAAACAAGGAAACTTACATACAAGGTTTATCTTGGGCGGCCACAAGATGAGTAGGTCTCCCCATCCACCTTGCCAAAATCTTGGAAGTTTATACAGAGGCCTTAACTAGATTCAGTCACATCTGCTGTTCAGATGGTTTCAACAACATGTTGCTGTCTCAAGGCTGCATCCTTGAGATGGCTCCCACTGTGGAAATGGTGGGCAGAGTGTATGTGCCAAGGATAGGGGAAAAGGTGAGGAGCCTCTGATTACCTGGTCCAGCTCTTGGGTCAACCTGTGGTCATGTCCTCTTGATGACATGCAGTAATAATGAGTGAATTAGTTTAACAAATGTTTATTTCTTCCTCACATTACAAATCCATCGTACATAGACTTGGAGTCCTTACTCTGGAATCAAGTCAACAGAGCCTCTGTCATCTGGAATGTGGTCAGGTCCAATGGCAGGAAGAAAAAGTGTGGTGGTGTCACAACTAAATACTTCCTCCAAATGCAACAGATGTCAGCTCTGCCCACCTTCTATTGGCCAAAACAAGCCATATGGCCGGCCCTGATCAACTTCCAGGAGAGGAGGTACAATTCCACCTTGTTCCTGGACCAAGGAGAAGAAATAGAGAACAGCACTTTCAGAGAACAGGAAGGAGAGGAGAAATAGCAAGGAGGTAGGTGTAACAGCTGATTAGCTGTGAACACTGAGGGGGGCAGGGGAAAAGGAAGCGTTGAACCTCAAGCTGTTCTGAGTCCTTTGACTTTAATGTGAAGGAGTGTCAGGTTACATTGGGAAGATGGAGGACGTTGTGAGAAGGCTCAGGCGCTAGGCACGACCGAAGTGGGAAAAGGGCCAACTCAGGAGGCTGGTGAGGAGAGGAAAGCTTGGAAGACAAACTTTCCCCCATTTTTCTGCTCAGATTCTGGATTTAGTATCTGAGCAAAGAAGAGAGATACTGTATGTATCAGGAACCTAGGATCACTGTAAACCTACTCTTCTTTTCTGATGCCTGGAGGGTTGTTACACGGAATATGTTGCCTGGTCTTTTCTTTACTTCCTAAGAATGAAAAAAAAAAAAAATGTGTGCCTACAGTGTAGGGGGTGTAGTTGAGCCCTGTGAGAGTATTTCTGAAGGAAGCTAGTTAAACGTGGATACATAGATGGGGTTGGGTTTGTGAGAAAGATCCTGGGGGCTTCTTTTCTGGGATGGAGAATTATCTAGTGGGATCATGAACCTGAAGTATTTGTATAGATCTAGGGGGCTATCTGGGTGCATGAGCATGGGATGGGGAGAGAAAGTTGGGGGGTAGATACCAGTCCTCAAGGTTCTCATCAGTCCTCGGGGGCGTCTGCTGAACAGAGCGTCATGCTGCCGTGACTGCTGTGCGCGAATCACCAATGTACCCCCTCAGTCCCCGGCCACAAGATCTTCTGGCTCTATTTCTCTTAGATATTCCTCTCGGGCACTTGGGAAATACTTGGTTCTGTCCCTGAACTCTGTGGGCATGTGGGGTAATTTTCAGGCTTTTTTGGGTCCTCTTCACCTAGACACGCCTTCTCAGCCAGGCTTTCTTCTCTCCTGTCTTCCCTAAATGCAGGGTAAGTGACCCTAAGGGCCTGGGGCCTGTGAGGCTTTACCTGAGCCTGTAAGCAGCAGGCAGAGGTGAGAGGCTGCGAGCTGGCTGCGGATTCCCCTCATGTGGATGAGGCGATCGGCGCAATGTCCTGGAGTATCTCTTGTGTCCCTCTGCCCCCCAGGAACTCAGCTCGACAGGACAAGGTGCAGGGAACAGAACACAGGTCTCAGTTTAGTGGCCCATTCAGTCGTCTAGCTCTTCTACTTTTGTTCACCCCTCTTCCCGCAATTTCCCCCTAGTTTTACCTTACCTTAGGGTTAGAAGAACTATAACCATTTCCAGATCTATTTTTCTTCCAAACATATTGTTTTTGCCAAGATCTTGGGTTTTGAAATTCAAAAGACAAGAATTTGCCTCTCTTGTTCTGTAGTAGAATCCCATCCCTGAGGCAGCGGGCCAAGAAATCCTGTATGGGAAACAGTTCGCAGGTAACAAGAATTACTGAGAAGGGAAAACATATCATTTAATATATCAAAATATTATCCAGCAACATTCACAAACAGAAGGTGTTAATTATCATTAACATGCATAGTTATACTCACAAGAACTATTTAATTTTCTGAGTGTACATCTTATGTTACCCATCAAACTACATCCTACCTATCAGTACTACAGTACTGGGCACAGAGTAGGAGTTCAATACATGTTTTATTTGCTAGCATTCGGATGTTCAGAGACAAACTCCTTCTCAGCCCATCCTATTCCTGCCATCTGCAGGACAAGACACAGATTGGCTGCCTCTCTGCCCTGTCAACCCCATATAGAAAGAGGAGTCCTAAGTTCCTTGGGCCACCAGAGAGACCTCATCCCATGCTGTGTGCTCTTGTAAACATGCTTATGCTATGAGATCTGTTATATTTTGATCCTTTGCCTTAGTAATTTTGAGAAATCAAGACAGGGATTTCTAAATGAAAGTATATCTGCCCCAAAAGCTTACTTAATATTTTATTACACATTCTGTTCTATGCAAAAGCTGTTCATTTTTATTTATCTAACAATTTTGGAGGGGAACAAAGACATGTGAACACTGGTAAATTTAGAAATTCTTCTTAGAAATGGTAATTTCCTACTCAACTATAAAATTATGGTGATTATACCTCTGTTGATGACTACAGATGAGGCTACTGTGGGCGAAAATTGGTCACCTCTTCTCTTATCCCCTATTAGAAAATGTGGTTCCTATACATATAATCATGTAGGTGTGCATCTCCTGGACTGTAGATTCTCATCTTAATTCTTTAAGTTTGAGTGCATAGAATTCACCCACACGGGGCCTTGCTATTCCACTTCTGCAAGATGAAGGAGTCGGTGCAGGCCCTCCCTGAGATAGTCTGTCTCTGCATTTCGGTGGGCCTCCCTTTTCATGAACCCCTTCATCACTCTCTTACACCTCCACCTGGTTTTGAAAAAACTCCTTCCCTCCTGGGCGTGGATAATCCATCATCAGAAACACGTTCCTGGGCGCCTGGGTGGCTCAGTGGGTTAAGCCGCTGCCTTTGGCTCAGGTCATGATCTCAGGGTCCTGGGATCGAGTCCCGCATCGGGCTCTCTGCTCAGCAGGGAGCCTGCTTCCTCCTCTCTCTCTCTGCCTGCCTCTCTGCCTACTTGTGATTTCTCTCTGTCAAACAAATAAATAAAATCTTTAAAAAAAAAAAAAAAAAAGAAACACGTTCCTTTGAATTTTTGAGGTTCAGGAGGATTGGAAGGCAGAGCTTTGACTTTAGACCATCCAGGGCGATGGAGAAGAGTTATGTAATGTCCTTGAGCCTCAATTTCTCACCTGGAAAATGATGGGCAGAATATGTCCTTCTAGGTTGTGTTTTCCTCACACACTGAAATGCTTGTGGGGGATAAGTGGAGCCTGGTGCATTGTCGGGGACCGCCTCCAGCCGGGAAAGTCCCCGCCATTACAAGATGGCGCTTGGCTCACTGCCAGCAAAATACGCTGCAAGTATACAACGAACTTTCTGGTGAAACTCGCCTAAAGGAGGACATAGTCATTGGCTGTTTCAAATTGAATCAGCATAGTAACAGGACTCTCATTGGTTCTCCCCATTGCTTGGCCCCTTATTGGTCACCCTGCTGTATATAAGCTAAGGAAGTTGACGAAATAAAGGGAATGAAGCATTAAATAAGGGGAATGAAGCATTAACACCGAACCAGGCTTCTTGTCGTCCTTCCGGGTCGAGGGCAACAGTGCATGAGAAGCTACCCAGGTTCCCTTCCCTTTGCAGTCTCCAAGCCCTTCCTACTGAGGGGCACACTACCACCTTGGGAGGAAATGCATGATGACCAGCTGAGAGCCAGGCCTGTGAGAAATGGAACCTACATGTGCAAGAGAGTAGGAAGAAGGTGCCAGATGAAGTGAGAACACACCAAAGTTTAACTCTGCCCTTTGAAAATGTTATTAGGCCTAATCCTGCTGCTGCTGCTGCTGTAGCTGCTGGTGGTCGTGGTGATGATGATGCTGATGATGATAAGATTTTTTGGTCCCATTTCAGGAAACCCTTTGAATTCAGATAAAGTGCACAAGAATAAGACCAGCTATGTAGTTGGAGGCTCACACTAAGCAGGGGAAATTTCCACTGCAGGAAGCCGTATTGGGACAATTCATGGGGAGTAAAAACAACCAAGTTAAACTTAGCTCAACAGAGCACAAAAGCACATTGAAAAATTCCCTCTAAATAGAAGCTGACTGTTCAGGGTGGGTTTAAGTCATGGGAGCTGGCATGGAGCCTTCCATTGGTGGTGAGGATTGGGCCTCTTCTTGAAGGAATGAATAAGTAAAGAAACATGAAATAGTAAGTAACAACTTATATCTGTATAGCATGCTTCCATTAGAGTGGAGGATGTATGGGGCTTTATTTTGTTCTCTTCTGTTTTCCCGGAGCTTAGAACATGGCCTGACACATAGTGGGGTTCCAAAATTATTTGTGGAAGGAAATTAAGAAAATGCATACATATAAAATAATGTCAAATAAGGATAATACTTAAAGAAAATAAAGCAGGGTAAGGGAACTGGGTGCCACAAGAATGCAACTCCAGGTAGGCTGGTCAGGAATGGCTTTGGAGATGACATTGGAGCAGAGACCAGAATGCAGTGAATGAGTGAGACATGCAAGTAACTGGAGGGTTAGCCTCATAGGCAAAGGAAACAGCATGTGCAAATGTCCTGAAGTGAAAGCATGATGACTGGCATCTTAGATTCTGCATTTCTTCTCCTCCTCCTCCTCCTCCTCCTCCTCCTCCTTCTCCTCCTTCTTCTTCTTTTTCTTCTTCTTCTTTAAGATTTTATTTATTTATTTTTGAGAAAGAGAGGAAGAACATAAGCAGGGGAGCAGCAGGCAGAGGGAGAAGCAGGCCCTCCTGACCTGCGGGGGCCTTCCCTGGAGAAGCAGTGACCCTGATGCAGGGCTCAATCCCAGTACCCTGAGATCGTGACCTGAGCCGAAGGTAGACGGTTAACCGACTAAGCCATTCAGGCCCCCTAGATTCTGCATTTCTAATAAGCTCTCAGGTGTGGCCAGTATGGCTGGTTCCATGAACCATGCTTTCAGTAGTAAGGATTCAAACTAGGGCTTGATCATGGAGTCAGTAGCTAAAGTGAGGAGGTCATAGAACTGAGAAATGAGGTCACTGCACAAGAAAAAGGGGATAAAAAAACTGCATATGCAAAATAACCTTTTCTATATAAAATATGTATGCAAAGATAAATATTTAAAATATAGTGTCTTTCTCAGGTCACATTTTAGCTAATTCAAATTCTCTTTAGAATATTGCAAAAATTATTTTTAAGAAGTTAATTTACAAACTATCATATGTCTTTACTTAAGACCCTGAGTTCAAAATGTGCACAAAATTTCCGAAATTAAAAAAAATAAGTATAGGGCACCTGGGTGATTCAGTGGGTTAAGCCTCTGCCTTTAGCTCAGGTCATGATCTCAGGGTCCTGGGATTGAGCCCCACATCGGGCTCTCTGCTCAGCAGGGAGCCTGCTTCCTCCTCTCTCTCTCTCTACCTGCCTCTCTGCCTACTTGTGATCTCTCTGTGTCAAATAAATAAATAAAATCTTAAAAAAAATAAGTGTAGACATACGAGAATTGGCCAGGGTTTTCCTAGGAAAGGCTTCATAGAGGGGATTATTTTATTTTATTTTATTTATTTTTTTAGAGGGGATTATTTTAAACCAAATCTTGATATTTAAGTAGGTGAAACATAAGTTTGAGCTTTCAGCAATTTCCTGTTCTAATGTGGGAATGGGGAGGGAATGTGGGGCACGAGTAATATACTAGTTATTTACTGCTGTGTAAAAAATTATTCCACAGCTCATCTACTTAAAACACATCACATTTATTATCCTACAGTTTCTGTGATTTAGAAATTTGGGACCTGCTTAGCTGGGTGGCTCTGGCTCAGGATATCTCATGCAGTCATCTTGAAGACATTGGCTGGAACTGTAGCTATCGGAAGGCTTGACTGGGGCTGGCTGGGGCATCCAAGATCGTCGGCAGGAGGCCTCAGTACCCTGTTGTGTAGAACCCTCCATATGCCTATTTGATTTTCTCTATGATGTGGCAACTGGCTTCACTGAGTGAGTGATACGAGTCAGAGAGAGAGAGAGAGAAAGAAGGAGAGGGAGAGAGAGAAGGAGGAGAGAGAGCCTTTTATGACATATAGGACTCTTCAGCTTTCTTCTATTTATTCATAGACACATGTCACTAAGTACAGTCCATACTGCAGGGGAGGAAATTTAGAGTCTACCTTCTGAAAGGACACTGTGGATATATATCTTTTTAATTTTTATTTATTTTTTAAGCAGGGTTAAAATCATGCTTTAATCCTCTCAGCTGAGGAACTTGGGCAACTTCATTTATTTATTTATTTGATATATAATGTATTATTTGCTTCAGGCCTACAGGTCTATGAATCATCGGGCTTACACATTTCACAGCACTCACCATAGCACACACCCTCCCCAATGTCCAAAACCCAGCCACCCTCTCCCTATCCCCTATTCCACCCCCCAGCAGCCAACAGTTTGTTTCATGGGATTAAGTGTCTCTTGTGGTTTGTCTTCCTCCCGATCCCATCTTGTTTCATTTTTTTCCCCTACCCTCCATGACCCCCCACCCTTCCTCTCAAATTCCTCCTATCAGAGAGATCACATGATAATTGTCTTTCTCTGATTGACTTATTTCGCTCAGCATAATACCCTCTAGTTCCATCCACATCATTGCAAATAGGCAAGATTTCATTTCTCTTGATGGCTGCATAGCATTCCATTGTATATATACACACCACCACATCTTCTTTATGTGGATATATTTTTAAACCACCACAGGTAGAATGGGATGTGAGTTAGAGGACATTCTAATTTTCACAGGAACTGAAGTGTATGAGATTATAGAATACTGTGGCCTGCTTTGCTAGTCATCTGGCATGCCTGATGTTTAGCAGAGTACAGGGTAGAAAAGATGAAGCATAGGGGGATGTGCTGAGCAAAACATCTAGAACATAATGTAAGCCACAACATAACCTTAAGTTTTCTAGTAACCACACTGAAAGATGTAAAATAAACAGGTATAATTAATTTTAATAATATATCATTAGCCCAATATATGCAGAATATTCTCATTTCACGTATACTCGATGTGAAAGTTATTAATGAGATATTTTATGTTCTTTTTTCTCTATACTAACCGTCTGGAATCTGATGTGCATTTTAAACTTTTAACACTTTAAATTTATAGCACCTTGGATTAACACTCTTCCAACTGGTCAGTAGCAACATGTGGCTAGTGGTCACCATATCAGGCCCCTGAGAAAGAACCTTGGGCACAACCCAATATGCAAATAGTGGGCCCAATAAAAGGGCTTAAGCTGAACAGTGATATGATCAGACTTCCATTTATTTTGAAATCACTCTGACTGCCTGTGCTTAGGACCTGGAGGAATGAGCAGGCATGACTGGCCTAAGAGACTACTGGAATATTCTTTTTTTTAATTTTTTTTTTATTTTTTAATTAACATATAATGTATTATTAGCCCCAGGGGGTACAGATCTGTAAATCGCCAGGTTTACACATTTCACATCACTTACCATAGCATGTACCTTCCCCAATGTCCATAGCCCAACCACTATCTCCCTCCCCTCCTCCCGCCAGCAACCCTCAGTTTGTTTTGTGACATTAAGAGTCTCTTACGGTTTGTCTCCCTCCCAATTCCATCTTGTTTCATTGATTCCTTTCCTACCCCCAAACTCCCCACGTTGCCTCTCAACTTCCTCATATCAGGGAGATCATATGATAATTGTCTTTCTCTGATTGACTTATTTTGCTAAGCATAGTGCCCTCTAGTTCCATGAGACTACTGGAATATTCTGTGTGAGAGTTTGAACAAAGCTGGTTACAGTGATGTTGGAGAAGAGAAGATATAAATAAGGTAGAGAGCAAGGCGGTGGTTTGTCCTCGGTTCACTGATCACGTGGATGTGGGCAAGTAGGTGGTCAGAAGAGAGAGAAGCTTAGAGGGCTTCTAAGGTTTGGGTGATTGACAGGATATAAAAAGGAAATACAGGACACAACAAATTTTGTCCTGGGAAGATGGCAGGAGAAGATGACATGTGTAGATATGGAAAAGTTTTGTTTGAGGTAATTGTGCAGGAGATAGATAGAGATGTCTCACAGTCAACTCAATGGGTAAATATGGAGCTTAGCAGAGAAAAACCCGCCTTCAAGCAGAATCATTACCGAGCTTCTTCCTTCTATGTAACATCACTAGGAAACTGCAGAGCACTTTGGAGATTTCCAGTCTCTCCTTGCTTATTGTGGAGGCAGAATTAGCTGAGGAGGAAGGAGCAGAACCACATCAGGTATAGTCCTTGGAGCAGTGGGCACCTGTCTGGGAGACCTGCTTTCCTAGCCCCATGGCCCAGTTTCTTGGAAGCCAGAGAGACGCTATGGGAACAACACGGAGTGGTCATCTTAGAGGAAGGCAGGAGCCCCTCTGCCTGAATACTCTGTTGTATTCTGAGGAGGAATAGAGGAAGAGAATGTCTGGAAGTTAAGAATTTCTGTCCTGGAATGTGGTTGTCTTCACCTCTGACTGATAGAAGCTATCCTATGAGTGAAGCGTGTCCAACAATTTCTTCTTTGTTACTAGAAATGATGCCTTAGTGCAGGGGTTGCAAACTGGAAGGTCTGCAGGGACCAAACAACAGGTCCTCTAGGGGAGCAAAGTGAATGCAGAGAACGCACAACAGGCTCAGCCAAAGGGACCAGCTGCCACTCAGCTCCAAGAGATTTTTGTGAAGTGGCAACAAGAGTCTAATTGCCAGGTAGTCTGATCTTTGTGTGCGTGTGAAATTTTTTGTGACGTTTTCTGACTTTTAAATATTGGATAAATTTTATTTAAACACTAAAACCAAACAAAATATGTCTGTGGACTCCCAGCCCACAGGCCACCAGTTTTTGACATTGGTCTAAGTGCTTTATTTATATCATAATATATCATGCTTTCTTGTATTTTTCTACTTATGTTTCCTACTGCAACCACCATTTTTTGTATGGATTGTTTCTGTTTGTTTGCTTCTTTGTTTTTGTTCCCTTTCTACAATGGGTCAGACCCTATTTGTTGATTAATTTCACATTTGGAAGGTGGACAGAGCTACAGAGGCATTGAGACCCTTTGAGACCTAACATGGCAGACCATATGGAAAATGACACATTCCCCTGGCAGATTCAGGCCTCAGAACTGGGATGAGACAGGGGTAGTTAAAGATGCAGTTGGCCATATTTTGCTGATGACTCTTATAATAAACTGGAAGATAATTTAAAGCAGATCTGTATTTAATAATAAAATGAAACATCAGAGTCATTTGTGAGAGTATTAGGTATTATGATGAAAAAAAAGTTACTTTTTCCAGTGCTCAAAACTAAACATTTCTTTTTAAAAAATGAAGAAGGAAATAAAATAGAAAATATAAGAAGAGGGGCACCTGGGTGGCAAAGTGGGTTGGGCATCTGCCTTCAGCTCAGGTCCTGGTCTCAGCGTCCTGGGATGGAGCCCTGCGTCGGGCTCTCTGCTCAGCGGGGAGCCTGCTTCCTCCTCTCTCTCTGCCTGCCTCTCTGCCTACTTGTGATCTTTCTCTCTCTATCAAATAAATACATAAGATTTTTTTTAAAAAGAAAGAAAATATAAGAAGAAAACTAGTGAGGGAAAATGGGAGACTAATACATGGGATAAATGGATTTATTACACATTACCCATGGATATTGTGGTGCTGTGTGCCTTAAGTTTGTAGAAGAGAAGTGATGCTCTCATCACGCTCCCTTATTCTTCCTCCCTCTTTCCTGCCTATGGACAGAGTTGCTGTAGATGGTGAGATTCTAGGACACTGGAACTTATTTGCCTGTAGGTCCATTAAAAGATCATGGACTGTTCATTTAAAGATGGTGCACATTGTGTACACAAAGACTTAGACACAAGTATTCATAGAAGCTTTATTCTTAATAACCAAAACCTGGAAACAGCTTGAATGTTCATCAGTAGGTGAATAGATAACTGAACAGTAGTGTATCCATACAAAGGAATAGTACTCAGCATTAAGAAGGAACAAAAAGTATGATATACACAAGAACATGAATGACAGGGTGCCTGGGTGGCTCAGTGGGTTAAGCCGCTGCCTTAAGCTTGGGTCATGATCTCAGGGTCCTGGGATCGGGTCCCGCATCGGGCTCTCTGCTCAACAGGGAGCCTGCTTCCTCCTCTCTCTCTCTGCCTGCCTCTCTGCCTACTTGTGATCTCTCTCTGTCAAATAAATAAATAAAATCTTTAAAAAAAAAAAAAAAGAACATGAATGACACACAAAACATTGTATTGAACAAAAGTCAGAGCCCAAAGAATTCATACTGTATGATTCAATTTATATGAAACCCTACAAGAGGCAAATCTAATCTATGGTGACAGAAAATATATCCATGATTGCTTAGAGCTTGGGGTGGTAGGCATGGAATACAAAAAAAGCATGAAGGAATTTGGGGGGAACGGTGGGTGACAGAAGTGATTTCTATCTTTGTCGGAGGCAGGCCCCTGGCCAGGGCGGCCTCCGCCATTAAAAGATGGCGCCTGGCTAGCTGCCAGGTTAGGATTGCCTTGTGAGACTAAGCGGAACACCCAAAGAGGAAGTAAACAGCATTGGTTGCTAGCGAAGTTGTTCCTTTAGGTGCACAGCCTGATTCGCTCGCTCCTGTACCCTGCTCGCTGATTGGTCATGTAAGCGTATATAAGTGTGTAGACTTGCGGAAATAAAGAGAGAGAAGATGCATCTGAACTGGGGCTTCTTGTCGTCCTTGCGGGGCGAGGGCGATAAATGGCGCCGGCACCTGGGAACTAAATAAAGGAATCTTGCAAGGTAATCCGCAGGAAAGCGGGGAGTAAAGGTCCGCAGGTACGCAGGGACATTAACCACGTTCAAAAGTGGGAATTCCGCGGTAAAGCGGGGAGTAAAAATAGAAAAACCATGCAAGGGAGAAGTCTGCAGGTAAGCGGGGTAAAACCACGACAAAGGTGGTGGGAAACTTGTACAAGTCCGCAATAAGAAGCGGGGCGGCCTTAGAGCCGGGATTTAGCGGCGAGTCTTTAATGTCCGCGTCTGTTGTCTGTGTGTTCATAATGGGATCTGAAGTATCTAAAGTGCGGTTGGAAGGGTCTTTAGAAGACCTGCTGAAAGCCAATGGAACTCCACTAAAAGCAAAAACTGCTCGGGCCTTTTTGAATACAGTGGAAAAGGTGGCTCCATGGTTCCTAGATGAAGGCTTGCTAAACATACCTCAATGGGACCACTTAGGGGAGGATTTGAAGAAACAGGATGCTTTAACTCTTCGCCTCAAATTTAACATAACAAAAGCACAGGCAGGGGACATAGTAGTCTCCTGCAGAAATTGCGTGATCTTACTACCTGCATCGTCCTTGGGGGTTAATCCTAAGGGTTTGTAACCTAATCATATATGGCAAATGGATGTCACACATGTTTCAGAATTTGGAAAGTTAAGATATGTTCATGGCTCTGTAGATACCTGCTCTGGAATAATTTTCGCCTCAGTGCATGGGGGGGGGGGGAATCCAGAGATGTTATTGCCCATTGCCTACAGGCTTTCGCGGCATGGGGAAAGCCACGCCAATTAAAGACAGATAATGGTCCAGCCTACACCTCACAACCCTTTAAAGCCTTCCTACAACAACTTGACATTCACTTGATACATGGAATACCCTATAACCCACAAGGACAGGGTGTTGTGGAGCACGCGCACCTTACAATAAAAAATGCGCTTTATAAACAAGGGGGAATAGGGGACACCTTCAGGTCCCCTAAAGATAAGCTCAACACCGTTCTCTTTATTTTGATTTTTTTAACGTTGGACAAAACGGGTAAATCAGCTGCAGACAGACATGGCAAGTGATGCTGCTGCTTCTCCTAAGCCTTTAGTACTTTGGAAGAACATCCTCACAGGAAAGTGGAATGGACCAGATCCAGTGTTAGTATGGAGTAGGGGGTCTGTATGTGGTTTTCCACAGGAAAAGGAGGCTCCAATTTGGATCCCAGAGCGCTGGTGCGTGTAGCCTTGCCTCCAAACACCAGTCATGATGCTGAAGATGCTGATGATAACTCTAGGGATGCTACACCTCCTGCGGCAGACTCAAGGCAGAGAGCTGTGAGCAGTGGTTAAAGCATGGCTATATCCTTTACCAGTGACTAACTCTTCTCTCATATTCCCTCCTCTCCCTTGGATGCATGGCAGGTCTGTAACTTGCTAGGAGCATGTACTGATATCTCAGCAGTGTCCATGTTAAATGGTGGCAAATTCCTCAACTGTTCTTATAAACAAAATGACTCTAGTATCATTGAGACAACAGTTAATGTGTCTTGTCCCAATAGTATTACTTATCAGCCCACTCCCATATGCTTCTGGCCACCGTTCCCTTTCCTTGTAACAAATGCTAGCAAGCTGAATGATACGTTGAATTGCACTAAGAATTGCTGTCTTTCCCAGTGCTGGAATGTCACGGCCTTCAAGCTGGCTGTGATTATGCGTATCCCTACCCATGTTCCTATCCCAGTTTCCATTCCAGAGGACAAGTTACCGGTGGTGCTATCCAGAAAGAAGAGAGATTTTGGTATCACAGCCACCATTGTGACAGCATTGGCTATATCTACAGCAGCTGCCACGGCAGCAGCAGTCTCGCTTGCTACAGCTATACCCACTGCGGAAGCTGTGAACACCCTTGCAGAAGGAACGGCGGCTGCCCTTCAAACACAGACTCAGATTAATGCACATCTGCAAGCAGGAATCCTGACAGTCAACCAGAGAGTGGATTTGGTTCAAGAACAAGTGGACATATGGGGGGCCCTATGGGGACTGGGATGTATAGTACCCTTCCCGGCAATTTGTGTAACTCCCATAGCCTATACTAATATGAGTGACTTAAAGAATGTCTCCCAACAGCTCTCCCAATACTTGCGGGGGAATTAGTCCGCAGGATTCCAAAACTAGACTCAGCACCTGGTACTAGGCATAACAAGGATAAATAACACCAAAGTTGAGCTTGCAACCCTCCCAGAGATAATCAAAACATTGCAAGATGTGTTAACCTTTACGAAACAATGGGCTAGTGTAATTGGTCTGATGATAATCCTCGTAGTGGGCTTGATTCTGCTAATAAGGAAACTGCAAATTTGGAGGCGACAGCAACCTAGGCAACAGCAAGCCATGGTGCAGGCCTTGTTAGCCATCAAGGCTGGAACATCCCCCCAAGTGTGGCTAAGTATGCTGGATCGGTAGTCAACGATGGGTAAGATTGGTGGGGGAAATATACCAACCTAAGACAGGACGCAGATCATTGATATCTGCCGTCTGATGACGAGTAAGGATGTTCCCCGCCACTGACAACCTAAGACAGGCACGATCCCTGCCATTAAAAGGAAAAAGGGGGAGATGTCGGAGGCAGGCCCCTGGCCAGGGCGGCCTCCGCCATTAAAAGATGGCGCCTGGCTAGCTGCCAGGTTTGGATTGCCTCGTGAGACTAAGCGGAACACCCAAAGAGGAAGTAAACAGCATTGGTTGCTAGCGAAGTTGTTCGTTTAGGTGCACAGCCTGATTCGCTCCCTCCTGTACCCTGCTCGCTGATTGGTCATGTAAGCATATATAAGTGTGTAGACTTGCGGAAATAGAGAGAAGAGAAAGAAGATGCATCCGAACTGGGGCTTCTTGTCGTCCTTGCGGGCCGAGGGCAATATATCTTGATTGTGGTGGAGGTTACATGTGCAGTTATAGTTTCAAAACTCACCAAACTTACACTTAAAACTAAGTACATATTATTTTATGTAAATTATACCTCAATACAGTTGATTTAAACAAAAGGGTTATGTGCAAAGTCTATCATTCTCTCTGATGCTTTCCTGCACTTTTTCACCTGTGCAGCAGAAACAGTTACTAGACCTAGTTTTCCTTTCTGCTTCCATGTGGCATAACTGGGGAGAAAGGCAGGGCCTTCCTGCTTGGGACATGGCCAGCCAACCTTTGGGTCCCACCTTGAATCATCAAGCATTTCTATCTCCACTTTTGGCAGATGAGGTGTGCTGAAATCCTGAAGTTGAATTTGGGCTTATGGGGAGGAAAAGTGTTCCTGCTCTGAGCTTTCAGCCTTATGCAGGCACTCTAGCCCAGCTAACAAGTAGTCCACATCAATAGGTGGACGGATAAATGGTGTAAGAGCCCAACTTCGACTAAGAATAGGACACTTACTTTGCTTGCCTTTACCATTGTTCTGTAGGTGGATAGCTCCCTCAGTGGCATTTGGGAGGGGGTAACTAAGGTTTAGAACATGACATGATTTGGGTATTTCTAGGACCCTTGGGTAAATGCCATCTAAACATCATAATTATTTCTAAGATAAGTCTTCCATAGATATACCATTTTCATTCAGACCCCAGGACCTTTGCACATGTTACTCCTGCAAAACAGAAACCATTCTCCAGTCTTAATTCCTGTCTGGCTGGCCAAATGCTTACTTTTCAAAGTTCAGGTTGAGTCATTGACCCTAATCCTTTCCACTGATCAGTCTCAAAGCAGATCTGTGTATATCTTGTTATTTGATACAAAAAAAGGGAAAGGGGCTTGGAAGTCACACAAGTCTGTGTTTGCATTTCACCTGCCATTCACTATGTGACTTTGAGCAAGCTATTTATCCTCTCTGAGCCCCTGTATATATAAATATATATATTTAATCAATGAGGTCAATATATATAACTGTGTGTGTGTGTGTGTGTGTGTGTGTGTGTGTGTATGTGTATAGTCAGTGAGGCTTAAGTGATTGATATTTATATTTAAGTACTTTTAAATTTATGTTAATTCCTGCTTTTTAGGGTTCTTGAGTATATTATATGAGAAAATATATCATTTACAAAATTAAGATGCAGAATATATTCTAGCTATGATGGTTATTAGATTTTGGTGGCAATAACAGCCACCAGCCTGTTCTTGCATATAAGTGCGGACTTGTAACGTGGAAACCATAGAACATGACTGCAGTGTGTCACTCCTGGGGTAAGAATTTTAGAAGAAGGGGTGCCTCTCCACCATCTCTGACACCAGCAACACCTGCATTGGAAGAAACAAGCTTATTTTGTGTTAGGTCCCTGATCCCAGAGTTTATTTATTATATCAGCTCATGTTAACTACTCTGGTGAATTTAGAAATTGGCACTTTGAGGTGAAGGGTTAATGCAAGAGAAACCTAAAATATGTTGCATTGCCTGCAGTTGGGTGGTGGGTGGCTCCGACACTGATATGGAAGGCTGGAAAGGTAGATACCCATGGAAGTGATGGCAAAACATTTGGTGAATCTGTCGATGGTGATAATTTAAAAGTAGGTCAAGTGCCGGAGAAGCTTTTTGTTCCCAGAGGCTGGTTGTTGCTTATTGTGTTCAGCAAAGTATAACAAGACAGAGATATGCTCAGGCAAGATTTGGTTTGTTTGAAAATAGAAATGAAGGAGACTAGATAAGAGCCCAGAAATGTGCATCTTCATGGGAACCAGAAAAGAAAACTACTTATTGACCCCAATTAGTAGATGATAAGCCTGAAAAAGGCTTTGAGCAACAGAGGTCCACTTAAAAAATCTGCTTAGTAAATGCCATGTTAGTTTCCATGGAGATTATAAAATAACTCGGGATTGTTCTCTACCCTCAAAGAGTTTGTAATTTACTAAAGGAAGAAGAAGAAAAAGGAGAAGTAGTAGTAGAAGTAGTAGTGGTAGTAGTACTAGTAGAAGATATGCACAAATAACTGTGGTGAAGACAGTTAATGATTGAAACATGTTCCTTTAAATAATGGAAGAATTCCAGCCTTCTAGGAGTAGCCCGGGATGGGGTTATTGAGGGGAAGAGGGAGTAGGGACCTTGGTTATCCATCAAGCCCTTAAACCCATGAACGAATGAATCTCAGTTACCTTTCAAACTCATTTTCATCTTTTTGAAATTTGAGGGTTCATATTTGGTCTGTGGGGTACTAGCATAGAGGGGGTCCCTTCAGCCAGCCCATGACTTCTCTACTGACTTTCTTCCATAACTTTACAAGTAGTCTGGACTGAGACTTGAATAGATTCCCCTCTCAGAGCCTCATTTTTGTAAAGGCATAAGAGGACTTTGCTGCCCTCCTCCTTCTTCAATTTCCCCCAGAGTACGAGATGCCCTAGACCTTAAAGCACAGTGTTTGCAGAGATTGCTTGTTTTTATTGCCTCTTGTTTTTTTAAATATAGTCATTCTCTGGGCAAAGAATGAGAACTTTCAGCTTCTTATTGTTTCCCGGCATGAGCCTAGTACCTTTTCAGCTTGTTTTTATTGTCTTTGGTGGTGCAGAGCATTTATCTAAATATAGAATGGTACAACACTGTGGACAGGACTGGAATAAGATAAAATTTTCTTTCCAATCAATTCCCTTGCATCTTCTAGTGAACACTGAGTACTGTTCTTTTCTCAGAGTAGTGAGAGTGGGCAGCAGAAAGAAATATTGAACTGTGGCACTTTCCAAAGCAGAAGTCAATCACTGAAAGACCTTCCAAGATAGGAAGTCCAAGGTAGTCGATGCTTGGGATGCTGGCTCTCCTGTGACCTTGGGCAGACCACACAGTGATTGTCAGAAGCATATACCTGCCCCCTGGAGGCAGGGTGATGTCCTGGAAAGGGCCCAGGCATCAGCAGACCCAGATTGGGTCTCCTGCCCCCCAATTACTTTAGGGTGACCTTGGGTAAGCTACTCAACCTCATCTGGAAAATGTGTGATACTAATAAAACCTGTGTCTATGGTTCTTACAGGGGTTAAAGGAAATGAATATATGTAAATTATTCAGTACATTTTCAAGAAATGGTAGCTATTATTTTTTGTAGGCTGATATTTTACAGTATTAATGTTTTAAATATGATCACATCTTTAATTTTGTTTCTGGGAGAAATAATCTATAGAAATTTATTTATGCTATTAATGAAAAGCAGCTCTTACCTTCCTTGTGAATCAGATACAAGTCCCTTACTACCTTCATTCATTCTGGTAGAGGGTTTCATTACCAGAGGCAGTGCTTTGTAGCAGTTAGAGCAGGGACTCTGGCACTAGTCCTTGGGGTTTGAATCCTAGTGTGTGATCTTGAGCAAGTTGCTTAACTTCCCTGGGACATAACCTTTATCTGCAATTGTGTTATCACACAATATCGATCTTTATATTTTTGGTGCAGAAATATTGAGTCTAGGGAACTCCTTCAGCCCCTGATGGGGGTTTGGCTGTAATGTTACATGTTATTTTTTATTAAATCTGAATTCTGAATTCCATCAGGCTCCAAGGGTTTTGGATAAGGGATCTGTGATATACCCTCCTAAGTTTATTTTGAGTTACCTTAACTTCATGTAAGCCTCTTAGAACCTTTTTAGCTATGACGTCATTCTTGGAACAGCCCTTTGAGAGAGTAATTATTATCCCATTTTATGGATGAGGATACTAAGGTGCAGAGAAGTTTAGTCATATAGCTCATATGTGGTAGAGCTGGAATCCAATTAAGGCATTTCTGACTACAAATCCCATGCATTCTGTTGAAACAGATTAATTCCCAGGGCCCTGTACATGCCCCAGCAAAACCAACCCTGGAGTTAAGATTCTACTGAGAGAATTAGGGTCCAAGGTTAAGGAAACACTGTAATCTGGGACTGCCCTCTCCCAGCATCTCCACAGGCAGACTCGCTCTGTGGGCTTTTCACCCTCTTTCTATAGCCATGCAGAGTGGGGAAGAGTGGAGGGCAGCCAGCCACACGGCACGACGAGAGCCAGTCCTGCACACTGTCCAGCCGCACTCCTGCGTCTGTTCGGGTCTCTCCAAAAGCCAACAATAACAAAAGGATTTTAGTGTAAGTAGCGATCTGTGAAACACAGGAAACACCATCCGCCATTTGGTAGTGGAGAAGTAAACCAGAGAAGGGAAGGCAGCCAGTAATAGGTACGTGAGTATGTGATTTCCCACAGTGAGTGGCTGAGACTCCACAGGGAAATGTGAGGTCACAAGTATAAAACACATGCCTCAGAATGATCCCACCCCAGGGATGAGGGAGCTGAGGTATTTATACTCCATCTCTGGAGAATCATTGATTGAGGGTTACTCCCAGGGATGTCCTTGGCTGGCAACCAGAAGTGGCATGGCCTCCCTCATTCTAAACCATACGAGTGAAGCACTGACAGGGTCTGTGACATGCGCTTCAGGACGGTTCTGTGCAGTAGCAGAAATAGCCTCATTTGTGAAAAGCCCAAGATGGATGGATGGTGTCCCACTCACTGCGTTTGATATCTACAGACAGACCTGCCTACCCTCAAAAAGTCCCCGCTGTGCTTCCTGCTATGATGCCTGAGATATGAGCTGTAAGTCCCCAGTTCCCCAGAGGCCATCAGTAAAATGTCAGTACACTACCCAGAGGAATTAACAAATGAGCTCTGACGTTCCTCTCCTCTCCTAGCTGAGAGACTTGCCTCTAGGGAATGGGACTCAGAACAAAGATGTTTTAATGGAAGGGAAAAAAAGTTCTGGATAAGGGTGAAAGGAAAGGAAGAACCATGAGAAATGAGTCACCACCAGTGAAGAGCCTAGGTAATCTGTGGTGCTAGCTACCATGTGGCAGATGGACACAAAGTGGGGTGACACCAAGGGTGACCCAGAAGGCTCTCTTGGAGAGGGAAGGGGTCCAAAGGGACATTTTCTTGTTTCCCAGTTTTATGCAGATCAGGGCCTGCGAAGGAAGACTCCCTTCACTGCTGCTGAGACTGTGAGCTCCGGGAAAACCGTGACCATGTCTCCTTGTCTGTGTCCTCAGAGCTCAGCACAGGGGCCCGACTGAGTAGAACTGCCATGAATCCAGTCCTCTGCTTTCTTTTTTTGCCTGCTGCTTCCTTTCTCACTTTTTTTTATTAGCAACCCTGCATTCATACCAATGAACTTTCTGTATCACCACTTCTCCTTCTATAAGAAAAGAAACACCACCATCACCAACATACTTATTGGCAGTGGACTTTGGACTCTCAGTTTACTCAGTAATAAAGGTAGAGAATGCCCCCTGACTTCCTGAGCTTGGAGTAAAGACTCAGTGAGGTGGTTATAAACTGAATTGTGCACCCCCTCCCATCCAAAATTCATATGCTGAAGATCTAATCCCCAACATGACTGTATTCAAAGTCAGGGCCTAGAAGGAGATAATTAAGTTAAAACAGGTTGTATGGTGAGGCCTTAACTCACTAGGACTGGTGTCTTTACAAAAAGAGAAAGAGACAACAGAGGTCTCTTTCTCTTTCTGTGCACAGAGGAAAAGCCTTGTGAGGACACAGCAAGCCAGGAAGAGAAGCCTCACAGGAAACCAGATTTTCTGGCATCTTAGTCTTAGACTTCTGGCTGCCTAAACTGTCAGAAAATTGGTTTCTGTTGCTTAAGCCACCCAGGCTGTGGCTTTTGTTATGGAAACCGTAGCAGACTAATACAGAGGCGACTCAGAGGAAGGCCTTTCCTGCAGAACCCGACACAAGGGCGAGAGTCATTCAGTGCAGCTCTTGGCATTATCATGGCCTCGAGCAAGAATACCTGCCTTCCTAGAAGAGAAAGAATCTGGAAATCCTGCAACCAAACAGTCTGAAAATCCACTTGAAGCTTCCGAGGAGAAATCGAGGACGTCAGAAAGAAGGCTCTGGAAGTTTCCAATCCTGTTTCTGTGTGGAAGGCGTAGTAACTTGTGTCAAATAGTGTGACTGCTTCTTTCCTCTGAGGAGCTTAATGTGCTTATGGCAACTACTTATCCACCAGGCAAATGTCTGCATCCTGAGGATGAGCTAAGGGAATGTCTGGGAAGGCCTGGTGCCGGAGACGGGGACCAGGCACCGAGGGGCGCTAATAAAATAAGGTAATTGTGTCTGCTCCGCCCTCTCTGTAGTTTAGGCTGGGCTGTCAGGAAGCAGGCCAGGCTGGCCGGGGTTAAGAATTTCAGAGTTAAGTTTACAATCCAAGACAGATTTTACTTCAAGTAGGCCTTAACTAATAATGGCCTTTTCAAAATACAGCTCACTGACTCGTGGGCACATCAGGGAGGGAGACCTCCCCAAACTCCATTCTTTCACTGAAACCCTGATTCTGTCTTCTGAATGTTGTTTGCATTCCTTGGGGATACCCCTGTCAGGCCCCTCCAGGCGGGCTTCTGGGCCTCAGACCTCCTAGGAGCAGATGGGGGCGGGGGAAGAGGAGGCCTCCCAAGCAATCGCAGTTCTTTTTGTTTTCATTTTCAATCCACATTAATGCGCTGGAGATGGTACTGAAATCTGCTGGGGAAAGCAGAACCATCTGGGATCATTGGTCAGAGCTCTAAATGGTGTAGAAAGGGGGGAAAAATGTGGCTTCTGATAAATGGGAAGGAGGTAACGTTGGCTTAATTGAAAGCAGTTGAAATGATTCTTGTGTCTGTTTTTCCCCCTCAAGTTTCTCTTCAAATCAGTGTTGTCCAACTGTCCTCAGAGACTACATAAGGCGCGACTGAAACTTCTATTGTCCTTTACTGGTACTGCCTCTCCGTCAACCCTGGCTTCACAGGGAATGATGTTGTTGCCTAGACGATTTCTTGCCATTTATTCCTCCCTCACAGATGAATGAAGTGCTAAAATGTGGATCATTAAACTCACTGCTTTTTGTATCTCCCAGACACTAAGTATTTGTTCTTTGATTCAATGTTGATTCAATGTCTTCATCAAGTCCAAACATTTACTCAACACTTGCCAGGTTCCAGACCCCTTTAAAGGCAGTGGTTATGCTAAGGCAAATGAGACACAGATCCTGCCTTCAAAGATCTCCCGTTTCGTGGGAGAGAGAGAATTCATTCCTAACACATGACCACAGAGGAGGACAGAACACGGAGCAAGTCTTTGAAGAGAGTACCAAAGGATAGGGAGTGACCTTCTAGGAGGGAAGAAAAAGAGAGGAGCATTCGTGGGAGGGAAGATGTACTGATGAAAAAGAAGAAGTCGGCAAGTTGTTGTTGAGAGAATCAATCTTCTTTATGGACGGATGAAGGCAGCTGGTGATGTTGGCAAGTTTAGTTTGGGCACCAGGAAGGGAGCCTCCATAGGTGAAAGCCTGAATGGAAGAAACTTTCTCATCTTGAACAGTACTATGCAATCATTTAGCCGAGAAAGGGAGCATAGAAGGGAGGAAGGAAGAAAGGAAAGGAAGGAAGGGAGGGAGAAGAGAGAGAAGGGAAGAGGGGAGGAGGGAAGAGGGGAGGAGGGAAGAGGGGAGGAGGGAAGAGGGGAGGACGGAAGAGGGGAGGAGGGAAGAGGGGAGGAGGGAAGAGGGGAGGAGGGAAGAGGGGAGGACGGAAGAGGGGAGGACGGAAGAAAGAAAATCACCAGCTTGAGAAAATATCCTACATGAATGGCTACCTCCATTCCATAAGTCCAACCCCTCTTGCCAGAAGGAGTTCAGAGATTGGTCTGCCAGAGTTTCTTTTTAATATTTATAAGATACAACTAATCAACACCAAATTCATTGTTTCCCTTGCTTTTCAGAAGATTGGGGAATGGATTGACCTTGGCTTAAACCCATGAGAAGTGCACTGACTTAAGAAAAGCAATGACGGGGCGCCTGGGTAGCTCAGTGGGTTAAGCCGCTGCCTTCGGCTCAGGTCATGATCTCAGTGTCCTGGGATCGAGCCCCGCATCGGGCTCTTTGCTCGGCGGGAGCCTGCTTCTCTCTCTCTCTCTCTCTGCCTGACTCTCCGCCTACTTGTGATCTCTCTCTCTCTGTCAAATAAATAAATAAAATATTTAAAAAAAAAAAAAAGAAAAAGAAAAGCGATGACGATATGATGTCTTATTATATAGGGTGATATTAAGATGGATAAAATTAAATACCTACTACGATATGGTTTGAACATTATAGTAAATTAGCATGCAGCTTTGAATTTGTTATGCTGGTGGCCGAAATCTGTTATGGACACGTTGAAATGCTGTTCAGTTTGTGTCATTCCAAAAGTAAGTTTCCAGGAAGGTGTCCTAGCATATGCCTACACAAATGTACTGCTCACAAGGAACAGGGAGCTAAAAGGCAAGAGAGAGATCTACTAGCTACTAGTTAAAGCTCAGTTTCAGGATTTCTATAAGATTTTCATATGATTTGGGGTCAGTAGTAGATCTTATATAAAGGCCATTTGGGGAGGAAGGGCCAGCAGGAGCAGGAAGTCTTCCAGAAACCACTCATACCCCTTCAGAAATACATGCCTTCAGTTTTCTCCTTTCATCCCATTAACTCATTGGGCTTCACTGACAGGATCTGACTTTATTATAACACGTGGCTATTTTGTACCTGGGCACCCCAGGTAACAGTAGTAAAGATGTTCACTCAGACTTGCTCAATCCAGAGATCAGGTGACTGAAATCTTGTTTGTACATCCCAAGTACCCGGAGTAGATGCCCAGTATGTTCAGTGTCTAAATCAACAGGCTTCCTTGTTCCACCAATTATACTAGTGGAAAACCCACTTCTTCAAAAAAATATTTATGAATTATCTACTCCTTCGCAGGTATTGTATCTAGGTATACAATACTAGGAATATAAGAGTGAGCAAGAGGAAAAAAAAATAAGAGGGAGCACGAGAGGCTCGGCTCTATCTTCCTGGGGCTTGTTGCTCATAAAGAGAGGCAATGATGAAATCAGAAATTATAAGAAATTATGAGAACATCATAATATGGTAAGTGGGGTGCTTTTGAGGTCAGTACCTGAGAGACCATGTTTGCTGGGGAGGTGGATCAAGGGATGCTTCCTGGTATAAGTGACTCAGATGAAGTTAGTCAGAATTCTCAGCTCTAATGGGATTTATAATCTCTTTGGAGAAAGAACACTGTCACACATTCACCAGTAAAAAAGAGTAGGATATAAGACGCTCCAGGTTCAGTGTTAGAACATGGATTAGACATGGTAGAGAGGGCAAAGTCAGAGAGCAGAACATGGAGGTCTCTTCAGGAGGGAGGGGCACCTAACTGTCCTTGAGAGTCGTGTAGAACAGTGGATTAGAAGAAGAGGAGAAAAGGCAGGGGCACGTGGGTGGCTCAGTCGGTTAAGCATCTGCCTTCAGCTCAGAATGTGATTCCAGGGTCCTGGGATCCAGCCCCATATGGAGCTCCCTGCTCAGTGGAGAGTCTGCTTCTACCTCTCCCTCTGCCCTTCCTCCTGCTGTGCTCTCTTGCCGTCAAATAAATGAGTTAAATCTTTAAAAAATAGAGAGAGGGGCCCCTGGGTGGCTCAGTGAGTTAAGCCTTTGCCTTTGCCTCAGGTCATGGTCTCTGCCCAGGCTTGGGCTCTCTGCTCAGCAGGGAGCCTACTTCCCCCTCTCTCTCTGCCTGCCTCTCTGCCTACTTGTGATCTCTCTCTCTGTCAGATAAATAAATAAAATGTTTAAAAAGAGAGAGAGAAGAAAAGGCAGAGATGGGAATTGGGGAAAGGAGGTCTAGATGAGTAGTGGCAGAAAATGGAGAGGCTGAATTATGCAAGACCTGGAAAGTCAGGCAGAAATGGAAGAATAGACATAGTCATGTTATAGTTATTATTTTAAATAATGGGATAAAAGCTACCCCCTGTCACATCCCAGTCTGAGCTAGATGCTGGAAAGAGAATGTTTAGTAATAAAGGCTGCAATCCATCTCTCTCTTTACGAGGGGGAAGTTCATGGGAAAGAAAGAAGGAAGGTAACAATCAAACTTCATGTAAACACGCTAATGATATTTGCTAGTATAGGGTTCTTATCTATGAAATGCTTGTGGAAGGCGGTACGTGGCCTGCCTGGGTTGCTCATTTGCAGCAAACTTGGAATCCGTGAATGTACTGGGCATGGATCCTGGGAAAAGGTGAAGTGAATTATGTAATGACCTGAATATAATGTGAAGAGACTTGGTGTGTAGGTAATGTGGCCACCTACGTGGCTCAAATTTTTTCTGTGAATCTGGGCAAGAGAATGTCTTGCTGTGGTGTGAAAGGCTGGGGAACTGCATTAATCCCAGCCCACCGGCTGCTTTACCTGAGGTTTGTGATTGCTTCCTTCCCTGAGGTTCTTAGCAGAGCTGGATACGGGGTTAGATCCCTATTTTTATGAGTCTGCTTTAACGTGAGGATCCTTTGTGTGTTCTTAGGTACATGACTTGTATTGTCTCACATCAACCCCCTATGGTAGACACTCAGAAAAATTAGTTAATTGGTCCAAAATCATACAATGAGGAAGCAGCAGGCTCCAGATTTCAACCCAGATCTGACTCCACAGCCCATACTTCCCACTGTTCTGCATTGTTCCCCTTTTTAAACCTGAACAGAACACAACTGGCCATGGAGCCCCAGGAAGGCTCAAGGGGACCAGTAGGAAGCCCATAGGCCCTTTGAAAGCCACTTTCCCAAAGTACAGTTTTAATGGAAAAAGTCTTTCTGATATAAAACCCGATTCAATTGAGATCTAAAAGGTAGTATTTGTGTCACATTTTCCATGGAAAATCCCATTTTCACCAGAGGCAAACACTTACATCCCCACTGGGACCCTGTGATTCAGGGAGGGTTTGTGTGCTATCGAGGGAATCATATCACAGTCTTTGAATGCTGAGAGAATGGCCAAAAGATTCTACCCTTGATCAGAATCAGATGATATGAATCAGAGTTTCTAGTTCCATCTTTAGCTCTAAAACAAGCTGGAACCTTGTGGGAAGACTCACTATTCCCTGATGGGTTGGACCAGCCATATTTCACATGGCTTCAGCGTATGAGGATTTTCGTACGCATTCATTCATAGCTCTGAGGGTTATTTGTTTGTTTGTGTTTCACATGATCTTTTACGAAGCGTTAGGGTCACTTTCCTGTTAGGAACTTAAGATTCCCTTTTTGAAGAAACCGGCATGTGAAGGTGAGGAAGGATATAGGCCATATCAAGGAATGCACGGTTTCTTTTCTGGAGAAGTAGTTTAATTCTAGTTGCCTCAGGTCAAGCAATCCCATTCTCAGGGGCCAGCTGACTAGTGTAGCACCTTGGTTCCTGTTGAAAAGTGCCATAGGACATCCATAGCTGGGATGTGATGGATTGCCCCAGGCCCGGACCTCTGTCTCAGGGCTCCCAGCATTGTTCGTGGACAGATGGGACCATCTTCCCTTCCTTGGCTGTGTAGGTTTAACCATCTCTGGAGGTGGCTATCATACCACCGGCTAACACAAGTGCTTAATAAATATCTAAATTATGATACCGCCAGAAAGATGTTCACCTTGATAGAAAAATCTGATAAAAGAGTACCAGAATCTTTATTTCAACAATCACAGCAGACCCATACATACTTGGTATCTATCTATAGCAGTATGTCGAGGGGTACTTTACTTTGGGTCTTTACAAGAAAAGCAAAAACTTAGTTGAGAATTACTGAAACCCACAGAGCTTAGTTGAAAGAAAGCAGTATTCTGATGTGAATTTTAAGTTTCTCTTTTTCTGGATTTCATTGATCTCTTCTTAGCTTACACTGTTAGGGTTCTACTATGTCTCCCCTGAGTTATTGCCTTCTTGCTTCTGGACCCTTCCACCTCCAGAGTCTTCAGTCTTTGATTATGCTCTTACCCAATCTTCCCTTTATATACAACCTCTCTCTACAAAGGGGAATTTGATTCTTTCTAATGCATGGCAGAATACTGGCTCTTTGCTTTTTTGATTTGGCGGCGTATTTGCTGATGCTCCTGTGTTTTTCCAAACCCAGCACTAGGCGTTTTATGTCGTGGTGCCCTCCTCCTCATCTTCATTCATTGGCCTTCTGTGTAATGAAGAAAAAAATAATAAACACCTTTTTGCTGGTGGAGGGAAGAGTAAACTACAGCTAAATATGGATTCCCTGCCATGTGCCATAGAACAATCCTTGTAACACCATAGTCGGTTGGAGTCATCAGATTCAGTAAACAGAATATCTAACTACTGGCTTAAACAAGGAGGTATCTATTTTTGAGCATAATGAATATAGTAACAAAGTTATCAGAATTCCAGATTGACTTATCTGTTATTGTTTGTCTTCACACTACAACATCCAGAGGAAGACAATGAGAAAGCTCATCCCCTTGGAGTTCCCTCCTTTTTTTAAATAAGGAGGAAAACTTCTCGCAAAAAATACCCCCTAGTAAGTTTCCCCTTAGTATCATGGGCCAGGATAGGGTCCCACGCCTCTGCGGCCAGTAATGCAGCGGAGAGGGTTACTGGCGTCTATCCTGGAAGTGGACTTTGTGTGCACAGATGGAGGGAAAAGGCTATTGAGTAGCTGACTACTGGTACAGATGGAATATTGTGTCCTTCCGCCACCACCAAAATTCCTGTGTTGAAACCTTGTCCTTCTGTGTCATGGTATTAGGGGACGAGGTCTTTGGGAGGTAACTGGAATGAGATGGAACTGTTGAGAGTCAAGAGAGAGCTTGCTTCCTCTCTCTATTTTTTCCACCATGTGAGGAGAAGTCTGCAACCCAGAAGAGGACCCGACCTCGCTGGTACCCCAGTCTCAGGCCCCCAGCCTCCAGAGCTATGAAAAATACATTTCTATCGTTTATAAACCAACCAGTCTATACTGTGCTGTTATAGCAACTGCAACAGATGAAGAGGACCACCACCACCTAATATTCATCTGAAGGGCAACAGCCCAGGGGTTGTTTATTAAATCATTTCACACTTGCTGTCACATGAGCCACACATAAGTTAATATAGCGTCATAAAAGAAGAGACCTCAAAAGCTGGGAAGTCCTGAACTTTTGGCAAGACTTTATTTTTTAACAAAAACTCCCTCACCTGGTTGTGAGTTAATATCTGCTGAAGCCCTGAGGATATCACACACACACACGTACATACACACACACACACACACACTCACACATTTTATATAAACTATGCACATTATTGGGTCATTCCTAAAATCAGAACAGGAGCTTACCAGAAAATAATCTAAGAAGTCCAGGGATTATAACAAAATCTTGGATGTAGCAAGGGCTAGATGTGGTTTAGTGTCTGAGTATTGCTGATTAAGTTACTAAAAAGATTTCAGCAACTGGGATTTTCCAGTAACACAAAATTGTTCTTGTGTGATTGACACCAGCAAATTTAACAGAAGTAATTGTAAAGAATGGGGATTATAGATGTATCTCAACCTCGTTTTTCTTCCCCAGCCTGTAATAAAAGGCATGGAGCTCCAACCACTAGGGAAAGCAAGAAGCTGGAGCCGTATACTTTAGGTAAGGACAGCCTGGTTCCCTTCTCAGGATGATGTGTCTGCAGAGTCATTTGGAAAAGTAACTGTGAGGGAGATAATCTTCTTACTTAAAATATCCTGACATTGCAAGAAAAGCAGATGTGAATCTCAGAAATTGTGTGAGGTGGTTGAATGGGTTAATCAGCATTCCATGTGTCCAACTGGCTTGTTGAGGGATTTCAGGGGACACCTTTCCTCTCCTCTGAAGGACCACGGAAATTGCAAACTGGTTGGGTGAATCAGGGGTCATAGCCAGGACACCTAGAAGGGAACCTCTGTGGAGACAGTTCATGAATTTTCTCTTTGGTCTGATTGTGTTTTTAAAGATTTGGGAACAATCCAAAAATGTTAGGCCTGCTTCCTATTAGTTTATGAAACACCCAGTGGTGTAATAATGTTTACTGAAGAAGTTGTGTGTTTTGCATACAGCAGATTCGACACAGCAAGTAAGGAGGAGCCAGTAAGTAGCACCGCGCCATCTCCGATCAGAAGAAAGAGCTCGCCGGGACACTTAGCATTTAGAGAGGATGCGTTTGATCCTTGAGCTTTGGTTAGCCACAAAGGGAAGCTTGTGGGGACAGAAAAGAAAAAATAATCTACCCTATGGGGGAAAAAAAAAGGGCAAAGGGGACACTTAGAGTAGGTTAAAAATAAGAGTATTAAGATAACATTTTCTCTTTGATCAGAGTACGTAGACTGTTACAGTCTTTTTATTTAGACCACAGAAGTTCTAGAAGTCCTGTAACCAGCACAGTCTCACTGGAGAACCCAGACAGGCACTTTCATGATGTTCATCCATTTGTGCACTCATTTATGTGTTCATTGATCGTCTGTCCCAAATCATTGATTAGGGCCCTCTTATATTTCAGGCCCTGGAGCTGTGATGATGATGAGTAAGAAGTCCTTCATCTGGAGGAATTCTGGTTGTGGAATTAGCTGGTCAGGGTAAACACAGGTGCTATACGAGATTGAGGAACAGGTAGCTGTGGGCACACAGAAACCAGAACCCCTGACTCCTCTCGGGTTGCTGGGGAAGAGTTCACAGAGAGGGACATTAGAAGTGGGCTTTGAAGGATGAATGAGAATTCAGCAGGTGAAAGGAACGAGAAAGGAAACCCACTGAGGGAAAGGCAGTTCAACAGCACTGAGGCATGACTGGGCATGCAGAGGACAGGGAGCGGGGCTGCAGTGATGGGACATGGCACTGGCTCCAGAAGGTGCAGGAGGGGGTGCGGAGGAAGAAACTGCAGTGCCCGAGGAGGCCCTCCACCCCCTCTAGGAGGCCCTCTACCCTCCAGTGTGCCTCTGAGGCCCACCTCAGGGGCCAGAAGTTACAAGTGCACCTTACAGGATGCAGGCCCTCCTGCCACACACACACACACACACACACACACACACACACACACACACACGTTTTAGTTAGCCCCCTCCTGAGAGCAGAGGTGACTCTCTCTGTGGAACCCTCCAGAGCCCAGCACTCGAGGAACATTATAAGGTGCTTTGGTCAAGACGACACAACAACAGTTTTCAAGCATGGGACTGACACACAGTGTCTAGGCTGGAAGTCCCTGAGTCAGGACTAGGTCTGAATCGTGCACTGCTCAGTCTCCTGGGAAGACTTGACATGGAGAAGGTCTTCCCTAAATATCAGCAGCATGAATCAGCGACCTCAGTGAGTAAGCAGAGTGGAGAATGGACTAGTGAGGGGGGAGACTACTGTCTGCCCAGCTGAGAGGTTGAGACCTATGAGTCCAAGTGAAGGACCACAGAGGAGTTAGGGGGGAAGGGCCACTATTGAGACCAGCACCATCCAACAGAACTTCCTGTAGTGATGGAAGTGTTCTGTGTGCCACTAGTCCCTTACACCAGCCACTAATCACATGTGGCCTTGAGGACTTGAAATGTGGTTAGTGAGACTAGGGAACTGAACTTTTAATTTTAATTAATTTAAATTTAAATAGCCACGTGTGAACAGCCACATTGTAGAGCACGGAACTGGATATATTCATTAAGCCAATCAACAAAAGTTTATTGATTATTTTCTAGGTTCTAGAAGAGAAAATGAGGGCCAATTTGTGGTGACTGTGTACCATGCTAAGGTGTTTAGAATTTATAATACACCGTGGAGGAGGGTGGACTGGTTATTTTAGCATGATTGGTCAGGGACAAACTCTCTGAGTGACAGGTTGAGTTGAATGATGAGAAAATTGTGTGGATTAAGAAAAAGAAAAACCCCAAACAAGAACTAGAACCATTGCTGATAAAGGGAAGCAATAAAATCCAGCACAAAACAACACTCAGAGCAAGAAGGGACCTGTATCATCTCTAAGTCTAACTCACTCTTCCTTTCTCTAGGAAGGCAACCAAAGGCCAGAGAGGTAAAGTGACTTACCCAAGGCCACCTAGCTACTCAATAACACGGCTGAGAACAGACTCAATCCTGACTTCCTGCTCCACTCCCTACTGGGTTAAGTCTATTTAAGCATCTCAAATCTCATTTTCCTTACTAGTAAAAAGAGTGATTGTGAGAAATGAAAAATGTAACAGAGACAAAGTGTTAAAAATGGTAGCTATTTTCATGACTGGATTTGTTTCAATCTTACAGGGTCCCCTCAAGTAATTATGTGATTAATAACAACCATTGCATTCTTTTAGTAATACAAAAGCATAATGCAAAAAAATAGTAATTTGGTAATACGAAAAGCATTAAGAGAAGTAATGAGGATTCAACTCCTAGTTTGTTTTAGTTGTTTTTTGGGGGGACTCTCAGCCTTGATTATGTGCAGTCAACATCAGGTCCCACTTGCCATTTGCCTAGAGCAGCTGCAGGAATGATAAAATCTGGAAGTATTGCCTTCTCTATAAGGGAAGAAATCACCAGCCTGAACACGGCTGACCTTACAACCCCACCTTGTTAAGTGGTGGCAAGCGTCACCGTGTTCAGATACTTCTGAAGAGAGAAAAGTGAAGCCTTGATTTTCCCCACAGACACAGCTGTCATCAAGCTCTTTATGGAAAGCTGCCTTAGACAGGGGCTGAATAAGTGAGGGCTCTAACAGGATGTGCAAGTGGAAATGATGACAAGTGTGCACCGAAAGCGTATGACAGGAGGAAGGATTTTCTGCCTTAGCATTAGACCTTCGTTTGCTTAGTCATCTTCTTGTTTCTTCCTCCCCATCCCACCATGCCTCTGCCCTTTGAGCTTATATTTTTGTACATATTCAGACAGGACAAACAGTATGATAAGTAGGGTCGTGTCTTTGCCAGAGTGACCGTCCGTGTTGACATGTACATGTTGACTATGATTTCCTCGGGCAGTTTGACTTCTCTGACTGTACCTTTGGTGTTCAACCCAGGCATGGTCAAGCCAGGCCCATTCTCTATCCATGCTGTTGTGTTGCATCTGAGTTTAGTGACTACGGAACCACCTGTGCAATGATCATTAATCTTGATCGCCCGAGGAGCAAGGACAGTAAGACACTGGTCTTACTGTGATCCAGTGAGCTGACAGCCATATCTCAGGCTCACTGCCCACTGACTCGCCACTCTAGTCCCACCTGGCTGGGGTCGGGACACTCCCCCCAGATGGAGCACTGTCACCTCTGTCATTCCTGAGCAGCAAAGACCTATCAAGATGGTGCCTCTGCAACCTGCCAGCCCTCCAGTGCTCCCAGTGCGCCTTATAGTGCACACCGTGACATACTTAGAGCCACAGAGGCAGAGGGTCCAGATCCTTGGCCCGAGTCTAGCAGGTCTGGATTCTAGACTCTCTCTCCCTCTTAGTTTGGCTTGTGAATCTGGAATAATGTCTACCTCATAGGGTTCTAGGTATCAAAAAATGTATTATTGCATGAGAAAATGCTTTGAAAAATAGAAAATACTACTCAAGTGAGAGCAAAGTATTATTCAGTAGTCTACACCATATGGTTATTTTTGTGGAAAAAATAACAACTAATAAATATTACATTATATTTACATCATTTCATTCCCTTCACCCATTCATCCAACCTATTCATTCATTCAGCCAGGTTTGATGAGACAAGCAATCCGGGCCAGGCGCTGTGTTGTGCTAGACAGGTAAGCCATTGTGAACAGCTCGGATGTTATTCCTCATGGAGCTGACAGTCTATTTAGGGGAGGGGGACACTGTAAACCAATAATCATGCAAATGCATTTATTAGTACAAAGTGTACTAGGTGCTGTGAAGAAGAAGGGCGTACAGCCATGAGAGAGGATAATTGCAGAGGTACATAAATGTGAGACTTGGTTGAGTTGACTGACTTGGGACAAGGACCTTCTTGGCAGCAGGAAGAACACAGGCGAGACGCTTGAGAATGGAACACATTTAGCAAACTCAAAGACCAAGAGGCCAGGGTGGCTGCAACACGGGAAAGAAGGATCACGTGGCCAATTCGGGCAGGTGGAACAGGAGCCGCCTAGGATTCTCTTACGAGAGAGCTGGGAAGTTTGAACCTAGTAGAGAAAGTACAGAGCGGTTAACAAGACTGCGAAAAGGAACTTACTAGAAAAATGCAGACATAGACGTGTGCAATCCATTTAAGTTGAGATAGGATAAACTCATAAAGATTCTAGTCTCTGGGTTGTAAGATTTTTTTTTACGGCCATGGTCAGCCTTCAATGCAGTCCTATAAATTAACTTTGACATTGTTAGTTGTGACTTTCCACTTTGGACCATTCTATATAAACACTTCTGGGTTTGTAGTCCATAGACTTGCTATGTTTAGTAGCTGTATGCTGTCCCGTCGTGGTCTCCATCAGGATATCTCTGGCCCTTCTGCACACTGGTGGGGTTTTGTAGTTTTTTGTTTTTCCTTAAAAATAGTGCTGCTGGGAATCTGTTTTCTTTTGAGTTATTTTCTTGGGTTTCATTCCCCTCGTGAACCGCTTCTCTGCACGTCAGATGGCCGCTGTGATGCGCTCAGTCTTCTGTTGTCTCATGCTTTCATTTGTGTGGACGTGAGCAAATTCTCCTGGTTCCAGCCACTTCTGGGAGCTGCAGGGAAGGGGCCGGGACAGGCGGGAAGAGACCGTCCTCCTTAGAAGTAGAGAAAATACAGGCTGCTGCCTTAGTATGCTTTATCCTCTCTGGTGGGGCCTGTTTCAGGGGTTCTGCCCTCAGAACCTTTATGGCCCTTAACCTGACAGGTGGCTCATTCACCTCTGTCACTTTGCAGTCTTCCCGCAGGGCCAGTGACATTCCTGGGGTGCTGTATGTGGGACGGAAAAGTGTAAGGTGTGGCAACGGATGGAGTTGTCGTCAGCGGGAAGTGCTTGGGAGAAAAGGCATAAAACCTCTCGGACTGTAATGAACTCACAGTGGTATTTCTATCATCCAAGGCAAATGGTTCCCTGAGTGTCACTCTTTTAACTTATTTCTTTATTTATTATTTCTTTTAACTTATTCTTTATTTATGTCTTGAGATATTGTTCAGAAATTGGTCAGGGACCAACTCACCAAAATCAAGCAGACATTAGGGAAACAAACGTCTTTTCCTTGCCCAATCATAGCTCACCCGCTGATTCCATCCAGCCGTGTCTCTTAAGCATTTCTTTCTTTTTTTTTTTTTAATTTTTTATTTCTTTTCAGCGTAACAGTATTCATTGTTTTCGCACCGCACCCAGGGCTCCATGCAATCCGTGCCCTCTCTAATACCCGCCACCTGGTTCCCCCAACCTCCCCGCCCCCGCCCCTGCAAACCCCTCAGACTGTTTTTCAGAGTCCATAGTCTCTCATGGGTCACCTCATTTGCTTTTAACATGGGTCAGAAAGTTAATGGAACAAAACAGAGTAGCTGAACTTAATGGATTTGAGATAAACGTTTAAGTTCTGTTCTCTGGGGGAAAAAATATTCTGTTCCCGGAGTCAAACATAATATCATATAATGACAAGTCAGTCTAAAGTTTTTGAAAACTGGAGAATAAATCCCAAACGTTTTCTCTATTTATCAGAGAAAGAGAGAAAGCAAGCAAGCAGGCATATAATAACCATTTGTCTTCTTACTCAAAAATGGTATGTAGGAAAGAAGACAAAATTATCGCCATTTTGATGAGAACCACCATCACTGATTGTCAGGGATAACTACAGTTTTAATAAAACATAAAACATACGGCATAAAACAACTGTGAGTGTTCACTGCGCACCAAGCAGAGTGCTTCACTTACGCTCATCTCAAGGTCACACAGCTAGTGAGTGACGGACTCTGGCTTCGAAGTGTGACTCCAGAGCTAGTGCTCTTTACCTATTCTCCACCCTGGAGCTACAGTGGCTGGAGGCGTGTGGGTTGGCAGGACAAACCTATGCCAGGGCACAGAGCATGGAGATCACCTGTCCTGTTAGCCTTCAGTCTGTTAGGTGAGTTTAGGTAAATCACACAAATTCCTTACTGCTGTGAAGCGGAGAGGACTCCTCTTTTTTTCTAATTCCCATTGTAAGGGCATGCTAGGTAATGGCTATGAAAGTTCTTTGATAACCAACCGTAAAATCCTGTAGAAACAGAAGGACTTGTTATTTTGTATTATGATCGCTATGATGATGTCGCAAGATCCTCATATTTAAAATAGGAGGCACGCGATAGCTGCCGTGGGGTCAGGTTCCTTAGCGGGGTCAATTTTGAATGTCACATCTAGTCAGCTTGTGGTTCAGTATTAATCATCTCATACAGCGACATGCCAGAGAATCAGAGAATATACAGCCAGGAGGCAGCCGGAGTCATGTATGCTGTGTATACGCCTTGATTGATGTGGTGACAGATGTGTTCAAAGCATCACCAGGCTCCCTAAACAGACCTCCTTCTAGGAAAACTGATGGTCGTGGAAGGCTCCCTCCAGCGGCTGCAGGGAATTGATCATAACAGATCATGAGGTTGATTTCTCGAAGAAGACTGAGGGGTAGAGCAGGAATCAGGTATTGTTCAGAGCAACCTTGTTGACCATATCCTGACCCAGACTCCACCATGCCTGAGGAAACCAGCGCATCTCAGTTCTTGGGTTTTCTAGATGCTGAAAAATACATTCCATAGCTGGTCCAGGCAGCAGGACATGGAGGCCAAGGCAGAAATTTCATCCGTATTTCCTGTAAACCCAGCAGACGAGTGGGTCTCAAACTCCAGGGAGACTAAAATCTCTTAGAAAATTTTTTCAAAGGCAGATTTCTAGGCTCCATTCCTGGAAATCACTATTTCTTTGGTCTTGGGTGGTACCCAGGACTCTGCATTCAAATAAACACTTAAATGACTTTGTTGCAGATATGTGCAATTTCTATTTTTAGGGGGAAAATACAGTCGAAGAGAAGAGAGCTACTGTGATCAAAATTAAAAAGCTAACATGTGTGGGGCACCTGGGTGGGTCAGTTGGTTGCGCCACTCTTGATTTTGGCTCAGGTCATGATCTCAAGGTCATAGAATCGAGCCCCGAGTCAAGCTCCACTCTGAGCATCCATGCTGATTAAGATTCTCTCTCTCTCTCTCCTTCTGCCCTTCCCCTGTGCTTAAGCACACACGTGCTCTCTCTGAAATAAATAAATAAGATCTTAAAAAAAAATTTAATGACCACTTACTTTGAATGAGGTAGTCTCCTATGTGTAAATTATCATAAGACATAAAGTGTTGTATATAAAGTAACTCACTGAACCCTTACCATGGTCCCACGAGATACACAATATTTTCTCCGCTTTATCAATAGGGTAACAGAGACACAGATTGCTTAAGAAGACCTGTGATATCACATCCTGGTTTCATGGTAAAATGTAAAAATGTTAATATCTCTGAAGAACTTTGCAGGAAAGGGACAGATTGCTCAAATCCCACCCAGAGGGAGAACCATTACTCCTACCGCTTGATTCTAATGTTAAAGATTCCTGCCAGCCTGGTAACTTACGGTAAGAAGGGAGCTTGGGTGGAAGTGCTTGCCCTGGAGTCTGTTTCACACTGGGACTGGGGACCATGAAGCCCCATTAGTCCAGCTTTGTTCATAGGGCCCAGCCTCTAATGAAGAAGTTGCCCTTCTCCCAACCAACATTTTCTTTAGCAGGGTACCAGTAAAATGCTGCAGGCCTCATACTTAACTAACAAGTTTATAGAAATAGGAGTTTTTAAGCCTCGATTCATTAAAAATATAATGCTAACCATCTATGGTCAGTTAGCTCATTTAATTAGACTTGGTTTAGAATAAGGGTGAGCTCACTGAATTTACTCTCCACTATAATAGAATTCATTAGAATCTCTTTCTTTTCCTTGGCTAAGAAGAACAAAGAGGCAGGAGACTTAGGGGACACCCTTAACTGGGCCTAGTGACTAGGACAAATCTGCCAGCCCAAAGAGGGGGCCATATTTGAATGGTTGGTTAGAAATGCTCTTTTCTGATTTCATTGTTATACTATGATTTTAATAACACTGAAGTTCCCTGAAGATTGTTTAAAAATGGGAAGCCCCAGAGTTCCTGACCTACATTTCTGTCTGACTGCTAAGAATGTTCTGCCAACATCCCATCCCCAAAATGTGTCCCAGAGCAAACCCATCATGTTCCCCACGAAGTCTGTCTTCTCTGGATGACAGTTTTTGTTCACCACCACACCATTCGGCCCGTCTAAAACCACAGCCATCTTTGAATGTACCCTCCTTAGTCAGCTGTGAGAGAAGTTTACAAGTTCTCCCAGCTCTGCTTTTACTCTTCCAATACTACTGTCACTATCAGTGCCACAGTTCAGATCTCTTTCCATGTCATGGTGTCTGGACCCCATTCTGGAACTTCCTGACTAACGTCTACTTCCTTTGTTCATTCTGTAGCTTTTTCTTACCGTGGCTCTGGCAGATTGGAACCATATTGTTCTTTAGCTCAGACTCTCTCATGATTTTTATTGTCTATTAAAATGTTCTTCACTCAATTCCCGTGTGTGTGTGTGTGTGTGTGTGTGTGTAGGGTGTGGGAGAGTTCTCTGACACCAACTGAGTGCCCTACAGTTCAACTCATTTCTTACACTGTCTACCCAGAGTCAGCATCAGACTCCACAGTTTGAGGACTCAGTCCCACAGGACTGCTTTCCACTACAGATGCCAACTCCAAGTCCTATACTTCTGACAGACTGGCTAAAAATAAGAGGTTCCGATGGCTTCCCACTTGGGTTTGATGAGTGTTCGAGAGCATTGCACAGAACTCAGGAAACCAGTTTACCCGCTAGATAGCCAGTTTATTACTAAGGCATTAAAGGATACCAGTCAGCAGCCTGAGGAAGAGATACAAAGTACAAGTTCCTGAACAAAGGAACCTCAGTCCTTCTGGAATTTGGGGCCAGATGTTGCTACTTGGAAGTGTTCTCGTTCATCAACCTATAGGTTCTCCGAACCCGGTCCTTTCAGTTTTTTGTGGAGACTTCATTACATAGTCGTGACTGATGAAATCATAGGCCATTGGCAATTGAACTCAATCTCTGGCCCCTCACCCCTCCCTGGAGGAGGTTAGATGGGACTGAAAGTTCCAACCTTCTACCCTTGTGGCTGGCTCCTCTGGCCACCCGGCCCTCTCCTCTGGAAATACAGGGTTTTCTAATAGTTACCTCATTAACATAAAAATACTTTTATCATGTTCCTGACCTAGGAAGTACCAAAGGTTTTAGGAGTCTTATGTCTAAAACAAGGAGGAAGACCAAATATGTATTTCCTATCATAAAGTACAATATCACACCTACTAAATAAAGTTCAAATGTATAAAATTTGAAGCCAGATGTACAGCACCTTCCACAGTCTTATTCCATATTGTTTGTCTAGGCTTGCTACCTAATAATACTTGAAAAATACTCTCTTATTCAAGGGTTGACTTATCTATTGAGCACAGGAGGCACAACACCTAGGGCCCACAATGCTTTTCAGGGTCCATAAAATATTTTCATTTCTTTCAATCAGAACAACAAAAAACTATTTTCCAGCTTGGATTGTATTCATATTTATACCAACACAGTCATAAGACATAATTTGAAATGTGTTCTGTGGAGGAAGGAGCCAAAAAGCAAATTATCTAGGGAGCATGAAAATCGTAATGCAGGGACACCTGGGTGGCTCAGTCGGTAAGCATCTGCCTTCAGCTCAGGTCAGGATCCCAGGGTCCTGGGTCTGAGCCCTGCATCAGGCTCCCTGCTTCACAGGAAGCCTGCTTCTCCCTCTGCTTGAGTTCTCTCTCTCTCTCTCTATCTGACAAATAAATAAATAAATAAATAAATAAAAATCTTTAAAAAAAAAAAAAAAAAGAAAGTCCTAATGCAGCCCTGGCTTTTCATTCATACAGCCAATGAATATTAATTAGGCACCACCAAGCAAACAGATATGGCCTCTGTCATCAGAGACTTTAGATGCAGGGCACCTGGGTGGCTTAGTTGGTTAAGCATCTGCATTCAGCTAAGGTCATGATCCCAGGGTCATAGAACTGTCCCACATCTGGCTCCCTGCTCAGTGGGGAGTCCACTTCTCCCTCTCCCTCTGTCCCTCCACTTTCTCTCTCTCTCTCTCAAATAAACAAAATAAATAAAATTTCTTTTTTAAAGAAGGAACTTTAGATGCAACTGTTAGAGACAGGCAAGTAAATGTATCAACATTATGACGATAAACTATGATACATGTTATGACTTAAAGGAAGAGACACTGAGAGTGGGAGAGAACATTGACAGGAAAGAGCCCAGTCGCGGATGTGGAGGTCAGAGGTGGTCTCTTTTGAGGAGGTGATGTAGAACCTGAGAGTTGAAAGATGACAAGGAGTTAGTCCTACAGAGAGAAGAGGGAAGAACACTCTGGCAGAATCTCTGGGTGAGATGTGGGAATCTGTGTTGCTGCTGTTTTCTGGGTACTTCAAATGAAGGAGCTTCTGGGTTTGATGATGTTCTGTCCTTGCCAAATGACAAGACAAGGACAACTTGGGAATGGGTTGGATGTCCTTTATTCAAGGGAAAATCCATGGATTGGGTCAGTGCAGTGCCTCACCAACAGTGCAACACTTCCCAAGGGATTTGGGGCAAGAACAGGTGTTACAGAGCATCAGAACATCAGAAGAGGCAACTCAGAAACAGGGCATGATTGGCCAGGAGTATGAGGAGTCTCTGATAAGGCCACCAGGTCTTTTTTTCTAGGGTAAGGTGAGCTAGCTAAAACTGAGCCAGAGGATGATGATTGGTGTACGTTAGGTTTCCTTGACTGGTGTTTCCCATAAGTGCAGGCTGACTTAGGTTTAGATTGGTGATGTGGGCAGGGCCACTGGAGTGGCCTCCCTTTTGTGGATGTCCATATTAACTTCATCATCCTCAAACACAATTTAAGCCTTTCTGCTTCCATGGTTTTGTTCATACTCCTCCCTCTTCTTAAAATTCCTTCTCCTTTGCCTTCCGTTCTCGGTTTTTCTTTTTCAAAAGATTTTATTTATTTATTTATTTATTTATTAGAGAGAACGCGTGCACACACAAGCAGGGGGAGCGGCAGACAGATGCAGAGGGAGAAACAAACTCCCCACTGAGCAGGGAGCCGATGCAGAGCTCAATCCCAGGACCCTGGGATCCTGACCTGAGCCGAAGGCAGATGCTTAACTGAGCCGCCAAGTCACCCCCCCTTTCTCTGTCTTTCAAAGTCTTATTCAACCTGCAGGTCCCAGTTTAAGTGCCATGACTAAGCCACTGTCTCCATGAGACTTCCTCTCCATAGCCCAGCTGAAATGATCTTGTGCTCTCTGGTCGCCAGTTTCTTTCATCTCCCTCTCATGTCCCCTGCCTGCCAGGAAATTCCTTGAAGGTAAAGAGTTTTCTATCTTAGCATTTTAGAAGCACCTCCATGGTGAGCTTCACAAATTAGCTAGTAACTTACTACAGTTTTCTGGCTACGTGGAAAATGAATGACTGAGTCCAAGGCAGAGCGTCTCAGCATTGCATTCCTGCGATCTTTCCTTTATTTCCTTTTGCAGACCAGGACAGCTCTGACTGTAATGAGACCTTGCATATTTAATGCGAGGCAGAGAGAGGAGGAGGAATGACGAATGAGCTCAGGAAGATGTGTGGCTTCAGCAGTGACACTAATAAATGGAATGTAGAACCAGCTCCAACATTTGGGACTGGAAACTAGCTACAAGCAAGCAAGCAGAAAAATGAACATGGTGGTGGTGAAGAGGGCAGCATGTGCAATAAATGCAGAGATATGAAGCTACATGCTGCTCGTGGGACAGAAATAGGGTTTGGAGGGTTTTACATTAGGATTGTTCTATTTTTCTTTTTCTTGCCTTTAAAAAAAAATCATGGGAAGCCAGTCTTTGAAGAATTTTACACAGTCTGGAAGACTGTGGGTAAGACAAAGAGCTTGACATTGTAGGTGGTCCCCAGCAGACCTCGGATCTAAATCAAGGCTGGTACCCAATGAGCTGTCAGGCTGGGTGCAGCTGTAAACAGCACATCTACGGGAGTGGAGCCCCGTGGGGCAACGCAGTGCTACAGGGAGACAAGAAAACCATTCTCCAAATAAAACATGCGTTTAGACATGTAGTTGTCACACTTTGGGTTGCTGGATTCTTAAAAGATGACAAGTGAGAGACACTTCATTCTTTCAGTCAGAAATGCAAAAGAACAGAGCACAATTCTAAAGAGAAAGAAAGGAAGGAAGAAAGGAAGGAAAGAAAGAAGGAAGGAAGGAAGGATGGATGGATGAAAGAGAAAGAACAAACGAACAAGCCATCGGCGTAACAGGACTTGACGAAACAGTGTGACTCCCAGGAGCCGTTCTTGACCAACTGGTTTCAAGACTGAACTTTCCCAAGATGTTCAGATAGGATGAAAATATGGTCTGGTCTCCAAAGGATCAGAGTCACTTATTGAAACACACTGTCATGAGATG